>NC_143567.1:100397500-101597500 GCF_054136105.1 Typopeltis vanoorti
CTGCTTCTTGGTTTCATCAAAAAGGTTAAGATTAATTTGGCTACCATGAATGATGGTTATACACTATGTTGAAAAAAGTATTTGGACACTTAGTTGTGGTGGCTTTTTTTCAATTATTTACGGTGAAAGAATGGTGTGCAAAGATACCAGTCCAAACAACGTTTGGACTGGTAGTGGGGTGATGGTGGCTTCTTCGCAGCAGTTCTGCCTTGGTAGACTAAGGCATGCATCTGTATCCATAGAGTTCTAGTGCTGGCAGATTTCCCTGCAGCCTTTTCTAGTTTGATTGCGAGGTCCACCGCTGATGCCTTATGGGATGCTCCAACGTTCCGAGACAGAGCTCGTCGATCTCGGTCAGTGGATGTCGATAGTGTCCCAGCCGTTTTTCTGATGTGGTGGCAACATCAACTTTCCATCTACGACGACATAAGTCACTGTGCATTTCCGTATACGGAGACGGGTAGCAACGTCACGGACAGAAAGACCACTGATATGACATCCAATTACCATCCCACATTTGAAATCTCTCATTTCAGCTGAATGTCGTATCTCGATATAGAGTACAGAGCTAAACATGCAGCAAATCCCACTTTTTATTACATGATGTACTGAGATAGTCCTTGAATATCTGCATGCGGTAAGATCCGAAATTTGCATTGCACGTAAGGTGTTTAAATACTTTTGTCGACGTAGCATAATCGACTGGAACAAGTAATTCAAGTAATAAAATATATAATTATAGCAGACTGTGACATACTTGGTAACTTGCAGTTCTCTGTCCAGGTTATGTACACTCCATGAATACAATTTCTGACCAAATAAAAAAGAGCTCTCCCACAAGAGGCTGCGAGTTGGAATCCCGGCATGGATATTTGTGATTTTCCTAACTCTGTGCGGAAAGGGTATCTGCGATCCCACCATCTTCTAGCAGAAGACTTCACTCCCAAAACCCAGTGAGATACTGGAATGACCATATGCTATCAAAATTACGTCTCATGCGAATAATTAAGTAGGAAATTTGATTGAAGCACATCAAATGAAACTCAAGAACAGTAATTTCTCAGAATAATTCGGTAGTTTATTAATGCAGAATGTCTTCTTACATCCAGAACTGAGTGTGTATGACTTCCATTTGTTCTATAAAGGGAAATTACGTTTTGTAGGACGGATATTTTAGGAACTCCAGGAATCCATATCACAGCAGACAATGACGAATACAATCCCAAAGGAAAATTAGAAGCAGCGTTTTCAACAAAGCCAGAAACTAAGTGCGATGTATATATTCACAAATAGCTATAAAAATGAAAGATAGCAAACTTACTCTGTTTTCCAACAAAACAGGAAAGTTTTGGCAATATGTCCCATGTATCAGTGCTTTTTTTCTGGAAAAAAAGTGCGTACTCACCATGAAGATGTTATTACAGCAACTTTCACACTATTAACATATCCTCCGATATACCATCGTCGTCTCTAGATCGCTTCTTGCTTTCGGTATCAACTGCAGAATGACGATCTCGAAGCAGCCACGAGTCCACATATTTGCTAGGATTGAAATGAGTGAGAGGAGGTCCTACTATCCTGAAGAACATCAGTGCAGAAGTTGTCTGTACAAGCAGAGATAACCTAGATGAAGTTAATATAAGGTTATCCGAGAGGTCCCTTTCAAATTCACTGGAAGCTATTGCAATTGTGCCCAAAGTGTGCTTTCGAGGAAGTAGTACGTCGGGGACTTTATTTTCTTCACGCAGAAGTGTCCAACATTCGGGCCAATCATTATCGGAATCTGCTACATTTTGATCTTCCGTCTTGGTTTCGTGATCCTCTTCACCAAGTGTATTTTCGGTGCTAGTTTTCTGTTTTACAGGATCAAAAGTAGATTCAACAATTTCTCCTTCTTCAGCCTTCCTTTTTTTACTCATTGGCATCAAGGAACTCCTTATTTTACTCATTCTGAACAATGATTGTACTGATTTAACTTAGATTAATTCAAAACTCACGTGAACACCTGCCTGTTGCAGAGTGAATATAGAACTGATAAGCTGATGTTGAAAGCAATCGGAAGAGAACACAACTTTCTGTTTTCGGTTGCGTACCAACCAATGAAGCAGGAAAGCAGGGCACCAACATGGCACAGTACCATCTACCGGAATATTTATAATACATTTTGCTGTCAATAAATCACAAATTTTAAAAATCTTAAGAAAAAAGGTGCCGGTGCTGCGTACCATTGCGTGCCGCCAGAGAAAAAGCATTGCATTTATCATTTGGTTTATGTATTCGCTTTCAAGGGATTCTTGTTGCTCATAATAATGTCCAAGAATTATCAGTGCTTTAGAAAAGAGGCATTGCTGACGCAATCTAGCATGCGATGGAAGAACGTTTCTAAAATAATTATAGAAAAAAAAGTTCTCCAGTTATCCTAATTTCTTCATGACAGGTGTTAGATGTGTTGCACAACAACAGATGATTAGCAGTGGTGCTTCATGTCTCTTTGCATCAGAGCGGTGGAACTGCGTTACTAGAACAAATGTCTCTGAAGATTTGTGGCAGACAACCGAAAAGAGTGTGGTAATGCGTAGAAATGAAGGAAACTTCCATCGATCTGTTCAATCTTTTGACGTGACTGGTCCAAAAGAGGATCTTGTAGAGTTTAAACAAATGAATAAGATGTTGGTTTTAACCGGAGATCTGTTGCAAAACTTGCGGTTGAGTCACGCATGCTCTCTCTGGAATGTCAACGTAAGTTAATTCTACTTACTGAGCGTTTAGTGCATTAGGAAAGATAATCAATTTATTTTGTTCATTTTAATACTCGGACGATAGTTTCTTTTTTGTTAAACTGTAGTAATCTCTTAATGTCTAAAGAAATTTAGACATTAAGAAATTCAAACATCCTATTTAAATTTTATGAGAAAAATGTTGGAATAAGTCATTCGGCTTTGCTTTGTTTGCAAAGATAGAAAAATCCTCAGAAAAGCCATCAAGAGCTTATTGATATCCTTACGTTCGTTTTTCTTTACACGCTTAAATATTGCTTTCTGAGCTTTTGGAATACAAACGCAAAAGTGAAATCTCTTTGGATAGCAGAGAGCAAATATTCCCCCTCCCCTCGCACGAATGCAATTCCAGAAAAGGCAAGTGGAAAGAGATAAAGAATGAATCTGTTTCTGGGAAGTCAGATAGGTAAGTGGGTTTATCTCTTTCTGGACATGAGTCCACAGCACTTAAACAAAACAGGAATTAGAGAAAGTGATTGCGTACTTCCTTGATGCAAGAAAGATTTTCTTCCAGTTAGAAGTATTTTGATAAGATTTCTTGATAAATCTTCCTCCTGTTAAGAAATACTGATGGGCAACAACTCTAGAATTGTTGCCCATCAGTATTTCTTAACAGGAGAAAGATTTATCAACGATTAGCTCTAGAAGATAACCGTTTGCAAAAGTAGCTCTCTAACAGAACAATGTTCACGCTTACGACCAATCCATATCCATTCTCTTCTCTCTATCCGCTCATGCGTAATGTAATAATGTAATAAAGGGGTGTGCTGGACCGGAGGAGTATTTGCTACTTTTACAGGTCACAGTGGTTAAATTCCCTGTTAATATTAATTTTTCTAATTATTGGTTACCACTGTTTATTATGCGATGTGCTACCCAAAAGTTCGGAGAATTTGAATAGCACGAGTACGACCTTCAGCCGGTATAAGAGACGAACAATACCCTTTTGTAAATCGGTATGCCAACACCGAAAATCTGAGAGGCAGCGTTTTTGAGTTACGTGCTTTTATGTAACGCTGTGTTTTAGTGGCTCGGCGATTTTTTTCTCCAACTGAAATGGCGGAATTTTACAAGCAAAGAATCTGCATCAAATTTTGCTTCTACTAAAAAAAATGTACTGGGCAGCAGCTGGGATTACGCAGCAGACGTCGTAAAGAAGTTCCAAATGCAATAGTTCCGTAAAACAAGCGCGTTACGTTAGGAGCAATGTGAATGTGAAACCAATGCTGTTTTTTTTTTTTACATTAAATGCATTGTCCACAAGGAATTTTTCCCTCCGGTGAAGCCATCAATCGCAAGTTTTACTGTGAGAATTTGAAGCCAATTGACGTAAACGTCCAGACAAGTGGAAGAACAACTACGGTTTTGTAGCACGGTGACTCATCCGAATTTCTGGCTTCCATAAACATAACATTCATTTCTATCCTTCCTATTCGCCTGACTTCGCCTATAATTTTTTCCTCTTCCAAAAGAATAAATTCCCTGCTGAAAGGTCGTGGTAACACAATTAAGAAGATCCATGAAGAAACGTTGGATGCGCTGAACACAGCCAAGCTTTCTGACTTCGAGGTATTTATGGAATCATGGAAAAACAAAACCGCTGGGAATGCTACGTGCACATTCCCAATGGATTTATTTCGTAATGCACTGTGGAAAGTATGATTTAGGTAGGTAGTTTTTATGGTCAAATTCCCCAAACATTTGGGTACAACCTCATGCAGAAACAAATGAAAGAATTTATGAGTGGAAAATTCCGAAAATTGGTCTCAGCTAATGTATGTGCGTTCGTTTACATAAGTATATGAGTTTGAGCTACCGCTGATCTCTGCACTAATAGAAGTCAGTATTGAGCAACGCATTTTCCATTCCCATGGTGTACCAGTTAACCTTGAGATATTGCACTACTTGTTTGTATGAACAAGTGAGGGACATCACAAAAATTAATGGCCAACGTGGGATTGGAACCCACAACCCTTTTGCTGGAGAGTGAATATTCTAGCCACTCGGCCAGCCACCTTATTGGCTCTCCAGTCAAAGAGCTGCGGTTTCGAATTTCACCTTCAGCATCAATGTTCATAATGTATATATATATATATATATATATATATATATATATATTTTTTTTTTTTTTTTTTATTGAAGAGAGAAAGACAGGCACTGCCATTTCGTGGTCCCCTAACTCTAACATATTAAATTATTTGTCTGAAATAGTGCAGATTCGGATCGATTTTCATTGCACGTTCATTGCCAAGATGAAAATTGGAATTTCGTGTGGTGGCCAAATTTTTTTATTTTTTTATTTAGCTAGCGACGTCCACGCGATAACACGTGATCGGCCGCGCGGTGAGAACTCGCATCACGCGACATCGCGTGATTGACAATGAACGGTTTAAGATACGAGCATCCCAAGTTTCCGGAATAAAAAAGCGATTTGGCTGTGCTGCGATGAACTAATATGAGGTAGCGGTAGAAGACGAAGAAAGGGTTAAGAAAAAGTTTCTTTAGTCTGCGCCTGGAATTGAAGTGAGAAGAGCTTTCTTCGTGCGTTCTAGTGTTGTGGATGTAAAAGCGCTTAAAAATGTAAACGCGGGCCATAGGGTTTGATAGGCTTCTGAATACCTGTTTTCAGTGTTCGCATTCGCCAACAGTTGAAAGCACAAAATGTAATGGATTTGTAATACGATCATTAGTACTTCATTAGTACTTCAAATGTAATACGATCATTAGTACTTCATTAGTACTTCAAATGTAATACGATCATTAGTACTTCATTTATTATTTCATAATTTCATAATCATGAAATTATTTCATATTGTTTCAAATTATTTCATATATAATTATGAAATTATTTCATAATTTCACAATTTGTGATTCCAATTAAGTTTTGTACCAAAACTTAATTATTATTAAGCGAAAAATTAGTAAATGTGACTAATTATCTAAATATAACCTTTTTATATAAAAATACACAACTGGTTGAGAAATTCACTAATTTTTTTTCACGAATTTCTCAAATAGTTTTCTTATTTTGCGAAATTTTGTATTATTTTGTTTCGTTTTCAATTTTTTTACAAATTTTAATTATTTATCCATGAGTTTTAATTATTTCTTATTTTTTTATTTTATTTATTTCTTATTTGTTTTTTTATCTCATAATTTTTCAATTTTAGCTATTTTATTTTTATTTCCAATTTTTAAGTTTATTACAAAATTTCATTATATTTTTATTTTAGCTTTAATTTTTATTTACTATTTTATTCCAGATAGAATGGGACCACTTGAGTAATTTCCAGAATACTTCAGAAACTAAGTATTCGAAGAAGTTTAAGATTTTTAATGATAGATGGCAGCATATATGTTCAAGTCTTTACTTTCCATAATAGACGGGTCTTTTATTATTATTTTGATTATTATTTTTTGTCTTCGTAAAGTATATCTCAAGTAAAGTAAATTAATATTAGGAAAAATTTTTGAAGACAGAAAAAGATTTTATCATAGAATGAAAATATGTAGATTAAATGAAGGGTATTTGAAAAAAGAGTATTTCCTGTATTTGATGAAAATACAGGAAATACGCTTTACAGAAATGTAGAAAGTGTTATAAATTTCAAGAAAAAATACTCTTAAAGAAAAGGCAAGAAAAATGAAGAAATATTTTAACAACAGCGTAAAAAATAAGCAATTATAGTATGAAAAACATGTTAAACTCCGTGCAATAATTTCCAGTGTACATGTCACCAATGCAATCGAGGTGATATTACAATGGCAAACATAAAATTTATAAAAAAAATTCTATAAATGTTAAGCTTGTATAATAGAGCAGTAAATATAATCAATGCGCAGGTCAATCATGATAATTAGCACATAATTTCGAGAATTTGGTAGAAGTGAAACAATAAGTATCTCCAATTGTCTTCAGTTCTGACGAAAGTGCAAATGGCAGTCGAACCCACAGCCGTGTTGGTTGACTTTACTTGTATCCAATGGTGCAGCCAGACAAGCGGATATCTCATTTGTACTGTATATAAAAGGGCCTATGGAATACAAAGTTTGATTTACACAAACAAAAAAAGATAATGCGAATTATATTTTCTCAGTCGACGACCACTGAAATTAAGAATTTTACTCGGTTCACATTAAGCAAAAGAATTGAGAATTCTTTTTATTGTATCCCAGTCGTTAGACAGTGTGTCCTTAGCTGTAGAACCTGAATAGGTGAAATGGATTAAATAGAATATAGATTTGATAGAAGTAAGAGAAAGAGCAAGAAAGCGGGAAAAAAACTTCTTGGATTCTTAACAGGATTGATGTTTAATGTTTCTACGATAAACTCTGAAGGATAAAAAGAAGAGAACGATAGTGTGAAATAAGCACATATGCAAGAATCAGCTTTGGATTGACCTTCAGAACAATGAGCAAAGTACGCATTCTATCTCGTGCCGAAATCAAAACCATATCAATGATTTGTCGGTTCGAAACCTAGAGATCATCGAAATAAGAATGGATTTATTGCATTATACATAAGAATGCAATGTCCGCGCGGTTAGCCTAGTGGCTTTGCGCTTCGCAACCATATGCCTGGGGAAGGAGTGTCCTAGGTTCGATTCCCGTCGGAGACGTGAGGAGCTGAAGGATCTTCCTCAGCCATAGCCAAGTTAGCCGGTCTTGGGCGCGGGCAGTAGGGTTTTTTCCACCAGTTTATCTGGTGTTTTTCATCCCGCAAGCAGGCAAACCGGCCCCTTGAACACACAGGGATACAGCCAAGAATACCTTGAGGCATAGGAGTGACCATTCTATCCTCGTATTTCGGTTACGAAATCCAAGCATGCTTGGAAGGTTGTGGGCCTTAAAGGCCTGTTAAAACCAGTGGGATAGATAGATAAGAATGCAATCGGAATATTCTGAATACAAGACAGGTGGGAGAACAAGTTGGACAACAGTTACAGGCAATATTCTGTGACGGAATTAGAAAGCAGGATCGACCCTCATTTCGACATAGTGCTAATTTCTGTCTTTTAGGGGTTTCAAAATCAGTTTTCGACATGGTGGTATTAGACTATTTTGAGCTTTATTATCAGAAGAAAACGAAAATAACAAACGCTGTAGAAGGTAACTGAGATATGCCAGATTCTTTTCTTATACAGCTTTTACATACTTTTTAAAGGACCAATAATTAGATAAGGGCAACGAGAATTCAATGTGAAAAAGAGGAATGACTGTTGACTTACGAGCCCATCAAGAAAATGAGTACAGAAGTCATAAGGTCCCGCTTGGAATATTTTGTAATATCATATGATCGTATACATTGTGCAAGCTTTACCCTCAGAGAAGAAAGTAATATTGGGCTTTCCTTATGCTGGTTACTAGACTGACCACAGTTACTAATGAAGAAAAAGTAATTGATGAAGAAGGGCTCAAGACGTTTCGGAAAGCGTTTAGAATGACTAAGAAGGCATGCGAAAAATTTGTGTAAGACCACATTGCTGATAATAAATGCTTGGACATTTGTATATGCTAGATCGATGCAGCTGGAAAAGGGAAACCAATGCAAGTTTTTAAACATTAAAATCCTCAAGTTTTTACACAATTTTCCACTGTTGGAAAACTGTTAAAATAACGTTAGTAATTTTTTTTTCAACTTTATCCGCAGTTTTCCACTCTCAGCAAAGTTGAATTTGAGAAAATTGACATTCAAAGAAAGGAAATGAAAAAAAAAAAAAAGCTCAGGATGGTTGGTGGCATTAGGAGAGTGAGGTGGATAACAAGTAAGTTTGATTTGCTCTCCATCTGTCTTGCTGTTAACGATTTGTAAGGGAAGTTTAAATATGATCTTTCTTAAACCATAAGAGCATCGGCTCCATTCGCATTTGAGATTTCATAAAAGTCCTAGTTAGGAGAGGCACTTAATGGGTGAACACCATATAATCAAAAGATAAAAAATAAAAGAAAAATTTATAACAGCAAAGAAACTTTGGATGAGAAAAATTTCTATTCGGAAGTCATTCTACAAGAAATTAAAGCTTTCAGAGCTTTTTGATTTTACAATATTCCATTACAATTCTAATAAAATTAAACGAATTTTGAACTATCAGACGATCCTTCAAGAAGAGGATATTCTATGGGTTCGTATCACTGAGTTATCTTTTCACGGGAATTTAAATATTTATATCCAGAACTTTTGAGACAACTTCCGATTCGTCCACTTTTCACAAAAAAAGTAGGTTTTATTATTAAACTAAAATATTTTCAATTGGTACACAGTTTGTCAAGTGACTGAGAAAATCAAATGAAATATTATGTCTTGCAATAGCATATAATCAATATTGTAATGGACACAAATTGTTTAATTGAAAACTACCCGCGTGGCTAGCGATTTCCCATTGTACTGCACTGCACGTCTACTAAAACAGGAAATCAATTTCTTTTCAGTTTCAAGGAGACTCTTGATGAGCCCCTCACGATGTCCTCTTAGCAGTATAAGAACACTGGAAGCACAACTATTTCCACCAGACTCAATAGGGGTGCCGCTCTAGATTTGGGAATGTTCCTTAACTTCAATGAAATATTCGCTTTGTACCTTCAACTACATGCGACATCTCTAGCAGACACATGTCGCTGGTCATCTTATTGAGGCAAATTATATCGCTACTTCCGTCTACGTCTCAGATTATTGCTGTTAGTGAGTTGAGTGGCAAAGGATATTCTTTTTGTGTGTATTATTATAGAAAACGAATGCTTGTTTTATTATAAAAATAATAATAATAATAATATTTTTTTAATAGTAAGCAATTTATTGATTGCTAAAATATTTACACATACAATAGACATCTTGAGTGACATTGCAACTTATAATTTTACAGAATTCAGCACTAAGTGCTGCATTTTCGACATCGATTTCAACTAAAATTTTTAATAGTATTTTATTTCCTCTATATTATGTATTTACAACACATGTTCTTTTAATGTTAACAATGAAGATTATTCAGAATTTTTTGTATAATCATTTTTCTTTGTTTATACAATTTTTGGATTATAAGCTCGTTTTTTGTGTTAATAATGTGTTCATAACAGTTTTTGTGTTAATACTAATGTGTTAATAATAGTCACTACAGATGGTACTTTATAGTTTGCAATTGAAAAATATTATTTTTTACATCATTTATAGTATAACAATATCTTATATTTTACAATTTTTGCTTTTAATATATTTTAGCACTGCACATCAATGTAATAAAAAATGTTAAAATATTTATTGATTGCTGAAATATTTATACATACAATAAACATCTTGTGTGACATTGCATCTTATAATTTTACACAGTTCAGCACTAAGTGCTGAATTTAATTGAAATCCTACATTGGATTTCAATTAAAATTTTTAATAATACTTTTTTGCCTTTATATTATTTTTTCGTATAATTTTTTATTTTTTATTTTATTTTTATTTTATTTTATTTTTTTAAGTTTGACAAAGAGTGATTATAGATATAAATTTCTCATTTGCTTATAAGGATTACTGGTAGACGAGTGAGGCTGGTTAATCCCACCTACTTCGAAGCTTGAGTTAGCTTTTATGAAGGGAGTGGGATTCAGCCTTCACTATTTGTGTTGTTGCTACTGTTTATATATGGGATGTAGGCATTGGATGCTGGTGATTTGCGATGTGTATATTAGTGTTAATGGTTTCTTAACTTTGTTGGTATATTTTCTAGAGTTCGTTTTTTAATGTTCTGTAGTTATCTACGGGTTTTAACTTCCTTGGTAGGTTGTTGAATTGCGTGGGTATCTGATGTGATCTCACAAAAGAACCGTATGAGTTGTTGAAGGGTGTAAGGATGTAGAGAGTTGTTGTAGGTCGTGTTATAAGATATGTGTCTCTGTTGTTTCGATAGGTGATGTTGAAGTAATTCCTTGTTAATGTCAAGTAGTGTTTCAGGTTTTTAATGCTCAGAATTCTGTGTATCGCCATATGCTTGAAGGATATTGGTTGTTGCGTAAGGTGACCATATCACTGTTGACACGATTTTCCTGTGTAGTGTTTCTAATTTTGTTAGGTGGCTGTTTAATGTATTTGCATAGACTGTTATTCAGTATCTGAGTAGGGATTCGCAGATACCGTAATATAGGAGTTATTTCATGCTGGGTGGAATAATGTCTTTAATTTGGAATAGTTTTGCTGCGATGATCCGGAGTATAGTGTGTAGTTTTTCTATATGTTTTGTTCTTTTAAGGTGGGAATCTATATAGAGACCGTGGTATTTTGCGTGTGCTACAGGTTTGATTTCGGAACATAGGCAGGAATTTTTGTTGTTAATGCAGCGGTATGTGTGACAATGTATCGATAGTGATGCGGGACGTATGATTCTTGGGTTGTGTATTATCACAACCCAAGAATAATACACAACCCAAGTTTTGGTGCCGTTGATTTGAATTGCGTTTTGATGGAAGTATGTTGTGATTTCGTTTAGATCTTGTTGTGCTTTGCAGAGAGCTGTGTTCACGTCTGTGTGGATTGCTGGTAGTGCATTGTCATCTGCGTATTGAAATATTTGACTTCTTATGGACATGTTATGAACATCGTTATATGTTGAATAGAGTAGGTGATAATATGGACCTTGAGGTACACCGGGTTTTACTTGTATACTCGGACTATGACATTTACCTATTTTTGTTACTTGTGTTCTGTTTGAGAGGAAGTTCTTGAACCATGTATGCAGTGTTCCTCTTATACCTACTGAGTATAATTTGGTGAGTAGTATGTCATGTTCAAGAGTGTCAAATGCTTTGGTTAGGTCCAGCAGTATAAGGTCGGGGTACTTGTGTTTGTCGAGAGCTTTGTTTATTGTGTCGGCGATGTCATCTAATAAAGTAATGGTGCTTTTTGTTTTCTGAAAGCCGTATTGGTTTTGTGAGATGATGTTATACTTCTGTAGATAGTTCTGTAGTCTGGTGTGTGTTATTTTTTCTAGAATTTTTGAGATGACTGGTAGTGTAGCTATTGGTCTGTAGTTCTGAGTATCGTTTCTTTTGCCGTGTTTGTATATTGGCGTAATTACTGCAGTTTTTTGTTGTTGTGGAATAATGCCTGTGTCGAATATTTTGTTCACGAGTTTCAAAAGTATTTGATTTATTTGTTCAAAATATGTTATAAGGTCTGTGAATCTAATTTTGTCTATTCCTGGAGTGGTCTTTGGTTTTAGTTATAGGAGTGCTTCTTTCAGTTCCTGTTTTGTTATGGGTGGAAAATACATCGTTTGTTGTTGACTTTGTGTCAGTAGTTTTTTGTTGATCGCTGGTAGTTTGTCTTTTTTGAGTTGTGTGATGTTGTTTGTGAAAGCATGGTTGAATGAATCTGCTAGTTCCTCTTGGTTTGTGTCCTGACCGAAGCTATTTGCAATAAAATCTTGTGCTGAAGTTTTCTTTTTCCGGGATACTAATTCGTTGAGTGTTGCCCATGTTTGCTTAATGTTGTCGTTATATTCCATGAATTGTTGGAAGTAATAGCGTCATTTTGCCCTACGAATTTTTGTTGTTAGTTTATTTGTTGTGATTTTGTATAAAGTTTGTAAATGTGTATTGCTGGGTGACTTTTTAAGTTTTTTCCATAGATTTTTCTTTGCAGTAATAGTATTTAGCATGTCGTCATTTATCCATTGATTGTTGTCTGTTTGTTCCGTTGTTTGTGTAGGTTTTGTTTGTTTTTTGTATATTTCTGTGAACTTTAGTTGAAAATTCTCTTAAACAATAAACAATAAATAGTAAATAAATAAATAATAATAATAATAATAATGGTAACTATAATTGATATATATATAATATTTATAATACGTTACAGGGACGCAATTCTGCATGACACATACTTGCAATTACGTAATATTTTTTAAATAATGATAGTAATAATAGCAATACTTTTTTTAATTCAATGATTTTTATTATTAAAATTATGATTGCATATTATTCATTCACAAAACATGTTTGTCAAGTTTTGTTTCTGTGTTCTTAACAATGAATTTCATACAAATTTCATTGTTTTTGTAAAATGTGTTAATAATAGTCACTTCAGATGGCTATTTATAGCCATCTGAAGTGACTATTATTAACACATTATACAAAACTATTAATACAAACTATTAATTTATAGTTTGGAATTTAAAAATAGTATATTTTTCACAGCATTTATCGTATAACAATAACTTATATTTTACAATTTTTGCTTTTAATATATTTTAGCACTGTAACTACAGCACTTCAATGTAATAAATATTTTTTTCTTTTTGTTGATATCGGTTGAGATGTAATGTCTCAGCTTGCATCCTCGAAGCTTTTTAATAAGCTTATCTGAGGATGACACCGGTTAGATATTTTTTATTGATTTGATTGCTGTGTTTTAGAAGTGGGCTGATGTTTGAGAGATCAAATGAATGAAATCCACAAAAATTGTTAATTTTTTTCTCTATTTCTTTTCTTGCTTGGTACAAAAGATTCTGGTTCAATGGTGTTAAATATTCGGATAGGAAGATTGGTGTATTGTCTTGCAATGCTTTCAATTCCTTGGCAATTGTTTTTTCTGCCTGGTTACTTTTATGAGATTGTCTCTTATGGATTTGCTTGTACGACGAACTATGTCTGGTGCAGGTCAGGACATGCCTTTTTTTTTGCTCTTCCTAGGAATCCGATTTACGGGCTGAATATCGTTAAGCTGTAGGGGCATGTCAATTGCATGGCCTAATTTTAAAACTACGTCTGTGAGGTTTCCTGAGGTGCAGTTTCAGGAAGACGGTTTATGACAAGATCTTCTTTATTTTGTTGTTGATTTAGAAGTTCGTATTGTAGTTTTAGGGAATCGAGTTCTTGACAGAGTTCGGATGTCTCTTTCATCAAATTGTGTTGCCTGTCATTTAGTGTGTTAATGCTGATCTTAATGTCTTTTACCGTTTGCATCACTTCTATCACTGCGAAATTATTGTGTTTGATCAAATCCCCATATTCGCTAGATTTTTTTTGTTATTCGTTCGTTCTGTTTGTCAAAGAGTTCTTGCACAAAATCTAATAAGCTGGCTTTTACATTTTCTAGACCGATTTCCATTAGTATATTGAAGGAGTTCAAACTATAGAACTCACCTGTATTTTTTTGTCCTTTCAGTTCGTCGTCTGATTTTGCCTCCGGTATAATCAAATGCGTTGTACCTCAGGTGCGCTTCTTTGTTCTTCTAGTAGAGTAGGTACTTCCATTTCGCTTTGGATTGATGTTTTCACCAGGTTGTTTCTGAAAGGCAGGCACATGTAAAGTGTAGAATCCTACTGCATTTCCTACAGCTTATATGATTTCCGTCGGACGATAAATGCTTCAGGCATTTGATGCACTTCATGACTCACCTTTCTTCCCTTAAGCAATTCAGTGTGATTGTAAAGATGGAGACGTCCTTTGTTCTTTCGCTCATTGTTGACCGCGGTCCTCTCTGTTCACTTTTCAACACTTCAAAATTTGGTTTCTTCGTAGTCGATTTCGGTGAATTTTATATCACTGTCTTCGGCGTGACAAGTAGAGTTACTTGGGAACACATTCAAATTAAAAACAGGAGTTGGAACCACTTTAAATAATAATAACTAAAATAATAATAATAATTATTATTATTATTATTATTATTATTATGATAATTATAATTGTTCTTAAATAATTATAATGATAATTTAGTGATTGCTAAAATATTTATACATACAATAAACATCTTGTGTTACATTGCACCTTATAATTTTACAGAGTTCCCGACTAAGTGCTGCATTTCCTGCATTGCATTTCAATTTAAATATTAATAATTTTTGCCTTTATATTATTTATTTACAACACATGTTCTTCTAATATTAACAATGAAGATTATACAGAATTTTTGTATAATGTTTTTTTTTTTTTTTTTAAATTTGAGAAAGAGTGATTATACAAACAAATTTCTGCATTTGTTTATAAGGATTACTCGCAGATGAGTGAGGAAAGTTAATCCCACCATCTTCGAAGCTTGGGTTAGCTTTTATGAAGAGAGTGGGATTTTGCCTTCATTATTTACGTTGTTGCTACTGTTTATGTATGGGATGTAGGCATTGGATGCTAGTGATTTGTGATGTGTATATTAGTGTTAATGGTTTCTTAATTTTGTTGGTATATTTTCCAGAGTTCGTTTTTTAATGTTCTGTAGTTATCTACGGGTTTTAACTTTCTGAGTTGCGTGGGAATCTGATGTGATCTCACAAAAGAACCGTATAAGATGTTGAAGGGTGTGAGGGTGTAGAGAGATGTTGTAGGTCGTGTTATACGATATGTGTCTGTGTTGTTTAGATAGGTGATGTTAAAGTAATTCTTTATTAATGTCATGTAGTGTTTCAGATGTTTAATGCTCAGAATTCTGTGTATCGCCATGTGCTTGTCGGATATTGGTTGTTGCGTGTAAGGTGTCCAGATCACTGTTGACACGATTTTCCTGTGTAGTGTTTCTAATTTTGTTAGGTGGCTGTTTGATGTATTTGCATAGACTGTTATTCCGTATCTGAGTAGGGATTCGCAGATACCGTGAAATAGGAGTTTTTTTATGTTGGGTGGAATAATGTCTTTAACTTGGAAGAGATGATCTGCGATGATCCGGAGTTTGGTGTGTAGGCATTCTATATGTTTTGTCCATTTAAGGTGGCAATCTATATAGAGACCGGGGTATTTTGCGTGTATTACAAGTTTGATTTCGGAATATTGGCAGGTATTTTTGTTGTTAATGCAGCGGTATGTGTCACAATGTATCAATATTGAAGCGCGTGTATGATTCTTGGGTTGTGTAGTATCGAAATCTGTGTTTTGGTGCTGTTGATTAGAATTGCGTTTTGGTAGAAGTATGTTGTGATTTCAATTAGGTCTTGTTGTGCTTTGCAGAGAGCTGTGTTAATGTCTGTGTGGATTGCTAGTAGTGCAGTGTCATCTTCGTATTGAAATATTTGACTTCTTATGTTATGAGCATCGTTAATGTATATGTTGAATAGAGTGGGTGATAATATGGCAGCTTGAGGTACACCGTGTTTTTTTTTTGTTTTTTTTTGTATACCCCGACTGTGACACGTACCTATTATTGTTAGTTGTGTTCCGTTTATGAGGTAGTTCTTGAACCATATATGCAGTGTTCATCTTACACTTATTTAGTATAGTTTGGTGAGTAGTATGTCATGTTCAAGTGTATTAAATGCTTTGGCTAGGTCCAGCAGTATAAGGAAGGCGTACTTTTTTTTTTTTTTTTTTGTGGAAGGCTTTGTTCGTTGTGTCGACGATGTCTTCTAATAAAGTAATGGTGCTTTTTGTTTTCTGAAAGCCGTATTGGTTTTGTGAGATGATGTTATACTTCTGTAGATAGTTCTGTAGTCTGGTGTGTGTTATTTTTTCTAGAATTTTTGAGATGACTGGTAGTGTAGCTATTGGTCTGTAGTACTGAGTATCGTTTCTTTTGCCGTGTTTGTATATTGGCGTAATTACTGCAGTTTTTTGTTGTTGCGGAATAATGCCTGTGTCGAATATTATGTTTACGAGTTTCAAAAGTATTGGATTTATTTGTTCAGAGTGTGTTATAAGGTCTGTGAGTCTTATTTTGTCTATTCCTGGAGTGGTCTTTGGTTTTAGTTTTAGGAGTGCTTCTTTCAGTTCCTGTTTTGTTATGGGTGGAAAATACATCGTTTGTTGTTGACTTTGTGTCAGTAGTTTTTTGTTGATCGCTGGTAGTTTGTCTTTTTTGAGTTGTGTGATATTGTTCGTGAAAGCATGGTTGAATGAATCTGCTAGTTCCTCTTGGTTTGTGTCCTGACCGAAGCTTTTTCCAATTAAATCTTGTGCTGAAGTTTTCTTTTTTCGGGTTACTAATTCGTTGACTGAAGCCCATGTTTGCTTAATGTTGTCGTTATATTCCATGAATTTTTGGAAGTAGTAGCGTCTTTTTGCCCTACGTATTTTTGTTGTTAGTTGATTTCTTGTGTTTTTGTATAAGGTTTGTAAATGTATGTTACTGAGTGACTTTTTAAGTTTTTCATAGATTTTCTTTAACAGTAATAGTATTTAATATGTCGTCATTTGTCCATGGATTGTTTTCTGTTTGTCGCCTAGTTTGTGTTCGTTTCGTTGCTTTTTTGTATATTTCTCTGAACTTTAGTTGAAAATTATCGTATAATATTAGAGGATCATTTATTTTAAGTAGGGAATTCCAGTGTGTGATTTTTACTTGGTTATCGACAATGCTCTTTAGTATGACCAAGTGTTATCGACGTTTGTGGTGGGAGGAGGGGGGGGGGAGGTAAGAAACGTAATAAAACGAAGTTGAGACAAAGTAGTGATCGGCAATTTTTACGTTAATTACTGATGATGTATATGTATGGATGGGAGCCCGTATGTTGATATGATCAATGCATGATTTTGTTAGTGATTTATTGAGTATTTCTTCTCTTGTTGGGGAGTTAATGGTAGGTTTTTTTTGTACTAACTTAGTATATCAAGATATATGTTAGTGGTTGAAGAAGCATGGTCAAGAGTATTTATGTTAATGTCTCCTATTAGGATGAGCCTGTGTGTTGTACGAGGGTCGATGCGGCGTAGTCATGTTTCTAACTCGTGAAGAAAACTGAGTGGATTATTATCTGGGGGTCTGTATATTGTGTTTATTGTGTATTTGATACTATTGTGGCTATTTGTGATTTCCAAAATTAGTGTTTCTGCATGTTCGTAGTGAATTTGTGTTTCAGCCACGTTTATTTTTCTTTTATAAATGCCACAATGTCACCTCCTCTTTTGTTTTTGGTCTACATAAGTTGTAAGTTTCATAATTATTTATGTGATATGCGCAAATTTGTGTGTCGTTTATTGCAACTTCGGTCAGTATTAGCGCATCTATGTTTATCATGGTATAATTGACCTGTGTTATCAATGTAAGCCAGTGATTTTTTTATACTTCTTACGTTTGTGTGTATGATAGTGAAGTTGGTGTTGGTGGAAATGTTGTCTGACTATTTCTTCAAAGAGTCAAAGACCTTGAAGTTTATGTTGTCTGACTGGATATGTTCGCCTATGTTTGAAATCTCCATTATATAGTTTTTAAATGAGTTCTAATCTTATTCTTAAGGATGTGAAAAGCTAGTGTTTTATATTGGTAGACTGTGTAAGTCGAATTCACTTGTCATTATGTATACTCGAGTGTTTTCATTCTTTCTCATTAATATCTGGGAATTTTTTGTCCACACGAACTTGTAGTTTTTCTCTGTTTTTGTCTTCCTTGCTTGGTATAAAAGATTTTTGAAGTACAGAGTCCAGTGTTCCGTTATATAGATGTTAGGAGTTTCTTATCTGTTAGGATCGTTGTTATCGGCCTTGTTTTCTTGCTTGCTGTAAGAATGGAGTCTCTAAGATTTCTGTTGGTAAAACGAGCGATGATTGGTGGCGGTCTCTCTTTGTTTTTTTTGTGGGCCTCGGTTGATAGAGGTGATATCTGTGGTTATGATTTGAATTCCAATTTTGCTGCCGATCAATTGCATTATGTTTCTTAAGTCTTCTGTATTTTTTTTTTCAATATTCCCTTAATTTGAAGTTCTTTTATTCTTTCTTTTTGTAGTATGTGTTCCATTTGACACTCTAGGCGTTTACTTCTTTTCGCAATTTTTGATTTTCGCGTTTCAGTGTTTCTTGCGTTTCTATCCTACCGTTAATTTCGTCTTTATTTCTCGCACGGTTCCTAACATTTCTTCAGAGGTCTCGTTATTGAACTGTATGTAATGTTCATACTCCTCGAATTTTTTGTTAATTTGTTCCATGTGTGCATTTAATAAATCTTTCATCGTGAGTTTGAATGAATAAACGTTATCTGTAATTTTAGGATCCGGAAGCGGCTTACCTTGATGTGCGTCGTTACTTTTCTTTGGTGTCTGGTCTCTGTTCTTCGTTTTATCACGGCACTGTTGTCATCGCAATTCGGTCAGTTTCACGGCTCCTTTTGCTTTCCATGGGATTTCTGAGATCCCAGTGGAAGGGTTGTTTTCTGTTACACCCGGAACAATGCGGCCCGTCCCCTTCATCGCTTAAGGGCTTATTGCACTTGTTACAGCTCATTTCGTTTGAATTTCGCAGTCTCGGTGACCTTTAGCCTTTCTTCCCGTTAGCGACTATAGTGTGACTTTTAAAATGGCGACGTCCTTTGTTCTTCGTTGACTGGTGACTGCAGTAGACTCTATGAACTTCCAACACTAAAAATTTGAATAGTACTTATCCGATTTTGTTGATTTGAATGTCCCTGTCTTCAGCGTGGCTAGTAGAATTAAATAGTAGCACTTTCAAGTTAGAAACATGAGTTAAATAACACTTTAAACCTATAAAACCAGGATCAGCGATACAGCGTACATAATTTTACAACGTATATTATTACAGGTAGGTATTCAAAAATCTGGCAACCTCCGGAGCTGAAGGGTGCTGGATTTTTGAAAATGCCTGATTTCAGATGGTAATATATGCTGTATATTTTTAACAGAAAATGACTACATGTACAGTCCTTTAAAGAAACAAAATTAAACACTAAATGAAAAGCTTTTGAAATTTTAATGTTCACCAACTAAATATCACGATTCTACAGAATTTTAGTTCAACTGAATAAAATTCATCACATATGCACTATCCGCATCTTTGTCTGCTGAACGTTTTTACTAACACACCGCGACTTGAAACGATGCAGCCAACTTTCTGGATATTCACACTTGGGTTGCAATCCCAGCTCGTCATGAAACATTTTGGCTTGTTCCTTTAATAAATCACCAGAAATTTCCACACCTTCACTTACACGAAAATTAAACCAGGTTATGGTTTAATTTTCTTACACCATATCTAAAAAAAACCGGAACTTGGTTCAGTTCCGGTTTTTTAGCACTTCCACTCTCTCTCTCTCTCTCTCTGCGATCGACAACGCACGATGTTTACGTTTTATGTTTATGTTTACTTTCCTTGCTGAATCCATAATGGGGTTATACAGCAGCAAATAAATGATTAAATGAGAAGGAATAAGCAGGTCATCGCAATGCTTATCGACTACAGCGCCATCAAAACATAAACATAAACAGAAAATAGTGGCGCGACAACGCGGTAAATTTGAAAATGCGCGCTCCGAAATCCATGCAGGAGATCTGAAGGAAACGGATTATCGATGGCCGGATTTTTGAATGCCTACCTGTATAATGTTAACAATGATGATTATTAATTTTTTTTGCATTTTTACATTCTAGATATGCATTAATAATAGATACAATTTCTTCTATATTGATTTTTTTAATAATAATAATAAACAATTTTTTATTATCATCATACAGAGTATTTACATGTGTACAATTAAGACATATTATATTTTCTGCTCTGTACAAAATTCTGTACGCAGTTTAAAGCACCTTATTTCTTTTTAATATTTTTTTCTTTAAATATTTTTATAATTTTTTTTCAAATCAATATCGTCATTTATCATTATACATGGTACTGACATATACAAAACAATAATTTGAAGTCTATGATTATGGGGATTAGTTGATTAAGGCGGGCTATTCCCCGCTACTTCGAAGCTAGGTTAGCCTTCATGAAGCTTGAAGTACCAAACCCCATAAATAGGATTGGCCTTCACTATTTATGGGGTTTGGTAGTGTTTATGGGTGGAATGTAGGCGTTTGGATGCTGGTGATTTCTCATGTGTACATAAGTGTAATGCTATATTAACTGTGTTGGTATATTTTCCAGAGTTCCTGTTTTAATTTTCTGTAGTTATCGACGTGTTTTAAATTTCTGGGTAGGTTGTTGAGTAGCGTGGGTATCAAATGCAATCTCACAAAAGAACTATATGAGTTATTTGAAGGGTGGTCTAAGAATGTAAAGAGTTGTTGTGCCTTGTGTTATGCGATATGTGTCTCTGTTGTTACGATAGCTGATGCTGAATTATTGTCTTAGTAACATCTTAGTCACAAAAGAACTATATGAGTTATTTGAAGGGTGGTCTAGGAATGTAAAGAGTTGTTGTGCCTTGTGTTATGCGATATGTGTCTCTGTTGTTACGATAGCTGATGCTGAATTATTGTCTTAGTAACATTACGTAGTGTTTCAGATTTTTAATGCTCAGAGATTTTGGTATAGCCGTAAGTGGTTCGGATATTGGCTGTTGTGTATAAGGTCTCCAAATAAATCAGCTACCAGACTTATCGCAATTTTAGTTCTGTGGAATAATGCCATGTCGAATATTATGTTCACGAGTCTCAAAGGTATTGGATTTGTGTTAAAAAAGTGTGTTAAAAGGTCAATGAATCTTATTTTGTCTATTCGTGGAGTCGTCTTTGGTTTTAGTTGAAATAGTGCTTCCTTCAGTTCTTGTTTTGTTACAACTGGAAAATACATAGTTTGTTGTTCACTTTGTGTTGGTAATTTTTTGTTTATCGTTGGTAGATTTCTTTTCTTTTTTGTCTTTTCTTTTAGTATTGTCTATATTTGAAGTTCTATTATTCGTTCTTTTTATATTGTGTTCGATTTGGATTTCTGGGTGTTTATCTCTTTCCACAATTATTCATTTTCCCATGATGTTTTTCTTTTTTCGAGATTTTCTTTTTTCTGAATGCGTGGTTGAATGAGTCCGCTAGTTCCTCTTGGTTTATATCTTGACAGAAGCTTTTTGCAATAAAATCTTGTGCTGAAGGTTTCTTTTTTCGGGTTACTAATTCGTTGAGTGTAGCCCATGTTTGCTTACTGTTGTCATTATATTCCATGAATTTTTGGAAGCCGTAGCATCTTTTTGTCCTCAGAATTTTTGTTGTTAGATTAATTCTTGTGTTTTTGTATAAGGTTTGTAAATGTGTGTTACTGGGTGACTTTTTAAGTTTTTTCCATAGATTTTCATTCACAGTAATATTATTTAGTATGTCGCCATTTATCCATGGATTATTGTCTGTTTGTCACATCATTTTTGTAGGCTTCAGTAGTAGGGGGGTTACTTCTGACCAGATCAAGATCAAGATAAGATTAGGAATCGTGATGTGTTGGTTGACGTCAATGTGGGCGTGGCTTCATGGGTTTGGAATGTTAGGAATTTTGCTGTGGGCATATGTGTCAATGGCTTCAGTTGTGTTTTGGTTCGCATATGGAATTATGGGTGATGGTAGAGATAACGAATTGTGTGGTGATTGGTGGGACCGTTTGAACCAGATGAAGATCAAGATAAGATAAGGAATCGTGACGTGAATGTTTGTTGTTATAGAGAATGGAATATTATGAATTTCCCTGGGGGTATATTTGTCAATGGCTTCAGTTCTTGTGTTTTGGTTCGCATATGGTGTTATGGGTGATGGTTGAGATAAGGATTCGTGTCGTGATTGGTGGACACTTCTGACCAGATGAAGATCAAGATAAAATAAGGAATCGTGACGTGAATGTTTGTTGTTATGAGATGTAGATAAGTGACGTCATTTGTTAGTTGTAAATAAGTGACGTTGTTGTTTTGAATGGAAAAGGGAGATATATTAGTGTATAAGGAATCGTGTCGTGATTGGTGGACACTTCTGACCAGATGAAGATCAAGATAAGATAAGGAATCGTGACGTGAATGTTTGTTGTTATTGAGTTTTGAATGTTTGGAATTTCGCTGGGGCCCTCGTCTGTTGGGGACATCCCATGACGTTTTGGGTTCGTTTATTGCCTTGTGGGTGATATTTAGAGATACGAATCGTGACGTTATGTGTTTCGAAATTCACAGTTTCGAGGTTTTCTGAATAATTTAATTATATGTTATGTCACTCAAACATGCAAGTTTTTTTTTTCTTCTTCTATAGATGGTTGTACTAATTTTTCCAATACAATTTGGGGTATTTCTTTACTGTTAAAGGGTGGGAATTCTTAGAGTAAGTCATGATGGCGACAGTCTTTTGAACTTTTCTGAATAATTAATTATATACTGGGGTCACTCAAACACACACACACTTTTTTCCCATAGTTCATCTATATATTCTTCTATATTTATATTCTAATCAAGTTAATATTTTATTCATAATTCATCCGAATATTTTGGTTTGTCTAAATTAAGATCATAAAGTTCAATAAATAAATAAATAAACAAATCGTGTGTGAATTCACGGTGATTTTCAAAGTATTCTTAGTTAAACATACATAACACATCAAAGACACTGTTTGTTCTTTTAAGTTTACATATTTATTTCACAGATATTATTTACAATGCAATATGCAGAAATAGGAATTGAATTTACATAGTCACCAATGCAAATAGTGTTTTTCTTGGCGTAACATTTCTTTGATAAGGCATGTTTGATTGCCTGATTTTGATACTACTTCCCAAATTATTATGGCTATTTCTCCGGTCACTAATATTACCAGTTGGTTATCAACACAACTTACTTATGTGAGACATAAACCCATTAGAAGAAAGTTTAAATGCAATCAAATCAAAGTCCCGACACTTTTACACACTTTTCAATGTGATTTGGCAGATACGTCATCCATTGCAAAAGAAAATGGGGGTGTGTGTTTCCTTCTTGTATGCATTGATTGTTTTTCCCGATTTGCGTGGGTTCGAATACTGAAGAAGAAATCAGCAGACGATGTCGTTAATGCTTTCGAGTCTATTTTTAAAGAGAAAGTGCCATATTACATAAACATTGATCAAGGAAAAGAGTTTTGCAACAAGAAAGTTCGTGCATTGTTTAAGAACCATAATATTCATTTCTACACGACCAGGAGCAAATGAAAGCACCCATTGCAGAAAGATTTCTCAGAACATTGAAAACAAAGATCTACAAGTGGATGACGTATACTCAAAGTAAAAGTTATACAAATGTATTGCCGACCCTTGTACATACTTATAACCTCACACCACACCGCAATATCGGTATGGCTCCTTCCCAAGTTAACCTTCACAACGAGGATCGTGTTTGGAAATATTTGTACGGAACCCAAGAGGAGACTACCAAACCAAAATTTCAAGTAGGGGATAGTGTGGTTTTAAGTGATGATACCCACAAATTTAGAAAAGGGTATTGGGGTAACTGGTCACAAGAATTGTTCACTATTGCTCAGGTTATTAATAGAAACCCTGTAGTATATAGAGTTCGCAGTCGGGACAGAGATAGTGGAGGGAACTTTCTATGAATCTCAACTGCAAAAAGCTAATATATCCAATGAACTTCGAAGACGTGTATCTAATCGAACAAGTACTTAAGCAGCGCAAACAGAAAGGAAAGCTTCAGTATCTTGTTAAGTGGCTCGGTTATCCCTCATCGTATAATTCTTGGGTTCGTAGCAAAAATGTTTTACTTAACCCTTCCCAGTAATGCCAGTATGAAAATGTTTCCTACAAACACGCAAACGAAATTTCAAGCGGAATTACCACACGAGAACAGACTTAAAGGTAAATGGGAAGTTGCTCTTGCCGAAATTCATCTTCCGGGAGAATTTAATAACATCGATTCCGGTTACAATGAGTTTCATATGATACGTGCAATTGGAGGAGGAGTCAACAATATCGACAACAACAATATCACAGGAAATAAAGTTTTCGAAAAGTCTAAAGAAGGATTTTACAAAGTGTACAAGATTCCCCATGGCAGTTACGATTCACCCTCTGAACTTCTTCAAGCAGTGTTTGATGTGAGTTCTGTGATTACAGGAAAAAAGAATCCAAACAACACTATTTCTCTGACAGTCCCAAAAGATTACAACCTTTTGTTTCCCAAGGAGGCCGCAGGTTTGGGCCTTCTACTGGGTTTTAATCAGATTGGTGTTAAACTGAAAGGTACAATCACAGGGAAATATCCAGTTGATATAAAGAGGGGTGTAGCCGCATATTTTGTTTATTCTGATTTAATACAAGAGCGGATAGTTGGTGATACATGTGCACCATTGTTAGGAGTTGTTCAGTGCAGCACTAAGTGTTCCTTCGTTTTTGCTCAACCTGATTATTATCCGTTACGAAAACAAACATTTCAGTCAATTAGCATTGATATTCGTTCTGACAGCGGCGAGTTGTTCCACTTTCGTGGTCCCCCCCCCCCCCCCACCCCCCCCCCCCCCCACCCCCCCCCCCCCCCACCCCCCCCCCCCCCCACCCCCCCCCCCCCCCACCCCCCCCCCCCCCCACCCCCCCCCCCCCCCACCCCCCCCCCCCCCCACCCCCCCCCCCCCCCACCCCCCCCCCCCCCCACCCCCCCCCCCCCCCACCCCCCCCCCCCCCCACCCCCCCCCCCCCCCACCCCCCCCCCCCCCCACCCCCCCCCCCCCCCACCCCCCCCCCCCCCCACCCCCCCCCCCCCCCACCCCCCCCCCCCCCCACCCCCCCCCCCCCCCACCCCCCCCCCCCCCCACCCCCCCCCCCCCCCACCCCCCCCCCCCCCCACCCCCCCCCCCCCCCACCCCCCCCCCCCCCCACCCCCCCCCCCCCCCACCCCCCCCCCCCCCCACCCCCCCCCCCCCCCACCCCCCCCCCCCCCCACCCCCCCCCCCCCCCACCCCCCCCCCCCCCCACCCCCCCCCCCCCCCACCCAAACCAAAGACTACTCCAGGAATAGACAAAATAAGACTCATAGACCTTATAACACACTTTGAACAAATAAATCCAATACTTTTGAAACTCGTGAACATAATATTCGATACAGGCATTATTCCACAAAAATAAAAACTGCAGCAATTACGCCAATATACAAACACGGCAAAAGAAACGATACTCAGAACTACAGACCAATAGCTACACTACCAGTCATCTCAAAAATTCTAGAAAAAATAACACACACGCCACACTACAGAACTATTTACAGAAGTATAACAACATCTCACAAAACCAATACGGCTTTCAAAAAACAAAAAGCACCATCACTTTATTAGAAGACATCGCCGACACAATAAACAAAGCTCTCGACAAAAACAAGTACGCCGTCCTTATACTGCTCGACTTAACCAAAGCATTTGACACACTTCAACATGGCATACTACTCACCAAACTATGCTCAATAGGTATAAGAGGAACACTGTATACATGGTTCAGGAACTACCTCTCAAACAGAACAAAAGTAACAAAAATAGGTACATGTCACAACCGGGGAATACCAATAAAACACGGTGTTCCTCAATGCCCCATATTATCACCCATTCTATTCAACGCATACATTAACGATGTTCATGACATGGACATAAGAAATGAATTACTTCAGTAAACAGATGACACCGCACTAGTAGCAATCCACACGGACATCAACACGGCTCTCTCCAAAGCACAACAAGACCTATATGACAACATACTTCTACCAAAACGTAATTTTAATCAACGGCACCAAAACACAGATGTTGATAATACACAACACAAGAATCATACGTCCCGCACCACTATCTATACACTGGCACATATACTGCTGCATTAACAACAAAAATACCTGTCAATGTCCCGAAATCAAACCTGTAACACATGCCAAATACCTTGGTCTCTACATAGATTTCCACCTTAAATGGACAAAAAATATTGAATACCTACATACCAAACTCCAGATCATCGCCTATATCACGGTATCTGCGAATCCCTACTCAGATACGGTATAACCAGTAGTGAGCTATGGAAATTTTAACAAAGGGCTCGCATCGTCGAGCAAAAAAAAAAAAAAAAAAAACGTATTTCACATAAAAACTTTTATTAATGCACCTTGTGTGCAATTTCCAATCAAAAAGTATTAGAGGACAATGAACCACTGAAGGCTATCATTTTTAAACAAATATTTCATGATCTAACATGAAATATTTGCACACAATCAACTGTATTAATTTATCTTACATAAGAAAAACATTTTTACTATCAAAATATAATAAGACTGAAATCTTTTATAATCTTTTATAAAACATTCGATTAACTGGTTTTACCATGCGATTGGCTACAGAAGAGAGAAGGAAAAAAGATAGTGCATGTTCTTATTTTATTTTCAAACTTGGGCGCATTCGTTATAGAGGAGTTGAAACAATAATTCCAAATAATCTATACACTTTCGAATAGACTAATGTTTGCTAGTCTACCGTATTAGTTTGTCACTTAATATGTTTCAAAAAAAATTTTTTTTTTTGTAAAAATAAAAAAGTAAACAAGAAGAACAAGGGACTCGCAAATTTGAGAAAAAATTAACAAAGGGCTCGCGCGAACCCCTTATAGCTAACCAATGGGTATAACAGTCTATGCAAACACATCAAACAGCCACCTAACAAAATTAGAAACATTACACAGGAAAATCGTGTCAACAGTGATCTGGAGACCTTATACTCAACAACCAATATCCGATCAGCACATGGCGACACACAGAATCCTGAGCATTAAAAATCTGAAGCACTACACAACATTAACAAGGAATTACTTCAACATCACCTATCGAAACAACAGACACACATCATATAACCTTCCCTACAACAATTCTCTACATCCCTACACCCTTCAACAACTCATACAGTTCTTCTGTGAGATTACATCAGATACCCACGCAATTCAACAACCTACCAAGAAAGTTAAAACACGTAGATAATTACAGAACTTTAAAACACGAACTCTGGAAAATATACAGGGCGTCCCAAAATTCACGCACGATTTAGCGCCATTTGTGCGGTAAAGTGTTGCCAACGAGGAAAAAAAGACAACGTGACAGTTGACAGTTCAGGGTTATTAAAAACTGACCACACACAGCGAAGAGAGTTCGTTGAATGGATTATGGAACAACAACAAGTGGATGCTTATTTTTCGAACAAAATCATCTTCAGCGATGAGGCTCATTTTCATCTTTGATGGCTTCGTTAATCGACAAAATTGTCGCATTTGGGGTTCAGAAAATCCACGAGTGATTTTTCTCAAAATCACTCGTGGATTCATCCACAACGTGTCACTGTTTGGTGCGAATTTTGGGCTGGAGGCATCATCGGTCCATTCTTCTTCGAAAATGGGCCTGGTAAGGCAATAACAGTTAATGGTGCCCGCTATCGCGACATAATAATCCAGTTTTTGTGCCTAAATTGCAAGATATGGATGTGGAGGACATGTGGTTTCAACAAGACGGTGCCACATGCCATACAGTCCGAGAAACAATTCAATTACTGCACGAGTCATTTCCTGGTTGTGTAATTTCCCGTTTTGGTGATCAGAATTGGCCGCCCAGATCATGTGACTTAACTGCGTTGGACTTTTTTCCTTTGGGATTTTTTGAAGTCTAAGGTTTACACCAACAAGCCCACGACCACCCACGCCTTGAAGGAGGAAATTGAGCGCTGTATCAACGAAATTCAGCCACATTTATGCAAACCGGTCATGGAAAATTTCGACAAAAGAGTGCGTATGTGACAGCAAAGCCATGGAATCCATTTACCCGATATGCTATTCCATGAATAACCCTATACTGTATACTTTATGAATCAATAAGAAATTACAATTTTTAATTAAAAACCTGTGTTTTCTATCAAAATTACTTCTTGCGTGAATTTTGGGACACCCTGTACCAACAAAGTTAATATACCATTAACACTAATATACACATCACAAATCACCACCATTCAATGCTGGTGATTTATGATGTGTATCCCATACATAAACAGTAACAACAACATTAATAGTGAAGGCTAAATCCCGCTCTCTTCATAAACGCTAACACAAGCTTCGAAGTAGGTGGGATTAAAATGCCTGACACATCTACACGTAATCCTTATAATCAAAGAATGCAGATTATGTAACAAAACAGTCCGTAAAATGTATATCAATAGTGAAGATACTAATATTAAAAATAAATTATGTTTATATAAATAGGATATAGGCTGCATAATAATAAGCTATGATATTGATATTGAAAAAAAAATTATGTCCATTTATATTTAAAAAGAATCATTGTATTATACATTTATACTGAACAGAAAATGTAATAGTATACTTTATTGTATATATGTAAATTCTCTGTAAGATGATAAATAAAATGTTATTACAGTTTTAAAAAAACATTCCGAAATTTTCTGAAGATGTTATGCGTAGCTGTAATTTCTGCAATGGGGTTTTCCTGAACTTTTGTATATTTTGATCCACATAAAAGCCTCAATTACTCTCCAAGAATAATCCGTATATCTTGGCTGTGTTTTCAAAACTAAGGCTTCACAAACGACGTGAATTCTCACTGTAGAAATGGTTATTTTTTGTAATCTTATGTAAATTACAAGTTTTTGTATATAATTCTATATGAAGTAATTTTCGCTCTGACAAAGTCATCACGTTGTAGAAAATGTATTGTCCGAAGAATATTTAATAATCCTGAGACTACACAATGTTTCCAATCAGTACAAACGCAAGTCATAGTCAATCACTGTTTTTCTAACCACTCTTTCCTTTTATTATTGAACTATTTCCAACCCCCCTTTTTTTTTTGAAGGTTACAAAATTCAACAACTGGTTCTTCAAGGAAACTCCTGTTAATTTGTAATCCTAGTTCGATTTCCAGTAGGTTAAATTTTACGAAATGGAAGCAAAATTCAAAATCATTAATTTTGGACTACCGTTATTGGCTTGATGATATTCAATAATTACCTAACCAAAAGGTTTCCGAAAAAGCATAAATACAACGATTTAAATACCACATAAATTTGTGGATATGAATTAGTACTTTTCTAATTCATCAGGTTATTCATCTGAGGAACAATCTTTGGAGTATAATTATATATGAGGAACATCTGACTGTGACTAAAGGAAAACTTGGTCAAACGTTTCTATAAATAATGGATAATTCTCGTACTACGCAACGTTGTAATCAAGGCACATGACTTCATGCTTAGAGAAAACATGAATTTTCTGTCGTACTATGCATGGTTTATATTATAAAATTAGACTTCTGTGTCCGTGACTATATCACGCCTTGTTTATCAACTTTATTCACAAGAGGAAATTGAGATATCGCATCTTGTATTACAATTTATTCTTGATGTCAAAACACCATACTAATAGTTAACATATAAAATTCTTTCTTCTTTTCACAAATAATCAGAACATCTTTCATTGCAGTACCGCAATTATATAGCAAAGCCATAGAAGTTATAATGAGAGTACTTTCTTTTATTAGAATGTCTTTTGTCGAGCGCACAACTAGAATTGTACCGTAAAATAAGAGGGAACTCTTCACCTGCGATGATAGGAAAAGGATCATACGAGCTAATAGTAAGGAAACGAAGCAGAGCAATAGTTCTTTAATAACTCACGGAATTTTTTATGTAGATGATGTGTTCACTTGTAAGCAGAAACAGCTGATCGAGAAGAGCCTCGCAACAATCTCAAGTAGTTTGTGTTTGAAGGATTTCTTGCATACAGAAATGTACAATCAAGTAGTGCAAGCATTGGAAGGAATCCAAAGCCTAAACTATCCGATTTGCAAATCCATCTCCAAGAAACTCAAGTAACTTTCACTTCCCTTTATCGAATAAAAAGGTAAGTCTTGATGATTTACCTTTTCTGTTTTGAATAGTGTCATTCCCTGAATTAAAATTCTAATATTTCATCACAAATCATTTGCTGGTGTTAATTAAAATTTGCCTTATAATATGAAATTATTCTCATAATGCTCAAAGATAGCGCACATACAATGATATCAAAGAAATGTGTTGTGACGATGTACAAACTTCCTTAACAGGAGCATATTAGAGGACGAATACTTCAACAAGAGAATGGCCGCTTTACTAGTGTATCTTTCTGTGGATGCAATTGGAATGTCCACCCACAAGAAAATGTTCCAACAATTTTTAGAAAAGTGCAACAATAGGAACAAGGAGTTGGCGGAGAATGTGGTGCTCTATAAAAGTGGGGAAGAGTTCCATCGACTTGTGCAGTCTTTTGATATGAGCCGAGTTAAAAAGGAAGCTTCTGAGATGAGCAAACTGAATAAGCTTTTGGTTTTAGGAGGCGATTTCTTGTACAGCATTCTGATAAATAGGATTTCCATTTGGAAAGATTGCACGTAAGTGTTTGCATTGATGCCAGTAACCAATTCCTTTTCACTAATCATAATAAACGTTTCGATACTCGTACAGATTTTATTATCTCATTTATATATTATCCATTCTTTCTTTCTTTAGCAATTTCCATCTTCCACTTTCACTAATTTTTTCGCTGCTCTTTGTTCTTTCTGATTCCATTTGTCAATGCTGTTTCTACCTTTTATTCTTCATTCGTGTTTTTCTCCATAGTTCTTCGCTCCATTTCTTCTTATTTTTCTCCTTCCATTTATGTGTTTCTCTTTGTTTTTTTTTTCGTTCAGTGTTCTAGATTTCTTTATTTCTTTTATTGTTCTCTCTTTTGTCCTTAATTCGCTCTATCTTTCAATGTTTGTATATTTTTATCTCATTTTCTTTACTTGTTATTTTCCTTTTTCGCTTTTAATCATATTTTATTATTTTTTTCGCTTTTTATCTTTTATTCTTTTTTATATTGTAACATTTTCATTCTTTTTTGATTTGCCCTGTATCTTTTTTTTTTTATTTTTTATGTTTAATTATTTTGTCCTTCACTGTTTTTATATTTTTAGCTCATCCTTTTTTCTTTCATTTTAAATGTATTTTCTCTCATTTCTACTTCCTGTAATATCTCTTTTGTATTTTCCTTTTATATATTTTTCCCCGTTTCATTCTCTCTTTTTCTTTTTTTCTTCTCCCTTCGTCTACTTTGTCTTTTCTTTTTTTCTCCTCCCTTCGTCTACTTTGTCTTTTCTTCTTTTATCTATTTTTGTTTCACTAATTTCTTTGCCTATTAAATGGAACTAAATTTCAACAATGAAGAATGCTACTTGTAGTCTACGCACTTCTCTCTCTCTATGTAGTGCTCCCTCTCTATCTCAATACTATCCCTCTATCTCCCTCGTCTCATATGGGGATAACAGGGTTTCTCATTTCACAAACTCGAACCTATTAATCCAAGCACCAACAAAACAAAAAGAAACAAAAACAAGTAAAGTAAACTATTTTACATTAAGAGAGGCACTGAACAAAAGTGTAAGTATTTAAAAACAACTATTTTAAAAACAAGGGGTACGGTTTATAGAAATGGGTTTAAAATGGGTACGCAAGTGGAAAAAGGTTGGGAACACATGAAATTTTATCAGATATAAATGTGTGAATAGATGATTCATCTGTGCCAATCGGAGTAATATCTTCTTTTTTCGTTCGCATGCTGTGAAATTGTTGAGTGAAATTAATTCAGATTTCTGCAAGTACCAAGTTTCTTGGGAATCACACGACGAAGGATCCCTCAACAGTATTGCTGTTCCAGGGCTGAACCAGTGGAAAGAAAGAACCAACTCCCTCCTGGGAAGCCAGATTGGTAACTTCATATCGATGGAATTGGCTCTCTTAGGAGATAACTGGGAGATGTTGCAGAAGGAAAACGAATTTGGAAAGCAAGTCGCCTACTTGCTACAAGTGAGAAGAAAGTTTTTTCCTAATGAGCTAATAAAATTTTTGTTACCTTTATATATCTTTTTAAAGTACCAAAAAGAACTTTAATCGCAGTTGTTCATAGCCTTGTTTAATCTCATACCTAAATGAGAGGTGACAGCGATTTGAACTTCAAAATTAATAGCATTAAAGAATTCCATTTGCTCATCATATTCTATAAGTACTTCTCTTATTATTGTTTCTACAAAATTATTTCATTATGCTCATAATGGGTTAATTGTTCTTCAACCGCAACCCAAAGTGTTGAACCTTCACAGACACAAATGCGCATAACAACTTCTGTACATTTTTTTATTGACGCTCGATAAAACCGATGCTGATTTACTTTACAATGAAATAACAAATGATGGCATTTACTCCCACAATAATCTTTCCTTTGAATTCTCTCATACTTCGTAAGCGGTTTTGTTCCAACATACCAGTGTATGAGAATGTTCATGAACTTTTTCTTGTCACGTTTTCCTTGTTTTGCATTGGTAAAATTGTTCCGATTGGGCGAAAGGGTGTTTACTTTATTTCTATTAATCGAAACGAAAGGAGAATTCCACTAAGAATTCTCCTTTCTTATTTATTCATTTTTTCCATTATTTGCGGGGGTCGAATCACCTCTTTGTATTACGTAATTAGGCGCAGATTTATATTTTTCCATTGTTCCAGTCGCTCTCCCTCTTTTTTCATTATTTTTTTTTAACTGCACTCCTTTAATAGGTCTAGTTCTAAGGATCGATTAAAGGAATAACATGTTCCACGACTTGCATACAGGAGACCGAAAGTTATATAATTAATTATGAGAAATTAGTAAGCGGAGATGTCTATCATACTATGTTACAAAATTACTCCGTAAAAGACAGTACGCCATAATGTTTTTGCATGCTAGCAAAATAGTCCAAGTAGCAAAGGCTGTCTTATCTGCTTTCAGGCTCACCAACATATCCAGAGTGTTTTGAAATTCGATCCTTCCACTGGGCACCAGCTTCATCCTTTGTCATTGCCAGTTTCGTTGATGGTGGAGAAGGATTATGAGGTCCTCTCTCATATTATGGAATGCAGTAGTCAACCACAACTCTTAGATCAAGTTATGGTATGTATACTCTTAACCTTTAATAATTTTCTGCACAAAGTATATTGGAAAGTCATTTGATACATTTGGAGTGACTTGTTCTATTTTGAGATCATTCATGTGCGTGTACATGTCTTTCATAAAAGAATTCAGTTCATTTCTTTAATTCTTTCCAGGTGCATCACCAAACATTGGCCAGTGGGGCAATTGAGGAGTCCGCTGCCCACTTAAGAAGATTTCAACCGGAAGGACTTGATTTATTCAATGACCTTGAGTCGTGCCCATCCAAAGAGCTTCTTCGTGACCTCTTAGTGTCTTATGAACAGCAATAAATATTTCTTTTGATTGAACCGGATGGGTATTTATAAAGTAAATGCACTGTGGATGGCTACGTCATTTATAATAGTAATAATAATAATAATAATAATTTTTTTAATTTTTTATATGATAATATTTTTCTTGATCTGCTAAAATATTTACCCATACAATAAACATCTTGAGTGACATTGCAACTTATAGTTTTACAGAATTCAGCACAAAGTGCTACATTTTCTACATTGGATTTCAATTAAAAAAAAAAAAAATCGGCTTACGCCTTTTTATTCCCGTATATGCAGGAGTAGGCGAGGCCATTTAGCCCTATCTAACTTTTGGAGACTGAGTGGGCAGTTCAATCTCCACTGGTACCCAATCAGAGACAGATGGCCCAAGGCTATCCCTAATTAAGCGGTACGCAGTGAAGAGAGACGGCTCAAATGTGCCGCCATCTCGTGGTCTCTAACCCTAACACAATATATTTAATGTCTGAAATAATGTGGTTTCTACGGTCGATTTTCTTGAGTTTACAGGACGAAAAACCCGAGTTTCCGGGAGGAAAAACCTGCTTGCCCGTGCCAGAGATCGACTAACTCGGGAACCGGTCGAAAAAAGGCTTAGAAAAATTTCCTCTAGTTGCCGACTAGACTCGAAACGAAGACTTCCTTCGTGCGGCCTAGCGCGATGGTGTGCAAACGCCACATCCACTGAGCTACACAGGCTCTGGATTTCAATTAAAGTGTTTAAAAATAATTTTTTTGCCTCTGTATTAGGTATTTACAACACATGTTCTAATATTTACAATAAAGATTATACAGAATTTTTGAATAAAGAATATACATAATAAGAATAATAATTTATTTATTTATTTTATTTATTTTTTTTTTATGTCTCAGATAAATTGCATACATAGATGCTGTAATAATTATATATATATATATATATATATATATATATATATATATATATATATATATATATATATATATATATATATATATATATATATATATACACATATATATATATAATAACAGATAACAGATACTTGCAAGTTAATAATTTTCTTCCTCAAGCTCAGCAGAGCTTATCTGAGGACGATAATAGATGACAGATGGTGGTGGTGGTTTGATGGTTATGTTCCTATAGTGGTCACAAGCCAGGTGTTGATTTTACTGTTTGTTGGTACGTGCTTGGAAGACTTCGACTGCTATTACAGTTTAACCTTTTTTTGTGCAAATAGGGTTGGGTTTAGACATGGCATGTTTGTTTCTTTGTGTTCTTGTAGTGATGGTTTTTTGAGAGGGGCTTTGTCATAGGTTTGTGTGTATGTGTGTGTGTGCGTGTGTGGGGGGGGAAGAGAAACAGGAATTGCTCTAATTTTCATTCTCGCTATAATATTTATATAGTGCCTGTTTCAGCTCTCTGTATGTTACTAGGTTTCTGTTGTCGAACGTCAGTTTGTTTATCATGTCAGGTACTTAGAAGTTTCGGGTAGCTTTGCCGTGCTGATTGTTGTACTTATATGTTATGTAGTTTGTTGACTATGGTCTTGTTATTTGATATGTTGTTCTCGTACTCTATATGTTGGTCTGTAGTAATGTTTTAACATGACTGTGTAATAATAATAATAATAATAATAATAATAATAATAATGCATGCTTGATTGTGGTATGAAAAACTTGAATTTCTCGTAGGCGAAACAACTCTTGTTATCTGTGGCATCAACAAACATTTAAACATTTAAGCATAGAAACATTTAAACATTTCGATAGGTTGTTCTAATTTGGACTGCCAGCCATCATAATTTTGCTACGTTTTATCAACAGACCATCTAAAAAAGACAGGGAATAGTGCGTCGCCGTCGAAAGGATTCAAAACCAGAAGCGGGTAACTTGGTTTATTTATCAAAGGCCTGAAAATTGATATGATGTAGAAAGAAAAAAACAAACCAATGATCCAAGACCCGAGCTGAATCTCAGTATCCGGGATAGCATATCCTCTTAACGTTTATAAACGAATCCATCGCTTCATTACTTCACCAAAATAACAGTTAATTTCTGCAAGTAAAGAAATTGGACACGAAATCGTCTTCCACCAACTTTGCGACTCCTTTCCACTTGCATTACAATTCAGCTGTCTAAGCTGCACTATCTTCAGTTGTTGTACAACTTGTCTGCTTGTTTTGATTAACGGTATCCGAGTTTCTTACTAAGAGCAATGCCGACATATACTTCTTATGACCACATCTAATTTGCATTCCTCGAGGTATTTCCAAATGTTTGTAATTTAGACTGTGTGAAAATTCTGCTGATTTAACTAAATCGCCTTTTGGAAATCTAGGAAGGATAGAATTCTGGCAACCTTAGAGGAAAAAAAGATAAGCAATAGAATTTGCCTCTTAATTATTTGAAAAACTTGTCCAAAATGGGAAGGATATCGCATACTGAAGTGATTCTTTTTTCTTCGTGACCAATTATCATTAAAATGCAAGACATTCCGCTTTTTTTTACCGAATTGATGTTACTCATTATTCTTGTTTCCTACACGATCCTATTATATTTTCTTAAATCCAGGCAGAGACCGAGAGAGAGAGAGAGAGAGGTACACTGTACAGTATTATTAGAAGCCAGGTGAATAATAAAAATGTAATTACCTCACAAAACGCAGATCAGAAGTTGCCATAAGAAAGAAACAAACTTCGTCCCAGAACTACAGTTGCGATATAAGGCTACAACACTGCTTCACATCTCTCAAGCAGTTAGCAAATTTAACCAAACCTTTAAAATCTCAATCCAAAAACTACAAGAGACGATTCACCGGCATCGGTGGTTGTAGCAGACATTAAGTCCCCACGACTATCCTTAAATTTCGTAACCATAATGCTAGCATAAGGTTGTTAGTCCCGTGACTAACAACCTTATGTCGAGAGAACTCACGTAATTGACATTTTTATGTCAATTGCGTGAGGTCTCTCGGCGGGTTGGCATGATTGCCGGATGAAAAAACTGAATGTCTCGTAGGGAAACCTTTGTTATCCGTGAGACCGACTAACTCACCTTTGATTGAAAAGCCAAGGTACACGTTCTTATCGTCCTACACTGGATTCGAACCAGAGTCTTTCCTACCAAGCACATCGTCTATACGGGCTGCGCTACAGAGGCTTACAAAAAAAAGTTACTTTCAAACAAAGCATTGCATGCCCTATTGGACCTGGAGATATACAGACGTTGTCGTTCACAACTCTAACAAAGGATGAAATCTTTGGAATTCGTCAGATTAGTCCCAACGAAGCCCCACGTATTGGTGGAATGAGACCCATAAATATTAAAACACACTCAATTAACTTAGCTGAATCCGATTATTCTGCAGAGCTTAAATAAATTCTTCGAAATGTTTATAAGTTACACTTCAAAACCATACCAATTATCCAATTTATATAACCATGGGGGGGTTGGAAATGGTATTCTAAATAAGTACAAATCGTTGCGGCGTTTTTAATGATCATCTAAGTTATGGACTGCATCGTAAAAATTCCCCCTATTCCGATATCTATTCGGAATATCAAGAACTTCTAATATGCATACAAAACGACAATGGCATCCCTCCGTTGTGATGGAAATAAAGTCTTGTGTACATGCGACACGATGTTAATATGGTCATCGGCTGGATAATTGCAAATGCAATTATCCAACATCCCAAGATCCATTCCATCGAAACCACGTACTGTGCCTCATTAACAGTCGTCCTGCTTAAACCACACTCAACCTTCATGTGGATAACTTGGACTTCACCTCAATACTTATCTAAATTAGATTATCTGCAACAAACCCAGGAAAAGAGCAAGAAAATGATATAAATACGACAACAAAAATACAGAGCTTACTACCCTAACAACGCTAATCTATAATCATTATATGAAAACAGTAGCTCAGTCTATATAGATGAAGCCGTTTGGTCTAGAAAGATCTAGGTTCGATTCCCATCAGTGACTTGAGGAACCTTTATCTGGTCTCTTTCGACTAGATGTGAGTTAGCAGATCTCATATGGAGGTAACGGGTTTTTTCATTATAAATAAATAATATTTTCTTAAAAACTTCAAGAGTTTGATTTCTAGTCGCCGACTATAGGAACTGTTTTACAGGATGTTTTCGACGTTTCCAATCAATCGAATTTTGTTTTACAAAATAGGATTTTAACCTCGCAACTCAGAGAAAACCGACTGTATAACTCACACCATTTCATTCAGTAATAGGAGTGAGTAATAAGAAAATATTAATAGCTCAAATTCTTCTATCATATCTTTTCTTTTTCACCAATCAGCTAGTTGCGAGGTTAAAATCCTATTTTGTAAAACAAAATTCGTTTGCTTTACAAAATAACTGAATTTCAGGCTACACAGATCACATTATGTGGTTGTTGGCACTCGGATTACCTAGGGATAGAGAAGTATTCGAGATAATCCTGAGTCGAGTGGCAAAGATTTCATCAGTATATTGTCATACGGAGCATTCATCGACTGATGAAATCTTTGCCACTCGACTCAGGATTATCTCGAATATTTCTCTATCCCTAGGTAATCCGAGTGCCAACAACCACATAATGTGATCTGTGTAGCCTGAAATTCAGTTCCATTAATACAGCTCACGGCCTGCGATCTCTTCTTCCCAAAGTGCATCACCTTACACTTGCCACATTAAAATTGAAGCGCTGATCTTTCTTCACACGCTTCTTGGAAAGAAGAGAAAGGACACAGTAGAGTGATGAACAACCATTCACACCACTCGCATTAATAAGATGTAGAACCTCCTTTACCTGCGAGGGCTGCAGAAAATCATACGGAGCATACTTTTCATAAGCTCAGTATTCGATCAATGGGAATTTTACACCATTCTTCCTGTAGACATGTAATGAGGTTCTGGACTTTCGTGGGGTAGACGTCCTTTAACATCACCCTTCGCTGTATTTTATCTGACCTATATTCAGCACGTTTGGGATAAGGTAAGGGCTTTGTCGAGTACAGAGAAGTATGGTGACATCCATGTACACAAAAAAGGCAGTCATAGCTTCAACCTTATGTAAAAAGTGCATTATCTCGCTGAAAAAGAGAATGGTCTCTTCTGTAGAAACTCTAGAAAGCAGGATGCATTGTATTATGTAGAATGTTCAGATACCCATCGAATTTCAATGTTCGTGGCACAACAAACAGAGTCCGAGGCCAAACATAATCATACCATCAAATTGCCATCTTCGTATTTCATAGTCCGGGTTAAGCACTCTTGTAAGACACGATCACTGGGCATGCACCATACTCTCATTCATCCATCTGTTCGGTATAGGATGTGACGTGATTCGTCTCTCAATAACACAGTTTTTCAATCTTCCACGTCTCACTGTACATGCTTTTTGCATTGCAGAAGGTTACAGCTGCATGTTGGAACTGGTAATGGGGCTTGCGTATTTCGGTACCGCCATTGTAATCTTATGTTTTGGTGTTTGTTTCTATGCTGATTCGTTTCCAGTCGATGCTTGTAACTTCGCATTGAACATGTCGGGCGATGAATGACAGTTTTTACATTCTCTCCTTCGTAGCACCCTATGGTTACCGTCGGTGGGTGTGGTGGGTCGTCCACTGTGGTAGCACTTGTACTTGTCGTCCTGTGCCTCCATATCAGTACGGGGTCACTGGTTGCTCACATAGGATTGCCCAATTTCCTGAAATGATAATAGTACAACAGGATATCCTTGCACAACCCACCCATCAATGTCTCAACCCCCCTTGGAATATCTCATATTCATCTAATTTATACCGACTACATAAACATGACTTGTAACATGTCACGTGCTCCTTGTACATGGGGGTGTGTCTATTGGTTTTTTTTTATCAATTTTATCTTTAAGCAGCGTACTTCCAATCTACCTAAGCCTTTCTTCATGATCTCTGCATTAGTCGCATTTGCTACCTCTCTTCACAGTTTTAATTCGCCAGTAAACAAATGAATATTTTCCTATAAATAATTTCCTTTGCGATTGATATTATAAGCTCTTGCAGTATAGCATTGGTCAATAGTCTTCTTCTGAAAGCATTCTTCCATAAATGCTCTTTCATATCTGTCCTTCAACCACCCTCTATTCCGTCACCAGTTTGCATCCGTCGCCATTTGCCGTACTTTCGGGGGTCCTTGTAATCTTTAGAGGGCGCTTCTTTTGGATGGCGGTTAGGGGAACCCACCAGATATGGTGTTGTGGTCCTAATATATTGAATAAGAACTCTTAGCCCATCAGAGTCGTAAGGGGCAATCATCTTGATTGTAAGGGAAATGGCACTTCCGTGGTCTCCTAGATGGATATATCATCTTCGTTTTCTACTTTGAGGAAGATCCACCCCTTTAATCTTTCCTATAAGGCCTTATCAGCAAACCCTACTTATTCGATGACACATATGCTATGAGAGAAATGGACGGCGATGGGGGTCTTTCCGTTTCTGGCCTATATCCTTCTATAATCTGCTCTTTCCCATTCAATATATCCAGTACCGAACTCAGGATTTAATCCTGAGGGAGGGGGAACCGAGTTAAGTAGAGGATTTGAGAATACACCCACACACACTACGCATTGCATACAACCTATGACTGAGCATCTGCAGTGATCGCTAATTCATAAGTAGTATAGACATAGAAGACACGCAAAACATAAATTAAAAAATGAATTTTAATTAGGAACAGATTTTTGGAAATTTTTCTAGTGTTTTTTATTTCCTTTTTTCTTTGTGGGCCACTGAATATATCCAATTCCTCCCATAGGTTTAAATTTGTAAGAAGGCTAGTTCAGAAGAGTTAAGGTAGCAGCCCTACCACTCGATTATCGATCACCAGGCTAGTCACATCGATATGTGACTAGCCTGGTGATGAATTAATGTTCATGGAGAATATTAATCTAATTTTAAAGCAACAGAGAAAGGTAATCGAAATTAATCTACGGAAAATGATCCTGAATGGAAAAGGTAAAACTAAAATGGAAACGACAATATATAATACATATAGCAAACTGAACGTAAGAGGAATAACATATGAAGAAACAGAATTTGACCAAATATTAAATTAAAGAAATTTTCAAATAGCAGTAATCACTGAAACAAAAAAACCGAAATTAAAAGGAACCATGAAAAAATTTTAATGTAATATAGAGGAATTGACCAAAGAGCACAAGAGCACAAGCAGGTGTTATGATTTGGATTCATAATTCCCTTTACGGAGAACATACTCTAAACAGGAATGGTAAAACATTGATCGACTTTGTAGTTTATTTTCTTTCTATAAATAGAAAGACATACATAAATGTACTTGGGCGGCAAGAGGATGGAAATCAATATTAGATTACTTTATCTTAAATGAAAAGACATCAAAGTTCTCTTCAGATGTTCACAGAGTTCAAGAAGTTATGAAATAAGTAGTGACCACTTCCTCGTTAAAATAAAATTAAGATTACCACCTAAATGGCAACAAATACCAAGGACAGAAAGAAAATTTGAAACATTTGTTTATAAAACTAGATTATTAAGTGACACAAATAATCCAGATAATATAATAAATATATACTATAATACGATAATATATTATAATAATATACATAATAATAATACTATAGTATATATTATAATATTAATATTATAATAATAGTAAAATAATATACACTGGCTATATGAACAAAGAATTAACCAATATTTAGATATAATAAAACGAAATGAAGAAATAGAAATAAAAATGGCTTAATATAAAAACGATATTACATACAGCAGTAAATGAAAGCTTAGGAAAGACCACAAAATTCAATAAAGAGCAAAAACTGAAGATATGGGATGATACAATCAAAGAAATAATCAAAATGATAAACGAAGCCTACGATAAATGGTTAAGCAGTAAAAGATTAGAAGATGAAACAGAATATAAACGAATAAGAGCTATAGCTAAAAGAGAAGTCAGAAACAGAGATAGAGAATCATGGAACAAATTTGTTTCTAATTTAGAATATGATTTATATAAAATAAGACCCAATGTACATGACGTTTGAAACATTTAAGTACAGGTACTAAAGAAAACGTAAAATTAAACACCGATTCGAAATTAGAAGAATTCCTAATTAGATTTCTATATTGAATTTATTGGGAAGATAAATATTTGAAAAGAGATAACTGGCATATATTTAACGAAAAATGAAAAGGAAATAACGAAAGAAGAATTGGAAATCAGCCAGAAAGAAACAAGAAATGGAAAATCATCTGGAAAAGAAACTTTAGTTTCAGAATGAATTATATAAATATGAAGTAATAAGGTGTAAAGAAAGACTATTGTTATTTTTATATAAAAACCTATTCAAAAAATAACCCACCAATAGAAAGGAAAAAAGCAATTATTTTTCCTTTTCATAATCATCATGCATATCAAGGATTTAGGCCTAGAGTGGCCTGTTCCGGCCTTTGAACTCATCGTTGAATCGTTTAAGAGGACGTCCTGGTTTCTTTCTCCTTAGGAGAAAGTCAACCTTAAAAATTTTAATGCTTCTATTGGTAATCTTTCTGTTTTCATTCTTTGAACGTGTTCCATCCATTTAAGTTTAATTTTTAACTTTTTCTATTACTGATTTCTGGTTTAATTCTTTCATAATTTCTTCGTTTCTTTTGTGATCGAATAGGGCATACTTTGCAGCTTTTCTCATAAACTTCATTTCTGCTGTTATTAATCTTTGTTTGTCTTTTTGTTTTATTATCCAGATTTCACTTCCACACATTAGGACTGTGAGGGCTAATGTACTGTGAACCCCATCTTTAAAATAGGTAGTAGAAATGATGCTAAAAGCATAGTGGTATAAGATAAGTATTCTAAATTCCTAGTTACAAAAACAGTGCAGAATTTTAAATAAAAAACTAATAAAATATTCTGAAAACTTTATGTTAAAAGTACAGAATTAATTTAGAAAAGGAAGATCATGTATAGACCGGACCTTTTGCCTAAAATTAATAATAGAGAAGTCGAGAATACAATTTACAAATATATATAACATTTATTGACTTTGAAAAAGAATTCGTCAAAGTTAAAAGAAGCATTTTATTTAATATATTAAAAGAAATACAAATACCCAATAATATTCTGAAAGCTATCATTAGTATATATGAAAATAATCAAATACAAATAAGATTAAATTATGAGCTATCATTTTCGAGAGAGATAAACTAAAGATTCCACAAGGATTTCCTCTTACAGAAAAAACCCTTTTTAATATTAAACTAAATGAAATAATAATAAAATGGAATAAAAATTTCCATCTGGGTATTAAACTTTCTCATGCTGTTATCTTAAACACTCTCGTTTTTCATGATGATCAACTAATAATTACAAATTCTAAAGATAACTTTCATAAAGCTATTTGATATTTAAATGAGATACCAAAGATTATGTAATGATAATATTAACAGAAAAATAAAAAAATAATGGCGTTTGAAGGACAAGATTCAGTAAGAACTAAAATAGTAATAGATAACAAGAACTTAGAACAGGTGAATTCATTTAACTACCTAGGATGCATGACCACATATGAAAATGAAAAATATATAAACGTAAAAATTGCAAAATATTTAAAAATAGCAGGTGTAATTAACTCTATATTTAAACAAAACCTAGTTTAAAAACAAACCAGGCTAAAAGTATACAATACATTAGCCCTACCTGTCCTATTTTATGGAAGTGAAATCTGGACAATAAAACAAAAAGACAAACAAAGATTAATAACAGCACTAATGAAGTTTATGAGAAATCTGCAAAGTATACCCTGTTTGATCACAAAAGAAACGAAGAAATTAAACCAGGAATCAGTAATACAAAAATTAAGAAATATAAACATAAATGGATGTAACACGTTGAAAAAATGAAAACAGAAAGATTACCAAAAGAAACCTTAATTACAAACCATTAGGAAAACGAAAACCAGGACTTACTCTAAAGAGATTCAACGATGATTTCTGAGGCTGAATCAGGCCAGTATATGACTAAAGTATTTGTTCTTATATTTGCTCTAATACAGGCAACAGAGTTCTGTGTGTATTCCTCTCAATTACCTCCTAATCTAAACACATTAGTGAGTAGCATTTTCCGTTATGATTATTCCTCTCCCCACGACGGTTGAATTATGTCTTTTACTGATATCTCCAATACCTTATCAACCATCCTTAGATGCTGATTGGCCTAGATTTTGTTACTTCTGTCTTGGGACCTTGTTTTTGCACTGTCTAGCCATATCACGTTTTTTTGCCCTCTATTGCCACAATCCGATATTGAGGATAAAAATAAACAGCTTGGTCAGGCGACCTGATAATTTCCTAATACATGGGCCGAAATGACATTTTATCGCATGGCTATATTCGCATTGAGGTACTTCAGTATTTTAATCCCCTCCGTTTCTTCAATCTCTATTCCTAACTCAGTCAGTATTACAACTGGCATTGATCGTCGTCACCTAGTTTTCATCCGAGATGCTGACTTAATTATTCAACTATTTCTTTGGTTCTGTTACCTCCCCACCATCAGTACTTTTAAAAAGCATACTTCCATAGTCATTCCTCCTTTAACTTTGTCATATTGAAAGAATACTTGAGCATTTCTTACGATATCATTAAATCTTTCCCTCATAATCAACTCTTGCCTTCCTTACCAAACAAATAAGCCTTCTTGCCGGTGCTGAATAGAGCTCATAGTATGCTGATCACTTTTTTAAATTATTCCCTCTACAACATTTTCTTTGTCTGCATCTCCTACGTAGAGATGCTGTTCATTCATTAAACTCCTACCTGATTAATCTTTATTACGCCAGGTAGACATTATTATACTGCTTTCTAGAAATACCACTCCACTTTTCCCTTCAAATTCTTAATTTCGCTGATGCCATGATCAAAGCCAGCACATACGAACCTTGTGAACACTTTCTATTATGTTGCCCGAGGCAAGTGTTCATCAGTGGTTAAATAAATGACGTTTCCTTTTTTCATTGTGACAATTCTTCTCCTAATCTATGTCACTATAGAATCACCCGTAATATTTACTCAACCTGTATTCACCGTGCTAATTTGCCAATGCTTCTCACATACATTCCCCCTTCTACCTATTGAACTGTAGCAACAGCCAATTACGTATTTCACCCGCTACCTCCTTTAATCATTCTTGTTTTCCTGACTTTCCACGCCCTAATTCTCACAGAACAACACTCTCTTATAACTCACGTTTCCAAAATATTATTCAAACGCATGCAATCTTATTTCAATCCTCCCTTCCATCAAACTGTATTCCACACCCACAAACTTACTTACGACATAAGGAAACTCCACACCATTCCTCGTGAACAATCCTTGTACTGTCGCAATCCACTACTTTTTGCTTACTTTCACTCATAATGCTTTGAACATCAACCTCGTCAGTCGTATTATCGTACATTTCTTGTTGCAACTGACCTGCGTCATTCTTGTTATTCTCTTTAGACTTGTGATATTCCATCACGAAACACTTATGACAGTCACGGTCTCCAGTTCGATCACCCGCACACAAATGTATCGATTCATGAAGTGAATACATTTCATATACGAAACAGCGAGCGAACAAAATGAAGCCTGTTAAAACTGTCCGCCATTGATTTTCACATAGATAATACATGAGGGTAATTTATTGTAGATAAGAGTTTCGCAGATAATAATTCTATTCGTTTAGTTCTTACATATAAGAATTTTATTTGCAATTTCTACTCCGTTGATTTTTTAAGATTAGAAATTATAAATAAAACTTATATTTACTACTTAACAAAATTTACCAAAGACTATGAGAATAGATCTTTTGGCTTTTGAATTGCCTTATATGGGACTACTTAAAAGAATAAGGAACTCTTCAGGAATCCGAATAGTTTTTGCTGTCTTTTCAAAACAGTCAAGCAGGCTTCAAACAAGACGAGAATTCGCTCTGTGGAATTAGTTCTTTTTGTACTCTTATGTGAGTTACAATTTTTTTATATATAATTATATATTACATACTTCATATATATAACTATATATATTATACATATATAGTTATATATATATATATATATATATATATATATATATATATATATATATATATATATATATATATATATATATATATATATATATATATATATATATATATATATATATGTATATATTAATATACAATATCCTCAAGTTAAAAAATTTATTACATCTATATCTCCTCCAGAGATTTTTATTAAAAATAAAAACATCTTGTTACAACTTGTATAGGTAAAGTTAATAAGGCTCCGTATTACTATAACCTTGGTATTTAGGGTCTAGCTACTCACTGAGGAGACCTCAAAAAACGTTGAAACCGTCTGGGTGGTGACCCCACTCATAATATATATATACATATATATAACTTCGCTATGACGAAGGCATCACGAGGCAGAAAATGTATCCTCTAAAGTATATTTACAAAATCTAAGACTACGCAATGTTTCGAATCAGCACAGACGCAATTAATAATTAACCACTACTTTTCTAGCCACTCTTTCCTTTTATTATTTATAGTTTTCGTTTCCCTTTTTTTTTTGAAGGTTACAAAATCCAACAATTGGTATTTTAAGGAAACTGCTGTTTAACTGTAATACTAGTCAATTGCCAGAAGGTTAAATTTTATAAAATAGGCACGGAATTACAAATCCTTCATTTTTCGACTACCGCGATGGGTATAAACGATAACCAGAAATTACAGAATCAAAATGTTCGGAAAATATCATAGTAACAACGATTTAAACAGGAGGATAAGAATTTGTACTTTTGCTAAATATTCATCAAGTTGTTGTCTGAGGAACAATCTTTGCCATATAATTATATATGAGGAACATTCGGTTATGACTAAAGGAAAAGATGTTCAAAATGTTTTGCTATGAAGTAATGAGTAATCCGGCTACTACGCCACCTTTTTAATCACCACACATGACTTCCTGCTAAAAAAAAAAAAAAAAAAAAGCATTCTCGCTTGTATTACGTGAGGGTTACATTTTGAAATTTGATTTCTGTCTTCTGCGTCCGAGGTGACGCCTATTTTTTTCTCAATTTTATTCAGAGAAGGAAAATGAAATATCGCATCTTGTATTGCAATTTCCTTCTGGATTTCGACAGACCAAACCCACGTTTAATATTGCCCTTACGTCATATATAAATGCGGTCTACATTTCACAAATTCTCAGCTCATTTTCTATTGTGGTACCATAATTACATAGCAATGCGATGGAAGTCATGGTAAGAGTTAGAATCCTTTCTTTTATTAGAATTTCTTTCTTCGAGCGCACAACTGGGATTGTATCGTATCATACGAAGGGAATCTTCATCAGCAACGACGATAAAAGAATCATACGAGATAATAGAAAAGAAGTGAATGAGATCCGCAAATATTTACCAGCACAGGGAGTTATCTGTGTGGAAGACGTGCTCACATGTAAGCAGAAACAGCTGATCGAGAAGAGCCTCACCACAATCTCAAATGGTTTGTTATTGAAAGGGTTCTTGCATACAGAAATGTACAATCAATTTGTGCAAATACTGAAAGGAACACAAAGCCTACATTATCCGATTTGCAAATCCATCTCCCCGAAACTCAAGTAAGTTTCAGTTCAAATGATTGCTTAATAATTAAATATTGATGAGTTAACTCGTACGAATTGAATAGTTTTGTTCTCTGAAATAAATGCCAATTTTTCCTCATGAATGATTTGCTGGTATTAACTTATATTTACCTCTAAAAAATGAAGTTATTCTCCTAAACAGTGCTTCAAATAACGTGTATGTAATAACCTCAAACGAATGTGTTTTGATGATGTTCAATCTTCCTTAACAGGAGCAAGTTAGACGACGAATACTACCGGCACAGATTGGTCGCACTCTTGGTGTATCTTTATGTGGATGCAGTTGGAATATCCTTCCAAAAGAAGGTCGGACAGTTTTTAGGAGGGTGTAACGAGAAGAACAAGCAGTTGGCGGAGAATGTGGTGATCTTTAAAACTTGGGAAGAATTCCTTCGACTTTTGCAGCCTTTCGATATGAACCGAACTAATGAAGAAGCCTCTGAGATGAGCAAAATGAATAAGTTTTTGGTTTTAGGAGCCGATTTCTTGCGCAGCATTCTGCTAAATAGGATTTTCATTTGGAAAGATTGCACAGAAAGTGTTTGAATTAGCCAGTGATATTAGAAACCAATCACTCTTCATTAATCCCAGTAAACTTATGTACGTATTATTCGTTCATTCTTTCTTTAATAGTTAGCTCATCAAGTTTCATTTTATTTGTTTCTGTTCTATTTTACCTTCAGTTCCCATTTGTGAATCCTGTTTTTACTTTTTCTCTTTGGTTCTTATTTTCCCCATCGATCTTTACTTTTCATTTCATCTTTCTTGCATTTCGGTCCTGTGATCCTTCTTCTTTTCCCAATTTTGTGTTTCTCTTCGTCTTTCTTTCTTTGACTGTTCTATCTTTCCTTATTTTTTATTACTCTACCTTTCTTTCTTGATTCTTGCTATTTACCTTTTTCTCTTTCATTCGTTTTTTACAGAAAAAAGGAACTAACAAGTGAACATAACGAAATAAAAATGTCAAAACGCTTTTATTTCTTTATCTTTTTACCTTTTTTCTTTTTCTATATTCTTCCTTTTTTATTCTTCTTTGATTTGCCTTTTTCGTTTTTTCCTTTTCTGTTTTCCTGTTTATTTTATTCTTCCTTCAACTTCATCAACAAATATCATCTTCATGATATTTTTGCTCTTTGTTCTTTCTTTCATTTTTAAATATATTTTCTTTCAGTTATACTTCCATTAATACTTTCCCTTTTGTTTTTCCCCCTTTTTTTTAGTTTTTCCGTTACATCCCCTCTTTCTTTTTATTTTTTCGTCACTTCATCTTTTCTTCTTTTCTTCTTCTTGTTTTGATAATTTCTTTTTCTATTATCTGTAACTGAATTTTAACAATAAACAATACTCCTTCTAGGCTACGCAGTTCTCCCTGTCCAGTGTTACTTCTCTATATCATTACTGTATCCTTCCTCTCATATGGCTATGTCAGAGAAACTCGAGCTTCATAACACAGTAAACCAACAAATCCTCTAGACGCATTACATGAATTGATTTCAAACATAATGCTTGGTCTTCCATCCTTATTTTCTTCAAAAAAAAACTCCAAAAGATGATGATAAACCATGTTTAAACTGTAATATCTACTAAAATGTTTGAATACAAATGTCAACGGAATAAAATCGATATAATTTGTGTATGAATAGAGGATTCATATGTTCCAATACCACAGTTGGGGAGTAATATCTTATTCATTTTTTTCTCGCAGGCTCTGAAACTGATGAGTAAAATTACTACAGATTTCTGCAAGTACGAAGTTTCTTGGGAATCAAACGAGGATGGATCCTTCAACACTACTGCTGTCCCAGGACTGAGCCAGTGGAAAGAAAGAACCAACTCCCTCCTGGGAAGCCAGCTGGGTAGCTTCATATCCATGGGATTGGCTCTCTCGGGACATAACTGGGAGATGTTGCAGAAGGGAAAAGAATTTGGAAAACAAGTCGCCTACTTGCTTCAGGTGAGAAGAAAGTTAATTCATAAAGAGCTAATAAAAATTTCTCTACCTTTAAATATCGTTTTAAAGTAACAAAAAAGACTTTAATCGCAGTTGTTCATAGCCAGTTGTTCAAAAAAGACAAACTACCAACGATCAACAAAAAACCACCAACACAAAGTCAATAATAATCGATGTATTTTCCACTCATAACAAAACAGGAACTGAAAGAAGCAATCCTACAACTAAAACCAAAGACCACTCCAGGAATAGACAAAATAAGATTCACAGACCTTATAACACACTTTGAACAAATAAATCCAATGCTTTTGAGACTCGTGAACATAATATTCGACACAGGCATTATTCCACAACAACTAAAAACTGCAGTAATTACGCCAATATACAAAGAGGGCAAAAGAAACGATACTCAGTACTACAGACCAATAGCTACACTACCAGTCATTCCAAAATTCTAGAAAAAATAACACATAGCAGACTACAGAACTATTTACAGAAGTACAACATCATCTCACAAAACCAATACGGCTTTCAGAAAACAAAAAGCACCATTACTTTATTAGAAGACATCGCCGACACAATAAACAAAGCTCCCGACAAAAACAAGTACCCCGACCTTATACTGCTGGATCTAACCAAAGCATTTGATACACTTGAACATGACATACTACTCACCAAACTATACTCAATAGGTATAATAGGAAGACTGCATACATGGTTCCCCCCCACCCCCCCCCCCCCCCACCCCCCCCCCCCCCCACCCCCCCCCCCCCCCACCCCCCCCCCCCCCCACCCCCCCCCCCCCCCACCCCCCCCCCCCCCCACCCCCCCCCCCCCCCACCCCCCCCCCCCCCCACCCCCCCCCCCCCCCACCCCCCCCCCCCCCCACCCCCCCCCCCCCCCACCCCCCCCCCCCCCCACCCCCCCCCCCCCCCACCCCCCCCCCCCCCCACCCCCCCCCCCCCCCACCCCCCCCCCCCCCCACCCCCCCCCCCCCCCACCCCCCCCCCCCCCCACCCCCCCCCCCCCCCACCCCCCCCCCCCCCCACCCCCCCCCCCCCCCACCCCCCCCCCCCCCCACCCCCCCCCCCCCCCACCCCCCCCCCCCCCCACCCCCCCCCCCCCCCACCCCCCCCCCCCCCCACCCCCCCCCCCCCCCACCCCCCCCCCCCCCCACCCCCCCCCCCCCCCACCCCCCCCCCCCCCCACCCCCCCCCCCAATACCTAAATTTGCTACTTCGATTTTCAAAATTTGGTCTGTTTTGGACAACGATTTCTTAATGACCATATTCTTAAAACTTTTTTTTTGAGAAAAACAAAATTCTGAAATGTCTGCCTATTCTTAAGAACAAAACTGTAACAATTAACAATACGAGCCCTGACTATTTACACATCTTCATTACATGATGAGTTAATAAAAATTAAATGCGCTCAATACACGCGCGCGCACACACACACAAAATAAATTGTTTGTAGACCGACTCGGTGAAGCAAGGACAATGAACCGCATCTGTACTCACGCCACCCATCCATCTTTTATATTTCTCGTTAAATCGAGAATGTTCTTCTTTTGCAAACGCATCAATATACAGTATTATTAATTAGAGTTTCAGGTTTTTCTGATTTTCTCTTCATTTATTGTTGCTGTTGTTGTATGAAGATAATAATTCATAAATAATTAATATTAGAATATGTCACTGAATTCATGCAATATACAGACAAAAATATGATTGATGGTCGATAGATGGCGTTGTGTGTGCTGATGGTGTTGGCACTGTTGTAGATGAAGGATTAAGTAGCATTGATGGCGGGTTATGTAGAGTGGAGTGTCCATCCACGATGATTCTTTGGACTACTTGGTGGTGTCATGTAATAAAAATAAAAACACTTATCTAATTTATCCTTAAAGCAAATTAAATTGTCTCCATTCACAACAACGTTTTATGAAGGCCTTATAATAATATATTATTATTATTATTATTCCTGACACTTCCAAGGAGTCCGAAGACCCATCGCGGGTGGACACTTATTGTACAACTCTCCGTCACCACCACTACACCGAACCTCTACTACCAATCATCTACATCAGCGCCATCTACTGTCTACCACCACCACCACCACAGCTAGTATTTTTTGTATGTAAATTGCGTGTGTTCTGAAGGGCCGATTTGTCTGTATGCGGGATGAAAAACCAGAGTTTCCGGGAGAAAAAACCCTGCTACCTCCGTATGAGGTAAACATTCTATATGGAAGGAATCTATATATGGACTTTTTCAATCGAAGGTTAGCCGATTGAAAAAGTCCATATAAAGATTCCTCCCATATAGAATGTTTTAGTTTTAATTTAAAATTATTATAAATAAATAAATGGCTGAATGGTAATTTTTTGGATAATTTTGATAACTTGATCACATAAAATGCAATACACAAAAACCAAGTTTTCGTTTGAGTTATTATTCTCTTCTCTTTTCCTGTATTTTTTTATGTTTGACTCCTAACTTTTGTCTTTTTTCCACATTCGAATTTTTTATTTTATTTATTTACTTATTTATTATTATTATTATTATTATTATTATTATTATTATACCACCATGAGACCATTTTATAAGCGTAACAGATGATAGCATTGTGGATGAAGAAATTAAAAAATCTAGTAGCATATATTAACGCAATCTGATAACCCAGAAGAATTATACGACTAATCGATGCGTCATATATACATGAAAGATATCTGGAAAATAAAGATCAGAACTATCAAGGATTCACATCCGTGGCTAAACTACAATGTGTCACTTAAAATATACCAAAAAGATCAATTATGAAATCGGCTGAAAAAAAAATTAATCAAAGCTTAGAAAGTGAGTACACAGAATACAGAAATAAACTGTAATCAGAAATACGCAGAATTAAAGCAATTATTACAACAATAATATAAAATCCAATGAGCGATCAATAAAACCCCTTGTCCCCTGCATCTGCGACTATTCTCCAGACTTTTGCTAAACACGTTTTAAATAACAAGCAACAAAAGTATCACTAAATATTTCCATACTAATGGACAAATTTAATGATATTTTCAAAGAACAAATTACAAACTTAAGGCGAACTATCTAGACAGTCTTTGAAAGGCAAAAACGAACATTATCCAGACAAAAACATATTTAAATAATTATTAATTATTTAAATATGTCTGAAATGGTCAGATGCGACAAGGGATATCAAAACGCATAACTCCGCCATATGTCCAGTTATACTCAAATTCCTAAACTTAATTTTTCAGAAATGCAAACTACCACCACACCTAAAAACATCAGTGATAACTTCTAGTTACATAAAAAAGGGAAAACCCAATAAAATTACTTATTATGGACCTATATTCTCGCTGTCTGTAATAGAAAAAATAATGGAAAGCATAGTTATGGAAAAATACACACATATCTACAGACATTCGATATAAAATCCAACACTCAATATGTATCTCCTAAAAATAAAGGAACCGTATTTGATCATCTCTGTGAAACACTTAACTCACATCTGCACAAAAAAGCACTAATCGCAAAATCTCAAAGCAGTTAGCAGAACAAGAGATCAACTATGACCTTTGCAAAGTGCAATTCTATCGCCATGTAAAGGATCTAATCCACCTACATTTCTACACTCACGTGTATTGGTACGCAGATGACATGCCGTATATATATAACATCATCTAGACCAAGGGTCGGCAAACTTTTGAGACGGAAGAGCCAAACCTGTCCCTCACGACAATTTAAAAATTATTCGAGAGCCATAAATATATATATATTTTTTCAATTAAGGAAAATTTAAAGTAATATTATAGTAAATTTATAGTAATATATAACAAGTTATAATATTAATTATATCTTTTTTAAATGAAGAAAAAATCACACAAAAAATTGCTCTCATTAGTTATAATCAGTGTGAGCAATGAACTTGCATTTCCTTACAAAGTTTTTGTATGTCCGGTTTGTAATTAGTCGTTTTTAATTTAAGGCAAGATTCGAAGTTGGCATCAGTAATTTGGCTCCTCAATTTACATTTAATGAAATTCATGTTAGAAAACGATTGCTCACATAAATATGTAGACCCGAAGATACTGAGAACAACAAATGAAAATATTTTCAACTCATTATACGAATCCGGAAGACTATTCCAAGTATTGAAAATCATTGAGTTTGCCTGCGCTCACTTATTAGTCACTTTCTTGCTCTGCAAATGACCTCAGATATCGAGGCATCCTAAAACCAAATTCTAATTAGTTACTTTATTTGGCTGCTCTGCCTACCAAGTGCTCAACCATCCCCTCCACTCCGTCTGTATACCCCCTCCACACTCGCTTTCCCCTCCCTGACATCGCGCAGTGCCACAAAGTTTTGCAAGACCTATAAAACAAATGAAATCACCATTATGTGAATAAACTCCTTTATAAGTTTTATAAATGAACCTATGATAGTTTTATTTTCATTTTCAATTTTACTTCACAGCCACATGTACCACATGTACCCAAAGAGCCGCTTGTGGCTGGGAAGCCGCAGTTTGCCGACCCCTGATCTGGACGAAGACAATAGTATAGCAGGGCGCTTTGAACCAGATCAAGATCAACATAAGAGAAGGAATCGTGACGTCATTGGTTGATAAGAACATGACGTCATTGTGGCCATGACATAATGAGATTGGAATGTTAGGAATTTCCCTGTGGGAATATGTGTCAGTGACGTGAGTTCATATGTTTTGGTTCGTGTATGGAATTATGGGTGATGGTAGAGATAAGGAATCGTGTTGTGATTGGTGGGACACTTTGAACCAGATCAAGATCAAGATAAGATAAGAGATCGTAACGTGAATGTTTGTTGTTATCAGATGAAGATAAGTGACGTGACGTCATTTGTAATTTGTAAATCAGCGACATCATTTGTTAGTTGTAAATAAGTGACATTGTTTTGAATGGAAAGGGATATATATTAGTATAAGGAATCGTGTCGTGATTGGTGGGACACTTCTGACCAGATCAAGATCAAGATAAGATAAGGAATAGTGATGTGAATGTTTGTTATTATAGATTTTGGAATGTTAGGAATTTCTCTGGGGCCCTCGTCTGTCGGGGACATCACGTGGTGTTATTGGTTCGCTTAATGAATTGTGGGTTTATTTAGAGATTTATTTAGAGATAAGAATCTTGACATTATATGTTTGGAAATTTCTGGGGAACATATGTCTCTCTGTGATATCATATGGTGTTTTGGTTTGGAATTGTGGGCTATGTTTTTGAGATAAGATATCTTGGAATTTATCCAGGGTGAGACACATCCGTCATTGTCATCATGTTTCGTTGACTATAGATGGGTGTACTAATTTCCCAATACGTTTTGGGGTATTTCTTTCCTGTTATAGGGTGGGAATTCTTAAAGAAAGTTGTTCGCGGCAGTATTTCGAGCTTTTCTGATTAATTTTTTTATATACTGGTGTCCCTCAAATACACACTTTTTTCCACATAGCTCATCTGTATTTTCTTCTATATTCATATTCTTATTCAAATTCATATTTATTCATAATTCATCCGAATATTTTGATTCGTCTAAATTAAGATCTTAAAGTTCAATAAATAAATAAACAAATCGTGTGTGAATGCATTGCGATTTCCAAAGTGATCTTACTTAAATATACATAACACATCAACGATGATGTTTCTTCTTTTAAGTTTACATATTTATTTCACAGATATTACTTACAATGCAATATGCAGACGTGTGTGAATTCACAGCGATTTCGAATTTGATCTTACTTAGGAAAAAAAATAAAAAAACGCGTCTTTTTATTTATTTTTCCTAAAAAGTTTTTAGTATCATTTGGAGATGATATCACTAAAAGATATCCGCAAATGATGAGCTCGCTCATCTCCACGAAGATAAGCAGACATCTTCTGAAGGAGAGGGGGTGAAGGGGAGTATTGCAGAGAAGACCTCTGTCACCCTCTTGACTACCCTTTCACTTCCACCACCTAATGCTATTTTTTTTCCTCCAAAGTTATCAGTATCAGTTGGAGGTGATATCACTAAAAGATATCCACAAACGTTGAGCTCGCTCATCTCCACTAGGCTGATCTTCTGGAGGAGAGGGGGGAGAATAGGGGATGATGGGGTCAGGTGGGGAGCATTGCAGGGAAGACCTCTGTAACCCTCTTGACGACCTTTTCACTTCCACCACGTAATGCTATTTTTTTTCCCATGGTGAGAGTCACATGGTCTAACATCAAAAACACTTTTTGAGGATAAAATACCTAACATAATAAGGACAAATAATATAGAATACCCTTCGAGCTACAGAGATAAGATTTGCCCTATGATGTCTCAAAGTAAGATAATATCACATCAACATCATATCCAACAGCATGTAGAAACATGTCCGTGAATCATCTGTGTGAAAGTTTCATTTTGGAAGGAACGGTCAGGGTTAAGGGTCAGATAAACAGTACTATCAGGAAAAACAAACGAGTCAAGTGTCTTCACTGTTACGGCAATTCGATCAGCCCTTGCAGCTATCATATTGTGTTGTGGTGATTGGTATCCAGGAAAGTAAAGTAAAATAATGGGTGAGCCACAAAAGTCATTGAAATTTTCTTTCTTCAGGAAAATAGCACGAGACAAAACTCTTCACCTAGCTCTAAAAGGATGGAAATCGATTATTATTTTTTTTTTTTTTCATATGTTGTGATGTATTTATCCAGGACCACTTGGGAAAAAATACACAGGACATGGTCTGATATACTCGGCTTCTTACAAAGAAGAGTTGACTATGAAATGGACCTGGGTGAATGTTATATTCTTAAATGCCAAAATGGAGATCTAATACTTGGTGATACAGGAGCTGATGGAAGTAATGTTTTTTCTATTAGTTGTGAAGAAGCTGAGATTTTCACCAAAAATGTACGACATTGATAATCATTTACTATTTTTGGAAACTGAATTACCATCTATTCATATTATGGGTAAAAATTATCGCTAATCATTTAAATTCATCAATGGTAAAATTAGATTTACAAGATTTTATCCATTTCGATGAAGATTCTTTATTTTGGGATATTTACGAACATTTTACAAAAACTGTTTGTGTATATTTGCTGACAAAAAATACACAGAATGTTTACTGGGGCATGGTGTCATTTCCAGACTGACACAATATCAAATGTATGGAAGTGTGGTTACCATGGTATCTGATTTAAAAACTCTTTTGCGTGATCCTCTGTTCTGATGTAATATAACCAAGAAACAGTGAGTAACAAAAATTTTATATTCATTGAACTTTTTGGAAAATGTTAAGAGTCTAAACTAAATATTGCAAAATATTTTTAGGTAAGTACATGTTTCAAATTTTTTTTCAGTAAACATACTTGTAAATACTATTTCAGCAAAATAAAATGTGCATTTGTAAACTTAAATGAACAAAGATGTGTGCTTTTGTTGTTGTGTTTTTCCACAGTGAATTTTTACTCAGTTATTCTAATTAAAACATGATATTTAAATCCACAACTTTATATCTTAAGGCAATTATGTTTAATTATTTTTTAAAAAATCATAACTGTGAAATTAATGCCAGGAATGGGGGAAAAAGTCTTGAAAACTGATACCCATGAATTGATTATTTCAGAAATTGTCTAATGCTACCTATTGACATTGTTTGAGTTATCTGAAAACAATTTGTTCACATAATCGAAAATTCGAACTGTTAGAATTTGGTTGTTTTTCAGAGAGAGAGCGAGCACCTAATTAACCCAAAACATGACTTGAACTCTTAAAGTTTGGTATAGAAAAAATGTTTGTACTCTCCAGATAACACATATACAAATTTTACCTTTCCCCACACAAAGTAAGATAAAAACACACCAATAGTATATCCAACAGCATGTGAAAACATGTCGTAGAGTCATCTATGCAAAAGGTTCATTTTTGAAGGACCGGTCAGGGTAGGGCATGGTAAGTGTAAACAGTACTATAAGAAAATACCATACAGTCGAGTGACTTTGTACTTAAGGTAATCATTCATCCACTGCAGCTGCTGTTTTGAGTTGTGGTATTTTGTATTTGGTAATGTAAAATTAATAGTGGGCCAAAATTTCTTTGAGTTTCTTTGTGGAAAGTTCTAATTGTTTAGAATTTTGAAACAGAAAGTTAACATAAAATATACGATCAGAGCTAATAACAATAAAAACTATTTATTTGTGGTGCCATATGAAGTAATCTAAGAAGAAGAAGAATGAAGGAAAACGATTATGAAAAATCGACAGTGGGTGAAAAATACAAATTTTCAGTTATCATTGGGATAATTGATTGCCAATTTCTTTTGAATAAGAGTTAAACTTTATTTCCTAAAGAAATTTATATTTCTGAGGGATTTATTGTAAGATATGCATTGACAAAATTACCTTGTAGTTGGAAAGAATTACCAGAAAGAGTTAAAAAACAGAATTCTTGGTTAATAAAATATAACCATCAGCGCTGAAGCAGGAAATTGGTTCACTATCTCTGGGCAAACTAAGAAATTGGATGATAGAATCAACATGCAAATATCAAATATTACTTGCCAAAGGAAGAGAAAATTCAAAAACATTAACAAAGTTAATAGAGAGGCCTGTTCTTTACTTAAATGAAATTGGATGCCCCAAACGCGAAAACATAACATACTTTTTAATGCTTTTAGAAACATAACGAAAGATTCTATGCATTTAATAATTCTCAGAAGTATATGTATTGGATTCAAAAAAATAAATATGCAACCATTAATTTTACCACAGTAATAAATTCGCAACAATCACCAAATGAAAATATGAACTTTCAGATGAGAGGCACATTGTCAAAAACCACACGATGGCAATTCCACAAGCATGGGAAGAACCTTTGCTGTATTTTTCAATTTATTTATTTTCTGTATTGTTAGATTCAGTAAATACAATTTGTAAATAATATTTCATTCAAATAAAATGTGGAAATTTAAATGAACAAATTGGGTGTCATTGATCTGTTATACAAACTAAAGTAAGACCATAACATTTTTTCCCTTGTGAAATTTCATGTCACAAAGTAAACAGAGACGTTTTTGACTCAGTGAATTAAAAGTCTTATTTGTTCATGCAAGCCCTCAAATATTTCATGAAACTGTCAACTCTTGGATGCAAAAGGAATAATCGGGTATTAAATTAATTGCCAGAATTTAGTGGAGACGATTTCACCTGAAAAGTCACAATACTGTTAGAGTTTGGTTATTTTACAGAGCCATTAGATATTTAAAACCAATGACAGGTTACAAAAACTCTTAAAAAGATTGCTGCAGAAAAACGCTGCAGAGACTTCAAAACCTTGTCTGTCTCATATCCGTTATTTAAAATTACTAATGGTAAAGAAAAAATAAATAAAATACATAAATTCCAGTTACAGAAATTGGTTAAAGGCACAAGGAATCGAGTTAAAATTAATAGGCATATTAGTTTTTTAAAAAACAAATGTAAGCATTAATTTCCCACGTTAACCAAGAATTCGAACCTAAACACACGGTTTCTCACCTACGTGCAACCGGATAAGAGAGATATCTTTAAGATAAGACTTAATGAGAAATCTATAGTGTTGGAAAATAAATTCACATACATTTTATATATATATTAATTTTGCTCAGTTATTCTGTTAGAATATGAATTTTAAAAGTAAAATACAGATAATAACCAATCAATTTAAAAAAATAATAATAATAATAATTTCGCTTGTCATAATTCCATACTCTACCAGCATTCGGAATTCGAAACTGGAAATAACACTTACCCTAAACTAAACGGTTCATAGACTTTCCCACCCAGCTTGGGAAAACATAGCATGAGCAACTGTGGGAAGAATTAATACAGAGAACCAATTGGATAGTAATCTAAATAAGTAGTCCACTAGCTTTTCTGGTTATTTACAGAAATATCTTTCAACTCCTATGTTTGGTGTGTGTTTTTGTTCTGTGAATATATTTTAGTCCCAGTAACCTATAATAAAAAAGTGAACTGGATTTTCAGTTCACTTTTTTATTATAGGTTATTTTCAGACTTGTGTTCTGTGCTGTCAATATATGTTAAAAATCAACAATTTGGAATATTCAGAAAACCTAGATAATATCAAGATGTTCCCATTCTGGAAAGAAATGTAAGTTAATTTTTTTTAACTTGAACATAACAATTGATAATTGTAATTTCAATAATCATTGCTTGTATGTTTCGGTAAGCATAATTCTAATTCTGAATATGCCTTCGTGATATCTATAAATTCCTATTTCTGCATATTGCATTGTAAATAATATCTATGAAATAAATATATAAATTTAAAAGAACAAACAGCATCGTTGATGTTTTATGTATATTTAAGTAAGATCACTTTGGAAATTGCAGTGAATTCACACACGATTTGTTTATTTATTTATTGAACTTTAAGATCTTAATTTAGATAAACCAAAATATTCGGATGAATTATGAAAAAATATGCATTCGAATTAGAATATGAATATAGAAGAAAATATGGATGAGCTATGGGGGAAAAAGTGTGTGTTTAAGGGACACCAGTATATAATAAAATTATTCAGAAAAGCTCGAAATACTGCCGCCAACACGACTTTCTTTAAGAATTCCCACCCTTTTACAGGAAAGATATACCCCAAAATGTATTGGAAAATTAGTACACCCAACAATGAACCAAACATGATGACAATGACGGATGTGTCTCACCCTGAGAAAATTCCAAGATATCTTATCTCAAAAACATTGCCCACAATTCCATAGCCAAACCAAAATGCCATGTGATATCATATGATATCAGAGAGAGAGACATATGTCCCCCAGAAATTTCCAAACACATAACGTCACGATTCTTATGTCTAAATACACCTACAATGCAATAAGTGAACCAAAAATACCACGTGGTGTCCATGACAGACGAGGGCCCCAACGAAATTCCAAACATTCCAAACTAACAAATGACGTCACTTATCTTCATCTGATAACAACAAACATTCACGTCACGATCTCTTATCTTATCTTGATCTTGATCTGATTCAAAGTGTCCCACCAATCACAACACGAATCCTTATCTCTACCATTACCCATAATTCCATATGCGAACCAAAACATAAGAACTCATGTCACTGACACATATGCCCCCTAAGGGAAATCCCTAACATTCCAATCTCATGATGTCAAGCCCACAACAACGTTATCTTCTTATCAACCAATGATGTCACAATTCCTTATCTTATCTTGATCTTGATCTGGTGTCTGAAGACTCATCACTAACCCTGCCACATTTACAGACTTCAGCATAATCACTGGTTGGCTCATGTGTAATTATATCGTATTAAACAGCAATAAATCTGATGTCATATTTAGAATCTTTCAAATGACCACAGACTTCTCACAAATATCGTTGAGGAAATACCACACGTCATAGAGCTCAAAGAAAACAAAAACCTTTCCTTGCCTAACAATCCGAGAAGTTACAAACCTCAGATAATTACACTTGCAATTTGACTACAATATGCAATGGAGCACACACACACACACACACACACACACACACACACACACACACACACACACACACACACACACACACACACACACACACACACACACACACACACACACACACACACACACACACACACACAAAATAAATAAATAAATAATTTCTGAAATGTAGTAGCCAAGGTATACTGCAAAACAATACTAAATTTCAACGTGCTATTAGATATGCCACTGAACTGCATGTACATTCATCCTAATGGCCATTATTTTCGTTCATACGTAGTTGATAGAGCAAATGGTTCAAGCCTATGACCAGTTTGTCATCGTTTCCGTAAGCGTAACTCAAGCAATAGTGTTATCATTGCCTTAGTCAAGAGATTCTGACATACTGGGAGTGTTTTACTGCAATGCAAAGGACAGTCAGGGAGACCACGAACTGTTAACACAGATGAGAATCTCGGGCGTGTGCCGGAGCAAGTGTTATAGTCTTGAAAACGCAATGAATGCAAAACAACAGTAACATTTCGGATACCGAGGCAGTCATTACAGAGTATCCTGAATGAGATGGGTTACTTTTTGTGCGTCATTCAGGTGAGTTAGTGTTTAACAGCAATGAATTATGGGGCAAGGTGCGAATAGTGTGGGCACATGCTGGGAAGTGTCTATGAAGATCCGTCCTTCCTCCATAATGTCTCGTTCTCGGATGAAGCACATTTCTGTATAAATGGCCATGAACACAATTGAACCCACAGGTTTCTTGAGACTAGAATTTGTCCAAGAGAAATCTCTTCACAGCAAGGACAGCACATGGTGTGCATTTCTGGCCATGGCATAATTGGGTCCTACTTCATTGAAGAAGTTAGTGTAACCATGACATTGAGTAACGAATGGTAATCAAGAAGGTGTTGGATCCATTCACCAAGGATTTCCATTGGATGTGTCATTTCAAAAAAATTCCATTTAGTTCACATGTAATCCAGCTGGATGGAACAACTTGTTACACATCACATCGTTCTAGAGCCTATTTATCAGAACAATTCCCTGGGAGGTTCATTTCGAGGCCTCACAGAATTCCCATACCCTTCCCTTTCTGCTGATCTCACATAACTTTGATAAATCTGTTTGGAGTATGTTGAAGGAATGGGTTAATGGTGTTAATGGGTTTATTAACAAAAATATATCTTTGCACGTGATATGTACATCCAACAACTCTCAGTGGAATCTTGGTCAAATAAATCAATAACGACGGTACATTACAAGGGGTTGTGCTCAAAAAGTTATGATAATTACCATGGAATTGAGATAGAACCAAGTAATCTACACATTATTGTGCACATTCCCCACGAAGTTTCACACGTAACAATGCTGCTGCATCATTTGCAATCTGCTGAGAAAAAGGTCTATCCCTTGTTAACAAACCAGTCCTCAGCTGTAGATATCACTTTTAGTAGGGGTGGCGGTTTGAACAAGATTCAAGATCAAGATAAAATAAGGAATCGTGAAATGTGTGTGTTGTTATGAGATGTAGATAAGTGATCATTTGTTAGTTGTAAATAAGTGACGTTGTTGTTTTGAATGGAAAAGGGAGATTTATTAGTGGATAAGGAATCATGTCGTGATCGGTGGGACACTTCTGACCAGATCAAGATCAAGATAAGATAAGGAATCGTTACTTAGATGTGTGTTGTTATAGTTTGGAATTTTGCTGGGGTCCTCGTCTGTCAGCGACATCATGTGGTTTATTTGGTTCACTTATAGCATTATGGGTGTTTTTTAGAGATAAGAATCGTGACGTTATGTGTTTGGAAATTTCTGGGGAACATATGTCTCTCTGTGATATCACATGGTGTTTTGGTTTGGCTATGGAATTGTGGGGGAAGTTTTTGAGATAGGATATCTTGGAATTTTCCCAGGGTGACACACATCCATCATTGTCATCATGTTTTGTGTTTGGTTGTCTATAGATGGGTGTACTAATTTTCCAATACATTTTGGGGTATTTCTTTCCTGTTAAAGGTGGAAATTCTGAGAGTAGAGTCTAGTGGCAGCACTGTTTTGAGGTTTTCTGAATAATTTAATTATATGCTGGTGTCCCTCAAACACACTTTTTTATATATTTTGCGATATTTCTTTCCTGTTAAAGGATGGGAATTTTTAGACTATAGTAGTCTAGTGGTGGTTGTGATTAGACTTTTTTGAATAATTCAATTATATGCTGGTACCCCTCAAATATACACTTCTTTTTTTTTTGCTCCAATGTTATCACAATCAGTTGGAGGTGACATCACTGAATGTTTATTGGCAAATCACAACCTCTTTTCGAATTAACGTTATTTTGTTTACTAATGTTGGCGTAATGGTGTTTTTTAGTTTATATGGAGAGAAAAAAACTAAACGGTATTTTAAAAAATAAGTTTAAAATAAACGGAGACTTAAAAGCTTACAATAACTTTTTTGTATGTAGTCTAGAAATTCTAATGATAATATAAATTTCCTTACAGTTTTCCAGAATGATTCTTCTTAATGCAAATAGATATTCCAAAATAGTTGAATTTTTATCCACAGCAGAACACACACACACACACAAAAAAAAACACAAGGTTGAAAGAACGAAATTTCTGCAATAAACTTTTTTGTTTATTACAGAAAAACTCTGAAAACCTATTTAACCATTAATTCCTTCGCATTGGGTCATTTTGTCTTTTGCTGACTAATATAGTCAGCAGCGATTGGTAATTGTGTCTACTTGTGAACTTTTCTGACTGGGAGGGATTGGAATTCTCCTGGTATTACTTGAGGGTTTGATAATACATTGCAAAACGTCATCTTTTTCATATCTCATATTCTTCGTTTGATGTTTTACGCGGTATTATCAGTTCGGGGAAATACGACTGTTTTTCTATAGTTGACTGCTTAATTTAGATTATTGTCCTATTGGTTCTCTGTTTAATTCCTTCACACAGTTGCTCATACTATGTTTTCCTAAGCTTGGTGGGAAAGTCTATGCGCCTTTTTCTTTAGAGTAAGTGTAATTTCCTGTTTCGAATTCCGGGTGCTGTTAGGGTATGGAATTCTGTCAAGTGAAATGATTTTTTTTTTCAAATTGAATGGTTATTTTCTGTATTTTACTTTTAAAATTCAGTTTAACTACATATTCTAACAGAAGAACTCAGCAAAATTAATGAATAAATAAAATATATGTGAATTTATTTTCCAATCACTGTAGATTATTCATGTCTTATCTTAAAGTTATCTCTCTTATCCAGTCAACAAATTGTTGTACGTAGGTGAGAAATTGTGTTTAGGTTGGAACTCTTGGTTCCTATGGGAAATTATTTCTGGAGTGGATGAATGCTTACATTTATTTTTTTAAACCAATATGACTATTAATTTTACCTTTGATTCCTTGTGCTCTTGACCTATTTCTGTAACTGGAATTTATTTGTTTTATTTATTTTTTCGTTAGAATTAGTAATTTTAAGTAACGGATATGAGACAAACAAGGTTTTGAACTCTCTGCAGCGTTTTTCTACAGCAATCTTTTTAAGAGTTTCAGTAATGTCTTTTGTTTAAAATATCTAATGGCTCTGTAAAATAACCGAATTCTAACAGTATTGTGACTTTTCAGGTAAAATCGTCTCCACTGAAATTCTGGTTATTAATTTAATACCTGATTATTCCGTTTGCTTCCAGTTGACAGTTTCAAAGAAATATTTGAGGGCTTGTATGAACAAATAAGACTTTTAATTCACTGAGTCAAAAAAAAAGTCTCTGGTTACTTTGTGGCATGAACCCAATTTGTTCATTTAAATTTCCACATTTTATTTGAATGAAATATTATTTACAAATTGTATTTATGAATCTAACAATACAGAAAATAAATACATTTAAAAAAACATCAAAGGTTCTTTCCATGCTTGTGGAATTGCCGTCATGTGGTTTTTGACAATGTGACACTCATCTGAAAGTTAATATTTTCATATTAACTTTTCATAATGTTTTGGTGATCGTTGGGAATTTATTACTCTAGTAAAATTAAGGGTTGCATATTTATTTTTTTGAAACCAGTACATATACTTCTGAGAATTATTAAAATCACAGAATCTTTCTTTATGTTTCCAAAAGCATTTAAAAGTACATGTCATATTTTCACATTTTGGGCATCCAATTTCATTCGAATCAAGAACAGACCTCTCTATTAGGATCGTTAATGTTTTTGATTATTCTCTTCGTTCGGCGAGTAATATTTGATATTTGCATGTTGATTCTATCATCCAATTTCTTTGTTTGTCCAGAGATAGTAAACCAATTTCCCACTTCAGCTGATGGTTATATTTTATTAACCAAGAATTGTTTTTTAACTCTTTCAGGTAATTCTTTCCAACTACAAGGTGATTTTGTCAATGCATACCTTACAATAATTCCATCAGAAATACAAATTTCTTTAAAAAATAAATTTGAAGTCTTATTGAAAAGAAATGAGCAATCAATTATAGCAACGATAACCGAAATTTCGTATTTTTCACACTGTCGACTTTTCATAATCGTTTTCCTTCATTCTTCTTCTTCTTAGATTACTTCATATGGTACCACAAATAAATAGTTATTTATTATTATTATTTCACTGACTGTTAGCTCTGATCTTACATTTTATGTTAACTTTCTGTTACAAAATTCTAAACAATTTGAACTTTTCACAAAGAAACTTTCAAAGAATTTTGTGACTCACTCATTATTTTATATTACCAAACACAAAACTCCACAACACAAAACAGCAGCTGCAGTGGATGAATGATTACCTTAAGTCCAAAGTCCCTCGACTCTATGGATTTTTATTATAGTACTGTTTACCCTTATTATGCCCTACCCTGACCATTCCTTCACAAATGAACCTTTTGAGCAGATAACTCAACGACATGCTTTCACATACTGTTGGATATACTGTTGGTGTGTATTTATCTTACTTTGTGTGGGGAAAGGTAAAATTTGTATATGTGTTATCTGGAGAGTACAAACATTTTTGTATACCAAACGTTAAGAGTTAAAGTCACGTTTTGGGTTAATTATCTGGTATGTCTCTGTAAAACAACAAAATTCTAACAGCCCAGCTTTTCGATTATGTGAACGAATTGTTTTCAGATAACTCAATGTCAATAGGTAGCATTAGACAATTTCTAAAATAATCAATACATGGATATCAGTTTTCAAATTTTTTCCAAGTTCCTGGCATTAATTTCACAGTTGTGATTTTTTTAAAAAATAATTAAACAGAATCGCCTTAAGATATAAAGTTGTGGATTTAAATATCAAGGTCTAATCAGAATAAGTGAGTAAAAAATTAACTGTGGAAAAATACAACAAAAGCACACATCTTTGTTCATTTAAGTTTACAAATGCATATTTTATTTTGCTGAAATACTATTTACAAGTATGTTTACTGAAAAAAAGTTTGAAACATGTACTTACCTAAAAATATTTTGCAATATTTAGTTTAGACTCCTAACATATTCCAGTGAGTTCAATGAATAAAATTTTTGTTACTCACTGTTTCTTGGTTACATTACATCAAAGGTCTATTCTTTTGTCAGCAAATATACAAAAACAGATTTTGTAAAATGTTCGTAAATGTCCCAAAATAAAGAATCTTTATCGAATTGGATAAAATCTTGAAAGTCTAATTTTACCATTGATGAATTTAAATGATTAGCGATAATTTTCCCCATGATATGAATAGATGGTAATTCAGTTTCCAAAAATGTATGACATTGATTATCAATGTCATACATTTTTGGTGAAAATCTCTCGGCTTCTTTACAACTAATAGAAAAAACTTTACTTCCGTCAGCTCCTGTATCATCAAGTATTAGTTCCCCATCTTGGCATTTCAGAACATAACGCTCACCGAGGTCCATTTCGTAGTCAACTCTTCTTTGCAAGAAGCTGAGGACTTGCAAAGAAGTAGAAGAAGACGACTTCCTGTGTAACTTGGGAAAAGTTACTGGTCCTGGATAAATACATTACAATGTACTTGTCTTCTAAAATAATAATCGGTTTCCATCCTTTTAGAGCTAGGTGAAGAGTTTTGTCTTATGCTATTTTCCTGAAGAAAGAAAATTTCGATGACTTTTGTTGCTCACCCATTATTTTACTTTACTTTCCTGGATACAAAACACCATAACACAATATGATAGCTGCATGGGATGAACGAATTGCCATAACTACAAAGACACTTGACTCGTTTGTTTTTCCATATAGTATGGTTTACCTGACCCTTAACCCTGACCGTTCCTTCCAAAATGAAACTTTCATGCAGATGATTCACGGACATGTTTCTACATGCTGTTGGATATGATGTTGATGTGAGATTATCTTACTTTGAGACATCATAGGGCAAATCTTATCTCTGGTTTGAACGGTATTATATTTTATTTGTCCTTATTATGTTAAGTATTTTATCCTCAAAATGTGTTTTTGATGTTAGACCATGTCACTATTTCTCTCATTCATATATCCGAAATTGTTGAGATGGGAAAAAAATTAACATTAGGTGGTGGAAGTGAGAAGCTCATCAAGAGGGTGACCGAGGTCTTACCTGAAATGCTGCCTCATCTCACCCCCTAACCTGATCACCCTCCTCTCTTCCAGAAGATGTCTATTCAGCTTAGTGGAGATGAACGAGCTCATCTTTTGCAGATATCTTTTAGTGATGTTACCTCCAACTGATACTGATAACTTTGGAGGGAAAAAAATAGCATTAGGTGGTTGAAGTGAAAGGGTAGTCAAGAGGGTGTCAGGGGTCTTCCCTACAATACTCCCCATCACCCCTATTCTCTACCCTCTCCTCCAGAAGATGTCTGCTCAGGCTAGTGGAGATAAACGAGCTCATATTTTGCGGATATCTTATAGTGATGTCACTTCCAACTGATACTGATAACTTTTGGAGGGAAAAAAATAAAAAAATGTTTTTTTTTTTTTTATTTTTTTCCTCCAAACGTTATATTGGTGGAAGTATCATTCGTATCATGGGGAAAATTATCACTAATCATTTAAATTCATCAATGGTAAAATTAGACTTTCAATTTATCCAATTCATACCCTCAGATAGGCCAGCAATGTCATTCATACTTTAACTCTACTCCTGATATCCTTCTATTTTTTTTTTTCAGAGTTAACTGATGACGTCAATAATTCCTATTTTTCCCATAACTCCACATGCAACTCTGGTGACGTTTTAATCCCTAAATCTCACTCTTCTTTTCCCCTTATCCAATATGGTCCAACGTGATCTACAGTCTACGCAAACACGCACAGCATAATTCAAACATTGGCTTCGAACGACATGAAAAAAATATACAATAAATATACTACTTCGATTATTGCATTTATTATTATTATTATAATTACGTATACTGTATCTAAAAAAATAATAAATGTCTTCGGTATTGTACAGTTCGTTCTATTTTATATATATATATATATATATAAAATAGAACGAATGAAATTTGAGGAGAAAGAATACTGACAGAGGGAGCTGAAGAGCCAACACTGCTTCATTCATCTCCCTCGCTCTCAGCAATTTGTATAAATAATAGAAACTTTAACAGTTCAATATGTAGTAGACGTCCGGTACATAACAGCGAGATGGCGAGATCGTGTTGCCGTATAACGAAACATGTACAAGGAAGTCGATGTCCCAGTTCAAGGTCTAATGAGATTAAGACGCAAGAACGTCAGTGATAATAACGAAATCAGATCCCTCTTATGCGTCTTTTATATATGATGAAACTCCCTCCACCACCAAGAACACATACCCGTTTATTCTTTTGAGCCAGTGCGTTGAATCCTTTGCTATCATTACATTCCTCCTTAATTCAGTACTGTCACATCTCTGCAATGTACTAGCAATTGTCACTCTCTCACTGTTCTTTCTCTCTTCTTCCAGCAACCCTTTCATATCCTCTCCCATACGCTATTCATCACTACTTAAAAAAATATTTATTATCTATTAGATCCATCAAGCACTATCGTTTCTTTCCTGTTTCTCTACTACATTCGTCACGTCCTTAGTTTTCTCTCCTGGGAAGCTTTTGCTCAAGTGCAAATTTAACTATAAAATCACCGAATCATGCAAATTATTATTATTATTATTTATAGATAATTTACCTTCTGTACTTTCCTGCTTCTTATTGCTTTTCTTTATTTTTCTTATCCTGTCAATGTTTTTGTAAACGTTGCTCGTCTTTTTTAATTCTCTGGTCAATTGCCTAACATTTCCTTTAAGTCTTGAAATTTCATGTGTCCTGTCTTCATCTGGTCATCAATATCAGTGTTGTAGTGCTTTAGCTCAGCGAGAAACTAACATAGATGTCGAAACGGCTGTCGTTTCGGCATCTATGTTAGTTTGAACTTTTGACAACGCCTTGTCAGACCAGATTTTCGCGCCATTTCTAAACTATCTTAAATTACAATATACTGTACCTACAAATATATTAACCAATGCACTAAATACAATCATCCAATAAATAAACAAAATAATGTTCCAAAATATACTAATTAATAAAAGCAAACACCAAATAAATAAATAAAACATAACCATTCTTACAGGAGCTTCGATTAGCAGTATAATAGCTTCAAACAAAACAGCCACTTGATTATAATATTTTATTATTATTATTATTTATTATATAATAAATGTTATTATAATAAGATTTTTAAATAAACAGAAATGCTATATTCAATCGTAAACAACATGGAAGGAAATAAACAAATATATATAAAACTTATTTGGGGAATTCACTTGTCTTCTGCCTACTCTCTGGTTGCACTTTTCTGCCAAAGAGCGGCAGCACAATGCAGCGTGGGAATGGCGCTTGGAAATTTCGTCACTTTCTCTCTCACCTAATTTCCATGTCAAGGACACTAGGAAAAGCTGATTTCACTTTCCTTATGCAATCAGAATTCTTTTATTTATTGTATATCATTTGCTGAAACAATAAGAAGTCAATGTAAATAAAGAAACCATTTTATTAAGCAGCAGTAATACTCTAACAAAGGCTAGTCTTTAAGATAGGAATGCTAGAGGCTGTTATCTCCAATAATAGTTTTGGTTTCGAATTCACGTCCAATGAGGAATCGCCGTCGATTATTTTCAACCAATAAGAAAGCAGACTCCTATTTTGGTGTAATTGGACTGTTTCATATTTTTCATTATTTCTGTTACATACCGTATTTACTTTAATATGACTCGCCCTCGCGTATATCTCGCACCCCTGATTTTACTTTACAAAAAAGAAATTAAAAAGCTTCACATATACCTCGCACACGAATAAAGTTTAAAACTTTAAGAAATAGATAGTGAATGTTGTTATTGCATTTTCAGATATTTCGGAATTCGGTTGAAGAGAATTAGCATTTCAACTCAGCAATTGTCAGCTTGTTTATTACGATAACAAGCCAGATACCGGCGACATAAGTTAAATTTAAGGGAGATGGTAAATCCCGTATTATTCTACAGCCAGGTACGAAACTCGGATTGAAATCATAGCGTTTCATGCCGAAAAAACTATCGGCGAGCCCAAGTGTAAGTAATCACTTGGATATTACAACACCAGGGCAAAGGTGGAGCAAGCTCCGTCACTATCCTTGACATTCTCTCATAAATGTAAAACGCAGCTCCCAGGAGTTGGAATTGCTCCTACTCACTGATGATACCTCAAAAAGGGTTGAAACCGGTCTGGGTAGTGACCTCTTCTCAAAATGTAAAGCAGTAATACATCTCCTAGGAGCTGCGTTTTACATTATGAGAGAATATTAAGGATAGTGACGGAGTTTGCTCCACCTTTGCTCCGAGTTGCCCTGGTGTTGTAATACCCAAGTGATTACTTACGCTTGGGCTCGCCGATAGTTTTTTCGGCATTAAACTGTAGGATTTCGATGTGAGTTTCGTACCCGGCTGTAGAATAAAACGGGATTTACCATCTCCCTTAAACTTAACTTATGTCGCCAGTAAAATAGCTTTTTGTCTTGTCATAGTAGTAATAACAATATATAAGTACACCCGTTTAGCAATTCGTTAGTAGAGGTATATGTAAGTTAGGTTCACTTAAAACCTTGATGTTCCAGGTCTACCTACTCACTGATGAGAGGTAGACGCTGGCTCTGCTTGGGATAAGTTTTCGCTGTCTCTGAGCAGGGCCAGCGCTGAGATTATGGCTCTGGCTGGTGGTGGTGGTGGGTAGGGTGAGCCTGCCACTGGGTACAGCCAACGCTGAGAAGTTCTTCTCGGTGACGGAGTGAGTCTGTCACTGAGTGGAACAACGCTGAGTTGGACGGTCTTTAGGACGATCCCTAGACCACTATGGAGTGGTCTAGGGATCGTCCTAATTTTTAGAGAGGTCTTTACTTAAATACACCTCAAAAAGGGTTGAAACCGGTCTGGGTAGTGACCTCCTCTCATAATGTAAAACAGTAATACATCTCCTAGGAGCTGCGTTTTACATTATGAGAGAATATTAAGGATAGTGACGGAGTTTGCTCCACCTTTGCTCCGAGTTGCCCTGGTGTTGTAATACCCAAGTGATTACTTACGCTTGGGCTCGCCGATAGTTTTTTCGGCATTAAACTGTAGGATTTCGATGTGAGTTTCGTACCCGGCTGTAGAATAAAACGGGATTTACCATCTCCCTTAAACTTAACTTATGTCGCCAGTAAAATAGCTTTTTGTCTTGTCATAGTAGTAATAACAATATATAAGTACACCCGTTTAGCAATTCGTTAGTAGAGGTATATGTAAGTTAGGTTCACTTAAAACCTTGATGTTCCAGGTCTACCTACTCACTGATGAGAGGTAGACGCTGGCTCTGCTTGGGATAAGTTTTCGCTGTCTCTGAGCAGGGCCAGCGCTGAGATTATGGCTCTGGCTGGTGGTGGTGGTGGGTAGGGTGAGCCTGCCACTGGGTACAGCCAACGCTGAGAAGTTCTTCTCGGTGACGGAGTGAGTCTGTCACTGAGTGGAACAACGCTGAGTTGGACGGTCTTTAGGACGATCCCTAGACCACTATGGAGTGGTCTAGGGATCGTCCTAATTTTTAGAGAGGTCTTTACTTAAATACACCTCAAAAAGGGTTGAAACCGGTCTGGGTAGTGACCTCCTCTCATAATGTAAAACAGTAATACATCTCCTAGGAGCTGCGTTTTACATTATGAGAGAATATTATGGATAGTGACGGAGCTTACTCCACCTTTGCCCTGGTGGTGTAATACCCAAGTGATTACTTACACTTGGGCTCGCCGATAGCTTTTTCAGCATGAAACTCTAGGATTTCGATCCGCGTTTCGTACCCGGCTGTAGAATAATACGGGATTTACCATCTCCCTTAAACTTAATTGTCAGCTTGCTTTTGTCGTTGAGTCGCGCGATCTTTTGTTAATACCGCACAGTCATATGCGAGATTGGAAGTAGCGATAGCGAATCCAATCTCGAACATTATTACAAGCAATAATGAACCTGTTTGTTTTCATTTAATTACGGCAGCATTGTCGCTAAAGATTCAAATATATCACGTGATGAAGGTGTGCGGCCAATCCCGTAAACAACGTTGATAATTAAAATTTAAATTCCTTCGTTTTATACATAATGTGAGCAATTATAAATTATAATGAATACTGAGGGTTTAATTCTAAACATCAGTTTAATTTTTTACCTGAAAAACTTTAGTTTCCGAAATCCCCGCATATATCTCGCACCGCGATTTTTTAACTTTAATTTTGGTGAAAAAAAGTGTGAGTTATATTCGAATAAATACGGTAGTTATGTTAAGAGCTTTGAAATGCATTTTAAACACGTTTTCCATACTGTATTAATTAATTCAATACATAATTTTTGAATATAACAGAAAATATATATTTACTGTTATATTCAATAACTAAATATTTTTGAATAACAGAAGAATAAAAAATATGGAAAGCGTACAGTTTTATTACTTTAAAATAATTATTGCTTTTCCTTGTGCGTTGGATTTCAGAGTGTTGAAGAACTCTTTGTTTTCATATTTAAATAATAATTATAGAGGCTAATGATTGGAACAGAGTAAATAAAAAATCTGTCGTATACTTATGAGAACTTCTAAGTTTTTTTTTTAGTTTTTTTTATTTTTTTATAAAATAATTTCTGTTGTTAATATTATTCACATATTTCCGAGGATAAATAGTGTGGAGTCCCTATACAAGTTCTTTCAATTTCTGAAGTACTATTTAATGCTAAATAATTTTAGGTTGACATGGAAACATTCATGGAAAGAATTGGAACATCTTTTTATGCACAGTACATTAAAGAGAATAAATCTACTGATGAACATAAATAATGGAATTATTTAAATATATAATGACTGTAATTTAATATATTGTTAAATTCTTTAAGAGGATCAGGTTTTGTATTTTGGAACGAGCAGATGGAATTGTACGGTAATGTACTGTGATACACACAAAAAAAAGTCGAGTAAGAATCTGGGGGGGGTGAAATTCAAAGGATACGTATGAAAGGTAGTGAAGACAATTTATTGGATTGCCAAAATAATTGCCATTATATAAGGCGTTGATTTGTCTACATTTGGACTGCTGTGCGAATATTTTCTCACCTAAGTTACAATAAGTTACAGAGTTTTGTGAGAGAGGTGGTGGAGAATGAAGAGCAGTGCATAGGACAGAAACATAAGTTGGTGAGAAGTTATAGGATATGAGTGAAAGAACCAGAAGTCATTTATGAGAGATGAATAAAAGTTCTGCCAGTACTGGAGGGAAGAATTCACTCACTGGGATGCTCACTCTCCCTCTCACCAAGAGGGAGAGTATCACCATCATCATTAGTGTTCTGTCCAGTGGCGGCCCGCATGAGCACTGCGACACTGCAGCAGCACCGAGGAAAAAATGGAAAAATTAAATTTTGTTTGTGTTTATAAATAATAACAATGCCTACAACATTATATAAATGCAGTACAACATGTTAAAGGTTACAGTCTTTAACATGCTTATGTTTTTACATTGATTGAATAGTTAATAATTGGAATTGTTCGATTTACGCTTTAGATTACGAAACAAATGCACTGCGATCTAACGCCGATATTCGTTTGCGCTTGTCATTGCACGTTATGTCATTCCCACGCTGCCCAAACAGCAGTGTATTTTTAGTATCCATACGCACGTTATTTCTGTGAAATATGAAACGTTTATTATTGGCGCGTATTCGTGGTGAACTATTTTTTTGTAAATCTTATTTTATTTTGTTAAAATAACATATAATTATTTGTTTATTATGGACACAAGGCTGAATTATGACGAGTGTCACTGTTGAAAATATGAAAAGAATTAAATTTTTTCAATTATCGTTACACCAAACAAATGCGCTGCGATCTAACGCCGATATTCGTTTGCGCTTGTGTTGCTATTGATACGAAACTTTTATTATTGGTGTTTGTTCGTGGTGAGGATGAAATATTTTAATAAAGCAATTTTTTAATATGTAAATTTATTTATTAATAAATTCGTTACTGATTAGGAAAAAAAAAGTGTTTTTTTTTTCTTTGTATATGCAGCACCTCCACTAGTGTACAGTGGGGGTGCTGCATATACAAGAACTAGTGGCGGCCAATTTTCACTGGCCGCCACTAGTTCTGTCTCTTGACAGGACCAACGGTAAAACTCCGCAGATTCTCTTCTTCCAATTTCCTCTGTCTCTTCTTCCTCCTTCGTTTCCTGATATCCTCTTGTGCCCATTATATCATCAAGCATCATTAGTCGTCTCCTTCCTCTTTGTCCCTTTCCCTCAATTTTCCCTTCTATCAATTTTTTCAGTAGGCTGTGTCCTCTTAATACATATCCTATCCAGTTATGCTTTCTTCTTCTTATTGTCTTCAGCAAATTCCTTTCTTCTTCAACTCTTTGTAATACTTCTTCATTGGCGATTTTTTTCAGTCCAGTTTATTTTCTCCATTCTTCTCCATAACCACATTTCAAATGCCTCCAATATTTTAGGTTCTTTCTTCCCAACTGTCCATGTTTCTGACCCAAATATAACACTTAATAACATTTTCTTTAGATTTTTATTTATTTTAATTATAAACAAAGTTTTCTTGCTATAAAATGCATAGTTTCCTTTGTTAATTCTTCCTTTTATATTCATGTCACATTTCCCATTTTCTTGTATACTACCAAGGTATTTGTATTGTCTCACTTGCTCTACACTTTCTCCATTTATCTTCACCTTGATACTTCCCGGTTTCCTGGAAACTCTCATCACGTTTGTTTTCTTTGTGTTAATTTTCATACCATATTTCTTGCATGTACTTTCAGATTTTTCCATTAGGTGCTGTAGTTCATCTTCAGTATTAGCTAATATTGCTTGATCATCTGCAAATCTAATATTTTTTAATGTTCTTCCTCCAATAGTGATTCTTCTTTTCTCTTCATCAAATGCTTCTTTTATCATTTCTTCTGCAAATATATTGAAGAGCGTCGGTGAAAGACAGCAGCCCCCTCTCTTACACCTCTGCCAATCACACATTTTTTTATTTTTTCATACTTTTTTCTTTATTATGGCCATCTGATTCGTATATAATTCAGTCTTAACCTTCGGTCTCTCCAATCTAAACCTATTTTGCGTAACATTTCCATCAGATTTTCCCATTTCACCATCTCAAATGCTTTTTCAAGGTCGACGAAACATATAAATCCTTTCTTTTAAGCTTACACGGTGATCCGAATGCATTTTTGAAAATTTATGGAGACAACTACCGTGTTTGAATAAAAAATTTAGTTTATTATAACTAAAATATACATTCGACGTTTCGACCTTTATGTTAAGGTCATCTTCTGGAGCATACAACTATACACAGAAAACAAGCTACACTACAATCAAACTAGTTTGTTAAAGATACTGACCAACCGCTACAACAATTGTTGGCCTGACCTCTGGTGAAAAAAAAAATATACATCAACGCTAGAGTCCTATTGTTAGTGTTATCTCTTTTTTGTAGAAATACATTGTGCGCAACAACAAGTATCTATCTATATACATATATTAACATCATGTACACATTTCAGCCAGTTGGTATGGAATGGTTTCTAATACTAACTGAAGATTGTCTAGAGTCCTGACTTATGCTGGATCTTACATATTAAGTCAGCTGAATGTGTGCCATACAGATCCTTGGAATTTTCATGCCATCTTTGTTGTTGATATTTGGGTGGCTTATCAGGATTTCGCAGGCTTCCTTAAATTTCCTTTCATACCAGGTTTTTGTGTGGTGTAAAGAGCGGGTGCTTTTCCAGTTGATTTGGTGTAAGGTGTAGCGCGTGGTCTGAGAGGCCTGCTTCACCATAATGGTTATATTTAATGTGTCTAATGTGTTATTTCTTGCGTATAGGGATTGTCCGTCCTGTTTCACCAATGTATACGGTAAGTTACAGATGCAGCGGATGCAATAGATGGCTCTAGGATGTACTAATGGGAGGAGAGGATCCTTAGAAGAGTTGAATATGGTTTTTAATTTAGTGGGTGGTTTAAAGGTGGCATTGAGGTTATAATGTTGTAGGATTCTGTTGATTTTTTCTGATAACCCTTTAATGTATGGGGTGGCTATGGTTTTACTGTAATCTAAATTTCAGCCTACCTAATATATAAGATCCAGCATAAGTCAGGACTCTAGCCAATCTTCAGCTAGTATTAGAAACCATTCCATACTAACTGGCTGGAATATATGTATATAGATAGATACTTGTTGTTGCGCCCAATGTATTTCTACAAAAAAGAGATAACACTAACAATAGGACTCTAGCGTTGATGTATATTTTTTTTTCACCAGAGGTCAGGCCAACAATTGTTGTTGGCTTGACCTCTGGTGAAAAAAAAATATTGTTTTCTATGTATAGTTGTATGCTCCAGAAGATGACTATGACATAAAGGTCGAAACGTCGAATGTAGATTTTAGTTATATTAAACTAAATTATTTATGAATGTGTCGCTGATGATTTTTTGTTCTTGTTTCAGGGCTTGCTGGTTAGAGTAAATTGTTGTAGCTCAGTTTTTAAGGGTGTTAATGACTCCATATTTTTGCGGCCTGAAGGAAGATGTGTGACTAGTCTGTCTAGGAACGGGAGCGAATTTTGATTTTAGATTTCGATGGTAAATTGTATGCGTTCGTGTTGTTTGTTCAGGTGGCTAAGGAATGTGTTTAGCGTTTCTCGCCCGTGCGGCCAGATCGCGAACACGTCGTCAACGTATCTAAGCCAGACTGTCGGTCTTAGCGTGGCGAAATCAAGAGCCCTTTGCTCAAAGGTTTCCATTTAGAAGTTGGCGATTGGGGGGATAGTGGTGAGCCCATGGCTGTACCTTCTTTCTGTAGGTAAAATTTGTTTTGCCACATGAAGTAATCGGACTGTAGTACGTGGGCAAAGATTATTTTATTACTCACGTTGACGTCCATAAAAACTAACATTACTTCATTCCATTTCCTTAAAAAGGAAGCCACTAGGAAATATCGCTCTTTGCTCTTTCATGCTTTACTCAGAATTTATAATGATTCATTTATTTCGTAGGAGCTTGTGTAAGGAGCAGGAGACGCACAGCAGTATGCTAAGAATGTTGGTGGAACGTACATGCGTAGAAATGTTTTCTAAATAGCCCTAAGTGCATTCATCTGAGGTGTTATCAAGAAGCGATGTCCAGAAGTATTATTTATTGTCTGTTGTAGCATATCGAAAACCGGTTACTCTTATCATATATTAAATGTTTGTCAAAATGCAGTGGATACACATATAAAAACGAAGCTGGTTACGAAGAATCGTCGAAAGAAATATAGAAGTGGAACTGAAAGTCCCACTGTGAGGCTAATATCTGATAATCAAAGAATCCAAGTATACTTTGGTTTTTAGCTTTCAAAAGTCTTCAGAATAATGAAACACGAGATTCTTGTGCAAACAATAACAACCTGTTACTATGAGGCAAGCAGGAATAATTGCACCAGAAAATCTTACTGAACCTTGATGGCACTAAATACTGTGCGGACTTCTAGAGAACGACAGATGACAGTTTCAAGGACTACAAACAAAGCTATTCGACTGAAGCCGAATGAAGGCATTTTCCACATGGAAGATTTGCTCACCATCAAGCAGAAAGAGTTGATTCAAAAGAGCTTCATCCTGTTTCCGAAGGGTTTGCTACTGAAGGATTTTGTGCAACCAGAAGTTTACAATCAGGTTAAGCAAGCTGTAGAAAAGAAAAGAAATCTGCAATGTCTTATTTGTAGATCCGTCTACTTGGATCTCAAGTAAGTTACCCTTATTAATCTTCATTGTCAGGAATATTTTCGAAATATATTTTTTTTCAGATGAGTAACAAATATTCTTTTAGTTCTTATTTGTAATTGCATTAAATAATTTTTTCGAATTCCATTTAATCATCTTTATATTAATTCAATTTTCTTAGTTTCAATTTTAATAATACTTTCCCCTTATAATAACCTAAAAAGTGTTCACAAATAGATTTGGCTGAATTTGTGACACCTCTGAAGACATTACGAGAGACATAAAAATAATGCTAGAATAAAAAAAATGAAGAATTCAGGCTGTTTAATCCTAAACAGAATTCAAGATTAATAAAATAGAATCTTCTTTTTAGAATGGAATCACATAATCATGAATTGCAAAACGAACCGCTGAGAACAGAATAAACAATTCTACGTTTTAGAATCCTTGCTTCATAATAAAAACCAGGATCAAAAATTTTAAATGGATGATTCTAAGTATATTCCAAACTCCATTTTTTTTAAATTTTTTCAGCTAATAACGATTCCTTAAAAATACTTGGATCAAGAAAGAATTAAGGATTTTACAAAGTAAGAGTGTGCACACCCACAGAAAGTTTAGGAGCCATCTGCGGATTCAGGGAAATAAACATTCATGTGAAACCATATAGTAGTGACGTCGTAGTACCACCAAAACCTTCCCAGAAATATGAAATCGTTGAACACAAAATGGTTATTGATGGCCCTTTTCCTGGGGAGAGAAAATTTCGGTCCATTGATTTCGTCGTATGTTGAATTTCATATTAACAGAGTTGTAAGTTTTATATTAATTAAAGCATAAATACTCTTATCATGAATCCTAACTTCTATTATTTGTGAGTTTGCAACTTGCCTTACCAATGACCATCATTCATCGCTGAGATTATGGACTCTGACTTGTAATCTCAGTCAGAGACCTCCATAACCGCAGTTAGAAATCTTCCAATTGTTTTTGTTCAGTGCTTGTTTTAGAGATGTACAGTAAACTGATTTAATAACTTCTCATCCCTCCGTGTAGATGGTATCCTTCTGGTTGTCTTCTTACGTCCATAGAGTAGAGTTTGAGAATCCAATTTTTCATCTCTCGTGGCTTCGCGATCATATAACCTTTTCGACACGTTGCAAAGATATTCCTCTGATTGTTCCGTGTATGGTCCTTTAAACGTATGTTAGAATAATGTTGAAAAATTCTCATTTTTCTCTGTGTAGTGATTAGTTTTCTTTCAAAATGATATTCCAAAATTCTCTGTCATATGTGAAGGATAACAAAACAGGGCTATTAAGGAAATTTGATGTTATTTTAATGTTGATAGTTTTCAGGATTTTTGGCCAAAGAATATCCAGGTTGGCTGTTTATTTTCTTTTATTGATTTCTTAGAATATGGTGTTGTTCATTTGACTACTTTGCCTTTAATATTTAAGTTCGGTGACTGTTTCAATTGTAGTACTGCTTCGTCGGACACTACAGTTTCTAATTCTGTAAAGATATAGAGAGAGAGAGAGACAAAGAGAGAAAGTAGGACAAAGTCATATTTTTAGGTTAATGCTTCGAGAGTAGTTATTCCTCTTCATTGCTATTCTTTGGTAACTATTATAGATCACTGTAGCATATTGTGTTTTGATGTTTTTATTGTGGTGGTATATTTGATACTTTGCGAGATATTTCATTTGATGCGCCCTAATCTGAAGTAACAAATCACGCTTTTCTGCTAGGGATTTAAAGCTATCCCTTTCCAAAATTAATATCTTAATATATATATATATATATATATATATATATATATATATATATATATATATATATATATATATATATATATATATATATATATATATATATATATATATGAAAAATAAATTGGTTTGAATGACTATAATACCCGATAAGGTATTACAGTCATTACTGAGGATAAAATTTAATGCTGAGATACTACCAGTTTCGTTGAAAAAATCAACTTCTTCAGGTATCAGACACAAAGAATTATATAAAAATAACATAGACATTATAAAATTACATCAACAGATCTTATATAAAAAACCTTGGTACATTTTAAACAGGAATGCGTGCTGGAGTTCCAATTGAAGTTGACTACGAGCGTGAGTTGTCACGAGTGCCCCAATACTGGACAATGGCAATGTGTGTGTCAGAACGATTGCTAAGGCTGTTGTTTATATGGGATGAATCGAGGGACATTTCTTTAGATTCGATTATCTTTCTTTCGAGCTTATCATAACAAAAATGTATATTAGAAGTTTGTGGCCAGTCTATGAGGTGTTAGTGGCCTTCATCCGAGTTAATAGAGAAGAGAACGTGACTTTGGAGAGCGCTGGCTCTGGTCCTATTGTTGGATATGTCTCTTCTGTGTTCCTCAATACGTAAAAGGATAGATTTAACTATCTGACCGTAATATGGTTTGCCACATTCACACATGATCTTGTAGACTCCTGAATGCTGAAGAGGGAGATGTTTTACTTTAGCTCTACTTAGTATGGAGCGAAGTTTTGGAAACGTAGTGAAACAAGTTGTAATGTTGAATTTCTTAAGTATTTTTGCCAGTTTTGGGGAGAGAGAGAGAGCTGATGTATGGCAAAGATATACAGGGTGTTCGGGATAAATTTGACATATTTATAATTAATTATACTTTTCCGTAAGTTACATGTATTAACACACACTTCTCTTCATTTAAAAGTTTGGACCCTTCTTCATTCATATACAAGATGTCAGAAAGGATGGATAGCTGGAACCCACCTGAATCATGGAAGAGAATAACTTGTATCATGATGATTCGTGCCCGCCATCAAAATAAGGATATTACGACTGCTGCCCAATGCTCCCTGAATACAGTAAAAACAATCAGGCATGAACTAGAGACTTGCAATGGTGACTACGAGGATGTAGCAAGAAGAAAGATCCCTAGCAGACGATCTGATTGCGTTCGTACAGCAGAATTCCTCGCAAATCTGCAGGAACAGGTGTTGAAGAACCCTGACATTGGAATTCGGGCTTTGTTCGTGGAGTTGCTAACTGTAGTCAAGCCCTGGATAACAAGGGTAGCCAATGGTAGGCCGTATGTATGGCAGCAGGATTCGGCCCCTTGCCACACCTCTGGGAAAAGTCAAAAATGGTTGTCTGAAAATTTCTACGACTTCACCAGTCCAAATGTTTGGCCTCCAAACTCCCCAGACCTTAACCCTATGGATTATTTTGTATGGGGCGCAGTTGAAAAAGACACCAATCGCACTTCCAGTAATACAAAAGCCCAGTTAATGGATAAAATTAAAGCAGTTTTTGCGGCCCTTCCCAGGGAGACTGTAGCATCAGCTTGTTCGAGGTTCCGAAGCAGAATTGAAGCTGTGATCGATGCTAATGGTGGTTATTTTGAGTAAATCTTGTTGATAGTATTGTAATTAACTCTGCCTGTAATGTTTTTTTGTCAATTCATTAAATTTAATAGATACAAAGAAGATTTTCTTTTTCCTTACGAAACTGTCAAATTTATCCCGAACACCCTGTAAATGCTCTTGGGGAAGAAGAACCTTCAGTAACAGGTGAACGATGGTAAGAGATAAATTTATCAATCTTCTTACGAGAGAAACCATATGGGAAGAAGCATGACGGTATGTCTGTGTAGGTGGGGGAGGGGGTTCTAAAAATAGAGATTATGATATTTTCAGCGCATCTTGTAAGTCTTAAGTCCAAAAAGGGAAGAGATTTGTTGGATTCCAGTTCGTAGGTGAAATTGATTTTTTCATGAAATTTGTTGAGATGGTCTAGAAAAATATTGAGTTTGTTTAAACCGTGTTCCCAAATAATGAGGGGTTATCTACCGAGTTATATATATATATATATAACTCGGTAGATAATATAACTCGGTATATATATATATATATATATAATCTTAATATTTACCCTTAATGCAAAGCACATCTCCTGGAGGAGATGTATGATGCTTTGTATTAAAGGCAAGGGGGCACTACCCAGACCGATTTCGACCTTATGAATAATTAAAGCCGTCTCTAAAAATTCGGGCGATCCCTAGGCCACTTAATTGTGGGTGAAAGACCGTCCATCTCAGCGTTGGCTCCACTCAGTGATGGCCATCCATCCACCACCACCACAGTAGAACCGCTCATATTCCGAAGAAAAGCATTCACCGACAAAGCCCCTCACCGGGCCGTGCCGGAAGGCACTTTCCCAGGAGACTCAAATTGCTCCAACTGCAATCAATAATCATCTTTTGGAAATTCTTTATTAACTACTTGACGTGGGCAATGCTCAACTAAACAATCTCTAACTTTGGCAGTTATGTGATTCGTCCAAGTACCTGGATCATTAACATTAAAATTTAAAGTAAAATTTGTAGTTTCGTGTTTCGCTTAATCGGAATCCAATATTTCTTCTGCTGCTACTTCTGTAGACATTCCAGTCAGGCCAGTTTCATTTTCGCATGTAACATTTGTTTCTTCATAGTTACCTTGTGTCCTCTGTTTTTCTGTAGTAGAGCTACACAGAGTACTTGCTTCGTCATAACTTTCTGTTCTTCGTTTTTTATGTGATCCTGAAGTTAAAAATTTATTCAGCGATCCAGCCAATTTATATTATGTTCCAGTTGTACTCGTTGCAATTGTCTTTTCCTGTTTTGTGCATCGGATAACTTCTTTGGCTTTTTTCCCGACATCTGGAGGTTAACATACTTTAAAATAAGAAGAGAGTTAAAAGTTGACCACCAAAATAAATAATAATTTCTGAAATTTTCCCTTAAACTTATTTTTTAATCCCTTAACCGAGTATTATTTTTAAGGTGAATGGCCCAAAACTGACTATTTTTTTGTACTACAGAATTTGATTTTTCAGATGTTTTGAATAATAAATATGCTTACATTTTAGGTATTTTTTTGAAAATTAGCAAGTAGAGATATTAGGCACTGATTGATTTCTGAGTGATATTTATTTAATATTTTTAACATTCTGGCAATTGTTTAATAATTAAGAAATTTCTAGAATATTAAAATTATTTATTAAAGAAATTAGTAAAAGGACCCCAACCCCAATGTCTTCCAACCAGAACAAGAACAAATATATAAATAAATCTCTTATTAAAAATTATTTATTTTCTAGACGTCTACCCAACATAATAACATAAAAATCTTTTGTTTTCAAAATAAGATAATTAACTAAAATGAAACAATTTAACTTTCGAACAATTTGATTTTCGAACTTAGCAAAAATATAATAGATGTACTTACTTTACGTGAATAATAAACCAAATTCACAAAAAATTTACTAAACAACTATAAATATATTTTATAAAACAAAAGGCAACTGCACAGTAACACTGTTACTGTAACGCACAAAATGAAATGATGCAAAAATACACCAAAAATTATCAAGAAAGGGCCAATTGCAGTATATGTAAACAAAGCTCATGTAAAGGGTTTTGTAGCTCATAAATAACCTATGTTTATTAATTTAATGCGAGTCACGTCAGCCTGACGCCGATAGTCTATCGTACATATATACGGGATTTTTAGCTATGGTCCCTCAGCTGATTAACATGTTTATAATTTATAAACTATTATCTTTAATTTTATTTGTCTATGAAAAATAAGTACACAATTAAAATCAAAGTCAAAAATTGTCCAAAGTCACTTAAACGCAGAATACACAATACACTCAATATGTTTCACATTCAAAATTGAAATGACGCTGAAAAAAATGTAACAAGTGCATATTTGGATAGATGCTATTTCGTCTATCCAAATTCGAAGCGGAATTTAAGAAAACGAACATCGTAATGTACACCTATGTTTCAGACTAAATATTTTTGGATAGATCAGTGTTTCTGAAACTTCAGATATCCATGTACCCCTTCTTTAATTTTCATTATTACCAAGTACCTTTTCAAAATACCCTTATCAAAATAATAATAATAATAATAATAATAATAATAATAAATAAATAAAAATATATTTCATTGTAAATGTCTGTTTTATTTGAATTCAGATGTACATTTAAACAAAAAAATTTTTTTTTTTAATAGAACAAAATTTCTAAAGATATTATACATTTTTACTTAATATAAATAATTTATCATCAATGAGAGGAGTGAAATTGCTTATTTCTATATCTGCTATATTGCTCTCTTTTGTGCGTTTCATAAATCCAGTCTTTAACCAATGATCCATACTTAATAATTTGAAAGCTAAAAAAATTACCGTATTTACTCGACTATAACTCGCACTTTTTTCCCAAAATTAAAGCTAAAAAATCGTGCTGCGAGATATACGCGGAGATTTTCGGAAACTAAAGGTTTCAGAAAAAAAACTGAAAATGGGTATGACTTACCAAGCATCTTCTATTCTCCATCACTTCTTCTTCTGTCCTCAAGAGCGGTTTCCTTGTGTGCAATCAGTTATCTACCCAACTAAAGTCATCTTCTTTCCCATTATATCAAGCAAAAATTACCAGTAATTTAAGACTTGAGATACGTAATGAACAATCCTTGGCAAATTACTAATGAGAAGTGAGATGTGCACGATTGTAGGCCAGTAGAGAAAGAGCAACTATTAAAGAAGTGCATATGATTGGTGCAGTATATTAACGAAAGATCGTGCAACCCAAACAAAACAAGTTGACAATTGAATTGAAATGCTAATTCGTTTAAACAGATTTCCATAATATCTGAAATGCATTCACTATATTTTCTTAGTTTTAACACGTTAATGACGGCGGAGGGGGTAGTGTCAAGCAAAACCATATGTTACACCTGCTGTATTTAGCAGTTTCTGTTGGAGGGAAGTTTATATTCCCAGTTGTCCGTAATTGCACTATGTGTTGAGAAATATATTACACAGTCTGCAAATGAACGTTTATGAAATTCAGATCGAATGATACTTTATGAGTTGTTTCCTTAGGTATCTAATAATAAGTGGGTTCTAAAATGTTTAATTTTAGTATGTATGACTGTAATTTTTTATTAATAAAATATATTATAAGCAGATATTTAACTGTCAATGGGAAATGCTGCTTTTTTATTTGCTAAACTAAACGCTGTATTTTTGTAAAATATCTTGTTGCCGGCTGAGCAAGCACCCTTATTAAGCAGCACCGTGAGGCAGGCTGCCTCTATGCTACATCCTGTCGACGGTACTGGGCAAAGTACAGCGTAAGAATGAATTCACGGTCTGTCTTAAACTAACAATTTCCACTAAAGATATAATAAACAATCGAGGATATTTATAAAATTTTCGCTGAGTCGATGCTTACTGAAATAAAATCTGTGGTAATATCGATAACGTTTCACTTCAAACGATATAATTCAAGAATAAGAAAAAATTTATATATATTTTTTATTATTATTTCCTGCAGTGAAATGGTGCCCCTATCTTCAAGTGCCCTTGTGCAGTGCACAATCTGCACAACTGCACGGCTCATCCCTGGACAGACCACAAAATATTTAAGGTGAAACAGTTATTCCACTACACAGCCATGCTAAAACATTACTTCAGTCCAACCTACAGAGTAACCAGAACAACATATTAGATAACAAGACCACAGTCAACAAAGTGTAATAATTTGCCGTCTGTTTGTAGCCTTATTGTGATATCTTCTTTTCTATTCTTTCTTTATTTATTTTTTTACTAATTAGCTGTGCGTTCTTTCTCTCTCATAACCTTACTCACTTACTCCACTGCGTCTTATGTTTATCCACCTTCCGTATTTATTAGTCGTATGCCATGAACACTGAAAAATTTATTTGTAAGACTGCGCCATCAGTATATCAAATATTCGGCAAAAGAATCAATAAAACTTCCTGTAGATCTCTCTCTCTCTCTCTCTCTCTCTCTCTCTCTCTTACTGGCATAAATTCATTAAACAAATTATTAATTATATGAACTTACATACCGTACTATGTAATTGAAACCAAAGGCTTCAATTACATAGAAGGGATGTAAGTTCTGTTCGCTACACACTTGGTATTAACTAGGTCTATGTACTCACTGATGAGACCTCAATAATGGTTGAAACCGGTCTGGGTTTCAACCAACTGACCTTCTCTCATAGTGTAGAACAGTGATACAGCTCCTAGGAGCTAAGTTCACATTATGGGTAAATACCAAGAATAGTGATCAAAGCTTGCCCACCCTTACTATGAGTTGCCTCAGTGTTGTACTATCCAGGTATTTGCTTACGCTTGGACTCGCCGAACTTTATATAGTTTCTATATTCGGCATGAAACACTGAGTTTCTTATTCGGCTATGAAACAATATGGGATGTAACATCCCTTAACTTAAAAAAATCCTACAACAAAGTTTACATAAACAGTCGTGGTTCTTAAGTAATTAAACTGCCATTTTAATGCCTTAGCTGTTTCCGGATCAGAAGTCTGACTTATTTAGGAACAGTGCATTTGAAAAATAAAGGATCAGGCAGCACTCTTTTAACAAATAATTAAAACAGATTTATTTACATTAATATGAAATGCACGTGAATCAAACGACAAGGACATTGTTCTCTCTACCCATCTTTAAAATCTTTAGCTTAAAATTAAAACCTTTTCACTTCAACACGAAATAATCTCTTTAACTCAAATCCGTGTTTACTCTCTGCTTACAAATTCAACTTACTAAACTTTTAGTTTACTCGCAAAGATGTTAGCTAACGCTCTGTTAAGTTATTTTTACAAATTTTGATATCAACTTCTAACATGGCAATTGATCTTTTATGGACACTTATTATTATTATTAAACTAATTCTTAACAGTCCATATATAACATAGCACATAGATTATAAGAGAAAATATACAAAAGGGGATGTAACTTACAGAGGCTCTGTATCACATATTCAGTCAAGAGTCTTACTAAAGTCTTTATGGCTTTTCTTTCATCTTGAGTTTTAGGCTTCCTTCAGGAGTATCTTGCTACAGCGGTATCACGTCGGGATATTTGCTGGCTTTCGGGATATTTGGCACGTCGGGATATTTGCTGGACTGCAATCTGCAGTACTCGAATAGCACATACAAGAGGTTTCAGCATACGGGAAATTTCTCCTCTGGATCCTACTTCGGGAACTTCTACTTCTAGCTGACGCCACTTCTGCTACTAATCGCCAATGACTGTAACTGCCGCCGACTGGCTCTGGCTCTCTTCGGTAACAGCGCTTCACCTTTGCTCTCTCGGCAACCGGACCAGGATTCTCCTCTTAGTAAGGAGGGGCCTGCCTCTCCTTTTTTTCTCTGCCGCCACTGCTCTGGTTCGGACTCTGCTTATGGTCTGCAGCTCGCTTTCGCTCTGGTTCCGACTTCTGATGACTTTCCTCGAGGAGGAAATTATACAGATAACTTCATGGAGTCCGAACAAATCGCAGGAGTCGTGTTAATCCACTCAATGCCTACCATACGTTGCTTAAATGCATTCACTCATGAAGCATCCACATCCACCTCTAGCAACACAATCCACCCATTCGCCATTTTGCTTTCTATGCAATTTTGTTCCTGAAAAAATGCTTTAGTGTCAGTCCTATAAACCCTTTTAATAACTCAAATGCGTCTATCGAGTCTCCTTTTTCGCTAGTCAGCTAGTTTTTGAAGTCATAGACATCAGCATATTCTCACAGGGAGCATTCATAGACCTGTCACAATCTCATCTACTCGACTCAAGATCATTACGAATACTTATCTATCCCCACGGAATCCGAGTGCTCCAACCACATAATCTGATGTGTGCGGTGTGCTGTCTTGACTACCTGTGCAATTTAGTTTTCTGAAATCCAGTTAATTCAATACAGTACAAAGCCGGCGATCCTTTCTTCGCAAAGTGTATGAACTTACACTTGACTACATCAAAATGGCAGCTATTTACCTGTCTTCCATACACTGCTGTTAGGAAAGAAGTCAACGGACAAGCAGTGTGATGAACAAACAACCATGACGCCCATCTTAATAAGATGTAGGACCTCCTTTCGATGACATGACTGCATTAATCCTACGGAGCATACTTCCCCATGTGTACGATAGCGATCAATGGGAATACTTTGTGTAGGCATGTAATGAGGTCCAGGAATAAAAAAAAAAAAAAATTCTTTTAATGAAGTCTTAAAAGTCATGATGTTAAGCTAGGCTTCAACATGTCTGTTCATAAATTCTAAATTGTAGCATTAGCTAATGAAAATTTATAAGTTAATGAAAAACGATCATAAACTATATTTTTTACAGACAGACAGAGAGAGAGAGAGAGAGAGAGAGAATTAACCTTTTAAAGGTGGAATTTTGTTCTGAAAGTGTGCATCTGCATGGGTAATTAAAATCAAGCAAAGACGAGTATACTCGTCAAACTCCGAGTAAATGCACCTGCTGTAAATTTTAATTAATTTAATTCCATTAATATTGACTCCTAAATTGTTCATCATACGTGACACTGTTAATGCGGAGAGTTATGCAGAAATGGTGTTTCCTTGTCTTATTCCTTGATTTATATGAAATTTTTCGCTTATTCCATTAAGAGAGATATTTGATGTAGCATTTCCATAAATATATTTTATTATGTCAATAAGCTGCTTTTCAATGCCATAATCTCTAAGAGCTTCTATTATTGATGATGTTTTTATGTAATCAAAAGCTTATTAAACTCTATGAAGGCCATATGAAGAGGAAGGTTGTATTTATTGCATTTTTCAATAAGCAGGCCTCATCGATTGGATATCATCTATTGTACTGAACTTCTTTCTGAAACCGGCTTGCTCAGTGGGTTGTATTGAATCACGTCTTGTTTGGTTATAATTCTAGTGAAGAATAAAAAAACTGAGAGGTTTAGTTTTTTAGTTTTAATTTATTTCCATTTTTATGCAGTGATATAATACTTGCATTACTCCATATTGGATGTTTCTACTTTTTCGATGAATCTATTCAATAGGATTTTCAATTCTTGGTTTAGAACAGCGGTGGCCACAACGCGGCTCGCTAGCCGCCTATGCTTGCGTCCACGCGGCTCTTTGCGATCTGTCAGGGAAAAAAATAAACAAAAACAGAAGAGGAGACAAAAAAAAGAGGAACAATGTTAAAAACAAAGTGAGGAGAGAGAGAGAGAGAGGGGGGGGGGAAACCGGGTTAATAAAAATAACTGCAATAAAAAAGCTTAATTCAAAACACATTAAACAAAGTTTACTTTGAACAAAGTCGAAACAGAATAAATTTAGTTACTTATTTACTAGTAGAGGCCTTGAGGCCTTCCTTGTATCCATTTTCTTAGTAAGATCCTTAAAATTGGTATCGAATTAGTGAAAGCAGTTCTCACAAGCTCGTTAAAACCTCGTCATGGGCACACTCACGTACTCCCGTACAATCTCATCCGTCAAAGGTTATTTTGACCCCAAAAGGACGCGTTGTTGTGTCCCCCCTTTTTAAATTCTATTAATATATGTACTATACGCTGGGTCCTTCCTAAGGAGTCACGTGGTACCTCTAAAACACAAAGGAATGGCCTCAGGGTCGAGCTAAAACCAGCGCAGCAAAATCTTTGAAATCTCACTTCTCTTAAAGCATTAGGAATATTTATACAGTATTTTTTGCTGCACCACCTAAGCTATAAGATTAAGTTAAGCGTGTCTTAATCAAGAAGTGATCTCAAAGGTGTACTATAATGACTACAGATTTGCAATTGTGACCTATAACATAATCTATTTTCTCCCGCTTAGATTCGTATCTTTTTGCAAGTGGTGCATCGGATTCTAATACTCAGACACTCGGATTAAAAATAGCAAAGGTTTATTTCACACATTAATACAATTTACAATACAAAGAAACTTAATCCAAAATGTCAATGTTAATCAGAGAAAATTATAGGTACCTTTATTAAGTGAGGACATCAAGAAGCAACATCAATAGGTTATATCACAAACTGACAAAACCGGACTTCAATATTCACATTAATCTTCATATCACATTACTCAGGCTAAACCTTCTTAATACTTTCAAAAACATACACATTAGTTTAACCGTATAAGAGTTACTTCACTATGCGTTCTAATAGTAAGGTGACACAGTTCTGTCTTAATTATATGAAAGTCCTCAATCCTCAATTTCCCTTAATCTTATTCATAACATCTTAATTTTCTTATACACATTATATAGACAAAGAATTTTCAACGTTACCGTATACACTGGTTCTTCATACTTGTTCCTTTAACTTCTGACTGCCATTCTCTGATCGATCTCCTTCTGCTTCATTTAGTCGGTGCTATGGCATGGATTTCTCCGGTCAAAGTCCACACGATCCCAGCATAACTAACCCGCTCCAGACATAACGATGGCGTAAGGCGATTACCAGCCAAGAGAGAAGAGAGAGAAAAAAAAAAAAAGAGGTCTGGCGGGGGGGGGGGTTCCTAACCTTTTTATATCATCTCCCCTATCGGCAATCACCGTAACTGACGTAGCTCGCCCCAATGTGTATAATTTCTCCCACGTGGTTGGCATATCGTTTGTTTTTTTTTTACCACTCTCTTCTGCACGTGCCGTGGGCGTGCGACTGCCTGGGGGCAACCTTTCTTTCTGTCGGCGGGCCCGTGCACTTTGAACTTTTGTTCACAGCAGCTTAAGCAAGTCATACTACAAAACAATGTATTATCAACTCTAACAAAATATTATTAATTTATAACGTATTATAAACAACTGGCATTATACAGTCAAGTAAATATTCCTTCCTTGAAATATTCACAATCTTTTTCTTTATAATAATGTAATCTATATTTTACCAATGATTTTTTGGATCATATCATCCTTTCTTTTCTTAATATCTCTTTTATATTTATCCTTATTGCCTTATTTATCACTGTGAATTCAACAGTTCTTCCTTTCCTCTTCTGCAATCAATTGTTTTATCTTTTCAATTATGTTTATTGTTTTTTCTGATAGTTTCTTGGTCCAGCTCTTTTGTTTTCTTTCAAATTTTGTGCGTAATGTTTCTTATTTTTTCATCTTTCTGGTCAATGCTCATTCCTGTATTTGATATAATTTGTATACATATTCTTAAAAATTCTTTTCCGGTGATACCTTGAAGGTGACCGCCCGGTTAGCCTAGTGGCTGTGCTATTCGCAACCATATGCCTGGGGAAGGAGTGTCCTAGGTTCGATTCCTTTAACAAGCTTAAGGATCTTCATCAGCCATAGCCAAGTTAGCCGGTTGAACATGAACAGCAGGATTTTTCCACAGTTTATCCTGGGGGTTATCCTCCCGCAAAGCAGGCAAATTGTCCCAGTGAATACACGCTTCGACAGATATGGGATGCTACCTGGAATAAGGAGCAAGCAACCTATTCCCCAGGATGATGGGTTGCCAAAGCTTATGCGGTAAAATGTGTAGGTCTGCTCGAAAACGTAACATACGATGAGGAGGACCTTGAAGGTATCCCTGTTTGTGTAAAGTGTTTCACTTTTATAATACTTTTCCTTTTTTGTGATGCAACTCTCTCAGCTTTCACCGGTATTTCTAGTTTCTCCTGTTACAATTCTGTGAGCAGAGGTTTGTAAGAATATGAGTGGTTGAAGACAGTATGAAATCTGTTTCTTTTTTTGTTGTCCCATTCGGACTCAGCCAAGCCCATCTTCTGTTGGGTCTTTTCTTGAAGTAGGTATTCATAGCTTTGAAGTTAGTCAGTTGCAAGAAGTTGATCAGCATATCTCTCCTTTCAGTCCGAAAGACAGATCTATATATCCGTACACCTGTTTCGTTATCATCCCTCTTAATTCCCAATTTTGAGTTAAGAGATCCCATGGCTATTGTATATTGACAATTACCTTCATCTATTGCTTTTTGTGTTAAGGAATTACTGCGTAAAAACAGAACACCATAATGTTTTTGCATATCACATTGTCAGCAAAATAATCCAAATAACAAAGGCCGTCTTATTTCCTTTAAGGCTAATCAAGATATCCAGAGTGTGTCGAAATTCAATCCTTCCACTGGGCACCACCTTCAACTATTGTCATTGCCAGTTTCGTTGATGGTGGAGAAGGAACATGAAGTCCGCTCTCATATTATGGAATGCCGTAGTCTACCAGAACTATTAGATCAGGTTATGGTATGTATGCTATCTTAACGTCTAATAATATTCTGCACAAAGTATATCAAAAAAGCATTAGATATAGTAGATATATTTGGAGTGATTTAGTTGTATTTTGAGATCATTCACTTCGCCGAAATTAAGAAATACGACAGAAGAATGTGAATCAGAAATTTAGTTTTGTGATTTGGATTTTCAGGATATTCTGGTGCAGAAGCAAGGCAAACATTCTGCGTGATCCAGATAATCCGTAGAATTTAAAATAAAATATTTTTGTACGAACAGATTCATTCAAATTTATGCGACTACTTAGTTTTGAAAATGAAGCGATTTCAGTTAGCTGTCTACTGCAGAGGAAAGGAAACCGAAATTACACTTGGAAAATTAGAACCACCTAGTAGTTTTTATTTTCAAAAAAGAATTCACTTTTTTTCATTAATTCATTACAGGTGCTTCAGCAAACAGTTGCCAGTGGGGCACTTGAGGAGGCCTCGCCCACTTAAGAAGATTTCTACATAAAGGGCTTGAGCTAGCCGAGGACCTTCAGTCGTGTCCATCCAAAGAGCTTTTCCGTGACCTCTTAATGTCTTATGAACAGCAATAAAATTTCTTTTCTTTGAACTTGATGAGTATTTATAAACTAAATACACTGTGAACGACCATGTAATTTATTTCTTTATTTTAGTTTTTGTTTTTTTATTGATTTCGAAAATATTTACATGTATACTATAATCGTCTTGATTGATAATCCCACATTTTATTTTCAAAGTACAGCAATTAAATGCTGCAGATTATGGTTCATTTACCCCATTCAATTTGTATTAAAAAAATTAAAAGGAGAAAACAATTCAATAACGTTTTATTAAAATTATGATTATATATTATGCGTTTACAAAACATATTGTTCTGGTTTTTTAAAGAATACAATTCTTACAATTTTTTTTTGTATATGTATTAATAATAGTAACTGTAGTTGGTAATTTACAGTTGCAGATGAATAAGATTACATTTTATCATTATTTATACAATAACTATAAATTCTCACTAGCTCAGCTTCTCCAGGATGTAATAAATGACTACGAACTGACTAATACCTTCAGACACCTGCACTCACATGAGAAAGTGTTCTTCTGGAGGGCCGAAGTTGGTCCTATCAGTGTCTTATACCAGGCACGGCTCGATAGATACTACACATCTATGCATACAATACCCTACGTAATAAGAGTCACTTACCGTTCATCTCATGCATTAGACCATGATTCCATCCTTCTGAGCATTTGCATTCCTGGACATAGCAGACACAAAGGAGGAGCATACTGAATATTTAATAACAACCAGTATGCTCCTCCTTTGTGTCTGCTAAGGAGGAGGAGACACAAAGGAGGAGCATACTGGTTGTTATTACAAGATACAGAATATCTCAGAACCTCCAAAAACTATATCGAAACTCTCCTCAGAGATATGCCTATTTCCAAATCAATTTCCGAGTGGTGGTCGCTCTTTAAATTCAAATTCAGGGTATTAACCCAAAAACATAGTCACGAGAGGAATTTGAATAAACATTCAGTCCTTAAAAATCTGCAACAACAACAACAGCAATTACATCATCCGTGAGGAATACCAGTCCCTAGAAGCCACCATACGCTCACACTTAGAGCACTCTGCGAGAGGAGCACTAATAAGAGCACGACACAAACACATTAACTTCGCAGATACACCACAAAGTATTTCTTCTCACTAGAAAAACGCCAACAAGAGTGCATGCACCACTATATCTGCTATAACAACAGATAGTGAAAACATCATAGAAAATAATGACGAAATCCTTTTATATACCTTGCAATACTACAAAAATTTATACCAAGCTAACTCAACAACTACAGATGCCACGGATATAATTCTCTCCAATGTGAAAAGACTCTCCCCAGTAACACTGCATAACACAGAACTCCCCATCACGCTACACAATTTCACAACTGTCTGCACCTCCTTACCTAACGATAAATCTGGCATAGACGGGATCACCACTGAATATTGGCAGTCCTTCTGGGAACAGCTTTGACCTATCCTCTACAGAGTATACGTCGACGCCAATACTAATGGCTTCCTACTCAATATGACAGCATCTGTTATTAAACTTATTCCAAAGAAAAGAGACTCGACGAAATTGGGAAACTGGAGACCCATCTCCATCATAAACACCTACTGTAAAATAATAAAAAAGGCAATTGCCAACAAACTTAAATCCGCTCTGAAAGAAATAATGGATAGGCATCAGAGAGATTCGATCCCTGGATGATCTATTCACGAAAACTTACACCACATAAGGAATCTCATAAGTGTAGCCTACAGCAACAGTGAAACAATGGGTCTTGTAACACTAGACCAAGAAAAAGCTTTCGACCGCATTGAACACGTATACCTATTCAGCTGCTTGAAAGTCTACTGCTTTGGCTCAGGCATCATTCATTCTATTAAGATGTTATATGCCAAAGCACACTTTTGCATGAAAATAAACAACAGACTTACCATATCTGTACCATACAGCAGAAGTATTAAACAAGGCTGTCCACTCTCCGGTCCACTTTACACAATTGCCATTGAGCCCTTTTTGTGTAGATTAAGCATTCTACTTAGGGCATCTCGTCCTAAACTTTCCTACCAAGCCATAACCCTGAGAGCATATGCTTATGATGTTACAATCATAGCCCACAAAGAAGAGGAATTCCATAACATACAAACAGCATACCAACAATACCAAGCAGCCTCAGGAACCAAACTACACGCACATAAAACCAAAGGACTGTGGTGTGGCAAATGGACAAATCGAAACGATTTCCGAATAGCTGGTCAGTGGTCCGTAGATGGATACAAGTACCTGGGGATTTATCTAGGAAACACGCCTTCTTATGTGGATAAGAACTGGGAAACACTTATTAACGTTTCAAGCAAATACTAGGAAAGTGTGCAGCAATACGAGCCTCTGCCTGCGCAAGAGTTAGAACAATAATCGTTAACCAAATATGTATATTATTTCTGGGAAAACTCCCATGTTACTCCTCTTAATAAACTATTATAATTACGGCTATTTTGCCTGCTTCTGTTTAGGAGTGCCCTGTTTAAATGTCATTGGCTATTTACTCACGGATTCTTAGGGCATTGTAGATGTAAATTTATCAAAAAGTATATGCAGCATAAGGAAGAGAAATTTACACGTACCTTTTTCTGGGTGTTGCAGCTTTTCTTCTTTCTGCGATGTCCGAAAACTACTGAGTGTGTGGAGGGGGTGGGGGGTAGGCAATTTGGGAGAATTAAATTAGAAAAACCCGGGATTTTTTCAGTAATATATATATATATAAACATATATTATATTATTATGTTATATTATAGGGTGGGGAAAAGGTGAAAGGGTTGATTTTTTATAGGGGGAGGAGGGGTGACGGGGTGCGGTCCATTTCGACTATTTTTGGTCGTCATCTGAACACATTGGAAAAGTGGATGCTATGTCAGGTCGGGTAGGTGCTTCTGTTTTTGAAGTGTTTGTGTTATCGCCTATTGGTCGGGGTTGTGACCTCAATTTTATGTTGTGAAGCTTCCAAACCTCGGAGATTATGTAGGGCCTGTGGACGTTGATAGAGTTCGCGTCACATTTTATGGCTATTGTTTCCGATATTCTGAGCATTGTTTCATTGTTTCATTGTTTCATTGTCTACTATGATGGCCTTGTCTATCTGCGGGGTGTGTTTTTGTTCAAGGGCGTGAACAGCTATTTCCGTTTTTCCTGTGCTTTGTATTCGATTTTTCTTTTTGATGTTACGTTTTTTAGTGTTTAAATGTTCTGGAATAGGGATGTTACAATCACGGAAGTGTTCTTGTAGTCTTGCCCATAAAGACCTGATGGTGGAACCTGTGTAGGTGATATCACAGTCTTTTTGACAGGGAAATTTATAGACTACATTGTGATGTTCAAATATTTCTTTCTGTGTGTGAGGTTTGGTGGATTTTAGGAGATTTGCCAGTTTTTGGTTTGTGGTGAATACCAGTTTGTAGTCAGTATGTTTGAAGATGTATTTATAGGCTTTGTATGTGTTTTGGGTGTATGGTAGTTTGATAATTTTTTGTGTAGGGAAGTTCGTTTTGGTACTTGGGTTGTTTTGGCGGTTTTTTGCCGTCTTGTTTGCATAGTTAATCAGTTGTGTAGGATAGTTGCGATTTATGAAGATCTGTGTTAGTTTTTTTATTTCTGCGTTTAGACTATTCTGATTGGTTGAAAATTTGTAAGCATTTATGAATTGTGATACGATGACAGATTTTTTAACAGAATATGGATGGTATGAGTGAAAATGGAGGTAGTTTCCGATATGCGAGGGTTTGTGGTATACTTTCGTGGCTATTTTGTTGTGTGTTCTGGTTAATGTCAAGTTTAAGAAATTGATGGATTTGTTCTGTTCGGTTTCTGTGGTGAATTTTAATCTGTTGCTGTAGCTGTTTAGGGATGTTTTCAAGGTGGTGATGTGTGTGGGATTACCAATGCACAGAATATCGTCCACGTATCTGCCATAAAAGGTGATGCCGGGGGGAAGGGTGGACTCTACCGTCAACCCCCTTTTCCCCTTCCCCGTCCCTATATAAAAAATCAACCCCTTCACCTTTTCCCCACCCTATAATATAACATAATAATATAATATATGTGTGTGTGTATATATATATATATATATATATATATATATATATATATTACTGGAAAAAAACCCGTGTTTTTCTAATTTAATTCTCCGAAATTGCCTACCCCCCCCCCTCCACACACTCCCACACACTCGGTAGTTTTCGGACATCGCTGAAAGAAGAAAAGCCGCAACACCCAGAAAAAGGTATGTGTAAATTTCTCTTCCTTATGCTACATACACTTTTTGGTAAATTTACATCTACAATGCCCTAAGAATCCATGAGTAAATAGCCAATGACATTTAAACAGGGGCACTCCTAAACTGAAGCAGGCAAAATAGCGGCAATTATAATAGTTAACCAAATAGTCACCAGTGTACTTTGGCATACACTACAGATTCTAACGCCACCAGTGCAATTTATCAAAAAATACAGTCATCTATTTATGGATTCATATGGAACAAACAAACTGGCTTTCCTACTCCAAGCTATGTACTTCTCTCAAAGATGAAGGACAAACCTTGACCTCCATTGACAACAGATAACGTTCCGTACTCGATTTCTCCTTAATATCCTACAACAGGAAATGGCACGTAAATATACCACCGAATACATTTTCACTTCTGCCACTAGAGATCTCCTCTTTCTTTACAATCTTAAGAATAACAACGGCACACGTGCCAGTGAATCTAACAAACTTCTACAAAGACGCCCTTCGAATATGGAAGAAGCTAAACCTCATACACACAGTGAACACAACATCCCTGCCTGAAATTCTCTGAGTGATCTGGTTTCTTATCAGATCACTCAGAAAGATATTTCCTTTCCTCCATGGAGCTGGCGAGGCGTGAGGATCTGGAGTGATATTCTTTCTCCAAGCCTCACCTGGCTCTTTCCAACATCGCTAGAAAACCTGGAATACGGGAATCAAACTGAGCTGACACGCACATTATAAAATCCACTTTTCAAGCTGATATGCCTGATAGTATAACGGAAGAGGGGCTCAGTCCTCCTGACTCAGAAGATCCCGCCTATCGTTCTGATACATTCTTTGAACGTGTTCCATTCATGTATGTTTATATATTTTTTTAATTTTTTCTATTACTGGTTCTTGGTTTAATTCTTTCATAATTTCTTCGTTTCTTTTGTGATCCAATAGGGTATACTTTGCAGTTTTTCTCTAAACTTCATTTCTGCTGTTGTTAATCTTTGTTTGTCTTTTTGTTTTATTGTCCACATTTCGCTTCCATACATTAAGACTGGTAGGATTAATGTATTGTACACTTTTAGTCCGGTTTGTTTTTGAACTATGTTTGGTTTAAATATAGAGTTAATTAAACCTGTTATTTTTAAATATTTTGCAATCTTTAGGTTTATATCTTTTTCATTTTCATATGTGATCATACATTCTAGGTAGTTAAATGAATTCACCTGTTCTAAGATCTTGTTATCTATTATTATCTTAGTTCTTGCTGGATCTTGTCCTTTAAAGGCCATAGTTTTTTATTTTTCTGTTGATATTATCATACCATTATCTTTGGTTATCTCATTTAGATCTAAAATAGCTTTCTGCACGTTACCTTCAGAATTTGTAATTATTATTTAGTCGTCGGCAAAAAAGAGAGTGTTTAAGATTACTGTAGAAGAAAGTTTATTTCCTTGATGTACATTTTTATTCCATTTTATTATTATTTCATTTAAGTAGATATTAAAAAGAGTTGCTGAGAGGGGACATCCCTGTTGGATCCCTTGGTTTATCTCTCTCGTATATGATAGCTCGTGATTTAATCTTATTTGTATTTGATTATTTTCATATATACTTATGATAGCTTTTAGGATATTATTTGATATTTGTCTTTCTTTTAATATGTTAAATAATATGTTTCTTTTAACTTTGTCAAATGCTTTTTCAAAGTCAATAAATGCAATATGTGTTTCTAAATTGTATTCCTTCTTCACTCTTTAATTTTAGGCAAAAGACCAGGTCTATACATGATCGTCCTTTTCTGAATCCATTCTATACTTCTGAAATAAAGTTTTCGAAATATTTCAGAAATATTGCTATTCAAAATTCTGTATATATTTTGTAACAGGAATTTAGTATACTGATACCTCTATAGTTTTTAGGGTCATCTCTGCTACCTCTTTTAAAGATAGGGATCACGATTGCTTTTTTCCATTCTATTGGAGGGTTACCAGTTGTATAAATTTTATTTAAAAATAATAGGAGTGTTTCTTTGAATCTTGATCGTGCATATTTATATAGTTCTGAACGTAGCTTATCTTCTCCAGGTGATTTTCCGTTTCTTGTTTCTTTCAGGCTGATTTCTAATTCTTCTTTAGTTATTTCCTTTTCATTTTCATTAAGTGTTTGCCAGTTGTCTTTTATAAAATATTTATCTGTCCACAATTCTGTGTAGAAATTTAGAAATTCGGTGTTTAATTTTATGTTTTCTTTAGTTTCTGCGTTTAAGTGTTTCAAAATCTTATATACATTGGGTCCTATTTTATATAAATCATGTTCTAAATTAGAAACAAATTTATTCCATGATTCTCTTTCTTTCTCTGACTTCTCTTTTAGCTATGGGTCTTATTCTTTTATATTCTATTTCACCTTCTAATCTTTTACTGCGTAACCATTTATGATATGCTTCTTTTTTTCATTTGGATTATTTCTTTAATTGTATCTTCAGTTTTTTCCTGTTATTGAATTTTTTGGTCTTTCCTAAGCTTTCATTTGCTGCTGCATTTAGTATCGTTTTTATATTAAGTTATTCTATTTATTTCTTCATTTCGTTTTATTTTATCTAGATAGTGGTTAATTCTTTGTCCATATAGTCATTGTATATTTGTGTCATTCAAGTCTAATTTTATTAACAAACGTTTTAAATTTTCTTTCTCTCCTTGTTGCTTACAACCATTTAGGTGGTAATCTTAATTTTATTTTAACAAGGAAGTGGTCACTGCTTATTTCATATCCTCTGTGAACTCTAACATCTAGTGAAAATTTTGATGTCTTTTTATTTAATATAAAATAGTCTAATATTGATTTCATCCGCTTGTTGCCCAAGTATATTTATGTATGTCTTAATGTTCATAGAAAGAATTCATTATTTTCAGGTTTTTATAAACTGCAAAGTTAATCCATTTTTACTATTCCTGTTTACCATTCCATGCCTATATTATTATTAATTTTTGTGTTTCCAATTCTTGCATTTAGTCTCCTGTTAAAATTACGTAATCATTTTTATTTATTTTATTATAAATATTTTGAAGCTGATTATAAAAGTCAATGTTATACTGTTATCTTCATTCTTCTAGGGCATATAAAGCAATTGTTAAATAACCTCTATCTATTTTTATTCTAGCTTCTATTATTCTTTCATTCCATAATTTATAATGTTTGAGCTGTTTTGAAAGGGAGTTATGAATCCAAATCATGACTCCTGCTTGACAGAGAACAAAGAGTCTATGTCAACTACATTGTATATCAAATTAAAATTTTCGGTTCTCATGGTTCCTTTTAATTTCTTTTTTGTTTCAGTGATTATTGAAATTTTAAAATTTCTTTCATTTAATATTTGGTCTATTTCGATTTCTTTATATGCTATTCCTCTTACATTCCAGTTTGCTATGGGTATTATATTTTGTCGTTTCCATTTTCGTTTTACCTTTTCCATTCCAGGGTCGTTTTCCATAGATTCATTCCCATTACCTTTTTCTGTCAGCTTAAAAGTAGAATAATGTTATCCATGTCAGGGAACTAGCCTGACTTTAGAATAGTTCAGTGGTTGGGCTGCTACCTTAAGGCTTCTGAACTAGCCTTCTTCCAAATTTAAGCCCACAGGAGGAACAGGGTATATTGAAGGGGAAAGAGTAGATTATAGTATAATAGAGTAGAAATATAGTAAAGATTTATAGAGCGGACATGGTTATAAAGCAAGAAATGGAAAGATCCCATGGCCCCTCTAATAGCATAAGGGTCATAAAATAAGAAGAGTTAGCTGAATAAGCGTTACAGGAAAGATTAAAATGAGTGGATCTTCCTCAAAGTAGAAGAAAAAGAAGTGGATAGACTCAGCTTGGGGACCACGGGAGTGCCACTTCTCTTACAATCAAGATGATTGCCCTTTATGGCCCTGTTGGTCCACGAGGTCCGTATTCAGTATATTCGGACCACACCACCATATATATATATATATATATATATATATATATATATATATATATATATATATATATATATATATATATATATATATATATATATATATATATACATATATATACATACAATACATATATATGTATTGTATATCTCTAAAATTGTATATCACGAACCACAAATGATACTAGTAAACCCAATAAATAGAGTTCTTTTCTAACAGTATTAGTGCTCACCGTGGTGATACTGGCGTTCTGGAACTTATCCCGGATGGTCTGTGCGGATTGTAGCCGATCTGTGCTTGCCACCAGTTTTAACATAATCCTGTCCCTGTCAGTCATTTTCGGCGGCTGCTCTGGGTTCTTTTCTGCACTAGTGATGCCAGAACGTCTCCATTTGTTGATCACATCGCCAACCGTTGATTTTGGATGCTCCAGTTGAGCTGCAATGGCACATATGGACTTGCCACTAATGTGACAACGCTCGATGACACCCCTCTCGAAGTCACCGAGTTCAAGTCGTGTTGCCATACCACGTGTATTGAACTGCTACGATGAAACACTACTTCCTACTATCTGTACACAGGCTTTTATGTTATTAACAAACCTGGAATGTTCTAAAACGTCAAATAACAGAGGAAAAATATAGGTAGATAATGTACATAGTCACAGACGAAAATTTGCGTTTTTGACGTGGGTTTTCCTCCGTTTTTATGTTTATTTTTAATTTTGATTCTATTAAGCTATGTTGACGGCAGGTGGAGTGTTAGACGAAATTCGGGGAAGAGGAATCTCCCCGATGTCTTAATCTGCCAAATAAATGCAGGAAATGGTAACGTTATGGCGCGGAAGATATAATTCTCAGAATCGCTTGAAGTTCTGATACTGTAAATGCTTCAAAGTGTGTTTGATGAAATAGGTCCCCGACTTCAAAGTGATTGCCTTCCCATTCACCATTGCCATCATCCAGTATGATAATGACCTGTCCATTTTGCCATGTCGTTTGGGAGTAGTTCGTGAAACATGACAACGACTTCCATGTGTTATCATGGCCACCAAATTTTACAATTCGAATTCCATGACCTTCTATGGGACAACGTGGATCAGAGATGAGGCATATGAATCTTGTCACAGGCTAGTCAGGATATGAACCGTAACTAACTAACGCATAGTAACACGGCCAAGCTATAAATGCCCTCCATTTTAGTATGCTGCCATCTAGGAGTATTTATGGGAAATAAAATCTTTGTGATAATACGTAACGTGCCCTGAAAAGGTTTACAAATTATTCCACACTCTGAGTAATTTATCATCGGTAAGATAAAATGAATTTCTTTTTCAACTACTGAGGTGAAATTATGATTCCCTCGTTTCATCACACTTTAAAAAAAACGATAAAAGTGTTTATAAGATGCATCAAAGAAGGAATAGTCCCAATAATACTGCAGAACACTGATGGACATACTAAAGGAATTATTTTTTCCGAAAACAAGCCTCAGAATTCTGCTCATTGTAAGGAAGGATGAAGTTGTTGGTCATTTTTCTTTCTTTTATTAGGCACAGCGATAGTTATTAATCTTTAAAAATGTCAAGAACCCTTATAATATTCTAATATAATGATGGAAAACTGTGGTGTCTGCATTTCGATTCCTCAGTAATACACCGTTTAGATGGGTCTGTATATTTTGAATTACAGCAGCAGAAACAAAGTCTGTGAGATCAAGGTATTGTTCCATAAATTTCTTGTGTTTTTCAGGAAGATTTTCTTCTTTCGCCGGATATCCTGGAGGGACCATGAGCTCTAAAAAGTTTCTCGTGTCATAGTTACATATGATACCAATACACAGTTGCGAGTTCGTTTGGATCCTTATTTCCATAGCAGACTGATTTGTTTTCTTGTCCAAAGAATCCAAATTCCAGTTTAGCAATGTTGAAGGAAGGACAAATCCATCCATGATGTGTGCACAGCTGACGAAAGAAAGTTCATGTCGTGAGAAAATAGTACCCCCTCCAGGATGGACGATCTGTATCCCATTGGTAGTAGAGAGAAAGATGAAAGCATACGCAACACGGGTCTAAGTTCTGGGAATTTATGCCTGTTTATCTCCTTACTCTCGTTGCCCCTCAGTGTGTGACGATGTGCACATTGCATACTAGCGCAGGTGTGGCAGGATTGATTGGAATCACGACTGAAGAAACTAAAGCATGAAGCAAGAAGATAATGTCCATAAACATCGTGGAATCTTTGTATTGAAAAATCCACAATTTCGAAGGAAAAAACAGTCCAAAATTTCTCATTATCAGAATTGCTAACTCACCTTTAGTTCAATCAAAAATCCCTATGAAAATGATGATCGAATCCAATACGGGTTGGAACCCAAGTCGTTCCAGCTGAAGTGCAGTTGTATCGCCTTGGCAATTATTTTACGGAAATATCCCACGAAGATGAAGTATTTAACCTTTGATTTATTCATGTGAGCAGATTCAGCCTATGGGTTATTAATCAATTAACGTGGAATTTTCATGGAATAAAGAACACTTTTTTCTAAGATAAAAATTCCTAAATTTCCTATTTTATGCCTACGTGTAATTTTGATTTGAGTCAAGAATCTTTCGTTTTGAAAGATGTGGTTACGAATCCATACTAATCCAAAAGGACTCTTTCCCCCAAATAAGGCAGTCCCGTTCGTTGTATTTCTCAGGTAGCAATGCTTCGATTGTCGTTGTAAATGACCAAGTAAAAATGTCCTTTCGTTCGTCCCACCCATATCGTTTTTGATGTGCAATACCGTGTGTAGAACGTGTGTACAAAATAATAATTCGGTTGTTTCATTTTCTTCAATGAGGATCGCGACAGAAAATTAGTTTCTTAAAAATGGAGAGGCCATAATATATAATCTAGTTAATCTATAATCTGCAACATTTACTAATGAGAAACGACGGATTAAGAAGATAATAATATGAGACAGATGATAAATTATGGTGTATGAGCCTTTTCTATGGAATAAGAAACTTCAGGCCTCCCCTAACTAGAAGGGGCGATGACACTCATCTCACGCTGTTATTCTACTTTTACTAATTTGCGTGTCCTGTGGGTGTGACGCATACAAACGAGACATCTTTTTTTCTTAGAATTCAGTTTTAGCATTTTAGATTGCAGTATTTATGAGTTATTTTAGCGAGCATTAAGATGTTTCACATTTATTTATTGGTATGGGGTTCCCTCCCTTTCTTCCTCGTCACGTTGAGGGGGGATGGGTTGAGCCCTCGGAATGAGGGATTAGGTATATATTTTTATGACTCTAAATCTGTGTGTGTTCATGGGACTGGTTTGCCTGTTCCGAGCGACGAAAAACCCGGGTTTTCGTGGGGGGGGAACCCTCACCCTCCATATGAGAGGGGCTAACTCACCTTTAGTCGAAAAGACCTGATAAATGTTCCTCACTTCATAGACGGAATCGAACCCAGGTGTTTCCGACCAAACGGCCTCGTCTGTACCGACTGAGCTACTATCTTTTCATATAATGATAATAGATTAACGTTGCTATTAACGTAGCAACGTTAGTATGCTTTGTATTTTTTATTTTATTTATACAATTATCTTGCTCTTTTCCTGGGTTTGTTTGGCAGATAATCTAATTCAGATCAGCATCGAGGTGAAGTCCAAGTTATCTACATGAAGGTTGAGTGTGGTTTAAGCAGGATGACTGATAATGAGGCACGGCACTTCGTTTCGATGGAATGGATCTTGGGATGTTGAATATCACTGACTTCGATTTCGTTGTTTATTTGCATTTGCAATTATCCAGCCAGAGGACAATATTAATATCTTGTCGCATGTAGGAAAGACTTTATTGCATCACGATGGAGGGATGCTATTAGCCTCTCGTATGCTTATTAGAAGATCTTGATATTCCGATAGCTATCGGAATATCAAGATCTTCTATGGGGGAATTTGTACGATTCAGTACATAATTTAGATGATCATTAACTACTCCGCAACGATTTGTACTTAATATTATTTCCTCCTCCACCCCCCCCCTCATGGTTGTATACAAGAATTTAATTAAGCTCTTCAGAGTAATCGGATTCAGCTAGGTTAATTGAGAGTATTTTAATATTTTCGGGTTCGATTCCACCAATGCGTGGTGTTTCTTTGGGACTAATCTGACGAATTGCAAAGAATATTTCATCCTTTGTTAGAGTTGTGAACAACAGCCTCTGTATATCTCGAGATCCAATAAGGTACGCAAGGGTTTGTTTGAAAGTAACTGTTTCTTGTAAGCCTCTGCAGCGCAGACCCTACAGACGAAGTCCTTTGGTTGGAAAGACTTGCGTTCGAATCCTGTGGAGGACAAGGTGTATCATAGCTTTTCAATCAAGGGTGAGTTAGTAGATGGCAAGGATTTCCCTACGGGAAATTCAGGTTTTTCATCCCGCACTCAGGCACACCCACCGGGAGAACACACGCAATTTAAGGATAGTCGTGGGCACTTAAATGCCTGCTACCATCACCGATGCTAATGAATCCTTTCTTGAAATTTTTGGATTGAGTTCTCAAAGGTTTTGCCATAATAATCATTTACTAACTGCTTGTGAGATGTGAAGCAGAGTTGTAGCTTTAGATCGCCAGTGCCATTCTCGGACGAAGTTTCTTTCGTTTTTATGGTGACTTCTCATCTGTGTTTTGTGAGGTAATTACATTTTTATTTTATATACGGCTTCTAATACTATACAGCTTACCTCTCTCTCTCTCTCTCTCTCTCTCTCTCTCTCTCTCTCTCTCTCTCTCTCTCTCTCTCTCTCTCTCTCTCTTTCTTTCTCCCCCTGTCTTGCTCGGTCTCTTCCTAGGTTTAAGAAAAGATAAGAGCATCTAGGAAACAAGAATCATGAGAAATATCAATTGGGTATAAAAGCGGAATGTCTTGCATTTTAATGGAAATTCGTGACGAAGAAAAGAGAAGCACTTTAGTATCCGATATCCTTCCCATTTTGGACAAGTGTATCAAATAATGATTAAGAGGCAAATTGTATTGCTTGCCTCTTTTTTCCCAGTAAGGTTGGCAGAATTCTATCCTTCCTACGCGCTTCTGGTTTTGAATCCTTGTGACGACAACGCAATCTTCCTTGTCTTTTTAGATGACCTTTTGACGAACTGTAGCAAAATTATAATTGCAGCTTAAAAAGAGAACAACAAACCGTTGAAATGTTTACATGTTTCTATACTGTTCATTATAATTATAATTATAATTACTATTATTATCATAAATAAGTTAGATAGGGCTAAACGGCCTCGCCTACTCCCTATACGGGAGTAAAGAAAGGCGTTAGCAGATAGCAGAGCCATCCACAGTGTATTTACTTTATAAATACTCATCCGGTTCAATAAAAAAAAAAACTTTATTGCTGTTCATAAGACAGTAAGAGGTCATGGAGAAGCTCTTTGGAGGGGCACGTCTGAAGGTCATCGACTAGATCAATTCCTTCCTGTTGAAATCTTCTTAAGTGGGCAAAGGACTCCTGAAGTGCCCCACTGGCAACTGTTTGGTGATGCACCTGTAAGGAATTAAAGGAACTGATTTCTTTTATGGAACACATATACACGCACATAATACAAAAACCCATAGATGGTTTGTAACACCAAGTGTAATTTCAGTTCCCTTTCCTCTGCTGCAGACAGCTAACTTAAGTCGCTTCAATTTCAAAGCCAAGTAGCCACCTAACTTGAACTGCATCTAGTCCTACGAAAATATTTTATTTTAAATTCTACGGATAACCTAGATCACTCAGAATGTCTGCCTTGTTTCTGCACCAGAATGGCCTGAAAACCAAATCTCTAAACAAAATTTCTGATACACATTCTTCTGTCTTATTTCTAAGTTCGGGGAGGTGAATAATCTCAAATTACAACCAAATCACTCGAAATATATCCAGTGTCTTTTCCATATACTTTGTGCAGAATATTATTAAAGGCTAAGAGTATTACATACCATAGCATGATCGAAACGTTTTGGTTGACTTCTGCATTCCATAATATGCGAGAGGACCTCATAATCCTTCTCCACCATCAACGAAACTGGCAATGACAAAAACTGAAGCTGGTACCCAGTGGAAGGATCGAATTTCGAAACACTCTGGATATCTTGGTGAGCCTGAAAGCAGATAAGACCGCCTTTGTTACTTGGATTATTTTGTCAATGTCAATTTTTGACATTGTGATACACAAAAACATTATGGTGTTCTGTTTTTATGCAGTAATTCCGTAACATCTCATGAAGAACATCTCCGAGTACTAATTTCTGGTAATTAACCATATCCCTTTCGATCTCCTGTATGCAAATCGTTGAATTTGTTATTCGGTTAATCGATCCTTAGAACTAGACCTGTTAAAGGAATGCGGTTAAAAAAATAATAAAAAACTTGGACAGCGATTGCAACAATGGAACGGTGCAAATCTGAACCTTACTACTCAATACAATAAGATGATTTACCCACCCAAAATAATGAAAAAAATGAATACATCAGAAAGGAGAATTCTTAGCGAAATTCCCCTTCCGTTTTCATTAATAGAAATAAAGTAAACTCCTTTTGGAAACCAATGGTAACAATTTAAACAACACAAAACAAGGAAACCGTGACAAGAAAAAGATCAAGTATTTTCTTAGAAACCAGTATTTGAAACAAAACATCTTACGAAGTATGACAACATTCAAAGAAATGATTATTGTGGCCTCCAAAGCCATCATTTGCTATTTCATTTTAAAGAAAAGCAGTATCAGTTTTATCGAACATCGATAAAAAAAAAAAACCTCCAGAAGTTGCTGAGCGCATTTGTGTTTCTTGAGGTCCAACAGTTTGGGATACGGTTGAAGATCGATTAACCCATTATGAGTATAATGAAGTAATTTTGTAGAAATAATAATAAGACAGGTACTTAGAGAATATGAGGAGCAAATGGAATTCTTTAATGGTATTAATTTTGATGTTTCAATCATTGCCACCTGCCATTTAGATATGAGTTTAAACAAGTATGTCAACAACTGCGATTAAAGTTATTTTTGGTACTTTAAAACGATATTTAAAAGTAACAAAAGTTTATTAGCTCATAATAAGGATAAACTTTCTTCTCACCTGTAACAAGTAGGCGACTTGTTTTCCAAATTTTTTTCCCTTCTGCAACATTTCCCAGTTATGTCCTGAGAGAGACAATCCCATTGATATGAAGTTACCAAGCTGGCTTCCCAGGAGGGAGTTGGTTCTTTCTTTCCACTGGCTCAGCCCTGGAACAGCAGTAGTGTTGAAGGATCCATCCTCGTTTGATTCCCACGAAACCTCGTACTTGCAGAAGTCTGCAGTAATTTCACTCAACAATTTTACAGCCTGCGAACAAAAAAAAAAAGATATTCTGTGGTATTGGAACAGATGAATCCCCTATTCACACACAAATTACACCCACTGTATTCCATTCCCATATTTATTCAAATATTTTAGTAGATATTAGTGTGAAAACATGATGTAATGTGGCTCTTTGGAGTTCTGATCGGAGAAAATAAGACCAGGTTTTATCTCTGATAAAATTTCATGTGTTGGTCTAGAGCAGGGATTTCAAACTTGGGTTCGCGTACCACTGGTGGTACGTGAGCCACTGCCTTACTGGTACATCTGATATCTTGAATTAAATATAGTGGTACGCCACTGGAAAAGGTTGAGAACCCCTGGTCTAGAGAATTGTTTGGTTTTGTGGGTTAATAGGCTCGAGTTTGCCGCAGGGGGAATTCTGATATTACCATATGATACGAAGAAAATAGTATTGAGATAGAGTGGGAGTACTACATATAGAGAACTGCATAGCTTACAGGAAGCATCCTTCATTGTTGAAATTCAGTTCATTTAACAGCATAAGAAATTAGTGAAACAAAAATAGAGAGAAGAAGAAAAGACAAAGCAGACGAAGTGAGGGGAAAAAGAAAGAAAAAAGAATGAAACAAGAAGAAATAAATTAACGGAAAAAATAAACGTGCAAGGATTACCGGAAGTAGAAATGATTGAAAATACATTTAAAATGAACGAAAGAATGATGAGCAAAATAAATAAAAAGATAGAAATACTTAACTACAAATTAATTAAGCATAAAAAAGAAAAACAAAAAAGAGAAAAGGCAAATCAAAGAAGGATGAAAATGCAAGAATATAATAAAGGACAAAAGATTAAAAGTTCAAACAGAATAAATGAAAAACGTGATTGAAAAAGAGTAAGGAAAACAAGAAGTGAATAAAATTAGATAAAAATATAGGAACGTTGAAAGAAAGAGCGAATTAAGGATAAAAGATAGAACATGAAAAGAAACAAACAAAGATAGGACAGTCAAAGAAAAGAAAACGAAGAGAAACATATAAATTGAAGGAGAGAAAGAAGAAATGGAGCAAAGAAATGCAAAAGATGTGAAATGAAAAGGGAAGAACGATGGAGGGAAATAAGAATGAGGAAGAAAGAGTAAAAACGGGATTAACAAATGTTAGCAGAAAGTAAACAAGAGCTAAAAATTCAGTGAAAGTGGATGATTGAAATCGCTACGAAAAGAATGAATGAATAATATTTAAGTGAGATAATAAAATATGTACGAGTATCAAAAGGTTTACTGTGATTAGTGAAAAGCAATTGGTTACTGGCGTCGATGCAAACACTTACTGTGCAATCTTTCCAAATGAAAATCCTACTTAGCAGAATGCTGTACAAGAAATCGCCTCCTAAAACCAAAAGCTTATTCAGTTTGCTCATTTCAGAAGCTTCTTGATTAGCTCGGTTCATATCGAAAGGGTGCACAAGGCGATGGAACATTTCCCAAGCTTTATAGACCACCACATTCTCCGCCAGCTGCTTGTTCTTCTCGTTACACTCTTCTCCTAAAAACTGTCGGAACATTTTCTTGTTGGAGGACATTCCAACTGCATCCACATAAAGATACACCAACAATGCGACCATTCTGTGGCAATAGTATTCGTCCTGTAACATGCTCCTGTTAAGGAAGTTTCAATATCATCAAAACACATTGGTTTGCCATTATTTCATATGAGTTATCTGAAGCATTGCTTATGAGAATAATTTCACATTATGAAGCAAATTTTGATTAATACCAGCAAGCAATTTAGTATGAAATATTAGTGTTTTAATTCAGAAAGTCATACTAGTCAAGTCACTCCAGTTAAGTCATTAAGACTAAATTATTTATCGATAAACTGAAACTTACTTGAGTTTAGTGGAGATGGATTTGCAAATCGGATATTTTAGGCTTTGGATTCCTTCCAGTGTTTTGACTATTTGATTGTCCATTTCTGTATGCAAGAAATCCTTCAACAACAAACCATTTGAGATTGCGGCGAGCCCTTTCTGGATTAGCTCTTTCTGCTTACACCTGAGCACATCTTCCACACAAAAAACTCCGTCTGTTGGTAAGGAACTTCTGCTTTGCTTCGTTTCTTTACTATTAGCTCTTATGATTCTTTTCCCATCGTTGCCGGTGAAGATGTGCCTTCTATTATGCGATACAATTCCAGTTGTTCGCTCGAAGAAAGACATTGTAATAAATAAAGGGATTCTAGCTCTTACCATGACTTCCATCGCATTGCTATGGAAGGTACTACATTAATTAAGGTACTACAATCCAAAATTTGCTGAGTATTTGTGAAAAGAAGGCGAATTTATTTATTAGGCAAGAGCTCTCTTAACTTGTGGATTGGTCTGTCGACGTGGAGAATAAAACTGGAATACAAGATGAGATATCTAATTTTCCTTCTCTGAATAAAATTGAGGATAAATAAGGCATCACATATTCTCGCACGCAGAAGAATGAAATCAAAATTGTTAATGCAAACCTTACATAGTAGGAGCGAGAATGCTGTTTTACCTCTAAGGAGGAAGGCATTTTCGTTACTTACAACGTTGCTTTTACGATTATTCAGCAATAGATTTTTGACCAAGTTTTCCTTTAGTCGTAATCGGATGTTCCTCTTATACAATTATATGCTTATTGTACCTCGAATGACATATTTATGAATACCTATCAAAATAATTATTATTATACTCGTCTTTAAATCGTTGTGTTTATGATATTTTCCCAACATTTTCTGGATATCATTTATACCCATCACAATAGTCTAATATTAAGGATTTTGAACTTTCTTCCTCATTTCGTAAAATATAATCTACTGGTAATCGATTAGAATTTAATTTAACAGCAGTTTCCTTAAAGAACCAGTTGTTGAATTTTGAAGCGTTCTTAAAAAAAACTAATCATTAAATAATTAAGGAAAGAGTGGTTTAAATAAAGTAAAAAGTATTCAGAAAATCAGTGTGCTGATTGAGAACATTGCGTATTTCCAGGATTATTAAATGTTCTTTTGACAAGGCATTTTCTATCACGTGATGCCTTCCTCGTAGAGAAATGTACCTCATATATTATTATACATAAAGGATTGTAACTCACATACGAGTACAAGAAACAACTAATTCTAAAGTGTGAATTGAAGCCTGACTTTGTCTTGAAAACACAGCCAATATATTTGGATTCCTGGAGAGTGGCTGAGTCGTTTAAGTTGTCCAAAATATACAAATGATAAGGAAAAACTCCATTGCAAACAGTTCAGATTCTCATCACGTCTTTGGTAAATTTTGATAAAACGTAAATTTATAATTTGCAGACTCCATCAAAGAAATTATCTGCAAAATTCTTTATATACAATAACACTTTTGTATTATTCTATGTGGAAATCAAAAACGATGGATTGAGTCAGTACGCAGATTATGCATGAGGAATGGTGTGGAATTTGTGGATGTGGAGAGTAAGTTTGATGAAAGGGAGGACTGTTATAAGGTGGCATACGTTTGAATGGATTGGAGTCAGGAGTTTAAGAAAGTGTTGATCATTGAGAATTAGCAAGTACAGAGTCAGGAAAAACCAGAATGATTAAGGGAAGCTACAGGTGAAATACAGTATGTAAATTGTTGCTATAGGAGAATGTAGATGACAAGCCTTGGCAGATTAGCACGATGAATTCAGGTTGAGCAAATATTACAGGCGATTTCAAATATGGTGACATAGATTGGGCGAAGAATGAAACACAGTGAGAGAAGGAAATGGAATTTTTACAGCTACTGAGGGGATAATTACCTGAGGTAACCTAATAGAAAAGGTATACGAGGTTCGTGAGTGCTGGCTTTGCTCATGGCATCAGAGAACGTAACAATAAGAATTTGGAGTGGAGAGGTGGTCAGTGGTATTTCTAGAAAGCAGTGTAAGAATGTCTACCAGGGGTTAGAAAGATTACTCAGGTAGGAATTAAATGAATGAGTAGCATCTTTGAGTAGTTGACGCAAACAGAGACAAAGTTGTAGAGGGAATATATAAGAAAAGTGATCAACATACCCATGAGCTGTACTCGGTACAGACAAGAAGGCTTATTTGTTTGGTAAGGAAGGTCAAAGTTAATTATGAGAGAAAGCTATTTAATGAGTTCAAAAGAAATCCTCAAGAGTTCTTTCACTGTATGACAATGTAAAATGAGGAATGACTGTAGAAGTGTGATTTTTAAAAGTATTAATGGTGAGGAGGTAACAGAACCTAAGTCAGCATTTGGTAGATACAGAATACAATCTAGGTGGCGACGATGCGATGCCAGTCGTGATACTGAGTGAGGAAATAATACAGATTTAAGAAATGAAAGGGCTAAAATGTCATACTCTATAAGGGAACGCATCGTTTTCTAAAGGGTAAATTTTGTCTTAGGGATTTTTATAATAAATTGAAAATGGAATTAGATAAGAGAAATACTTAATCAGTAATGTTGTAGACTTGGAGGTATTTGAGAGGATTCCACACAAAACTGTCTTGCATATACGAGGGTGGTCTGAAAAGTTCTCGGCCTAACAATAAAAAATTAAATTTATAATTTCAACATTATTTTTATTTTTCAACACAATCTCCCTTAAGACTAATACATTTATTCCAGCGATGCTCCAGCGCCATTATCCCGTCCCTATAATGGTTCTTAGTAAAATATGCAAAATACCCCTCAACAGCTGCAATCACCTCTTGATTCGAATAAAAACGCTGACCAGCAAGGATGAGTTTTAGTTTGGGGAAGAGATAAAAGTAAGAGGGAGCCAAATATGGGGAATAGGGTGGATGTTCCAACAATTCATAGTGCAGATCCCTTAATTTTCTCATTGCCAAAACACCTTTGTGGGCAGGTGCATTGTCCTGATGAAAGATGCTTTTTTTTCTTCTGTAAACTGGTCTTTTCTCACGAATTTTTAGTCTAGTCTGATTAAAAGATCGGAATAAAATTCCCCGGTTATTGATTTACCCTTTCCAAGATAAGTAATAAACAAAATGCCTTTAGCATCCCAAAACACCGATGACATGACTTTTCCTGCTGATGGAACCGACTTTGTCTTCTTTGGCGCTGAACAACCGGCTTCTGTCCACTGTTTCATGCGAGTGCGTTTTTGATCTGCAGTGAGCATGCGCGGCACCCATTTCGCGCAAAGCTTTTTCATATTCAATTCTTCGGGCAAAATATATCCTACACGTTCTTTTGAAATGTCTATAGTCTCAGCAATTTCACGCACTTTGACCCGTCGGTCATCCAATACCATATCGTGCACTTTATTATTATTTTATTTATTTATTTATTACGTTGAACCCATACATAGGAGGCTTGTTGGTCAACCTATAGTGCATTAGTACCGTGTATGGGTGGTGGATTGGGAAAGGAGGCATTCGTTTGCATTCGATTTGAATGACTTAAAGTTGTATTCGTTGGGAAACACAGCAGGTGGGAGACTGTTCCACAGTGCAGCAGTTGCAGGGATGAAGGAAGAGGAAAGGAAACTTGTTCTGTTTGTTTCTAGGTATACTGAACCTAGGATGTTGTGCAGCAGCTGCACGTGTTCCGTGACCTCCTGATCAATTGATCAGGAGGTCATTGGCCCCCCTGACCTGAGCACTTGATCAATGATTTCTAGTGTTGTTACACTTTTTGGACATCCTTCACGTGGATCCTCTTCAAGGCTGGCACGGCCACGTATAAACCCGGAAGTCCATTTGTTAATTATGAAAAACGAAGGAGAAGAGTGCCCATACTTTTATGAACTTCGAATGAATTTCTTTTGGCGTTAAACTTCTTTTACAAAGAATTTTATAACCGCTCAGTACTCAATTTTATGCATTTCAAGGGATACAGACAGCAGTTTTGCTTCAGATAGTTGTATAAAACAAACTACTCGATAGAGTAACTTGCAATTTCACGTGGATGCTTATGACAGATGTACCAACGTGGAAAAAAAATTTGCCGATAGTCTTGCCATCTATGGTCGAGGCCGAGAACCTTTCAGACCGCTCTCGTATTAGAACAAACAGCGGCGGTTGTAATTCTGGTGATTTGGATTAGAGGGTGGCTGATGGACATATATGGAAGAGTGGTTTATGGAACAATGTGTCAAGAAGAAGACAGGCGTCTAGTGTTGTACTACAAGGCTAATAACATGAATGACAAAGGAAATGATTTGTTGGGAATTATTCAGTTGTTTACTGATGATTATAAAATTGGGAAGAGTGGTAGTAAATTCGGTTAATGCAGAGATCATGAAGAAAGGCTGAAGAAGATTAGAACTACACTGCATGAAAATAAGTCAACAGCCATCTCCGTGAGCAAGATGAACATGTCTTGTTACGAGTCTCGTTTTGTAGCGGATATAAAATGCAGGAATATTACACAGTGTCTTATGTCCGAGTAAAATGGCTGCAAAAATTGAGTTGAGAGTTTGAAAGAAGCGTTCTGATAGAATGTCATGTTGTCGGTCTATCTGTTCGGCAAATTGTGTCATCCTACGTGAACTATTAGTGACACGAAGCGCAGGGAGTCAAGTACAAGTGCTAACAGCAGTAGATGACTCACCATACTCACAGAAAGTGGCCGTAAGGTACTACGAAGGAGAATATGTAAAAACTGACATTCGTCAACCGGCATGTTGAATGAGGAGTTCAAGGCATCGACTGAAACAAACACAGGATTCCCACTTTAGAACGACAATATGCAAGTCCCACATTACCAAAATCTACATGTATTGTCGTTTACAGTGGTGCAAAGAGGTGTACAGAGTGACATGGAAGATTGGAAACTGTGTTATGAAGCGATGCATCACGCTGCTCCCTATATCGAGCTGATGAATGAGTGAGGGATTTGGCCGACGACAGTTTAGCTTTCGCCATGTGGATTCCTAACAGATGCATGCAATAATAAAGATAGTGGAATTGCGAAACGATAGTTCTTCGAATTTATAGCATGCACTGTTTTCTTGCGAAGACAATTGAAATTTTAAACTGCAGTCATCAGAAGTGAAGCTAATGCGTGCACTAAATGCAAGCGAAATGTAAAGTCCAGTCTTTATAGGTACTGTACAGAGTTAATAATATTCTATAAGAAGTACGAGGTTTTTCCACAGTAGTACTGATGCGATAATTAAAACCAAACCAACCATACACTATAATTGACTATGAATGCAGTAAATTAGAACTTAATTTCGGAGAACTTAATTAGAACGTTGGAAATTAGAATTCAATTTCCTCCGGACCACCTTTCAACCGAATGCCTGTTCCCCGAAAACTATTAACAAATTCCTGTTCAATCCACTCACTCGCCATAATGAAGATACAACAAGCGATAAAGGTAACGTTTCTCTACGCTACATCAGCTCTGCCTCTCCCAAATTGGCCAAGGTTCTTCTAAAGTAGAACATACGGACTTTATTCACCCATCTAACGAAACTCCGCTCCTTACTGAGCGGACGTAAACCTGGTTATAACAATCTCGAGTATCCCGGTGTCTACCAGATTTGGTGCTGTTGTGATAAGCCATACTTTGGCCAGACAGAGAAATTCATTTTGAGCTACGCATTGAAGAACATCAGAGAGAGAGAGAGAGAGAGAGAGAGAGAGAGAGAGAGGGAGAGGGGGAGGGAGGGAGGGAGGGAGGGAGGGAGGGGAGAACGCGAGCCAGTGCTCTGTATAGCCATGTTCCGTTTTCTGCAAAATTCTAATGAAGGGACCCACACTCATCCAGTACCCTGGGACAAGTCCACTAACATTTTCCGTTGTTACGATGAATTAGAGCGAAGGATAGTAGAATCTAAAGAAATCATTCTCAATCCGATACATCTCAACAGCAACCTGAGTTACAACCTATCAGACTGTCACTGTGCTGCTATCAAATATTGGCGTACACGGGATTGTGAACGCATGCGTGCGCCCAACAATGAAGTCAGAGAGAAAATGTTTTTAAATACACAAATGTTAACGCATTAACGTTGAAATGTATACGCTAATCTTTTTTGTGCTGTTTAGAGTTATTTCCTTTACGGTTCTTATTGGTTGTTTCTTTTATTTCATTGTACCTGAAGAAGTCTGTAAAAAGACTAAACTAGTCTTTTACAGACTTCTATATATATATATATATATATATATATATATATATATATATATATATATATATATATATATATATATATATATATATATATATAGAAGTATATATATATATATATATATATATATATATATATATATATATATATATATATATATATATATATATATATATATATATATATATATTCCACTCTCTTTTTACGTCCAACAATGTGTTTGCCTTCATGAGAAAACAATTTGTTGGACGTTTCAAAACAGTGGAGAACCGATTTACCAGCACGGAACTCGGGGGGTTGGGAGCAGCAGGCGACAGGGGGGTAGAATCCCCTAGTATGTATGTATGTATATATACATACAGGGTGTTCGGGATAAATTTGACATATTTATAATTAATTATATTTTTCCGTAAGTTACATGTATTAACACACACTTCTCTTCATTTAAAAGTTTGGACCCTTCTTCATTCATATACAAGATGTCAGAAAGGATGGATAGCTGGAACCCACCTGAATCATGGAAGAGAATAACTTGTATCATGATGATTCGTGCCCGCCATCAAAATAAGGATATTACGACTGCTGCCCAATGCTCCCTGAATACAGTAAAAACAATCAGGCATGAACTAGAGACTTGCAATGGTGACTACGAGGATGTAGCAAGAAGAAAGATCCCTAGCAGACGATCTGATTGCGTTCGTACAGCAGAATTCCTCGCAAATCTGCAGGAACAGGTGTTGAAGAACCCTGGCATTGGAATTCGGGCTTTGTTCGTGGAGTTGCTAGCTGTAGTCAAGCCCTGGATAACAAGGGTAGCCAGTATGTATGGCAGCAGGATTCGGCCCCTTGCCACACCTCTGGGAAAAGTCAAAAATGGTTGTCTGAAAATTTCTACGACTTCACCAGTCCAAATGTTTGGCCTCCAAACTCCCCAGACCTTAACCCCATGGATTATTTTGTATGGGGCGCAGTTGAAAAAGACACCAATCGCACTTCCAGTAATACAAAAGCCCAGTTAATGGATAAAATTAAAACAGTTTTTGCGGCCCTTCCCAGGGAGACTGTAGCATCAGCTTGTTCGAGGTTCCGAAGCAGAATTGAAGCTGTGATCGATGCTAATGGTGGTTATTTTGAGTAAATCTTGTTGATAGTATTGTAATTAACTCTGCCTGTAATGTTTTTTTGTCAATTCATTAAATTTAATAGATACAAAGAAGATTTTCTTTTTCCTTACGAAACTGTCAAATTTATCCCGAACACCCTGTATATATATACATGTTCATGTTATTTACTGACTGACTTCCGAGAATTAGAAAAACAAATTAGTTTAATTTAACACACAACATGTTTCGCCGGAATGCCGACTTCTTCAGGTGTTAAAACATTAAAAGCAAACATAAAAAACACCGTAAAGAAACATTGTACCATTACAATAACAGACTATGAACTGAAATTAAGTTTGAACTGAATCTACAGTCCAGTTCTATTGTTAGGCATATGCGAAAGTGTGACTTCACGAGTGCGCCAGTATCTGATGGCAGAGCTCTGTGAGTCTGGCTAACTATAATTAAGGTTACTGTTTATTTGAGAACAGTCAGGATAATTTCTTTGGATTCAACTAGCGGCGTTCTACTTCATCGTGGCATATTTGAATGTTTAATGTTGTATTCCAGTCTATTTCGTTTTGGCAGCCTTCATTATTTGTGTTCACTGAGAACAGGAGAGGGCTCTTGCTCTCGTTCTAATATAAGCAATGTCTCTCTGATGTTCTTCGAGACGCAGCAGGACGGACTTCTCATTTTGGCCATAATATGTCTTCCCAAGGCCACATATGATTTTATATACACCTAGAAACTGAAGATGGTTGTGAGCCTGTTTGAGTTTGCTTAGAATTGATCTCAGTTTAGGAAGAGAATAAAAGCACGCTTTTATATTAATGTTTTTCAAACTTCTTCTTAAGTTCCAGGAGAGCGAGCTGATGTATGGTAAAGAGATATAACCTTTCGGGTTGTCCTGTGTTTCTACGTTGTTTTGATGACGGCGGTATAGTTGTTTATTAATAGTTTTGAAGAGTAGCCATTATTTGCGAAGATTCTTTCTAGATGTTGTAGTTAATTTTTTGGCTCGTCCTCATCTGACAATACAGACCTGGTACGATGAGCCAGAGTGGAGATGATACCTAACTTTTGTGATGGATAGTGGTGTGAGGACGCATGAAGGTATCTCTCCGTGTGCGTTGATTTTCTGAAGATCGAGATTTTTAAGGAGTCAGACATCTTACTGAGTTTAATGTCTAAAAACGGCAGAAATCAATTTTTTTCAATTTCGATGGTAAACCTGATGTCTGGGTGGAAATTGTTTAAGTGATTTAAAAGATGTGAAGATTATCATACCGTATTCCCAAATAAGGAATATGTCATTCACGTAACGGAGCCAGATTTTAGGTTTACGTGTAGCAGTAGAGATGGTCATTTCTTCGAAATCCTCGAAAAAAAATATTGGCTAGTATTGGAGACAGGGGGCTGCCCATTGATAATCCCTTATTTTGTTTATAAATGTTTTCTTCAAACTTAAAGCAGCCTGAATTAATACAATGCGACAAAAGAGCAAACATCTTTTTTGAAATCCTGCTACTTAAAATATTGAGAATCTCTTGAGTTGGAACATTTGCAAAGAGTGCCACCACATCAAAACTCGCCATAGTATCTGAATTCTTGAGCTTTATATTCTTAATTTTTGAGACGAAGTCAGTTGAATGTTTAATGTAAGAAATAGTTTTTTTTCCTACTAAACGTTTTAAGGAGGACGCTAGATATTTTGATAACTTATATGTAGGTGAGTCAATACTATCAACAATTGGTCTTAGTGGACAATAATTTTCTTCATGTATATCTTTGGAAGGCCGTATAATCTAGGGATGAGTGGATATAGAGAACGAAGAGAAAGGCGTAAATTTCTTGGAAGTTCCATGGTCGTTTTTAGAAGGTTATTGATCTGTTTTATTTGCATTACTCTTGTCAGCTTGGAGGATGATAATATCTTTGTCCTATGTAAGTTTTTTAATGGCTACATTATTTTTGACAACATTTAAAGACTACCTATTAAAAAACGTACGAAGAACAAAGATGTTATCAACCTCCAAGCTGACAAGGATAATGCAACTGTCGTCCTAAATAAAACAGATTACTGTAACAAAATTTACGAATCTAATTACCTGTGTGTGTGTGTGCGCGCGCGTGCGCGTGTGTGTGTGTGTGTGTGTGAGAGAGAGAGAGAGAAAAAGAGAGAGAGAGAGAGAGAGAGAGAGAGGAAGGGAGAGAGACATTTTTTTATTTTCATTTTCGCTATAATATTTATGAAGTGTCTGTTTCAGCTCTCTGCAGGTCCCTAGGTTTCTGTCGTCGAACGCCAGTTTGTTTATCATGTCAAATACGTAGAAGTTTCGGGTGGCTTTGCTGTATTGATTATTGTACTTATATGTTATGTAGTTTGTTGACTGTGATCTTGTTATGTGATATGTTGTTCTGGTTATTCTGTAGGTTGAACTGAAATAACATTTTAGCGTGAACGTGTAGTGTTATAAGCGTTTCACCTTAAATATTTTGTGGTCGTCCTTGCTGCCCGTATAAGAGTGAGCTGCTCTCTTTGTTCCCAGAATATCAGTTTGAGCATTTTATTTTGCAACCATTGTAATCTGTTGAATTTGTAGTCTGCGCAGAATGTGTATGATGTAATAGCATATCTTAAAATGTATTAACGTAATGCTTTATAGATTAGTATTTTTATGTATTTGCGAGCAATGTCTTTTAGTCAGTATAGTTTGCTTGCTATTATCCTAAGTTTGTTGTGTAGGTAGTTTATATGGCTATTCCAACTTTGGTCAGCATCGAAGTAAAGTCCGAGTTAGCATGTTGTCTTCACCTGTGAGACACTTGTGGTTTTAGGATCACCGTTTTGTTTATAGGAGGGGGGATATCGGATTGTGAAATATTTCGTTTCTAGGTTGATATAAACCCTGAAATGTTTTTTTCAGGGTTTATATACGAGTATATTCCGTTTTCAGATACCAATTGGTGATAAGATTGATCATGTTGCTTATTTGCGTAAGCTGTGTTTGCATCATTGTGAATGGACACTATGGTAGTGTCATATGCGTATTGGAGGATATTGTGTTTTAGGGGAAGTTGGCTAATGTTGTGTGTGCGTGTATCTGATACACAGATTACTAGTAGCCCTTTACTATGAGTTGATCCTATGCATGTGATAAGATTTCTGTTTTCCATGTATGTTTTGAACAGCGTAGACGGCCTCCGATTCCGATATCTGTTAGTTTGTTCAACAAGTTAAACGCTGTGGCTAAGTCAGATCAATAAAAACAACTAATACTCTTCTGATTTTATCTAACACAGCGTTAATTAGGTCTGTGAAATCTTCCAGGAGTGTTGTTGTTCCTTTATTTATTTTTATTATTTTTTCTTTTGAAAACATATTTTTTTGGGGATGATGTGGAATTTGTATGTGGAGAGTCGGCGATACACAATGCGCTCCATTAATGACAATGTGGTGATGGGTCTGCAGTTACTTATAATGATGCTTATTACATTCTTCTATGCTCACATGTATGGCAGTGATTAATGCAGTCTTTAATATTTCTGGTATATGCTCCGTTGCGAAGATTTTATTTAATAGTTTTAGCATAATAGGACATAGGTTAGTTGAGGGCACTGATTCCATCTATTGCTGATTTGTTCGGGGTTAACATGATAAATGCCAGGTGACAGGTCTTCTTTTGTTACTGTTGGGAACCTCATTTACTGGACTGTCCGTTGTACTAGTGGAGATCATTTTTCCACTATGACCACGTAGTGGAGAAATTTTGGCATAGTGACATTTTGGCTGGCATAGTGTTATCCATGGTTTTGGGTTGTTCTTGAACGAATTCTGATTTTCTTTTCCGCTTTCTTATATATTTAATCCAGTGTGAGCTTAATATTGTTGTATTGGATATCTGTTGAATCTGGTGATGCTATGTGTTCCCAGTCAGTTTTTCTTATTTCATGGTTGACTATTTCTTCGTCTATTATTGTTTTCTGTCGCTTTTCTTCTGTGGGATTTTCTCCTGCACACCAAGACAATATCCATTGCATGCATATTGTCTTGGTGTGCAGGTTTAGAGCAGTGAAGTAATGGTCTGCTACTTTGCACTTTATGACTGATGCAGTATAACTGTTTGGTGGTGCTCGGACGTTTATGTGATCTAGACAGGAAGCAGTGATATTATTTCGGAATATTTCTTCTCTATTACATGATGCTATTGTTGGTATTAGTTTCATGTTGTGCAGTGTTGCTCTGGTTTTCGTATGCAATATTTATGTTTACGTCACCGATTATCATTAGGTATTCGGTTGAGCATATTTCTTGGCGTGAAAGCCAGTAATTGAGTTCTTGCAAGAATTTTATCATGTTTAGGTTTGGTGGCCTGTAAATAGCATTTATTATTATGGGATGCTGTCTATTGGTGGTATTAATGATTTCGATGCAAAGAATTTCGGCATGCTCAAATTGATAAATTTCTTTCGCTATTAATTTATGTTCGATAAATATTAACATTCCACCCCCCTCTTTTTGTTTGGTGGCATGATCTATGTTGTTGGAAGCCTGGAATTTGGAAAGCAGTCGCTTCGTGATTAGTTATGGATACTTCTGTTAGGACCAATATATCAATAACACCAGTGTAATTCCCCAGATTAAGCTTGTAACAATAACCAAAGCTTTCGGATGCTTCTGATGTTAATATGCAGGATGGAGAATCTTCTCGCTTGTACTGTGTGTTCTTTCCATGCATCGAGCGAGTTAAAAGTACAATGCTGATGTATTCTGGTGTAGTAACATCTGTCTTAACATCTGTAGTAACATTGTTGTGTTGAGGTCTTCTTTTTGGAATGAAGAACTTGGATGTGGTGACAGCCCAAGACACAAGGATATGAGACTCATCATTAACAGCAACCCCACTTAAGTGGGACAAGCTGCAGAAGAAGAAGAAGAGGAGTCTTTTGTTCCACTATGACAGCTTATCTATGTCTTCCGAGTTTTTTATTTGTATCGGCTTTGAAGTTTGTGACTTTCTCAAGAATATCTTGCCATCTTTGTTATTTCTTGCATAAATATAATAATTACATTATAAAATTATAGAAATTACAAAATTTTAAATATAAAATTTATATACATGTAATAATAATAATAATAGTATTTTTTTAAAATTAAATGATTTTTTACACAATATAACAATAAGTTATATATATCTTACAATCTTTGCTTTTTAATGTATTTAAGCGCTGTAACTACAATACTTCAACGTAATGAATGGATTTTTTTTTCTGTTGATCTTGGTTGAGATGTAATGTCTCTGCTTGCATCCTCGAAGATTTTTATTAAGCTTATCTGAGGATGACATCGGTTAGTTATTGTTTATTGGTTTGATTGCTGTGTTGGAAGTAGGCTGATGTCTGAGAGATCAAATGAATGATCTGAAAGGTCAGATCAAGGTGAAATTGCTGATATGTTGTGGTGTTATTACATCTGTCTTGACCGCAACTTTTTATTGCCACAGTGAAAATAATTAGGAGAGACTATTATTTTCACTGTGGCAGCCTTTCTATGTCTGTCTTCTAAGCTTTTAATTTGTTTTGGCTCTGAAGTTTGCGACTTCCTCAAGAATATCTTGGCATCTCTGATCCACAAAAATTGGTAATTTTTTTCTGTTTTTGCTTTCTTGCTTGGTACGACAGATATTTTTCGGAGTGTCAAGTACAGTTACTTGGGAACACTTTCAAATTAAAAACAGGAGTTAGAACCACTTTAAACTATAAAAAACGGGAGCAGCGATATCACCGTGTGCCCATTTGTATGCCGACACAGCGCTCACCAATAATAATAATAATAATAATAATTTTTGACAATGACAAGGTTTATTATCATACAGAGTGTATACATAATTCATTATAAATGTAAATATACATTTTTTAAAACTAACTAAATATTTATCCATCGTATTTAAATATGGATTGGCATGAATGTGAATAAAATTCACTATTCAGTGCAGTAATACAACCCGATTCACTACACAATTCCATAGTCATAATAAGAATAATGGAATAATTTTATATTAATATACATACTTTTTCTGCATTTTACCATTTGTATTTTTATTTTAATATTTTGCATACATTCTGTATTTAATACAGATATTTTACAACTGTAATTTAATAATAATGATAGTAGTAATAAATTCGTATGAATATCAAACTTTAACGTGGATCAGAGATGCTGCGTATGAATCTCGTCACAGGTTAGTTAGGATATGAACCATAACTAAGGTGACCTCCCTAAAATCGACAGACGATTTTAGGGAGGTCAAATCGACTGAGGAGGTCAAATTATGAAACGCATGCGCAGGGCATAGGAGAACTTCACGTGTCTCGCCCTTGTCTCGCACCATTGCGCACTTCACTTTGTTTACTTTATCTCTATATTATACTTCGTGTTTATTTCTGACGGAAATACGAAATTATTTCTTTCTCAGTGAATATTATACTCAGGTAAGTACAATTCACGTTTTATTAATTCATTAATTCAATTTTATACAACCCTGCTTTCAACACAAGTGTAAAATAATTTAAATATAGATTTAGTAAAGTTTTATCGCTTTTGTTATTCAAGTTTTATTTAGTTTTAATTATTAATTTTATTTATTCATAATGTGCTTGCATCGTTCGTGTGGCTCTAGATTTTATTTTTAATTTTTAATTTCATTTAAGGGATGGAAAAATCAAGAAAGAGGAAATGCCATTTCAACGATCAATTGAAAAAGGAATTTCCACTCCTCATATCAAAGAGAGACAACATTGTTTTCTGCAATATTTGCAGAGGAGAATTTTGTATTGCAGTTGGAGGCAGAACAGCTATAACGAAACACTTGAACACCAACAAACATAAGCAATCATTAGATGCATCAGCTTCCATTAGCACAGTAACCTATTTTTTAAAACTTCTAATTATTCTGAAGATGAAAAACAGTTAGCTGTAATGGAGGGAACATTTGCATTTCATACGATAATTCACAATCAAAGTTTTCGTAGTATGTATTGTACAACTAAATTATTGAAAAACTTTCACAATGCTAAATTTTCATGTGCCAGGACAAAATGTGAGGCTATTATTAAATCAGTATTTAAAAATTACTGTAATAAAATACTTGCAGAAGACTTGAAAAATGCAGCATTTGTAACGGTTTTATCTGATGCATCAAATCATGATGAAACCAAATTGTATCCAATACTAGTAAGGTATTATAATGTTACCAAGGACATTCGAGTAAAACTTTTTAATTTAGAATCCATTGAGGGCGAAACTGCAGAAATTTTGTCAAACCACCTATGCAGAGTAATACATGAAAACAATTTGAAATCTAAAGTTGTTCCACTAATAGCTGATAACACAAACACAAATTTTGGTGGGCGAAGGAGCAAAGGAGTGAATAATGTCTATGTAAAATGACAAGATTTACTCCAAAAGAAAATACTAGGAATAGGTTGTAATGCACATATTTTGTCAAATGCAATCAACACAGCGTCATGTGCCATGCCAATTGATGTAGAAATAATAATAACGACAATTTATTTGTATTTTAGTCGTTTTACTGTTCGTGTGGCTACTTTAAAACAGTTTTGTGAAGACGCAAATGTTGAATACAAAAAACTTTTAGGATATTCAAAAGTTAGATGGCTCGCTCTAACACTTGCTATAGAGCGTGTTTTACAATTATTTGAGCCTCTCCGTTCATATATTTTAAGTTTAGACAAATGTCCAAAATTCTGGAATCTTTTTTCGATTCTGAATTATCGGAGATATTAATGTATTTTGTACATAATCAGGCATCTATTTTCCACAAAACAATTCAAAAGATTGAAGGCGAACATATTTCATCTACAGAAGTTAGTCTTATTTTGAACGATTTTGTTTTTCAATATAAATCACGATTTGAAGAAAAATTTATTCCTTTAATAATAAAAAGAAAATTGTCAAACTTAGAGGAATCAAATCCGGGCATAACGGAAAAGTTTACCAAAGAAGTGCAGAATTTTTACCAAACACGTTTCCAATATGTCGAAGAATGGTCTGAAACAAATATCACAGGAAGTAACAGTTTTCAATGGTATTTTTTTGACTTCATCGCAAGTAAATTGGGCAAATATTGAAAATTGTGTTGAATTTTTATCGAAAGAAATGCCTGATATTAAAATCGATGACAATTTTCTGTTTGAAGAAATTAGAAGACTGAATGCATATTTAAATTCTGATAAATTAGAACAATGGGGAAATCAACATGCTGAAATTGATAAAAGATGGGTGGAAATATTTAACCATTTCAAAAATGAACACATTCCATATGAAAATTGGTAATGATTTTTGGTAATGATTGGTAATGGAAATAAAAATCATTACCAATTGGTAAAGCAATTGGTAATGATTTTTGGACAAGTCAGAACTCAAGATTGAATGTTGATACTCTAGCTGCAGCACTTACCGTAAAATTCAATATGAAGGATATTTCTTGCTCCGAAAATTCCAATATATTGTTAGAAAATGATATATTGACAAAAAATATTCATTCAATGGAAAAATACTCGTTTAATTAAATAATTAAAAGGCATGTAAGCATAATTAGTGCATTTTTGTTTAAATTAATAAATTGTTTCATTTATTTACGTTGTACTTTTTTCTTAAATTTTTTCGTCCTCCTTTTCATTGTAAAAAAATTGGTCACGTTACCATAACTAACTCATAAGTAACACTGCCACGCTATAAACGACCTCCATTTTAGTATGGAGTTGTGCTGCCATCTAGGAGTATTTCTGGGAAATAGATCCCTGTGTTAATATTTAAAGCGACCTGAAAGGTTTACGAAGTACTCGAATAATTGAGCATCGGTAAGATGAAATATATTTCTTTTTCAACTATTGCGGTGAACTTAACTTTCCCTCGTTTCATCACTCTTTATAAAAAAAGAAGCAGAAGAAGAAAGAAAACGATAATGGGGTTTACAAGATGCCTCAAACAAGGAACAGTCCCAATAATACTGTGCGGAACACTGATGGACATACTAAAGGGATTATTTTTTAGGAAAAAAAGCTTCAGAATTCTGCTCATTGTAATGAAGGTTTTGGTCATTTTTTTTCTTTTAATTCTTACAGCGATAGTTATTAAACTATAAAAAATGGAACCCTCAGTGTATTCTAATATAATGATAGAAAACTGTGGTGTCTGCATTTCCATTCCTCAGTAACACACCGTTTAGATGGATTTGCATGGTTTGTATTACGGCCGAAGAAACTGTCTATGAGATCAGTGTATTGTTTCATAAATTTCTCGTGTTCTTCTTACCTGCTTCCCTCTTCAGCGGGGAAACTGGCGATGGCGACAATAAATTAAAGAGGTCATTAAGAGAGAGCAATAAAAAAGTTTCTCGTATCACAGTCACATATAGTTCCAATTAGGAGCTGCTCGTGCATAGGCACTGCGGAACTGCAGCATCCCCAATTTTCCTCGATATATAAATACATTTATTAATTTATTTATATTTGCAAGTAATATTTAATTTTATGATCAACAATCCTATACAATTCTCTTATTTTGTATAAAAAATAATAAAAATCCGTCTTGTAGCACTTAGGAGGGCGAAGGACACTAGCTGCACTGTGTCTACCACAGTGTCATATTGCTACGCGCGCAAGCATGTGCACGTCATAGTGAGATGCGAGTTATTAGCGTAATGCGGCACTGTCCGTCGCGCAGTTCCACTGTTGTCTATATGCAGTTTGTGCCAACAGTAGAGTGTTCGTAGTGCTTATCGTGTTTACTCCATCTCTTTAAATATTTGGACATTATAATTAAATCCTTTAATTGTAATGTCCAAAAATTGTAAATCCATTCTTTTATTTACAATTAAATTACAATTACAATTTAATTACAATTAAAGGAATAGATTTTATTTTTAAGTATTTTTTAATTATACTAAACTGTGTAATTTTATCGATAATAAACAATATTTTTTCATGTTTAATTTTTTTTAATTTTTACCACAATTTTGATATTTTATCCAAACACGTACACACTGTACTTACAGTGTGTATGTATATTTCGAAAGTTGCAGAACCCCAAGATTTCAAGCCACGATCCGCCACTGGTTCATGTACGGTTTCCAGTTCGTTTGGATCCTTATTTTCAAACCAGATTTGATTGTTTTCTTGTCCAGTGAATCAAAATTTCAGTTTCGTCACGTTGAGAAACGACGACTACTCCATCTGTGGTGTGTACACAGCTGTCGAAAGAGCGTTCTGTCCCCTGAAAAGGGAAAAAAAAAATCTCCCTCCTCCCTCCAACAAGGACGAACTGGATCCCAATGATAGCACAAGGAAAGATGAAAACATACGTAACATAGACTCTAAGCTCCGGTCATTTTTAACATTTTATCCGTATTCTCGTTGGCCTTTGATGTGTGACGATGAGCACATTGCACACTGGCGCAGGTAGGCTGGGATTGGTTGGAATCACGACTGTAGAAACTGAAGCATGAAGCAAGAAATTCCAAAATTTCTCATTATCGGAATTGCTAACTCACCTTTAGTTCAGTCAAAAATCCTTATGAAAAGGGTGATCGAATCGAATTCATCCTATCATAAGGGTGAAGTCGTTTCAGATGAAATGCAGTTTTATCATCTTGGCGTTTATTTTATGGAAATATGCCACGAATAATGAGTTATTTGAACTTTAATCTATTAGTGTGAGCAGATTTCCCCTGTGGGTCATTACTCAACTAATGTTGAATTTTCATGGAATAAGGAACACGTTTTTCTACTATTTTTTTTTTTTTTTTTTTTTTTTTTTTGCCTATGCGTATATACGGTTTGATAATTTTCGATTTGAAAGATGAGGTCGCGAGTCCGTTCTAATCCAAAAGGAATCTTTCCCGAAAATAAGCCAATCCCGTGTAGTGTACTTCTCATGTAGCTATGCTTCTAATTGTAGTTGTAAATAACAAAGTACGAATGTCCTTTCGTTCGTCTCACGCATGTCATTTTTGATGTGTAATACCCTGTGTAGAACTTGACGGTAATGACCACAAAATAATAATTCGGTTGTCTCATTTTCTTGACTAACGATTGCGAAAGAAATTTAATTTCTTAAAAATGGAGAGGCCTAAATATAAAATCTATTGAATCTAAATAATCTTCAATATTTAGTAATGAGAAACGACGTATTAAGAAGATAATATATCAGACAGATAATAAAATTATGGTGTGTGAGCCGTTTCCATAGTTTCTATGGGACATGGAACTTCAGACCTCTCCTAAGTGAGACGGGCGAAGGTCTCACACCTGCGATGAAACTCATCTCGCACCGTTATTCTACTTTTACTAATTCCTGTGTGCCCTTAAGCTGTTACACGGCATCTTTTCGTTCCCAGAAATCGGTTTTAGCATTTTAGATTGCAGTGATTGTAATGAGTTATTTTAACGTGCATTGGGATATTTTCACATGATCATTATACATCCTCTGTCCAAAAAAAAACCGAACTTTTCGAAAATAGAAGAAACTCGTGGCGCCGCCTGTTATATCCTTTTGTTGTCGAAAGCGGCGACCATCATTACGGATGTGTCAACAGTTTATGACATTTGTTTCATTAGAATCCGAGTTATAGTGCCAAGAGTGGCAGTGTGTTTTGACGAACGGTCGGAAAATGAGTTTCAAACAGAGCTGTGATTGACTTTTGTGTTAAACTTGGTAAACGTTTTACCGAAACGCATAAAATGCTTCAAAAAGCATACGGTGATGAATACTTATCCCGTACTCAAGTTTACGAGTGGTTTAAGCGATTTCAAAGTGGTCGTGAGACGCTTGAGGACGATAAGCTGGGCCGTCCAAAAACTGGACTGAGCGAAGTTTACATCCAAAAAGGGCGATTTCATCAAAGAAAACCCGAAAACGTCCTTGAGATTGATGGGAGATGAATCGGGGATTCCAAAATCAACTGTGCACGACATTTTGACCAAACGTTTGGGCCTTCGTAAACTGCGAAGTAAACTGTGAATTTGCGATTTCTTCCCCACAAGTTGACCGACGACCAAAAATGTATCGAATTGAACACTCTAAGGACCTCTCGTAATGACTTAGACTTCCTTGAAACGACCGTTTCAAGGAAGTCTAAGTGATGTTTTGAGTATGAATCCGAAACAAAGCGCCAGAGTGCTGAGTGGAGACCACCAGAAGAGGAGCATCCGAAAAAACGTCGCTTGGAGAAGTTGAGAGTAAAGTCAATGTTGATTTGTTTCTAAGGGCATTAACCACAAAGAATTCGTTCCGCCTGGCCAAACGGTCAATGATGAGTTTTATCTCGAAGTTTTGAAGCGATTGATAGTGAGAATTCGTCGCGTACGGTATGAATATCGTGAAGACCGACGGTTCGTCAAAACACGCTGTCACTCTTGGCACTATAACTCGGCTTCTAATGAAACAAATGTCATAAACAGTTGACACAACACTAATGAAGGTCTCCGCTTTCGACAAGAAAAAGGTAAAACAGGTGGAGCCACTAGTTTCTTCTATTTTCAAAACGTTCGGCTGCTTTTTGGACAGAGGGTGTAGATTAACATTTTCATGTTAGTAAGCATTTTTTTTTCGTTTATGTCATTTGCTTTTCCAAGGTCTGTTTTTGCAGATAACCCAATTCAGATCAGCATTCAATTACAGTCGAGGGTATCGTTTAGTATTGCTCTACATGAAGGTTGAGTGTGTGTTAAACCGGACGACTGATAAAGAGGCACAGTGCTTAATTTCAATGGAATGGGTCTTGGGATGCTGAATATGATGGACATTTTTTTCATTTTTTATATATATTTGCATTTGCAATTATCCATTCGGTGACCATATTAATATCGTATTGCATGCGTAAAAGACTTTATTTCCATCACAATGGAGGAATACCATTTCCATTTCGTGTGGTTATTAGAAAACCTTGATACTCCGAATAGCTATCGAAATAGGAGGAATTTGTACGATGCATTCCATAAAATAAATGATCATTAACAACACCACATCGATGTGTACTTGTAATATTACTTCCCCATTGTCATGTACATGGAAAAATTACTGTGGATTTGAAGTGTAATGTATGTACATTTCCAAGAATTTATTTAAGCTCTTCAGAGCAACCGGACTACCCAGGGTTAATTGCGTGTGTTTTAAAATTTTCGAGTCTGATTCCATCAATGCGTGGGGATTCGTTGGGACTAATCTGACGAATTTCAAAGAATATTTAATCCTTTGTTAGGATTATAAACAACTCATCTCGAGGCCCAATAAGGTATATAATGTTTTTGGAGAGTAACTGTTTCTTGTAAGCCTCTGTAGCGCAGATTTTATAGACGAGTGCCTGTTAGAACCACCAATGACGATGAAGAATCGTTTCTTGTAGTTTTGGGGCAGAGTTCTGAAAGGTTTGTTATAATCGTTTGCTAAATGTTGAGAGATATGAAGCAGTGTTTTAACCTAAGATCGCAAGTGCCATTCTGGAACGAAGTTTCTTTCTTTTTTTATTGTGATTTCAGGCTATCCTTTCTTTTCGCTGTTTTGGCTAATCCATGAATCTAGTTTCAATGCGATTTTTTTATGGCTTCGTCATATATTGTATCAACTCTGAGTTCAAGAGTGATGTGTAGAGTATCAACAGAGTTGAACCTTGCCATCTGCGTTCAGTCGATTTTTTCCCATGTCCCAACTTAGGATATTTTCGTTTATGAAGCATCTTTAGGGTGCGCTTTAGGAATTCTAGATTCGTGTTCAGTGTAACATGATGACGTAATTAATAGTCTGCTAGAACCAGAAAAACTATAGATATATTCCAGTTAATAGTCTAATAATTTAAGTAGTGAAAAACACAGTATGAGAAAAGATCTGAAAGGTCTGTTGGAAGAAACAAGAAAGAAATGTGTGTGAGAGTAAAAATTGTTGGATTGCTGCACAGATATGACCGTACTGAGTTAAGAAGGAGGGCGATGATAGCAAATAAATTCACACGCAGGCTGTGTAGAAGAAATGGATGCGAGGTTTTAGATGTGTGTGTGTGCGGGTGTGTTTCATTGCACAAAAGACTTGTATAAGAAGGATGGCCTACACTTGAATTCATTTGGCATCAGAAGCCTGGAGAAATTACTTCTTGGTAGGAGACCTAATGGAGAGTGTCAAAGAAACTAGATCATCAATGGAGGAATGGGAAAAATGTGTGTGAAAGTTAAGCTATAGCATGCAAATGTAATAACGATATGAATGTCTTCGAACATGGTTATGGATGTGACGAAGGGGAAGAAAAATATGCTTTGTGTTTGGACCTTTTATGTATGCCTGGGCAGGGAAAAGAGAAAATTCTAGAACAAGACCAACTAGATTGCACATCTAAATATAAAAATAGGCTAGGTGGTAATTTATTATTTCTATACACAAATACCAGGAGCATTAGAAACAAAAAATGGGTTGAGTTCGTTGCGTTATTGAATACGATGTGGCCTAAGATGGTTGGCATTGGGGAAACCTGGCTATCAGAATTAGATATGGTAAGTGGGATCGAGTGTAACGGATATACTAGTTTTAGGAACGACAGAAGAGATAGGAGAGGAGGATGAGTGCTACTAATGATATCAGATGATGTAAGTCCAGTTAGGGTTGAAACACAAGAAAACGATTATGGTAAAAATGTCCCATGTAGCAGTAAGTTTCAGTATGTCTGGTGTGAAGTGGAGGTTAACAGAATGAAATATATGGTGGGGTCTTGGTACAGACCTGGCGGCTTAGTTGCAGGGGGACGAAGAAATACATTGCCAATTTAGCCTTATGGGTACCAAGCGAATGATCATTATGGGTGAGTTTAATTTTACAAACAGTGACCGGGTAGAAGAGAAATCTCATGATAAGAAAGAAGAGGGGCTTATTGAATTGATGCGAGACAACTTTCTCAAGCAGCATGTGAAAGAAGGAACTCGAGGTCAAAGAGTGTTGGATTTTCTCATAGCGTCAAAAGAGATCTCTGGCAAGAACATGGTTATTTTACCACCAACTGGTGACAGCGATCATGCTGTTCATTCTTGGGAAGGATCTACTTATATGGGAGCTCCGATTAAAACAGGCTACATGCTGAACTACAAAGCTGGAAATTATGATCAACTTAGAGGAATACTATCTTTGGTCCCATGGTATCAGTTACTGAATGGGAAAAATATCAGCAATGCATGGGAATCTTTGAAAAAGTGCTTGAATAAAGCGGTATCTGAATGTATCCCTAGTGTTCGAAGAATAAATAGGTTGGGAGTGAAATGGATGTGCAGTCTTATTAAGGAATAGATCCACAAGAAGAAAATTATGGGGGAAAATATCTTGAGAATAAGAGCGAGAGGAGTTATAAAACAGATAAAGCTCAGGCCAGAAAAGTAACCAATATTGTGCGGAAAGCTAAATCAGAATATAGAAAAAAAAATTGGCTAAAAGCTAAAGCGATCCAAAAGAATTTTATCATTATGCCGCAAGCAAAAGAAAGAACGAATGTGAAAGAATAACTTTATTGAATGCAGTTGGTACTCTAGTATCGGAAGCTAATGAGATTGTTTAGTTAATGAGTGCCTACTTTGCTAAGATATATCAACCAGGTTCATGTAACATGGTATGCAGTGTTACTGATACGTTGGATGAAGAGTTAGAGGTGCATAAAAATGAGAGTGAAGAGCTGTTGCATAACCTGGATAAGAATCTACCAATAGGGACAGATGGAATATCAGCCCCTTTGTTAACACTTTCATTGCCAAGCTGAAAATTGGAATTTCGTGTGGTAGGCAACTTTTTTTTAATTTTTTTATTTAGTTAACGACGTCCACGCGATAACGCGTGATCGGCCGTTTGGTGGGAGCTCGCATCGCGCGATATCGCGTGTTTGGCAATGAACATGTTAAAGGAATGTTCAACCGAACAATTGTCTAGGCTAGTGGTTCCAACCCTTTTTCCACTTGTGTACCCCTTTCCAACCCATTTCTATAAATTGTACCCTTTGTTTTTAAAATAGCTATTTGTAAATACTGGCACTTTTGTTCAGCTTATCTTAATGTAAAATAGCGGAAATCAGGCCATTTTCGCCATTACAGATTATTTTGTGTGTACCTCTGAATGGCCAAGCACGTACCCACAGGGATACGCATACCACCGGTTGGGAACCAATGGTCTAGGCCCGGGGTCGGCAACCTTTTGAGTCGGAAGAGTCAAAAATTACAATTTACAAAATTTCAAAGTTTTTAAAGAGCCACAAGATCTTATTGTCTTAAAGGCATTTTTGCACGGCATTCGCTATATCTTCCCCTCTAGTTTGTCCCGAGAGCGGTAGCAATCCTAGAAGTTCTTCTTTTGGACTTTGGGAAGACATATACCTGACAAAAAGGGCAACTTGTGCCGTGTCTTTTATGTCGCAAGACTCTTCTATAGCAAGTGAATGATATAATCACGTAATCACAAGAAAGATATTTATTTAACCAAATATTTCGGTCTGGAAATAGCAGACCATCGTCGGTGGTATTACAAGAACAGTTTAAAAAAAAAAATATACAAGCTAGAATACTAACAATAGATCGTTGAAATTAGAACATGCCGCGTGATGTTATATCACTAAGTATGAAACGAAATATTTTGAAGTAGAAACATGATTGAATTTGCTATAAAAAAAAAAAAAAAAAAAAAAATAATAATAATAATAATAATAATAATGAGTAATCTTGATTAGGCTTTCCCAGATTTTTGATATAGATATGCAGTCATTACGATTCAGGTTGCGATGATGGAGCAAGGCCTCCACGCTTTCCTTGAAAAAACGTTCGAACCTATAACGGGATCTATGTAAGAGGCGCGTTTTGGACCAAAGGATGCTGTGGTCAGTTTCAATCCCGTGTTGAGCCAAACCAGACTTTTCAGGTTTATTGTGAAGAATGGATGATTGATGTTCTTGGATTCTTTTTTCAAGAGAACGTCCAGTCTGTCCAAAGTAAGAGAGATCACAGTTGCAAGGAATTTGATAAACTCCAGGAAGAGATAAAGTTGAGCGTTTGTCTTTAGGAGAAGGAAAATGAGAAGACAATTTGTTAATAGGAGAATACGTAGCTGTTAAATCATATTTCTTCAAAATTCTTGCGATAGGTTCTGAAATACCGGAGATATAAGGAATAGGTACTCGACGTATTGAATCTTTGTTGTTTTGTGGAGGATTATAAGATGTAAGAAGACGTTGAATACTTTTTTCAGAAAAGCCATTGAGTTTCATGTGTTGCTGGATAGTAGAAAGTTCTTTCTGTAGATAATCAAAAGTAGAACAATTAGTTTTGGCTCTTTTGATGAGACATTTTATAATTCCTGTTTTTTGACATGGATGATGGGCTGATTCTTTCAGAATATAACGACCTGTGAATGTTGGTTTCCTGTATACTGTAGTTGTAAGAATATTTGAAGATGATCGGATGAGGAGAACGTCTAAAAAAGATAACTGGTTGTTTTCTTCTAATTCCATAGTAAACTTTATGCGATGATGTAAGGAATTAATACTGTTTAAAAAGGAAGATAAAGTGTTTTTACTGTGAGGCCAAATAGCAAATATGTCATCTATATATCTTACCCAAAAAGATGGTAGAGGGAAACTAGATGTGAAGAGGACTTTTTCTAAATGTTCTAAATAAAAGTTGGCTAAAGCTGGAGAAAGAGGACTTCCCATGGCTGTTCCTTCTACTTGGCTATAAAATTTGTTTTGACATATGAAATAACCAGAATGTATAACGAAATCGAATAGTTTTATAATATCTTGAGGAAAGATGTCAGCAAGTAGTTTTAAAGTTTCCTTAAGAGGTACATTGGTGTATAAAGATTCTATATCAAAACTAACCATAAGATCTGTAGGTTGTAATGAGACATCTTTTAATTTTTCTAAGAAATCTGAGGAGTTTTTTAAAAAAGAACTCGAGTTGCCAATGTAAGATTTCAGTAATTTAGCTAGATATTTGGCTATACGGTAAGTAGGAGAATCAATGCAATCTACTATTGGACGAAGAGGATAGTCAATCTTATGGATTTTTGGAAGGCCATAAAATCTAGGAGGTCTTGCAAAATGAGTTTTAAGTCTTTCAATTGTGTCTTTATCCAAACTGATGACTTCATCAAGGAGAGAATTTAATTTCTTTAGTTGTCTGTTGGTTGGATTATAATCAATTTCTTGATATGTGGAGCGATCTCGAAGCAAAAGAGAAAGTTTTCTTCTGTAATTTACTGAGTCCATAACTACTGTTGCTTTTCCCTTGTCAGCTTTAGTGATAATGAGGTGATTATTTTTTCTCAAGTTTATCTCTAATCCGTAATCAACTTAAAGCTGCTAAACGTGATCTTGCTGTTCACAGTCATCAGACTTCTGATTTACGCACCTATATATCCACAAATTTGGATCCACATCTTTCTCACATAGTTCTAAATGTAGCTAAACGTTCTACTCAACGTGCTTATAATAAACTAAGTCAACATCTTAACCGTAAATATGAGGCTCTTTCGTCTAAACAATCCAAGCCATTCATAACTCCAGATAATTGGATTGTAAATATATCCGGACGTCCATTGACTAAAAGCGAAACCCTCATCCTTTCAAAAGGACATGATTTTTCTATTGTTCCAAATAAAATACCATATCTAGATTTCCTAGTTAACATTGAAAGGAATCTTCATCATCTAACCAGCGATAAAGCTAATGCTCTTCGCCTAGAAGTCGCTTCTTCTCTACTTAAGGCTAAACTTCCTCCTTCTAACATATCTCCTTCTGAAATGAAATCTTTACAGTCCTTGAGAAAAAATAATCACCTCATTATCACTAAAGCTGACAAGGGAAAAGCAACAGTAGTTATGGACTCAGTAAATTACAGAAGAAAACTTTCTCTTTTGCTTCGAGATCGCTCCACATATCAAGAAATTGATTATAATCCAACCAACAGACAACTAAAGAAATTAAATTCTCTCCTTGATGAAGTCATCAGTTTGGATAAAGACACAATTGAAAGACTTAAAACTCATTTTGCAAGACCTCCTAGATTTTATGGCCTTCCAAAAATCCATAAGATTGACTATCCTCTTCGTCCAATAGTAGATTGCATTGATTCTCCTACTTACCGTATAGCCAAATATCTAGCTAAATTACTGAAATCTTACATTGGCAACTCGAGTTCTTTTTTAAAAAACTCCTCAGATTTCTTAGAAAAATTAAAAGATGTCTCATTACAACCTACAGATCTTATGGTTAGTTTTGATATAGAATCTTTATACACCAATGTACCTCTTAAGGAAACTTTAAAACTACTTGCTGACATCTTTCCTCAAGATATTATAAAACTATTCGATTTCGTTATACATTCTGGTTATTTCATATGTCAAAACAAATTTTATAGCCAAGTAGAAGGAACAGCCATGGGAAGTCCTCTTTCTCCAGCTTTAGCCAACTTTTATTTAGAACATTTAGAAAAAGTCCTCTTCACATCTAGTTTCCCTCTACCATCTTTTTGGGTAAGATATATAGATGACATATTTGCTATTTGGCCTCACAGTAAAAACACTTTATCTTCCTTTTTAAACAGTATTAATTCCTTACATCATCGCATAAAGTTTACTATGGAATTAGAAGAAAACAACCAGTTATCTTTTTTAGACGTTCTCCTCATCCGATCATCTTCAAATATTCTTACAACTACAGTATACAGGAAACCAACATTCACAGGTCGTTATATTCTGAAAGAATCAGCCCATCATCCATGTCAAAAAACAGGAATTATAAAATGTCTCATCAAAAGAGCCAAAACTAATTGTTCTACTTTTGATTATCTACAGAAAGAACTTTCTACTATCCAGCAACACATGAAACTCAATGGCTTTTCTGAAAAAAGTATTCAACGTCTTCTTACATCTTATAATCCTCCACAAAACAACAAAGATTCAATACGTCGAGTACCTATTCCTTATATCTCCGGTATTTCAGAACCTATCGCAAGAATTTTGAAGAAATATGATTTAACAGCTACGTATTCTCCTATTAACAAATTGTCTTCTCATTTTCCTTCTCCTAAAGACAAACGCTCAACTTTATCTCTTCCTGGAGTTTATCAAATTCCTTGCAACTGTGATCTCTCTTACTTTGGACAGACTGGACGTTCTCTTGAAAAAAGAATCCAAGAACATCAATCATCCATTCTTCACAATAAACCTGAAAAGTCTGGTTTGGCTCAACACGGGATTGAAACTGACCACAGCATCCTTTGGTCCAAAACGCGCCTCTTACATAGATCCCGTTATAGGTTCGAACGTTTGTTCAAGGAAAGCGTGGAGGCCTTGCTCCATCATCCCAACCTGAATCGTAATGACTGCATATCTATATCAAAAATCTGGGAAAGCCTAATCAAGATTACTCATTAATTTTTTTTTTTTTTTTTTTTTTTTTTTTTTATAGCAAATTCAATCATGTTTCTACTTCAAAATATTTCGTTTCATACTTAGTGATATAACATCACGCGGCATGTTCTAATTTCAACGATCTATTGTTAGTATTCTAGCTTGTATATTTTTTTTTAAACTGTTCTTGTAATACCACCGACGATGGTCTGCTATTTCCAGACCGAAATATTTGGTTAAATAAATATCTTTCTTGTGATTACGTGATTATATCATTCAGTCTTATGTCGCAAGTATCCTTAAAACAACAAATTCTATAGCAAGTGATAAGGCAGAAGAAGGTTGAATATCTTCCACCTGCAAATATGTTACATTTGAAGACATTTTAGCTATTCTATCTTGAACTGTTTTAGCGGATACGAGAAGCTGGGCATAATGAAATATAATTTATCAAAAAACATTTTACAAATATTTCCCAATTAAAAATACCTACCTAAATAAAATAAATAATTCTCTAATAATTTAATTATTAAAATAAATAATTTAGACACGAAACACGGTTTGTCTCACTCTCTCACGTACTGATTCACTATAAGTGCATAGTTTCGTCGCATCTGTGGTCGCCTCCCGTGTGCGGTGATCGCCGACCGGCACGAACGGACTTGTCAGAACGTGTTTATCACGGCGCAGTCTGCACATTTTAGTTTTTTTTTTTTAATTTTGGCAAATATTAGATACTTAGTTTACGAGTAAAGGTGTTATTCCCAGCTATGCCGAAATCAATGAAAATTGCCAAACATATAAACTTCCGAGAGCTTCCGACGGACTGACGACAGTGACGATGCGTGTCACGGGGGAGGGGTGCGGTAAAAAGCTAGTACAAGTGGCTGAGAGATAGAATCGGTGCCTAATCCTCGTTAATCGATTCAGAACGATTTTTAAATTTTTTTTTGATAAAATAAATAATATTTGCGTATGGAACTAAAAAGCCGCAGCTTCACATCCAAAGAGCCGCATGTGGCTCGCGAGCCGCAGGTTGCCGACCCCTGGTCTAGGCCTTTCACATGTTTGTATAACTTGGGTCTCAGCTCAGGAATGATACCACTGGAATGGAAGGAATATATGATGGTTCCATCGTACAAAGGTGGTGCAAAAACAGATGTGTCTAACTACCGACCTATCAGGATCTCTGATATAGTAGTGAAGATTTTACAGAAGTTGGTAAGAACTCGCATACAAAAATGGAGAGACCAACATGCTATACTCTGCAAAGGAACAGTATAGGTTTACTAAAGAAATTTCATGTTTTAGCAATTTGCTCATATTTTATGACAATGTTACGGCCGAGTCAGGTATAGGGAATGGATACCCTATGATAATGTTGGATTTTTTCTAAGGCATATGATAAGTACCACCCACACGAAAGTCTGTTGCATGAACTGGAGAATATGGGATTGGAATATAAACTCTTGACTTGGATCAGGAGATGGTTGACAGAAGGATATCAAAAAGTGGTATACAGTCAGTGTGAATCTGCTAGATTTAAGGTGACAGGTGGTGTACCTCAGGGTTCAGTCCTTGGGCCATTATTGTTCAGTCTGTACATTAATGACAGCTGGGAGGGTCATCAGATGAGCAATTATTTGCCGATGATGCGAAGATAGGCAGGGCAATCAGGGATGCTACGGATATTCAGCAATTACAAAATTATTTGAAAAGACTGGAAATCTGGGCAAATGAAAATGGCTGTCGGTTTAATGTTAGTAAGTGCAAAGTTATGCACTTCGGTTAGAGTTTCAGCGGCATATTATATTAGCGGGGTTATGCTACAAGAAACTAAGGAGGCAAGGGATCTTGGCTTATTGGTAAATAGGAATTTGAAGTTCAAAGGTCATATAGCAAAAGAAGCAAATACAACTCAGAGGATAATTGCTATGCTGAAGCGAACCTTGACATGCAAGAATAAGGAAGTAATTTTGCCTCTTTATAAGGCTTTGATAAGACCACACCTGGATTTCTAGGCACAGATTTATTTTCCCGGATTCCAAGGGGATAAAGAAGACGTGGAAAGGGTGCAAAGAAGAGTTACAAAGATTATATCCGGATTATAGGATTTAAATTATGAGGACATATTGCCAATATGTGAATTGCACACTGTGATTAACAGGAGAAAGAGAGGGTTATATGATAGAGGTCTATAAACCTTTGAATGGGTGTTATAGGTTACTTAAATATAAAGAGCTAATAAGCTTCATTTCGGCAATGAAAACATTACTTAAATTAAGGGGATATTAAATCCCACATAGTTTTAAAACCGAATAAGAAACTCAAAGATTGGAATCAGAGAGTTTCTTGCCGAATATAGTAAACTATAAAGTATCGGCGACACTAGCGTTAGCCAATGTAAGTGATCCTAGTACGTGGTACAATACCGGACGACTCGTTGCAAAGGTGGCGGAAGTTCAGATCGCTATTCTTAGGTATTTTCCATAATGTAAAAACACATTTCCTAGGAAATGTATGCTGTTATTACATTATGGAGGGAGGTCACTACCCAGACCGGTTTCAGCCTTTTTTGAGGCTTCATCAGTGAGTAGCTAGACCTAATACCAAAGTGTATAGCGAAAAGAACTTATATACTCTGCGGACGAGTTATCCAAACAGGTGCAACCATTAAGTTACTTAAATATAAAGAGCTAATAAGCTTCATTTCGGCAATGAAAACATTACTTAAATTAAACATCTTAAATTAAACATTACTTAAATTATACATTTCCTAGGAAATGTGTTTTTACATTATGGAAAATACCTAAGAATAGCGATCTGAACTTCCCCCACATTTGCAACGAGTCGTCCGGTATTGTACCACGTACTAGGATCACTTGCATTGGCTAACGCTGGTGTCGCCGATACTTTATAGTTTACTATATTCGGCAAGAAACTCTCTGATTCCAATCTTTGAGTTTCTTATTCGGTTTTAAAACTATGTGGGATTTAATATCCCCTTAATTTAAGTAAGGGTGTTATAGGATTTCGCTAAATGAGATTTCTCCTTATATGGAAGGTGAGGAGAGAACACGGGCGCATCCATGGATGTTAAATTTATTTGCACTCAAGAAATGGGTAAGAGCTAGGTTTTTTCCTCACACGCTAGTGAGTGAGTCTGTGGAATAGTTTCTCTTTAGGAGTAGTGAGTGCATGTTTTGAGAATGATTTTGGTGATTCATAGCCTCCCTTGATGAATTCGTGACTTAATGGATGTCTCAGATTATAATAATAATGATAATAATAATAATAATAATAATAATAGGGTGGGAACAGTGTGTGTGTGTGTGTGTGTGTGTGTGTGTGTGTGTGTGTGTGTGTGTGTGTGTGTGTGTGTGTGTGTGTGTGTGTGTGTGTGTGTGTGTGTGTGTGTGTGTGTGTGTGTGAAGAATACTATTAGGCCAGATATGGATCGGCAGATTACATTATTGAGCACAGAAGGAGTAATTATCCTGGGAGAATTTATAACGGAATATAATCCGAAGTAAGAAAGAATACATGGCAGAAAAGGAAAAGGGATAGAGAAATTATGCTTAGAGGGGTGGGAGAGAAACTAATGCTTTACAAGGCGTATTCCTAGTAAAGGAGTTCAATGAAAAATGATCTGGAAACTTCTAATTTCCGAGATGCAGGCTCTTTGTGGTTACAGGAACCGACAGCGTAAAAGCAAATAAAGGCAACTCGATGAAGTCGTGAAGTGGAATTCAGTGTAATAGTTTTGCCCTGAGCAGATAGTAGTTTTATTTGTTTCAGTTTTAAGTAACACGTCGGCGTATTTTGAAATGAAGGGTAAGTTCCCTTTTAATGATTGACTGAGACGTACTTTTAAGATTGATGTGCCAACGAAAATGCACAGCAGCACTTTATCAAGAAGCGAAGGTGGCTTTTGTACAAATAGACGCTTTTAGGACTTTTGTACTGCTAATTTGAGTTAGACGTGGTAGAAATCATCTTCCACGATGTATTTGATGACATTCCTTATCGTTGAGGAAAAGGATGTTATTGTATGATGGAGATCCATCAAAGGTTTTTGAAAGATAAATTTGGAGAGGTGAACCAATTACAGAAAGAGAGAGAGAGAGAGAGAGAGAGAGAGGCAGGAAACGTTTTCTGGAGGCAAATATGGCCAGTTTATTTATTTTATTATTTTTTTTTTGTGGTGAGGGGAAATAATTCTGTATTTTTCATGGACTTTCTGCAAGTATTAAGCATCTTGTCTTATGTCTGCATGCCTTTCATCCGATTTCATACGAAGCGTATTATTCTCTTGATGTATCTGGGTGTTAAAATATTTAACAGGGTATATATGCGGCTCATTGCAATATATTTATCCATATATTTATTAGGAGTCAAAATATGAATTCAATATCTTGTAGAGAAATTAGGGGATTGCAATCTGACATCGTGCTGTTAAATGTTTTTTTTTTTTTCAGGTGAAGTATAATGTTCCGAACAGTTTCAAAACTTAAAATATAATAAATAAATAAATAAATAAATGTACGTAGCAAATCTTCTCCTTTTGATTGTTCTGCTGTCAATTTTTATTCCTAAATAAGCATTCACAGTTCCAATTATGCAGTAATATATGCGTGACAATTGTTTTTACTAATGGTTCTCAATACTTCTCAATTAAAAATTTCCAATTTATTTGCTTGTAATCAGCACTGAAAGTACCTTATCAAACTAGATCTAATATGCCGCCATTTTTAGATCTGTATTATCCTTTTGCATTTTATTTATTTACGACGTCTGCAGTGAAAGTCATTGCAGTGTTTGGTGCAAAAGTAGTATTTCCAGTTGATAGCATTAAATGACAGAAGCCCTCGATGTAAATCATAACAAAAGTCGTCTGAACAGGAAAAAACCTTAGAAATGCCGGAATTTATAAAGGAAACCGTCAATTCTTTGTTCATTTCAACTGTTCTGAGACAGACGTTATTATAAGTTTTAAACCAATGAACCAAACCTGCTGCCTCCAGCTTTTTTACTTTTATATTCAAATACAGACACTAACGATTTAATTGTATTACTCATATAATGCTTTTCAGCGTACTCAAAGTTGAATTCCGTAAATTGGCCAGAAATGTTCAGATTTTTTATTGTTCTCCAGTTCTTGAACATATTTCTACACACAATACTCATGAATACTTACTGCGTCCCTATCCTCACGTGCCACTGAGCAAGTTGTAACAAGGTCGTCCCTTGTATGTAAATCAGCGGGGTGTAGCCTACGGTTATTTGCATTTCCTTGTATCAAGAATACTTAACATAAGTTAAAAAACACATTGGAAATATTTTATTTTTATTCGGTGAAGTCATAAAAACGAAAGGACAGAACAAATTGCTGTTATGAAGGTCAGTAAGCGGTAGCGAAATGATATAACAAAGTACGAAATATCATGATCGTGCATGGGTTTATTTCTACTATAGTATTTGCGTTTTCATGCGTTTTATTTTTCTATAAATTAAAAGACAGGAAACATTTCTTTCTTTATGCTATACATGTAATATTTCTATTACTTTATATTAATATTCCATTAAAGAGACAAATCACTATGTGCTTGTCCCCCATCAATCCTCGCGGATGCTGACGTTTATGCTATCAACAATTAAGGTTCTATCGCTTGATATAACCTTAATTGGTGGCTTTAACCGCTACTTTTGCCTAACTCTCCGGACTATACTCCGCACGGTTCCTTCCGCCAGAAGGATGGAGCCAGTACATTTGAAGTATGACATTCCCTGCTAGTGAATGACCAACTTGAAACCCCTTTTTACGATCTGCCGTGGATGAAAATTTCCTTATCCACTCATTTATTAACTATCTCTGTTTCTCTCCAATTTCTGATAAGTACTCTGGCCGTTTCCATTATTTTTGTATGAAGATGGATCATATGCAGTCCAAATGGGAAGCAGCAAGATCGTCTTCCTTATGAACTTCAAGGTCGTAACTGAGAATGGCTTCTCTTCTTCAGTACCACCTACCAAAAGGGAAGACACAGAGATATTCGCGGTCAGTAACAATCTTTCACAAATTGCCCATCTGCTCACCACAATATTTTCATTCTTTCTCTTCTTCTTCTTCTTCTTCTTCTTATTATTATTATTATTATTATTATTATTATTATTTTATTGACATACTTGATACACAGTCAAAACAAGATATTATATAAATAAAAATTTGACTGGTGATTCAGAACAATTCAGATTCTACCCAAGAATCTAAGAATAGTCCATCAGGTGGCGTCTTAAAATATGGACTGTTCCAAGTAATGCTGTTTTTTGTAGGTCATATAGGGTCAATTCATTGATTTTTAATTGCTCTAAATAGTTGGACAGCTTCTTTGAAGTTGCACCAAGTGCACCGACAACTATTGGGATGACTTCGTGTGTTTAAGCCACAGTCGGCCAACTTCGATTGCCGATATTTAGTAAATTTTTCCAGTTCTTTGTTGTTAATGATGTTATCAGTGAGTACAGCGATATCAGTAATCCAAACCTGTCGATGTTCGATAATTGTGATGTCAAGTCTATTGTGTTCCAAATGCCGATCAGTTTGTATTCTAAAGTCCCAGAGAATTTTTGCTGTTTCGTTTTCCAATACTGTCTGTATTTTATGCTGCCACCAGTTATCAGAAGTAGGAAAGTCATATTTTTTCCATATGACTATTTTGGCCACTTGATCATGGCGGTATTTATAGTCAGTTTGAGCTATTTTGCTGCAGGCACTGATTAGATGCTCTACAGTCTCATCTTTCTGATCGCATAATCTGCATTTGCTGTTATTATTCACGTTGAAAATTTTTGCTTTGATTGCATTAGTTTGTAATGCCTGTTCTTGAGCTGCTAAAATAAATTCTTCTGTTTCTTTTTTAATGAATCCGTGTTGACGCCATTGCCATGTCTTGTTCACGTCAATTTTGTCCTCAGTATCTCGAAGAAATTGGCCATGCAAAGGTTTAATTTTCCAGCGTACATATTGGTTTTTTGTTGTTCCTTTTTTTAATCGGATTTGTTTCTTGTTGCTTTTAGAAGGATCTGTTGTGTAATTGCTTGAAGCATTGGTTCAGAACTATTGTCGATGTAATTTCTTAAACCAATTTCTTCTTCTTCCACAGTCTGTCTCACTTGCAGCAGACCCCGTCCACCTATTCTCCTCGGTAGGTACAACCGGTCAACATCACTTCGTGGATGTATTGCATGATGCATAGTCATTAGTTTTCTAGTTTTGCGGTCTAGTTTTTCTAGGTCTTCTTTTTTCCAATTTATTATGCCAGCTGTGTATCGGATCACTGGTATAGCCCAAGAATTCATTGCTCTAATTGTGTGTGAAATGTTCCGAAAACAAAACTAAATGGAGTTTAGTTTTGTTTTCGGAACATTTCTAACTCTTTTGATGTATTCTGATGCTGTCTGTTGTTTAACTTTCGAGTGGAGAATATCATTGGCTTCTAATATTCCTAGGTATTTATAGTGTTCGTCAGCTGAAGTTTATTTTATATATTTCTCTTGATCAATTTTCATTAATTTTTCGTCGTTTAATAGATAAAATTGCGCATTTATCTAAACCAAATTCTATTTTGATGTCCTGACTGAAAATACGAATTGTGTTCAATACAGAATCTATTTGCTGGGCTGATTTTCCATATAGCTTCGAGTCATCCATATACAACAGATGGGAAATTTTATTATTACATTTAGGAATTTCATATACAAGTTTTGTTTTCTTCAGAATCATAGACAAAGGTATCAAAGAAATGTTGAAGAGCAATGGTGACAAGGAATCACCTTGGAAAATTCACGTTTAATGCTGATATCTCCAAATCGTTCATTATTCACTATCAATGTTGTCTTCCATGATTTCATAGCAGTAGCCAGAAACGAACATAAGCTTTCGCTAATTTCAAATATTTTTAGTATTTTTAGTGATTTTAGGATCCAGGAGTATGGAAGGAAATCGAATGCTTTCTGGTAGTCTATCCATGCCATGTTTAAATTAGTTTTTCGTCTTTTTGAGTTTTTGAGAATCAATTTATTAATAAGGAACTGGTCTTTTGTTCCTCTAGATTTTTGAAAATTGCCTTTTTGTTCAATCGGATAAATCTGATTATCTGATAAGTAGTGGTATATGGAATTTGCTATGATTGCAGTGACCAGCTTAAGCATACTTGGTAGGCATGTTATTGGACGATAGTTACTTGGGTCTGCATCCTTATCCTTATCTTTCATTAAGAGAAAAGTGTGCTCAGATATCATCCAGTCTTCCACTGAGACTGACAGCAACAAATAATTCAATTGTTCTGCCATTCGATCACGTAGACTGGTTAGATGTTTTAACCAAAATCCATGTAGTTCGTCTTTGCCAGGTGCACTCCAGTTTTTTAATTTTCTAGCTTGAGCACTGACCATTTCTTTAGTGATAATAACATTTTGCATTTGTTTTTGTTTCATTATTATTATTATTATTATTATTATTATTATTATTAAGAAAAAACCCAAGAAGCCGGGGACTAATCGAGGGACTCCATACTATTCGCACCAGCTATCATACTTATTCTTAAATTCATTGACACTGCTTGCACTCACAACATCCAATGGCAATCCATTCCAGTCACGCAAAATCCTAAGAAAGAAATATCTAGCCCTCACCCCTTCTATAGAGCATTTATTCTCAACTTCCATGGATGCGCTCGCGTCCTTTTCCCACCCTGCATAAATTGAAAAATTCCATCAATTGAAATCCTGTATGAGAAATCCTGTATAAATTCATATTCTCCAATTCTTGCAACAGTCTTTCATACTGTATTCTGTTAAAAGCCTTAGCAAAATCCAAAAGTATCACGGTGTATCCACTTCCATTGTCTAACTCAGTGGTAACATTATTATAATGTTATCAAGTTGCTAAATCATGATCTTCCCTTAGTAAATCGAAGCTGTTCGTTGCAAAATAGAGATTCTCTCTACCCATTTCTGAGTGCGATTCCTACCTAACTTTTCCAAAATTTTCACCACCACTCCTGGGACATTGAATGATTGAAAGTTGGATGCATCTCTCTTTGCACCCTTTATGCAATGGAACTAGCATATATTCTTTCTATTAATGTGGAATTTTTCCTTTTATGATACCCAAATTATACAGCCTGGTCAAAGTAATAGTCACTTCAACGGTACGCCCTTTTGGCATCCTTGCTCATATTCCATCAGTTCCTATTGCAGAATTTTTATTCAGTTTGTGCAACAGCTCTAATGCTTCCTCTTCAACCATGTGAGTTTCCTTCCTACGGCGAAGAGGTAGCGATGAGTTCTATTTTGCACATATCAAATTGATATTGTTTAGCAAAATGGATGCTCATTAATTGAACAAGTAATGATCTGCATTCAGTGGAGTTATTTTTTCAGGTTCATTCTTTCTTTTACTTGTAGCATAACGATATAATTCATTTGGGTTGTCTTTAACATTCAGAGCCTGTTTCTTTTCATACTCTGACTTATCTTTCCGTACAACACTTGTGACTCTTCTGGCCTGCTGCTTACAATTATCATAACGGACATCATCCTTATGCAAACGGTATTCCTTCTACATCATCTTTTTCTTGCGAATGTCTTGCTTAATTATTTTACACATCCACTTGACTCCTACTCTATTTATTCTTTCATCTGTGCGGACGCATTCTGATATCGTATCATCTAAGTATTTTTAAACACTTCCCACGCACTGTCAATATACTTTCCATACAATAACTGATACAACGGTACAGAACCCAGCCTGCCCTTGAGGTGGTCATAATTATCTGCTTTGTAGTTCAGCAAGTAACCTTTCCTGAATGGAATACTCATAAACTTAGTCTTCCCAAGCGAGTACTGCATGATCACTGTCACCAACTGGAGGTAGAATAGTTACGTCTTTATCTGAAACGCCTTCTGATACTATAATCAAATCCAGTAGCGACTCGTGGCTTGAAATCGTGGGGGTACTGCAACTTTCAAAATATACATATACACTGTAGGCATACGTGTTTGGGTAAAATATTCAAATTATGGTAAAAATTAAAAAAAAAAAAATTAAACATGAAAAAATATTGTTTATTATCGATAAAATTATACAGTGTGCTATAATTCAAAATTAATTAAAAATAAAATCCATCATCATAACCCCAATAATATTCTAAAATAAAAACTATAACAAATGTTACGTCTTTAATTGTAATGTCCAAATATTTAAAGAGACGGACTAAACACGATAAGCATTACGAACATTCTACTACTGGCGCAAAATGCATATAAACAACAGTGGAACTGCGCGACGGACAGTGCCGCGTTACGATAATAGCTCGCATCTCACTATGACGTGCATATGCTTGCACGCGTAGCAATATGACACTGATGACACTGTGGTAATCACAGTGCTGCTTGCGTCCTTCCCCCCCCCCCCCCGATAAGTGCTACAAGATTGGTTTTTATTATTTTTTATACAAAATAAGAGAATTGTATAGGATTGTTGATGATAAAATTAAATATTACCAGCAAATATAAATAAATTAATAAATATATTTATATATCGAGAAAAATTGGGGATGCTGCAGTTCCGCAGTGTCTATGCACGAGTCGCCCCTGATCAAATCTAACACTCTTTGCCCCCGAGTTCCTTCTTTCACATGTTGCTTGAGGAAATTGACTCTCAACAATTAAATAAATGAATTTTCATTTATCTCATGAGATTAATTTACCGTTGCCCAATCAATATTTGGATAATTAAAGTCTCCCATTATGATTACTCTTTTGGTGCTTATCTTTTCTATTTGTTGATGCATCTCTTCATCACTAGCAACCGATCCACCAGATGTGTAATTGATCTTGTTAGATTCCACCTCACACCAGATGGCGTCACATACACAGTGCCAAATTATTCTACTGTGCAATCACATTTAAAAATCACTAATGCCAATTTTACCAGTCTAGGAAAACAGTAATATTGAGATATCTCTGAAGAAATGGGAGCTCATTAATTGCTGGCGAAGCACAATATACTACTATGCAATGACAGTGACGCGCATTTGAGTGAGTGGAAGTTGGGTTTTCAATTTTCGTCTGGTTTTTCAACTTCGTTTGGAAGAACGAGGCAAGTATTGCGGTCGGTAAGTCAATCCTTTCTCATTCGGACGAAATGCCAACTACTCCTGTGGGTAGCAGGTGGCTTTCATCGCTTGGTGAAATTGTACCACTTTGATTATTAGCGTCGTGAAATATTCATGATCCGGAAGGATTAAGAAACCCAATCCTTCAAGATCATGAATACTTCCATAGTTCGAAATTGTCGTTCGGATTTTATTCCATCTGTTTATCAATGCATTGTTTGGCAAACATTTCAAATATGAAAGAATGGCTTGCAAAGGTTCAGACGTTAAGAAAGCGTGTAGTGCATGACGGAACATCGGAAAGTAAAGCAGAATCTGCCACAGTAAGAAGCTTAAGTGAGCCTCCGTAGCTCACTCGGTATAGACGAAGCCCTTTGGTCGGAAAGACCTGGGTTCGATTCCCTTCCCCGACGTGAAGAACTTTTATCTGGGTCTCTTTCGACAAAAGGTGAGTTAGCCGGGCTCATACGGAGGTAGGGGGCTTTTTGACCGGGAAAATCAAGTTTGTCGTCCACCAAAACAGGCAAACCGGTCCCATGAACACACACGGATTACACTCAGGAATACATAAGACCCAGCCATAGGCCTTATTTAACCGAGCCCTAATAAATTGGGGGACTGAGATGGTGCCATACTTCCCTGCAAAAAGGGTCTCGCGGACATTGTATCTTCTAATAAATAAGAAGCTTAAGTAAAAATTCACCGGCTGATAACGAAAGTGTATTGTCATAGTGTAAAGTGGATTCAGTAAAAGCAAAACAATTAATTAAAACTAGAAAAAGTTTGAATCTTAAAATAAGCCGAACGACCTCAAATATTATTACAGACTTCTCATAGGGATGTTGTTTGTAAATACAAAAATAAATCACATTAATTCAATTTGATGGAGTTAAGTTACTGGTGCAAGGAAAAAAGCAATAAATTATCGCAAGTAATGTACCTTTCTGGGATCGCGCAGTTCCTTTGTCGTCATGGTAACAGAGGATTTAACGAGAAAGTCACATCTCAGATCGAACTCTCTTACGAAACCAAAGGAATGCCCTTCATCAGGGCGTCATAAAAGGCTTCTGGATTTTATTTAGGAAGAGACAAAACACATCAAAAATATTGTTTGAAATATTTCACAATTCTGAACAAGTTTCAAACAGAACACTCGTTTAGTCAATTTACAATTTAATCGATCCTTCTTGAAGTTGAAGGAATTCTAAGTTTTATTTTCTTTATCTTTGCATTTGCGTTCCTAGTATTGAACCGAACTTAAGAAGTATCCTCAGGTTTATTATTTTATTCTTATTCGGCATATTCTTCTGGTAAACTGTGAATCATACGCAGGGGCGACTCGTGCATAAGGGCACTGAGGAACTGCAGCACCCCCAATTTTTCTCGATATATAAATATATTCATTAATTTATTTATATTTGCTTGTAATATTTAATTTTATCGTCAACAATCCTATACAATTCTCTTATTTTGTATAAAAAATAATAAAAATCCATCTTGTAGTACTTAGGAGGGCAAAGGACGTTAGCAATACACTGTGTTTACCACAGTGTCATATTGCTACGCGCGCAAGCATATGCACGTCATAGTAAGATGCGCATCTCACGTCATAGTGAGATGCGCGCTATTAGCCTAATGCGGCACTGCCCGTCGCGCAGTTCCATTGTTGTTTATATGCAGTTTGCGACAGTAGTAGAGTGTTCGTAGTGCTTATCGTGTTTACTCCGTCTCTTTAAATATTTGGACATTACAATTAAAGACATAACATTTGTTATAGTTTTTATTTCAGCACATTATTGGGGTTATGATGATGGATTTTATTTTTAATTAATTTTGAACTGTATAATTTTATCGATAATAAACAATATTTTTTCATGTTTATTTATTTTTTTTAATTTTTACCATAATTTTGATATTTTATCCAAACACGTATACGCTGTACTTACATTTCGTATGTATATTTCGAAAGTTACAGCACCCCCACGATTTCAAGCCACGAGCTGCCACCGATGATACGAATCCCGTAGAGTGTTTCTCACTGACAGATTGAAATTAATTTTCGCTGTCCGCTGATGCCACTCTCTAGAGTACCGTCTGTCTTGCGTAAAGGCAGAATTAATTTTTCGTCGGTTAAGCAAAGTTAGGTTAATAAATACTGAAGAGAGGATAATTTAGAAACCCATAAATTAAAGAATTTTGTTACAACGTTGAGAGTCATTTTAGTTGATAAATTGGCCTTCGAGAGAGTTAAGAAAAATGTTATTGCGTGATGATGAAGAATTATACCGAAAAAGAGAGAGAACGGGCGCGCGCGCACATGCACCCACACCTACCCACACACAGAGAGAGAGAGAGAGAGAGAGAGAGAAATGTGTTCACATTTTTGTGTACTGTAATGGACAGAATTTGTGAATGATGAATATAATTTCCTTAAAAAATCGTTTGCAGTTTGCAAATCTTTGAAAGTAGTTTGATGACGTCACTGCTATCCCTCGGTAGAAGCATAGCCGTGACATCACCAAACTGCTCGAATAAAAAAAAAATGTTAAACTGCTTATCAACAACTGCAAACTGCATTTTCTTATCTATTCCCTATTGTTTCTTTCATTTTTTTTGCGCTTAACAAAATTAGCAAAATGTGACAAATTTTTTAAACTTTTAGAATTTTATTTTATGAAAGAACTCGGAGAAAATTCAAAGAGAATTCGAGGTACGGGCTGAACTTAAAGGAAATAATTTAAGTTCATCAAAAGACACCCGAAGCGAAAGACTAATACTAGATTAGAAAGGGGTGGCCATAGAGAGAATGATCGGTTAAGCAATTACTTCCACATGTGGGTGAAGCTTAATTATATCTGATGATTAATGTATTACCTGTCCGATATTACAGCTTGGATATAATCACACACACACACACACACACACCATCTGTCGGTAGCTCTGACCAAAACTGGTTTCTTCTACGCTTCGCTGAAAATAGAATCGTCTTGCTTACTTCAAATTATGTTCGCTCTTACTGATTCCATTTCTTCTTTTGTATTGGAAGATAAAAACAAACGTACAGCAGTCGGTTACTCCCTCACAATTCTAAACACGTAAGTCTGTCTTCGTGCATTTTACATACACATGAGAGTAGATTGATCTGAAGGAGATCACGGTAAACAAGTACCGCCATCTTGTGGTCCTAAATCTTATAAGATGTAGATTATGTATAAAGTAAGACAGGTTTACATAATGTATAAAGTGAATTTTATTTGTTTATCTGAAGGCCTTTCAACTGATGGTAGGTTAGCCACTCCCATACAGAAAATAATCATTTTATCTTGCAAACAAACAAATGGATCCCAAACGCATGAACACACCCGCTCTAACAGTGACGGTACTCTCTTTAAAAAAAAGGGGAAAAAATCAGAGTTACTGTCACTGTTGGAGAAAGTTAATGATGAAACTGCCCTTTGATTAACCGTAATCTATAATGTTCATTATTTTCATTTGAGTATCGTTAAAAAAAAAAAAAAACATTTATCTGACAAAAGTTTCCTGCCTTTGAGAACACACGTCTTCAACTTATGGAGAAAGTAAGGAAGACAGCAGTCCAAGACTTCAGTAACAAAGTGATGAATAGTGTTCGCCAACAAGCTTTCATGATTACAAAGAGATGCGGAGTTACTTCATGTTGCAAGCCCAGAGAGAATATTTTTACTTTAAGCTGCGTTAAATGAATAGCAGACGCAGGAGATGGGTGATGATTATCAGCGTCAGATTAAAGGCTTACTAGGATGATTTAATTGCTCGAAATTACTTGTGTATCGTTGTTAGCCTTTAAGTTAATTACATTGGTTTCAGTTTGTTGTGGTTATTCCACATCAATCATTTCTGTTTTGTGTATTTTTGTTTAGAAAAGATAAACGCCTTGGTTAAAGTGAGCACATATAAAAGTAAACCGTTTTTATTATTCTGTCCGCTGATTAGTAGAAATATAAGTGATTCACGTGGCTCATTGTTGGCAAACGAAGTGCTTGGGAATCGCGTGACTGTTTACTAATAGTTCGGGTTATTCCATTCCTGTTGAAATAGGTAAAGCAGCAAGCAATCGAGTTCTTTTAATAATCTTCTACTTCTTCTTCTTCTACTTCTACTTCTCTTCTTGTTCTTCCTAACATGAATTTTAGGCCAGATGGCCTATTCCGGTCTCATGCCATCTCTTTCTTGGTCTTATGATTTTCTTAAAGAGCTAAAATGTGTTTGTAAAGTTTGGAGAGTTTAGATAAGATCACCGACACGATGATTTTAACCAAAATATATCATTAATTAATTTATTTATTTTTCCGGAATGACAAGTATGAGAATTAATTCTTTAAATTGAAAGAATTAATTCTTTGAATCTTGGAGTTTGTTACAGTCTGCAGATGTGCGACTATACAAAGAAACTTAAAACAGTTGACAAAAAAGAAAGAAAGAAAAAACTCTGAAGCATTTCAGCAGAGAATGAAGTTGAAAAGATGTCAAAAGGAAAAGTGTCCTAATAGCATTTTAGTATCAATTTAGAGATGAAAAAATGAAGAAGATGAATAACATCCTAAGAGGTAAAAGAAGATGAGTGAAACAAACAACAGAAAATGGAATTTCTAGCTTAATATTTCTTTTTTCTTGTACAGTTCTTGTATTATATTTATGCACATTTTAATCATTAATGAAATAAATTTACATATAACAGGCAAAATTCTCTATCTATCTATCTATGGGTTTGAATATTCATAATTTTGTGCACTCAAAATACTCAATTTATCTATATTGTTATTTTTATTCCTTCCGTATAAGGAAGGAATAACACTTTTATCGGTGAAAAACTGACGCTGAGTCCTTCTTCTTGATGGTGGAATAGATTAATGATGCTTGCTATCTCAATATCCCTTTGTGTCCTTTTCTCTGTACTTCTATTAAGATTTATGAAGACATCCAGAGTTAATTACAGTGATGAATCAATATGTCAACTCTAGTCAGCAAAGTGGCCATCTTAGCAGAGCACACAGTCTGTCGTGATGACACACACAAACACACACATACACGTGACCTCTGTAGTGCTGATATGTTGCAAGCACTCTCCTTAAACCTTCTCCCAAAATAAAGGAAACAAAGTCCAAATGCCGCAAGATGTACAGAAATAAATAACAGTCATTATTGTTGATCACGAGGAAGACGCTGATACGCTGACGTAACGCAGACGAATCTGACAAGCCACTTATAGCTAAGAGGCTTGTATTTTATAGAAATAATTACTTAAAAACAGTAAGTTAAAAATATAATAAAAAGAGCTAAATTAACAAAAAAAAACATTAAAAAAACTGTCTCAGAAAGCAGAACTGTCACAAGTCACCAAAATTGCGATCGCCTAAAAAACGTGAGTAAAGATGGTAATTCTTATCCATTTTTAAAAGAAAAACAACTGCCAAAACTATTTAAGATAATAATTATCCATTTATATTTCATCCCAAGTAGGTCAACAAATATTGTTTATTGTGAAACTTGACCGACAACTTATGAAGTTACATCACGTTTAATATGTAGGTAGCCTTAACAGATGACGAGTACATGTTGTTGATTGACTACTTACCAACAACGCATGCGTTCAGAATGTGGCTTCACAATTGGTTAGTACATAATGTTGCTGGCAAAAATATGTTGTTAAACCAAATTACGACACTGATTTAATGGCAGATTTATTTGTCTTTCCGGACTCATGTTTTTAATACCGCAATACTAATCTCCATACTCATAGTTGGTCCGTAATTTATAAAACAACTTAAGAATTCCTGAAAACGCTTGACGATGACGTGTAATAATTTTGGCCAAATCATGTTTCGTTTACATCAGGGGTTGCCAATCTCTTACGTTCCATATGCCATTTTTTTCACATAAGAGTCAGATGCGCCATACTATACTTGTGCCCTTAAAAACTTCCAGTAAAATTATGTTAATGTAGACATGTTTAATCTAGACATGATATAATGATATAATATAAAAACGAAATTCTTTCTCTGTATTATGTGAGAAAATGTTTCATAAACATTGCACAAGCGGATGGATTCTCTGTAAATAAGAATTCATTTTCGCCATGTTCATTGAATGCTTGCAATCACCTTCTGTTTTTCTTTTGCTCATTTTCGTTTGCACTGTGATTGGTAACTGAATGTAAACACAAGGCTTAATTTTCGTCCTTCACAAAGGACGAACAAAGCGCAACCCCCTAGCGCACGAGTATCAGTTGTAATCTGACCGACCAAAACCCGCGACGCACCGCTGTTGCTAACACGTGGAGCCTCAGGATCAAACAAGTGAATGTGTAAAAGATCTGCACGAAACAATAAAATCGCTAAAAATAATTACTAAGTTTTAGGTTTTTTTTCTACAAATCGGTTTTTGGTTAACACTTTTTGCATACTTTTTTATTATTATCATTAGAGTCCAATGGGCCACTTCTATTCATTTACATTATTGTTTTCCATTTCTGATTTGAAGAAGTCAAGGAATTACTTCATACAGAGGAAAATCCCATCTGAAGGACGTTAATAGCTCTTCGAGTGCATGGCGAGAATCATTTATTTCGTGGTCTTGAAGCATGCGCAGACATTCTTGCCGGAACGTGTGGAGTTGAACAATGGATTCCTCAATAGCATCGCTTTCAAGAATCATTCGATGTACCTAGACACAAAAGAGAGAAAAAAGAAATGTAAGTTGCATTTTCTAGGCTTACTTTATTTTATAGACTTTATTTATTTTTAAATAAAATAATAAAATTAATATAATTAATATAATTAATAAATTCATAAAATTAATAAAATAAAATAAAATAATTTTTTTTATTTTAAAAAACCTGGCGAAAAATGTTTGAATGAGACCAAGGAATATGAATTAATGAATTATTAAAAATCAAAAAATTGGAATAGTTGACGTCCTCCTCCTTCTTATACGTATATTAGGCCTAGTGGCCTGTTACATTCGTATTAAGCAGGCCTATTACGATCTGGGACGAAGTAATATCAACTACACATTTATAAGAACTTCCGTAGTTCAGTCGATTTCTAGTATGCTCCTTTTTTTTTTTTTTTTTGAAATACCGGGATTTGAATCCTGTCTACAACGCCAAAAACCTTTCTCAAGGCTCTTCAACTGAAAAAGTGTCAACCGAACAGACATTTTTCTCCAATAACTTGGGTTTTTGCATCTCGCAAAACAGACAAATCGGCATAAGAACACATGCCATTACCAGACATAATACACTGATCTCACAGTCTGTGTTGCTGTCAATAAAACATGTTTGTTGGCGTTCTCGTGACCAGCAAGCATTATAAATTCGAATTCCATGGCCTGGATTCAAACAGTCCAAAGTTAATAATCTACAGATGAGTGTGAGCTTCGTTTATTAGAAGCCTGAAGTGGTCTTCAATAAAGAAAGCTCCAATTTACACACCTTGTTCGGGATATACGGTAAAATTCCTAGATTATATTATCCTACTAATGGCTCTATTGAATTACAAATATTTCTTGGACAGAATTAAATTTCGAAGATATATTACAGCTCGTCGCATTTCCTCGAGACCGTAACATTCCTCCATCATAGCACCCACTTAAAAAAAAAAGCGAAAGTACAAAACTGCTTGTTGTAATAGACAGAAACACATACCAAAGATTGGTTCGTTCGTTGATGAGGATCGTCGTGATGAGTGGCAAAGGAAAGCAGCTGTCGGTCCTTTTTCAAGTGCAGTGACACTGGCAAGGATAGACGCTTCAGCTGGCAGCCGCTGGACTCATCAAACAGCACACTTTGAATATCTTGGTGAGCCTGCAAAATATTATTGAACAGCTATCTAAAACGAAAGATTTGAAACGAAGTTTATGAAGAAATTAATTTGTTTAATCCAGTAAAAATGAAATACATTTACATTCATTTAAATCTGGTCTTACGGATTTAACAATAAATATATATTTTTTTAATTTTATTAAATATACACTTTTTAAATTTAGAATCTCACATTGATTAACAATAAATAATGTAATTAAAATAGTTTAATTAGATAATAAAAATTACTAACAACTAATAATTATTCATATGTTTTAATGGCTTGTGCGATTTAAGAGTCGTTTTAAGGTTTGGCAACAGTGACTAGGATTAGTTTATCTGTTTGTCCGTCTGTTCGTATAGACCAGTGGCATTGCCAGGGAGGTGTCACAATGTTGATATTCACGTATATTATAAAATTGCTATCTATAGAATATGTAACCGTCATTGATGACTTTCATTGTTATGAAAGTATTTTTTTCTTCTCACCTGTATAAAATAAGCAAGACTTTTTCCAAAATCTTCGCCCTTCTGTATCATTGGCGTCTGATGTCCTGATAGAAGCAAAGCTGCTGAAATGCAGTTGCTTATCTGACTTCCAAGAAGTAGATCGGTCCTTTCTTTCCACCGCTGGAGCTCATCTTCATTGTCAAAATCAGCAAACAGCTTATCCTCAGTTAACTCGGACATGCTGTTGTCTCCTAATATTTTTGCAAGTCTTCCATACACCTGCACATCATAGGGGATACGTCAATCACACTGTGCATTCTGATAGTGTAATATTACAGCAATAAACAACAAAACTTCAAATAAATAAAGAAAAATAATAATATAAAATGAAATTTCTTCCATTTACAGTAATGCTGATGATGAATGATTACCACAGAATTTGCAGACAAAATACATTGGTTTCGTAATTGTTTCTTTTTCCATACTTCGAACTGATTTAATTCCAACTGGAAACAATTATTATTAGCTTTATAAGTAATGAAACTAGAAGAACCAGGATCTTGATTGCAACTCACCTGAGGATTCTTTAAGTGGGATCCCCGGAACAAAGCAAACACGTGGAAGAAATCACCAACCAGAACCAAAAACTTGTTTAATTCTTTCAAACAGTTAACCTCGTTGTCCAAGGCATGAAATGGTTGTAAAAGACTATGCAGTAAATTAGCGGCTCTCTGAAGAATTAGGATTTCCACAACTTGGATGTGCTTCTTGGCGATTTCTTCCTCCACGATGTCTTTGAACATTTTTTTCTCTATTGCAAGTCCTGCAGACTTTGAGTATAGATGAACTAAAGTTCCCATCAGCCTACCGTTGAAATGGGTGTCATCCATCAAGTCCCTGTAAAAAATAGAATAATCCCCGTAATCAAAGAATATATTAGTGGAGTAAATCATTAGAATTGTAATTGTATGAATAAAGGCTCACTCATTGAAATAAGATTATTGTAATGGTAAAATGGTGGTATTTGCTTCTACAGAGAGAGAGAGAGAGAGAGAGTTTGATTACATAAAATCCTCCATTACTTTCCTGATTATGCGGCCTGTTTTCAGCAAACGAAACTGCACTGTTGGCTGGAAACAGGCTGGAGAAAGAGATATTCTGCATGAGGATTGTTCTCATGGACATCACTGGGTTTTCTCATCCCAACTGAACACACTTTGTCCACTGATTCTTACCTATGGATTGTTTCAGACCAGTTACTGCCTTAAATAATGAAAATGGCGCAATGAATCCTGGGTATACGCAATGAATCCTGGGTGCAAGCGTGGTATGCGAAGATCCAATTGCACTAGTGCCTGTGATTGCCTAATTCTCCTGATATGAATCCTATCGCTTATTTCAAGAATCACTTGGAAAGCACCTTGAATTAATGTTAATTCAAGATGTAATAGAAATATTGCAGAGAGGAAAAGTATCAGAAAACATAATACAAATAATTAAAGAAAAATGTGATAATAATATCTGTATAATAAAAACATAAGGAAAAATAATTAAAGAAATACAAATTAGTAATGGCATTAGACAAGGAGACCCTTTAAGTCCAACAATATTCAATATAATAATGGATGAAATAATACAAAAAGTTAATAAAATACAAAATACAGGAGCGAAAATAAACATCATCTGAATAAACTATTCAGATGATGTAGTATTAATTGCAGAAAATGAAACTCAGCTACAAATATTACTACATGCATTTAATGAAGTAGTAAAATTGTATAATAGAAGATATCAAAAACTAAAACAAAATGTATGACAATATACTTAGCAAAGATGCAAATTAGAATTGGAAGGTACTATTATTGAACAAATAACGAATTACAACTACTTAGGTATACAACTGAACTGGGAAGGAAGGCCACGTCTAGAAGTCGGAGAACAAGTTGCAAAAGCTGCAAGAATATCAAGATGCTTGAACGAAACAATATGGAAAAATAAACATCTTAGAGTAGAGACAAAAACCAGAATTTATAATGCAGTAATCAGGCCTATTATGACATAGAAACAAGACCAGACACTAGACAAACAAAACAAATGCTAAACACAGGTGAAATGAATATATTAAGAAAAATATTAAGCAAAACTAGATTGGATAAAATGATAAATACAGATATAAGAAAACAATGTGAAATGCAAGCAATAAACAATTGGGTAGCAACCCAAAGAATAAAATGGATTGAACACGTGGAAAGAAGAAGTGAAGATAGAATAATAAAACAAGTCTATAGTTGAATAAGAGAAGAACAGGATGACCTAGAAAAAGATTAAAAGATACTATTAAAGAAGATGAAGTCTTGGTCGGAACAGTACTACATGTAATGCGTGAAGTAGAAGACTTGGAAAGCAACATCAGCCGGTTGCAACTTTTGCTAAGTTCGGTTGTTGAATTCTGGGACATTATTCTGTCTATCTGGTCTAGAATACATCAAGATACCGAAAGTATCCTGGTGTATTCGGTATCCTTTGCTAAAATGAGACAAGCGCTCATTTTAGCAAAGGAGGTCAAGCACCCTGTTAGTAGATGATAAAGTCATGTCAAAGGAATGTATCCCATGTCATATGTAGCTTTGAGTTAAGATTGAATTCCCTAATTTGTGGAGATCAAACAGCGCTTAATGATTCCACTGTCTTTAGTGTTGGTCAAATATTTTTTTACTTAACTGTAAAATGTATTGAGCAATATTAAAGTATTTTTCCCCTTTTACGTATAATGTTGCTTAGACTACTAAATATACAAAATTCGTAAAAATGTTTTATGAAATTGGCGTTTTCCATGATAACATAAAATTGAAAAGAAACAAACAGTTTTATAAACAGCCAGTCTATTCATATAACAAAACGAAAACTGCTTATTTAGCCATACGTACTATTTTCCTAATATTTTGCTCATGACTGCGACAATATGGTTTGTTTTGTGGTCCAATAAACTGCATCATTCTGTACTTACCTGATGTTTCTGCAGACAGACATGCAGATTGAGCCTTTTCCACCGCTGAGTTTGTCCAAATTCTTCATCAGATCGTCATAATATTCAGCTGGTAAGAAATTCTTTACGAGGAAACCACTTGGAATTGGAAAAAGTATCTTCTCCAACAGATGTTTCTGCTCTCTTGTAAGCACATTTTGGGCACAAAAGGCTACTTCCGTAGATCTAGGGAAGGAACTAATAAAGTCCACTTTGTAAGGGATCTGCAGCTGTCTTGCGGTCTTCCATGCTAACAGGTACAGTGCATTAAACCTGTTAGTCATAAGTTGAATGGCTGTTAACATTTTCGCTCTCGGTCGCCAGGAACACACTAGGAGATTTTTTATAACTTGTAATTTCTTTTATCCTCCACGTGATCATAAAATGACGTCTGACAGCAAAAAAGGAAGACTTTCCTAAACGTATTATTATTCTGGGATTATTTTACAGCAGTTTTCTGTATCCCCCCGCCCCCACAGACACACACAAAATATTTTTAATCTTACTTTATGTCAGTACCTGGATTGGCCGATAAACTTTTGATAAACTTTTTATCAGTGATTTATTATTTTAATTATCTTTTTGTGTTTCTTATTTATTTTTTAACAATATCTAGAAGCTCTTAGAAGTCAAACATGAAACTTTTGCAAGCTACTTCAGACCTCGAAGAAGCGAAACGGTGGTGTCGCGCCGAAAGGTGAAAATCATTATTCTATCTGAAGATATAAACGAAAATCCTAGCCCGTAAAGGGATTCAAAACGGATTTGATAGACTATATGCTACTCTTTCTGCCAACTGGAATGAAATGGTTGTTGATATCAGAGATATATACAAATATATTTGCTTAACACCACATAAATTAGTAACGCTAAGTAATTTGGAAGATAATTTTCTCATGTATGTGGTGTTAAAACAGATGAATTATTTTTTGTCTTGATATGCAGTCAAAGATAATTTTTGGCTAAACATGTTATCATTTTAATGACCATCTTTTGCTTCAATTATGCAATTTTCAGTCCAACTCTTTAGAGTCAAGTTAACCCCCTGGAAGATTTTAATATTATGAGACAATTGGCATTCTTCCTTTAATTGCATTGATCAACGAAATACAATGCTGAGATATTTTCTATCATACAAATAGTTCATATGCCTACCAGAATACCAAATAACTCCAACTTCCCCAAAACTCTAGAACTCTTCCTCACTAGTGATGATCCATCCAAGTACACTTTAAATAGTGTATGTCCTTAGGTCATTCGGAACAGGTGTTGCGCTAATCGATTCTTCCATGGAGCAATGATCACACAACCACTCCAAATCAAGAATTGTCTATTGTCATAATAAAAATACGTGGGATAAGCTCTTCATAACTTCTACGCCTTGGTTGGATTATTGTTTTCGGTCTTCCAACCGCAACTTCCATATGCACTGACCGTCACTGTAGTAATCCTTACTAGTATGGAAACAGAAATGCTCTATTCCATACTTGACTGCCACCACTATCTAAACCTTGGTTCTCCAAAAAGGTGCACCGAAGCAGCTCAAGCAAGGATTCAAGCATGCAACTGGCTTTTTTTTTCAAGTACTCTCTCTTACTTGCCCGCTGTACCAAAGCCAGAAACTGCTGCAAGAAAAAATTTATAAGTATGGATGAATTGATAAGTAGGCTTATCAATTCATCCATAACTGATTTCGAAAAGTGCCAAAATCAGAAAACTTGAATCTTGTCCAAATGGCAATTTCTTTCTGTTTTCTCGCAGTTCGATTAGTTGTAACTTTTGTTCAACACTTCTCCCACCCCTGTCGCATCAAGAGACGGCGTTTTTCAGTCCATCGTCACTGCTATCTAATCTGCATCCTGAAAATTAACCAATAGTCAACCCATTTCCAAGAAGAACGACAAATCCCTACCATCAAACTACTGCTCAGTGTCTCTCACCTCAGTCCTTTCTGAAGTCACGAAGAGAACCATCAACACCAAACGCCAACGCTACCTTCAAGGCATCCAAATAATAATCCACACCAGTATGACATCTCTAAGTGCTGCTCAAGAGACGATCTGATTATATATGCTATCGATCTCTGAAAAATACAATTGAAAAGTTTGAGAATCCCAAATGGCTGCATATCACGTCTAGAAGACTTTTGTCCTGCCTGGTAAACAAGCCTATTAAGTTAGCTCTAACCATAGTCCCATGGCCTCTGAGTGGGATGTTAGCTTCCTAGCGGGAAGCACACTTCTTGTGATAGTGGATGGTTTCATGGTTCCTTAAGTCCGTTTCTGTTCTCTCATCCACCCTCTTCTAAATATCAACGAACTGTTCCAGATGACCGTCAATTCCATAGATAGTTTCGTTAATGACAGTACGTTCTACTTCTCATTTTCATTTAGAAAACCTTGCACTACATAAATGACCAGATTCAATGATTCTAGCAGGCCCTTAAGCGCCCACCTCCATCCAAGTATCCTTAGATTTTCTAACCATAGTTCTAGGATAAGATGTCCAGTTTTATTCTTTGTATTTATATTGCGTGTGTTTTCCTGGCAGTGTTTGTCTGATTGCCGAGTTTCCAGAAGGAAAACATGCCCTCTCCGTATGTTAGCAGCTAACTCACCTTCAGTTGAAAAGTCCTAAAGCTGACATCCTAGATCGTATTCGAAACCAGGTGTCACTTGATCGAAATATTGTATATTTTCTTCATGTATTTAGGATGTCATCCACTACGCAGATGCTTGTTTTTTTACGCTAGGGATGTACATTTTGCATTAACATGGAGTAATAAGGTCTATAATTTATTCGAGGCAATGGTAATATGGCAGAATCGGAATTTTTACGTCTGTTCTCAGTAAACAAAAATTGCGGGGGGGAGTGTAAGCAAGCCATTTAGGTTCACGGAAATATCATGGTGACTTAATCTGTATGTTCTTCTGCTACAAGGAAATCCATTAACGTTTTTGGTGTCGATTACAGTAATACAGCATGAATCAAAGCCAAAAAGAACCCTTGAAAGTGGGTTTAATTTTGTTTCATTTTTCCTTTCCTCGAAACAACCTCGATGATTTAACTTCTAAATTATCTGTCAATTGCTGAGTACATCGAATTGAACCACAGTAATACTTGGTTCGTATGTCCTTGATTTTTTTTCCTGTTTTATTGATGTAGCAACCATTAACGAAATAAGCTATTTTTTGGCATATACGGGGAAATGATAATTAAACATTTTACAATTTAGTGATTTTTTTTCAAGTAATTCAAGCTAAAGTGGATCACAGTACACTTCATTAAAATGTGGCTTAACTTCTCTAATATAAGTTCTGTCATTGTTGTAGTAAATAATGTGAAAATTGTTTTGTTTGGAACATACGTCATTTCCGTTTGCATTCGTCTGGTAGTTTTCATAATTATTCGATTTCGTTTGGTTTTCCTCGTGTCATTTCTTGTTGAATTCAGTTTATTTTCTTGCTTGTTTTTGAGGAAGAAATTGACATAAACACTTGAAATAATTTCTGGTCGAAAAAGAAATTGGGATGAATTTAAAATGTTAAAGAATTATCACTTATTATTTCTATATTAAAACACTTTTTATTTGTAAATACTTATTATGCATATATTATTGCCCATTTTAACGAATATTCGCATTATAACACATCTGTACAGTCGCCAACGAACGCTAGCTACTTCTTCGATCCCCGATCTTTTTTCTCTTGAAGTTGTGAACAGCGAAGATCTTCGCAACATATGCGACTAATAGTATTCTTTTTTTTTTTTTCAGAAAATCATTGATATTTCAATAAACTTTATGATTAAAATCCCTTTATTACCACATCTTACGTGTACAGATTGCTACTACCAAACGTTACGCAAATAAGATATAACCTGTTGATAGTAAATTGCATACGTAAAGTACATCACATTTCTGTTAACATATGAAATGAATGAAGGCAAACTAGCTTCCTACCATGTGGGAGTAATTGCTTAACCGATACTTTCTATCTACGGCTACCCCCTTTCTAATCTATTATTAGTCTTTCGCTTGGGGCGACTTTTGATGAACTTGAAATACAGCGGTATGTCGCTAATCCGAACCTCTTTAGTCCAAACCCTCCAGGGTCACATTTTCATTAGTGTAAAAAAAAAGGGGGGGGATAAAAATTTTGGGAATTTTAGAGAATTTAGGATATTTTAGGGAATAGAAATAGAAAAGTTTAGTTTGTTTTCCAGACAGTTTGGTGACGTCATTGCTATGCCTCGGTAGACATTGTTCATTTCATGAGTGCTTACACTCGTGCAGGTCACGAGCAAACTTGAATTGATTCTGTTAAGTGAATGTTAGCCGACATTAGTAATATATTTTTCAACTTGTGCAAATGCACTGATTTTTAGTTCGATTATTCTCTCGAGAATAACTCAGTTAAAAATAGAGTAAAATAGTTAATTTCATAAGAAAATAATGAATATTTAACGAACTAAACAGTAAACGAAGAAACAGAAGAGAGTATGAAGATCATTCTTTAAGAAGGTAAATATTTTCAGAGTATTCCTAACTGCAACCAACTGATTTTTAAAGGGAACGATATTCATCACTCATCAATGACTGTAATGAGTCAAAATGCTTCACATGCAATGCACCGATCAAAGATCAAAACAGCATTGAAAATAGAGGCACTTATTTTACACAATCTCTCACTGGAATATTCTCCCGAAAAGAAGACATCTTTTACAAGGATTTTCTTGATCATTTTCAGAAATTCTAATCTATGCACGATTGATGATTACAGTGAAGAAATATACGGAAATAGCAAAAAAATAAATAAATAAAGGGAAAAAACACGCATCTCTGTTCCTTATTTTGTTCTCATTCCGCACACGAATAATGTTTGCTACTGTGTATGTTTTCATATTATCCTCTTGTTTATGATCAGCATGTAACTCACTGAGTTTCCTGATTGATATTAAACAAGCGTGGAAATATTAACTGACAGTAATAAATACGGTATCTTTCGCTGTGACATACACGCGCGTATTTATATTGGATTTTTGTAATTAAAACTTAATAATTACAAAATGTGCCACGTATTTGGAATTCATTACTATCCAAATGTGAAAAAGTAATTGTATATTATTCATGTATGAATGAAATAATTTATTATAACTACTCCCGAATTGGCTTTTGTCCGAGAGAGGGTACAACGGGGTTTGGAGTTTTTAAACATTAAAATGGGTACTCAGGTACTGAACGTGCAAGAAGCACTGCTCTGGGCTGAGGGAAAATTGAAAAGACTTCAGGGTCAGCTCATGTCCCCGGATATATTCAACCTTAAGACATCCGGGTGTCTTTGTTTTGACTGAAGTCAGCGTGAATTTAAGTTTAAAATAATGCTTCGAATTTGCTTAAATAGCTTTAAGAAGCGATGAAAAAAATGATTCAGATGAATTGCTGCGTCCACTACCTCTTCACAATTTCGGGAGTCTAAGTTTACTAAAATAAAGAGCCAAAAGGCTTCAGTTCGGCAATGCAAAAATTATAAAATCAAGTGGATATTAAATCCAGCATTATTTCAAAGCCAAATACAGAAACTACAAATGTTTCGTGTGAATTTTGACCACGGGAATACACTCGCCGGGGTTTACGAGTTGCCCAAGTCGGACCTTATAGGAGATACGATCGCTATGTCCGAGCATCCATATATATTGGCCTCCTATTGGTCCATTTTGAAAAGGTTTCACTGGCCTGACAGCTGTTTCAAAACTGGTTGGTTTTTGTCCGAGACCAGGCTTAAGTCTTAAGCTTTACTAAATACTTTAATAAAGCCCTCTCTAAAAATGGCGATTCCCCGGAATCGCCATTTTTAGAGAGGGTGACCGAAAGACCGTCCAGCTTAGAGTTGGTTTCACTCAGTGACACGCTCATCCTACCACTGAGCAGAACCACTCATATTCAAGGGGAAAACATCCACCGGTGTTTGCCGGCGTGGGCCGGCAAACACCCTCCCCGGAGACTCAAAATGCTCTCTCAGGGGCCCCCCTCCCGAAATCTAAGCTCCCCTCACCGGGAGCGAAATTCCGGAGAGAGCAAAAACTCTCTTTCAATGCCAAGGAATTTGAAACGTCGGTGAGGTGTATTTTCCCTAAGCTAACTCTCGGTCGGGTGAAGTATTTACTACAATAAAGAGCCAAAAGGCTTCATTTCGGCGATGCAAAATTATAAAAATCAAGTGGATATTAAATCCAGCATTATTTCAAAGCCGAATACAGAAACTATAAAAATTTCGTATGAAATTTGAACCAGAGAGAGCTTACGGGAATACACTCACCAGCCTTTACGAGTTGCCCTAGCCTGACCTTATAGGAGACATTATCGCTATGCCCAAGCGTCCGTATATTCTGATTTAATTCAAAGTCTAATTTATGTTCTCTTTACCCATCCAGTACAGAAACGCATTCCTGGTTGCAAAATATTTGGCGTGATTACTCAGGATATGCGGAATATCCTTATTTTCTGGGTTTTTTTTTTAATTGAGGTTTATCATATTTGATTCCTTTAGTAGTAAAACCTTATTTCTAATTGTCCTGAATATTTATAAATGGTTTGATACCTTCATGATAATAAAGGTATTGGATGTATGGACAAGATGTAATAATATTCTTGAATAAATCTTCCGTTCTTCACTGGTGAAACTGTTTTACTGAATACAACGAAAGATGAGGATGGGTTATCATCAGGCATTAATTAAGAGAGGTTCATTGGGATTGATATGGCAACGACTGAAAGAAAATCGAGCTTATACCTAAATAATTCATAAAGCTCAAAAATGAGATAAAACAATTTTGAGCTAAAGCAGATCAAAAAACGTTTCTAGATTTGATATTCTCAGACGTAAAAGTTTAGATCTGATAATTGCATGTGTGTCGCTTTTATGATAGAAGGAATCGTGTAAAGTTTGCATGGCGCAGCTGAAGTAGATCGTAGCTGTGGTTGCTAGAGGGTTGTCAGTTTTTGTTATCCAACTACAGACCAATCTCAATCACCTCAGTCCTCTAAAATAATAGTGAAGGTCATCGACGATCAGCTTCTCCACTACCTACAAGCCTATCAGTTAATCATCTACAACCAGTATGGATTCCGCCATTCTAGATCCATGGCTGACCTATTAACCTTCACCATCCACTACTATAGTCGAGCCATGGAAAAGTTAGTTGAAACGCCCTTGGTATTTCAAAAGCATTTGAGATTGTTTGGCATCGAGGTGTGATAAGCAACTTGCCGTTCTTCAGTCTGCCTGCTGTCATCTGTAATTGGTAACTGGCTTTCTCTGGTCGTTCTTCCTGTCTGTTTTTCGTGCTGAAGAAATATACGAAGAATGCCTCTCTTTACCGAGATTCGCCACCAATGCACGTGTGCCTCAGGACTCTGTTCTCTCGCCTACTTTTTTCTCCTCGACATAAACGACCAGCTCTGAGTCTCCACGAATCCCATCAATGGCTTTCTTGATGATAGTAAATCCCGTTCTTCCTACTTATTCGACGAACAATGTGCAGTGCTTAGATTTTATTTTATCTGGTACTAATCCACGAAGGATTTTCGTAAACCTCTAATACACAGGGTTGACCACTTTTTCAGACTAGCGGGTCGGATTCAACTTTTAGTTTTCATAATCTGGCAACAAGCGTTTAATTAAGAGAAAATTGTGAGTGAAAAAAATACTTAAGTTATCAATTTTTATTATATCAATCATAAAAAAACACAGAAGTATTTAAAGTACGAGATATGAAGCAATGAAAATGAAACTCAATGAAAATTTATGATCACTTATGAAACAATTATGAAAATCCACAAATCTTGTTGAAAATTCCGTTTGTAAATCTTCAATAATACTAACGAAAGCTTCCTTTTGTGTTTGCCATCCAACTGTAGATGCAGATGTGCATAAACAGACATAGTTTGCCTTCAAAAGCTTTCATGTTAAAAAACAGTTCCGTTAGTAATTTACCCTGGCCCTACAGGTTCAAATTAAGTTCATTAAGGTACGCTGTAATATCTACCATAAATGTAATAGACATAACCCGTTTTTTTATCCGATACTTGTGGGACAGTATTTTCGTGTTCCATCATGAAAATATCAATTTCTTCAAGTAAATTAAAAAATGTTTTTATCACAGCACTCTACTTAACCATCTAACACTTGAGTAGTAGATAACGTCCTCTTGAAATGTCAATAACGTATTTTCTTGATGATAAAATTTTACGAGCCACATGCCATGTAATATGGTCAAACTTTTATGGGCCTCCAAAAATGCATGTCTATGGGAAGCGCATAGCCACTAGACTAACCGCACGGATCACCTTCCCTTACCATCACTAATACACAAACCATCAGAACAAATTAGACCTGGTTCTACTAACCTGACCGCTTTGCCAAAAATGAGGCATTCTCGTCAGTGGAAGATTCAATTTTCACCCAGCAAGCTACCGACTCGATACAAATCCCCAAACCGTCCACATTTAGAAATCTCGTCATCTATTGAAGCTTGGTGAGCTTGAAGTATTCTTCCTAAAATGCTGTCCACAAGAGAGCAATTTAACACATAATACTCTCCCTCTCTCTCTCTCTCTCTCTCTCTCTCTCTCACTGACTCACTTTAACCTCACAGATGCACTTCTTCAGATCAGTGTCTTTTCAACAGATACTTCCATGGTAATTGCTTTGCTGGACTAGCGACCATCATTCCTCCACTTCCTCTAGGCCTCTTGCAACATAAGCAGAAGCTACGAACACACACAGAACCCTCTTCTCCTCTTCGTGTTCTATTTCATCTGCCTCTGTTCTCTGGATCACTTAATGTTCCGCAACAATTCCAACCTCCCAGACTTCAAGAAAAATGTCAAGAGATTATTTCTTTCAGTTTCATTCCAGACACGCTGTTGATGCACTGTAGGTTCTTCTGTATGGAATCAGTGTATAAAAAAAAGAAAGGTTCTGTTCAGAATAAGACAACAGGTTTGAATGGCTTCGAATGATGGTGCTCCACGTTTACATTAATAATAACGCCAGCAATGTAGGTAAATTTGATGTAGAAATATTGCATTTTATTAATAAATTTTTGTCTCTTTCTGTTTTGGAAGGATTATTGTGTATCTTATGACCCTCTTGTTGGATTTTCCTTCCTTTTTCAAATATTTGGATAGATTTTGAAGGCCCTTTTTTTAATTTATTTTATTTTATTTTATTATTATTGTTTTGTTTGATTTTATGATTTTGCTTTTTGCTGAGGATTTTCTTTTGATTCACAAAATAACTATTTCATTATATTGTCTTTCGTGTTTAAAGTGTAACAACATTTGAATGAAGAAAGAGGGAGCTGCGGGAGTTAAAACGCTCCCAAACATATTACGAACAGCAGAAGGAGCGTTCTCTCCTGTTTTGACTTGAACTCGAGAACAGGCGTAGTGTGATATCAGAATTAATTTGATTCCGAATCGTTTCTGTCAGATTCAATCCAGTATGGATGTAATCAGATTCAATTCCTTTTATTGTTGAACTAATGAATGAGAATGGTGCTGGTTTCTCCAATCCTTCAAGATCATCAATAGACCCTCTGTCCAAAAAGAAACCGAACCTTTCGAAAATAGAAAAAACTAGTGGCGCAACCTGTTGTATCTTTTTGATATCGAAAGCGGCAACCTTCATTAGAAGCCGTTAGAGTGCCAAGAGTAACAGTATGTTTTGACCAACGGTCAGAAAATGAGTTTCAAACAGAGAGTTGAGTTGCGATTGACTTTTGTGTTAAACTTAGTAAACGCATCAAATGCTTCCAAAAGCATACCGTGATGATTGCCTATCCCGTACTCAAGGTTACGGGTGGTTTAAGCGATTTCGAAGTCGTCGTGAGACGCTTGAGGACGACGAAAAGCCGGGCCGTCCAAAAACTGGACTGAGCGAAGTTAATATCCAAAAAAGTGCGTGATTTCATTAAAGAAAACCCGAAATCGTCCATGAGATTGATTGAGAATGAATTGGGGATTCCAAAGTCCACTGTGCACAACAGTTTGACCGAGAGTTTGGGCCTTCGTAAATTGAATTCGCGATTTGTTCATCACAAGCTGACCGACGACTAAAACCGCTCGTAATGACTAGACTTCCTTGAAACGATCGTTTCTGGTGACGAAACGTGGTTTCGAGTATGAGCCCGAAGCAAAGCGCCAGAGTGCTGAGCGGAGACCACCAGAAGAGGGGCATTCGAAAAAAAGTCGCTTGGATAAGTCAAAAGTAAAGACAATGCTGATTTGTGTCTAAGATTCCAAGGGCATTATTCACAAAGAATTCGTTACGCCTGGCCAGTTGGTCAATGGTGAGTTTTATCTCGAAGTTTTCAAGCGACTGATAGCGAAAATTAGTCGCGTACGGCATGAATATCGTGACGACCGACTGTTCGTCAAAACACACTGTCACTCTTGGCACTATAACTCGGCTTCTAATGAAACAAATGTCATAAACAGTTGAAACAACACTAATGAAGGGTGCCGCTTTCGATAACAAAAAGATACAACAGGTGGCGCCACTAGTTTCTTCTATTTTCGAAAGGTTCGGTTTCTTTTTGGACAGAGAGTCTATTTCACGTACCTAATAATTAAAGTGGTACAATTTGACCAGGTGATGAAAGTCATCTACCATCCAGAGAAGTAGTTGGCATTTCATCAGAATAGGATGAAATGCCAACTTCTCTGAAGTGTGCCTTACTGTCTTGAGAGACAGAGAGAGAGAGAGAGAGAGAGAGAGAGAGAGAGAGAGAGAGAGAGAGAGTATGTTGTGCACCGCCAGCAATTAGTCAGCTCCAATTTCGCAAACGATCTCTCATCATCACTCTCTTCGTAGGCTGGTACACTTTCCATCTGTATGTATTCAGATTTCAGTGATTTTTAAATGAGATCGCAGACTACAATAATTTCTAATAATTTTAATAAATTCGCACACCAAGAATAATTTTCCTTCTCTGTATTGCTGATATGTAATTATTTCTTTCCGTCTGATTCTATGGATGATTTGCAGACAAGGATCGTTTAGTAGATCTTCCAGCAGTGGTAGCGGTTGTTTTATGTTCGTCCAGCGGATGGTGCTACTTCCATTTTGTTCACAGTAAGCAAGATTTCAGGAACAAGGACTCTGAATTGAAACCTCCCAGCCATTCCATGCTTCCTTCAGTTCTACGAGTCTGTAAACTCCTGGAACTGAATAAAGCATGGACCGCAATTAGCTGGTTACATAAAGGATTGTAACTTGGTGCTTTCTGAAAGCCCTATTGGGAAAGACATTTTCTTAGGATTCAAAAGAGGATTCAATATCATGTTATTCATTTTGGACCCGTAGGTGATAGTCAATAAATTACTACAAATGTGGCTGAGCTCACCACTTGTCAGAGAATTTTGAATCTTTTAGACGACGTGTTAATAACACCATACTTTTGGAAGAGGTGTTTGTCTTAAACCTGCCTCGGCGTTTTTATTTTTATTTTTTATTTTTTTTTATGTTGAATACTGAGAATGTTTCGCTGTCAGTAAGGTGTCTTCTTATTGAGTCGTATTAGGAATCACCGACATGTTCTTGACATTTGATAGGACTAAACAGATTTTTGAATGTTGACTATTCAAATATTTGAGAAACGTTTCTGGGATATTTGATGGAATATTTGATTCATGTGACCAATTACAGAATATGTTATCAGCGTGGTCTAACATGTTCTCAGTGGAAGTTGGCGAGGATAGCGAAAGGGTCCGCGTTTTACTTATTTCCTTAATTTAATTGATTTATAAAAAAAAAGCTTATATAAATTAAACCACGTAATTTTATGAAATTACTTGTTCTGATTTTTGTTTCTTGTTTATGTGACTCCCATCAACTAAAGTTAGTAAACCTATAGAGCATTTAAAACCGTGAGTAGACGTGTTTTTTTCACTTCTATTTTTGATTTGATTTCTTTGATTTGAGTCTCTACTATGACTGCAGTACGTAGATGAGGTAACGAAAACTATTCCTGGGAAGGTTTCAATGCATAACGAAAGAAATGGTTACGAATCTATGGACCTCCGTTTAATGGTGAAACAAGTGTCAGCATGCGACTGATGAATACTCATGAAATGAAATGAAATTCAAAATCAGGGGCGGCTCGGGCATTGGGGTGCTGCGGAACTGCAGAACCCCCAATTTTACTCTCTCTCTCTCTCTCTCTCTCTCTCTCTCTCTCTCTCTCTCTATATATATATATATATATATATATATATATATATATATATATATATATATATATATATATATATATATATATATATATATATTAGGATAACCAAGCAATTTTATATGCTTGGTTATTTTAGCACCTAATCCCAAGTATGCAAACAATTAAGTTTGCGCCTGAAACAAAGTTCAAGTCTAAAGATGGTACAACACCAGGGCAACTCATTGTAAAGGTGGGTAAAGCTTTGATCACTATTCTTAGTATTTTCCCATAATGTAAAGCACATCTCACTAGAAGATGTATACTGCAATGCATTATGGGTGGGGTCACTACCCAGACCGGTTTCAACCTTTTTTGAGGTCTCCTCAGTGAGTAGCTAGACCCTAAATACCAAGGTTTTAGTAATACAAAGCCTTATCAACTTTACCTATATAAGTTGCAACAAGGTGTATTAAGTTTTAATAAAAATCTCTGGAGGAGATATTGATGGGAATAAATTTTTAACTTGGGTATATTGTATATTAGGATAACCAAGCAATTTTATATGCTTGGTTATTTTAGCACCTAATCCCAAGTATGCAAACAATTAAGTTTGCGCCTGAAACAAAGTTCAAGTCTAAAGATGGTACAACACCAGGGCAACTCATTGTAAAGGTGGGTAAAATTGTTTGCATACTTGGGATTAGGTGCTAAAATAACCAAGCATATAAAATTGCTTGGTTATCCTAATATACAATATACCCAAGTTAAAAATTTATTCCCATCAATATCTCCTCCAGAGATTTTTATTAAAACTTAATACACCTTGTTGCAACTTATATAGGTAAAGTTGATAAGGCTTTGTATTACTAAAACCTTGGTATTTAGGGTCTAGCTACTCACTGAGGAGACCTCAAAAAAGGTTGAAACCGGTCTGGGTAGTGACCCCACCCATAATGCATTGCAGTATACATCTTCTAGTGAGATGTGCTTTACATTATGGGAAAATACTAAGAATAGTGATCAAAGCTTTACCCACCTTTACAATGAGTTGCCCTGGTGTTGTACCATCTTTAGACTTGAACTTTGTTTCAGGCGCAAACTTAATTGTTTGCATACTTGGGATTAGGTGCTAAAATAACCAAGCATATAAAATTGCTTGGTTATCCTAATATACAATATACCCAAGTTAAAAATTTATTCCCATATATATATATATATATATATATTTATTTATTTATTTATTTATATATATTTAATAATTTATTTATATTTGCTTGTAATATTTAATTTTATCATCAACAATCCTGTACAATTTTATCGATAATAAACAATATTTTTTCATGTTTAATTTTTTTTTTAATTTTTACCATAATTTTGATATTTTATTCAAACACGTATAGACTGTACTTACAGTGTGCAGTACAGTAACGAGGATATGAGGCGCCTGTGGCAAGTGTCTAAGTTGCGCCCCCTAACCCAAAAAATGACAAAAAGTTTGAAAAATTTAAATATAAGAAGTTAAATTTTACTAAATGCAATATGTTAAATACTTACTATTAACCCCATCAAAATGAGTCGCATTATTAGTGTGTCTAAAGTGGCGTATTGTCAAAATTTAAAAATACAATATAAAATAGCGGACTTTTATATTTATTTATTTTTATTTTTTTAATTTTTTACGTTTTGCGCCCCGAACCTAGTTGCGCCCGTGGCGGGCGCCTCTTTCGCCACGCCCTTGTTACGGCACGGACAGTGTGTATGTATATTTCGAAAGTTGCAGCACTCCCCCACAATTTCAAGCCACGAGCCGCCACTATATTCAAAATTACATCTACGGATAAAGAATTATAAGTGTTGTGTTTGTAATTCATCGTGAGAAAGATGGAAGAATTCCTCAAATCTTTTGTATTAAAACATTTATTCTGGAGAATTCAAATGCTGGTATTTACAACACACCTACACACAAAGATATAATGTCCGTATATCCTCGCAGGGTCCTCCACGTTCTGCGCTTACCACTGATCAAATGTTCTGATATTTTTTTCAGAACATTTTTTTCATTCACTCAAATGACGTCAAAAGTTCCTCGAGTCTCTCAAGAGAATCGGATTTCTGAAGCGTGTTGAGCATCTGCAGACATTCTTCTTTGAAATACAAGAGTTTCTTCATGGACTGGCGTAGAACTCCACTTGCCATAGTCTTCTCATAAATCTACAAGGAACATTGACACTTAAAAAGAGATGTCGGACTGCTTTCTTGTATCGTTAAAATAAGACAAATCTATTATTTGTAATGTTAGAATTTATTTCTTTTTAATATAATAATGGATTATTTGGGAATATTTTGCATCTGTTACACTGGTGTGTGAGAGAACAATAAAACAGCATTTAAAACTGTGCAAGTAGATTTTTTTTTAAATTTAAAATATAAAATGTGCGGTTGAATGGCGAATATACACACAGTTTAATCTTGCAAGATCTCGAAGCAATCTATGAATTATTTAATGATGCAAAATCTATAAGCAGTCTATAAACTACTTAGCATTAACTGATATGAATCAACTCCACACAGAACAGGACTTGAATGAAAATTATTTAAATATTCAAATAACGATGTTCAGAATTTAAATACTGTAACATTTCAAGATCACTTAAATATTTACATTTTTTAGTCTTATTCTTGCTGCTAAAGTTATTTAAAGATAGAAAGAACTTAAGAAATATTTCACTTTTGCAGATTTCGAAATGCTAATGGCAATAGATTACGTATAAGATTTCAGTTAACTATAAAATCACCTTCCAGGCTGTCTAAGGAATAAAAGATCGGTTGGTTAGCATAATTTATAATTTTAGATTCAATGTAGAACACGCTATTCAAAAAATTAAAGGGGATAGGTTCATATTGACCGATCCAATTACATCATCATCATCAGTTTCCTAATATATACTCCCAAGGTGTGTTCACATTCATGACAGTACTACATGATTAAGTATACATTATTATTGATTTCCTATCCACAATTTTCCTCCAAATTAATCTGTTACCAGTCATCAACCAATATGCTCATAACTAACATTGCGCTGTTCTTAGGCACTTCTGATTGAATAACTCCACTTACACCCTATGTCCACAACGAAACAGAACTTTTCGAAAATAGAAGAAACTTATGGCGCCACCTGTTGTATCGTTTTGCTGTCGAAAGAGGCAACCTTCGTTAGTGTTATGTCAACTGTTTATGACATTTGTTTCATTAGAAGCCGAGTTATAGTGCCAAGAGTGACAGTGTGTTTTGACGAACGGTCGGAAAATGAATTACAAACAGAGAGCTGCGATTGACTTTTGTGTTGAACTTGGTAAAGGTTTTACCAAAACGCATCAAATGCTTCAAACAGCATACTGTGATGAATGCGTATTCCATACTCAAGTTTACGAGTGATTTAAGCTATTTCAAAGTAGTCGTGAGACACTTGAGGACGACGAAAAGCCCGGCCGTTCAAAAACTTAACTGAGCGAAGTTGACATCCAAAAAAGTGCGTGATTTCATCAAATAAAGCCCGAAATCGTCTGTGAGATTGATTGAAGATGAATTGGGGATTCCTAAATCAACTGTGCACAACATTTTAATCGAGAGTTTGGGCCTTCGTAAATTGAATTCGCAATTTCTTCCTCACAAGTTGACCGACGACCAAAAAATGTATCGAATTGAACACTGCAAGGACCTGATTAAAACCTCTCTTAAGAATTCAAATTTCCTTGAAACGATCGTTACTGGTGAAGAAACGTGGTGTTTCGAGTATGAGCCCCGAAACAAACCGCCAGAGTGCTGAGTGGAGACCGCCAGAAGAGGGACATCCAAAGAAATGTCGCTTGGAGAAGTCAAGAGTAAAGACAATGCTGATTTGTTTCTACAAATCAAAGGGCATTATCCACAAAGAAATCGTTCCGCCTGGCCAAACGGTCAATGGTGAGTTTTATCTCGAAGGTTTGAAGCGATTGATAGCGAGAATTCGTCGCGTACGGCATGAATATCGTGACGACCGATCGTTCATCAAAACACACTATCACTCTTGGCGCTATAACTCGGCTTCTAATGCAACAAATGTCATAAACACAACACTAATGAAGGTTTCCGCTTTCATGAACAAAAAGATACAACAGGTGGCGCCACTAGTTTCTTCTATTTTCGAAAAGTTCTGTTTCTTTTTGAACAGAGGGTGCATATCTTGGTCTCTTTCACTTTGTCTCTTTCCTGCCATCTTGGCATCAACCTTGTTTTGATAACCTTTCTCCAGCTATTCTATTTAAGTGGCCAAACCACCTTAGATTAGTTTGGCTTACATATTCTTGGATGCAACAATGTCAAGTTCCTTTCCAGTATCTCCATTTTTAATATGATTCTGCCATCATCAGTTCTCTCCACTAATTTTTCTTGGAACTCATAACTGTGGTAGCTAGTCTTTCATCAAGCGTTTTTATTTCTAATCGAATTCTCAGATCCAGAACTTAAAACTGGTTTCAACACTGTCTTGTATACTGCTTGTTTAGTGTTTTGAAATATTTCTCTCTTATTCCATATAGATTTATTAAGCTGGCTACCCACCATACCAATTTTGTTTATTCTGTTGCCTATTTCCAGATTTAACCTGCCATCTTCACTAAAATCTGAGACTATATATTTTACTTATTCTATTGGATCTACATTCAGTATACAGCTAAAGTTACCTATTTTTCTTACCTACTTTCATAGTTTTGGTCTTTGTGTTGCTAATTTTCATGCCATATTTGTTAAAATTGTTATTCAGTTTAGTTAGAGAATCTCGGAGGCTTGCACTAGATGTGTTTAGGAGTACAATATCATCTGCATAAAACAAAGAGCTAAGTTTGACATCTCCAATTCTAATATCAGGGTTGATGCCACTTTCTTTCATAATGTGATCCACATAGATGATGAATAAGAATGAAGATAATAAGCATCCTTGTCTTATCTCTGATTTTACATCAAACCATCTTCCCGTATTTCCTTCAATTCTAACTGCTAATTATTATAGACTAAATTGCTCTGTATAATGTTCCATTTACCCCACATACTTGTAGTGCTGTGAAAAGCTTTTCTCTGGGCACTTTATGTGTGCCTTTTCCGGATCTACAATACTTAAGTAGAGATCCTTGTCACATTTCCCCGATTTCTCCACTATTTGTCTTAAAGTGAAATTCTGCTCTTGACAACCTCTATTTGGCCTGAATCCGGCTTGTTCTTCAAGTTTCTCTTCCACAATCTCAATCTCTTTTCAAGTATGCTTACATAAATCGTACCTGGAACACTCAGTAGAGAAATTCATCTACTTAGAGGTAGGTACTATAAGAGCTCTACTCCAATCATTGGGAATTCAACCTTCTGTCCAGGCCCTCAGAGTTATGCAGTGTAGCCATTGCAAAACATTTATAACTTCATACTTAAACATTTCTGGTCAAATATTATCTACTCCATCTGACGACTTTTTCTACCTCAAATATTGTTATGTCTATCTACCTCAAGTATTGATATGTGCGTGCCTCTTGAAAATGTTCTGGTATGGTTCTGCCATTGGATGTTTCGCTCAACAGTTTTTCAAAGTAATTACTTCAGACATCTGGGAATTCTTATCTTCAGTTTTCACGTCAACTTTATCATGTTTTATTTCTTTTAACGCACTCGTTCCTTCATTTCTAAGCTTCTTCAATTGCCTCCAGAACATTTTGCCACCTTCCTGGTATTTATTTTCCATATTCGTACCAAAGTCTTCCCATGAATTTTGTTTAGCTACTTTCACACAGAGCTTCTCTCTCTCTCTGTGTGTGTGTCTCTGTCTCTCTCTCTCTCTCTCTCTCTCTCTCTCTCTCTGTCTCTCTCTACTTTTTCGGATCTACAATACTTAAGTAGAGATCCTTGTCATATTTTCCCGATTTCTCCACTATTTGTCTCTCTCTCTCTCTCTCTCTCTCTCTCTCTGTTACATTTCTCTCTCTATTCTTTTAGGGCATCTACTGAGTTATTTGTTAAAAACTTTTGATAGGTTTTTCATTTCCCAGACTGCTTCTTTAACTTCTTCTGTCCACCATGCGGCTCTTATTTTTATATCCTTGCAGACAAATTCGCCCCATTTCTCCCTACCTTAAACAATCAACGTCTTCTTCAGAGTTTGTCATTACAACACAATGATTTGGTTCTTGTTTTCAAATTGTTTCATTTTTAATTCAATAATGTTTGTATAGTCGAGTCTACAATTTACCTGTAAAAGCTGTTCAAATTTAATTCTCTTTAAAACTTTCTTACATTCTTTTCAATGTGATAGCCATTTTTATTCTGGTTAGTACTAAGTAATGGTCACTTCCAATTTCAAATCCTTCATACACTTTGTATCCTAAACGAACATGAAGATATCACTATGAACCATGACGCCTTTCCTATTTCTTGTGTCTTCTCTTCATGTGAACACATCTTTATGTTGAAACGTGGTGTCAGTAATGACTAATTCGTGTCCTGAGCAGAAGTCCAGTAAAAGCTTACCATTATTATTATTAGCTTTGCCCGTTTCTCCAAATTTTCCCCAAAATGTCGTCATTTCCTACTCTGCTGTTCAGATTGCAACAAGGACTACATTTCCCATTTTCTTTATGTCAGCTGCCTCTTCAAATGACTCAAAAAAATTCCTCCACTTGTTCCTTTAAAGAACTTTCTGTGGAATCATGAGCACAAACAATTTTCACAGTCCATGTCCCCATTTTGAATTCCAGTTACAAAAATATACAAAACGCTGAAATTTAGTGTTCGTTATGACTTTATAAACTTCAGTGTACTGAACCATAAATCCTAAGATATATTTTGCATTTAAGACCATCGATGCCGAATCAACTGGTTCTATACAGTTATAGATTAAGAATTTTGCAAATATACACCCTCTGTCCAAAAAGAAACCGAACCTTTTGAAAATGGAAGAAACCAGCGGAACCACCTGTTGTATCATTTTATTGTCGAACGTCGCAACCTTCATTAGTGTTGTGTCAACTGTTTATGGCATTTGTTTCATTAGAAGCCGAGTTATAGTGACAAAGGGTGATAGTGTGTTTTGACGAACGGTCGGTTGTCACGATATTCATGCCGTACGCGATGAATTCTCGCTATGAATCGCTTCAAAACTTCGAGATAAAACTCACCATTGACCGTTTGGCCAAGTGGAACGAATTCTTTGTGGATAATGCCCTTGGAATCGAAGAAACAAATCAACATTTTCTTTACTTTTGACTTCTCCAAGCAACCTTTTTTCGGATGTCCCTCTTCTGGTGGTCTCCACTCAGCACTCTGGCGCTTTGTTTCGGGCTCATACTCAAAACACCGTAACCAGCAACGATCGTTTCAAGGAGGTTTAAGTCCTTACGAGAGGTTTTAATGAGGTCCTTGCAGTGTTCAATACGATACATTTTTTGGTCGTCGGTCAACTTGTGGGGAACAAATCGCGAATTCAATTTACGAAGGCGCAAACTATCGGTTACAATGTTGTGAACAGTTGATTTTGGAATCCAGAATTCATCTTCAATCAATCTCACGGACGATTTCGGGTTGTCTTTGATGAAATCACGTACTTTTTGGATGTTAACTTCGTTCAATCCACTTTTTGGGCGGCCCAGATTTTCGTCGTTCTCGAGCGGCTCACTTTGAAATCGCGTAAACCACTCGTAAACTTGAGTACAGGATAAGCATTCATTACCTTATGCTTTTTGAAGCATTTGATGCGTTTCGGTAAAACTTTTACCAAATTTAACACAAATGTCAATCGCTGCTGCGTGTTTAAAATCATTTTCCGACCGTTTGTCAAAACACACTGTCACTCTTGGCACTATAACTCGGCTTCTAATGAAACGAATGTCATAAACAGTTGACACAACACTAACGAAGTTTGCTGCTTTCGACAACAAAAAGATACAACAGGTGGCGCCACTAGTTTTTCTATTTTCTAAAAGGTCGGTTTCTTTTTAGACAGATGGTGTACACAATGAATAAAAATGTTTTTAGGAGGTCTTTTTTTTTTTTTTTTCAAAAGTGTTCCTTAGATCTTTGCTGATAAATATCATCCTTAGTTTCAAACCTGCTCAATAGGTGCTCTTAAACAAGGAAATGCGGAAGAAGTTCGCCACTATCAGGAGCTGGTCGTTATCATATACAACAGTTTTTAAACAAATTTCTATAAAACTGGGACTATTCCTAAATGTTCTCCAGAACAGAATCGGGTCTGAGTAACATGTCGGTGATTTAGAATGAATTCTCTTTAGAATGAATAGAAAGAATAATCGTATTTCTCTGATTAACCAAACAGTAAAAAGCAGTGGCTTCCGACTATGTTCATACAATTTTAAACAAGAAATGGCTATATGTTATACGTTTTTGGAGCACTACTTTCAAATGTATTTTTAACTTAAATTGTTCGCATTTTTAAATTAGCTCAAATGTTAAATTCGATGTCCATGATACCTCGAAAGAAGAGTAGTTTTAGTAGTAGTGACGGAGCTTTTGTAGGTCAGGTGGTTTCAAAGAAGCCCTTTACTAGAAAAGTTGGTTTCTATGATGTGAGGAATCGTCACCAGAGCCTTGTAGGTGAGTACAAGGTGAGTTAGCTATTCTCGTATGAAAGTGGATGTTTTTTTCAAGAAACTCGGGTTTTTTGTCCCTCAAAACAGACAAACCAGCCAGCAGTGAAACTGAACCACTTAAGCGCCCATAGCCTTCCAGGTATCCTTGGATTTCCTAACCGTATCCGAGGATAGTTCACGCGGTTAGCCTAGTGGCTTTGCGCTTCGCAACCATATTCCTGTGGAAGGAGTGTCCTAGGTTTGATTCTCGTCCGTGACGTGAGGAGCTTAAGGATCTTCCTCAGCCATAGCCAAGTTAGCCGGTCTTGGCGGGACAGTAGGATTTTTTTCCCAGTTTATTCTGGTTTTTTTTTTATTCCGCAAACAGGCAAACCGGACCCGTGGACACATGCAGATACATCCATAGGACATAACACGGCAAGGAAGGCAACGGGAAACCACCTTACTCATAGTCACTTCCCTAGTATGGCAGCATAGCTTCCCCTACCATCCGTATGGATGAAAGGAAATTCCATTCCAATACGAGGATAAGACGGTTACCCCCTATGCCTCTAAGTATTCTTGTCTGTAAACTGCGTGTGTTCTACTGGCCGTTTACCTGTTTTGAGGGACGAAAAACCCGGGTTTCCGGGTGGAAAAATCCTCTACCACAGACCGGCTAACTCACCTTTAGTCGAAAGAGACAAGATAAAGGTTCCTCACGTCTCTAACGGGAATTGAACATAGGTCTTTCCGACCAAAGGGCAACGGAGGCTCAAACACGCATATCTACAGACATAAAATAGTTACCCTTAAAGGGAAGCAGGGGAATGGAAAGGTGGCTGTGTTAAATTGCCTAAACCAACTAATTAAGGGACTCAACTTAAGGATGGACAAGAGCTGGATGAAATATACAGCGCCATATTTTCATTTCAAATGTATTTTCGCTCTACTTTTATCATTTTAATATGTTTCTTCTTCGTCTCCATGGCACTGATGTTTTGGAAACAATCGCGTGCAAGACTGATATCAGAAAGGCGTATTTTGAGTCTACGGCAATTGTAATTTTAAGTAGTGGGTTATTAAGAACAATAGACTTACCATCGAGTAATCCAACAACTCTGGGCAGCGATCGCAGCTGATGATGTGCGAAAGTAGTTCATTGTCATTCTCCAACTGGAGGGACACTGGCAAAGACAGCAGGTTAAGTCGATGTTCACTGGAAGGATAATACTCCAAGACGTTATGGATATCTTGGTAAGCCTACAGAAGCCAAAGAACAATCACTAAATAGAGATGTAATTGTATGGAAATTACATTCAGAATTTAAAATTCTGAATATTCAGAATTCAAAAATCATCCTTCAAACTGCTGGAATTTTATTTTAAGCGATCTAAAAGATAATCAGGGAAGGATGATGATTTGAAGAAAGAACTGACTAACACATGCTTCTTGGTATTAATTTTAAGACGAAATTTACAATATTCTGTTATCGTTATATGATTTTGGCCTCATGGTCCTGATATCAATCTGGGAGAACAGAAATGCCAAGACGATAATAAAGATGTCCTTTGAGTGCAGAAGGTGAAAACAAAAAAACTTCGCCTTCTCATTAGGCTCAATTGAAACTAATGAGGTTCATTAGGTTCAGTTGAACCACCTGAATCTATTTTGTAAGATGTTAGGTTAGATTATAATGCTTTACACTGCTTAACAAAACATTCCTACACGACCACTTCTAAGTCATCCATGTTCAATCCATTGAGTGATATGTGCATAGTTATATACACCCTCTATCCAAAATGAAACCGAACTTTTCGAAAATAGAAGAAACTAGCGGTGCCACCTATTTTGTCTTTTTATTGTCGAAAGAGGTAACCTTCATTAGTGTTGTGTCAAAACTGTTTATGACATTTGCTTCATTAGAAGCCGAATTTTAGTGCCAAGAGTGACAGTGTGTTTTGACGAACGGTCGGAAAATGAGTTTCAAACAAACAGAGAGCTGCTATTGACTTTTGTGTTAAACTTGGTAAACGTTTTACCGAAACGCATCGAATGCTTCAAAAAGCATACGGTGATGAATGATTATCACATACTCAAGCGATTTCAAAATGGTCGTGAGACGCTTGAGCGCGACGAAAATCCGAGCCGTCCAAAAAGTGTACTGAGCGAAGTTAACATCCAAAAGGTGCGTGATTTCATCAACGAAAACTCGAAATCATCCGTGAGATTGATTGAAGATGAATTGGGGATTCCAAAATCAACTGCACACAACATTTTGACTGAGAGTTTGGGCCTTCGTGAATTGAATTCGCGATTTGTTTCCCACAAGCTTACCGACGACCAAAAAAAGTATCGAACTGAACACTGCAAGGACCTCATTAAAACCGCTCGTAAGGACTCAAACTTCCTTGAAACGATCGTTACTGGTGACGAAGGGTGGTGTTTTGAGTATGAGCCCGAAACAAAGCGCCAGAGTGCTGAGTGGAGACCACCAGAAGAGGGGCATCCGAAAAAAAGTCGCTTGAAGAAATCAACAGTAAACAATGCTGATTTGTTTCTACGATTCCAAGGACATTATCCACAAAGAATTCGTTCTGCCTGGCGAAACGGTCAATGGTGAGTTTTATCTCGAAGTTTTGAAGCGATTGATAGCGAGAATTCGTCACGTACACCATGAGTATCGTGATGAGCGACCGTTCGTCAAAACACACTGTCACTCTTGGCACTATAACTCGGCTTCTAATGAAACGAATGCCATACACATTTGATATAACACGAAGGAAGGTTGCCGCTTTCGACAACAAAGAGACACAACAGGTGGCGCCATTAGTTTCTTCTATTTTTGAAAAGTTCGGTTTCTTTTTGAACAGAGGGTGTACTCATACGTCTAGGAAAACAATAATTTGTTGAATAGTGTTCATCATATAATTTTTGTCCACACTTAGAATTCTATTAGAACTACATACATATGAGGTTTGATTCAATATACATGGTTTATTTATTTATTTTCTTACCTGCAAGAAATGTCCAATGCATCTTCCAAACTCCATTCCCTTCTTTATGGTTTGTGCGTTCTGTCCGCTCATCACTAAACACGACGCAATGTATTTACTGATTTGACTGCCCAAGAAAAGATTTGTCCTCTCCTTCCAATGGTGTAATCCCGGCATCACAATAGGTTTAACCAAATGCCTTCCATCTTCTGCCCACAACCACTGGTAGTGAGTGTTGTCTTCAACGATTTCAGAAACTAGACCCAAAACCTGCACATCAAAACAGTTTAAGTTTATTATCATTCCCATCACATGTACAAGATATTTATATTATACAATTCAAGATGTACAATTCAATGTACAGTATTATACAATACAGTTGAAGTATTACTATCATTTTCTGTTGGTAATTACACTTATTTTTGGCTATTTATTTTGTTACAGTTAATAAATGTTTCCTTATATATACAAATAGAGTAAAATACATTTCGGATAGTTTTCGTAGTTTATAAGACGTTACTGGTTTTCGTGATAAAGAAAGTTAGTTTGTGTATTTATGTGTAACCAAGGGCCGTAGCCATACTGGTTACGAGAGAATTAAATTAGTTAGAAACAATCTACGAGTCCAGTGACCGTATCTATGAGGGCTCACCTTACATGGTTTGATTTGATGTACATGATAATATATTATTCTCCTAAGTGAGTTAACTAGTTAGTATATTGGTGCCTTAATTGGATATGTGAGTTAAAATGATCCCTTATACTATACGTTTAAAGTAATTGTCAACATTGTTTAATCCCATAAGGTAGTTTCTCAATCTTTTTCTGAATGCATAAGCCGAGGTCATAGATTTGATTTCATTTGGGAGCTTATTACAGCTACTCGTCGTTAGGTATTTGAAGGATTTATGAAAAATTTCTTTGTTTGCCTTGGGTACTACCAGCATGTTCCGGCCGCAGCGTAACCCATAGTCTACATTATATACCAAGAAACTTTCAGCGTGCCTTTTTACGTATAATAGACAAGCATAGAGATATAGTTTCTGTAGTGGTAGAATATTATGCATGACAAACAGATCGTTGGTTGAAAGTGCGAAGTTATAGTTGTTATGGCTCTAATTATTCTGTTTTGTATTCTTATTAAGGAAACAGATTGTTGTAATAATCTCCACCCCAACAGGTGATGCCACATTGCAGTGAGGAATTTACCCAGGAATAGTATAAACATCTTAAGAATGCTGCATTTACAAATTTTTTAACATAATATATTCTGTTAATTATATATCTGAACTTATTTGTTAAGAAAGTGGTGTGGGAGTTAAACTTCACATTGCTATCGATATGGAGACCCAAATACTTGACTGATTTTGTTTTGATTAAGCTACAGTTACAATTTAGGATGTTTCTCCATTTCCTTTCACATTTCAAATTATTTTTTGAATTCGGTTGTGTTTCTCATCTCATCTCATCTTCCTTTGACCTTCTTTTACCTTGCGGTGTCGAGGGTTTATTAATCATCGGAGCTAAACCGTTTATAGGATAAGGTGGTCATCCCTACGCTCCGGTGAATCCTATGTCCACAGTGGTGTTGAGATCTCAAGGCCGGTTTGCCTGCTTTGCAGGATGAAAAACCTCAGATAAACTGGGGAAAAAACCCTGCTGTCCACGCCTAAGACCGACTAACTTGGCTATGGCTGAGGAAGATCCTTAAGCTCCTCAGGTCACCGACGGGAATCGAACCTTAGACACTCCTTACCCGGGCATAGGGTTGAGAAGCGCACAGCCACTAGGCAAACTGCGCGGACTATTCAAGTTATTTAAATACTTGAATGTTCAAGGTACATAATACTCTTAGGATAGTTATAAAACTACTAATACAAATATTACCATAGTGACGATAATTGTTGCAATCTTATTTTATATCCGGGACACTCTGGAATTAACTGGTGAATAATTTTCACTTCGGGATGAGACAACACTATAACATCTGTATTCATTAGACGGTCATATTACTAATAACATTGCAAAATATCAACAGAATCGTGGTTTCTCTGAATTAACAAATCTTATCGCTTGATTCATTTCAAAGTGATCTTGACATAGATAAGAAAAAAAAAAACATGACTAATCAATAGACAGATAAGCAGGGCAATGATCTCACACCCGGTAATAAAAAACATCTACCATTTAAAGACATCCGCAAACATCCATGCTTATTATTGGGTTCCAATCCATTCGCTTTCCCCTGATCTCCACCACTGTTAACAAATAAAAGATCTCTTGTAGAGACAAATCAAGAGATCCCTAAATAATACAAAATACAATCAATCTACGGTGAAGAAATAAATAATTAGTTGAACAGTTATATTCGCGTGGTAATATTATATGCGTGCGCAGTTTTCATGGAGAAAATCATGATGTCCATCATATCCAGAGTCCGCGTGTTCGAGATGCTTGATGAGAAAGGATCGGATTTCATGCAATTGTTGAGGATGTAGCATTTCGGGGGTCCATCACGATTTGGAACACAATATAGACTCACAAATTATAAGAGGAGAGTGTTGCGCACAACTGATTAAGGAAAAGGAAGTAAGCAGTCGATATTTTCCTGGAAAATACAAGAAATTCGTTCTCGTTGTGGAAAATAATGTGACCAAGGCGTTCCAAAAAAGAAAAATAAAAAGATTGAATCAGCAGTTAGTTCACTATGGTTGCTGCTGCCTGTATACTGATGACAGCGAGCACCTGGCTGGCATTACATGAATTATAGTGATTAGATCAGCGTTCAGGAAATTATGTACAGGGATGTTTACCAGAGACACGACATAAATCAAAAAGTGACTGGAGGTCATATATGAGAGAGAGCTTATGTGCTATAGACTCGTTCCTTCTGGTTAAGCATATATCATTTTAGAGAGGTTTGCATCCACCAAATGCCGACAACAGTATTCTAAGGTAGAATAAATGGGAGAAATAGGGATGTATATATAGTTCAACTGGCACCAGTCATGATCTGTTCATAGGACATTCACAGATGCCTTATGGTCGGTGATGTGCCACACTATTTCTCGCCATGTAGTCCTGTTGTGCTTTTCTGGAGGCTTCAACTCTCTGAAGATCAGTCACTCCACACACACCATCCATCCATTTCATTGGCGGTCTATCCCTTCCTTTTTTTCCAGGAACTTTACCTCTCATTACTGTTCTGAGAAGTTCCCCTTCCATTCTTTCAATGTGTCCAAAGTATTTTAACTTTCTTCTGTCAATATTTTAAGGAGCCTTAAAGTTCTACCGATTTTTTCTAACACCCATTCATTTGACCGCCTTTCAGTGATATCCTCAACAACCTTCTGTAATACCACATCTCAAAAGGAGCTATCATTTTTTTATCTGACTTCTTTAGGTTCCAAATCTCATCCATAAGTCGCAGTTGGAAAAACAACTGCATCTTAATCCTGAACTTACTTTGTTCCCATGGAGATAAATCCAACCTTCCAGATTTTGGGCAAGTCTCTGATTGTTGTTTTAGCCATTCCTAATCTACTTCTGAATGATGGAACCAGTGGAAAAATTGTATTTAACAAATGAAGATATTAGGAAGCAACTTGACATTGTCAGCCTGTGTGAGCAATCTCAAGTGGCACAGCCATATAAACAGAATGGGAGAGAAAAGATTAGCAAAACAAGTGTTTGATGCCCAAAAAGACAAAAAAAAAGACCCAAAGAAAGACCAAGATCCACGTGAATTGATACAGTAATAAATGCCTGAGAAAACCGAAACATAAGCTCCGACAATATTGCAGTGCTGACAAGTAACAGACTAATTTGGAGGAAAATTGCTGATAAGTAATTAATAATAATATAATCATGTAGTGCTGTCATAATAGACTGAACACCGATGGTAATTATCAGGAACTGAAAGATGGTGATGATTGTGATAGCCTTTGCAGTCGCAAGTTGGAGAACACCAATGTTTTTGATGCTCTAATGGAATGTCCTTATATTGGGAATGGTTAGAAGTGTAACTCACAATAAGAAGAGAAATTTGATCACGACTGAAAATGTAAATGAAGTAAAAGGGAATTAAGGCAAGATATTTCATAATTAGATATATACGGGAATGTGCACTGAAATTCAGCTGTTTATCCTCATCCCTCTGGGGAAAGTGTTTATAACACTGGTTGTGAAGGATTATGAAGTTCGTATTTGCCACTACAAAGTTTATCAAATGAAGATGAGGAAGGTTCAATACTTGGGTTAAGTACCCTAGTACTAGTTCTGAAAACCATCCAGCATGACATGTAATAAAAGACCAGAAAGGAAACTGAGTTTCGTTTGCCAAAAAGCAGGTCATTAATTGAGTAAAGAGACTTAAGTACTCGATTGAATCAAGTGGCCTGCAAATGCCAAGACTAACAAATCAAATTTCTACAAACCATTCCAGGTTTGTGCGTAAAGGTGGATAAGGTCGACCAGGCACAGGGGATTCTATTAGATCCTCTGTGAATGGGAAATTGAGAATTTATCATTGATAACCATTAATTATTTGGGAGGTTTCCAGATAGTGACGAAGTATTGACCACCACCTATCAGGATTGTGGAATACTGAGTATGAAGACAGATTGAGAATTTGTGGACTGCAGACTAGCAAACAGGAGAAAGAGAGGTGATATGATTGAGATTTACAAACTTTTGAAAGGGTCATACAGGATTTCAATTGATGGAATTTTTCTATTTATGGAGGGTGGGGAAAGGACAAGAGGGAATCCTTCGAAGCTGAGAATGAAGGCCGCCAAGAAGGGTGTAAGGGCTAGAGTTTTCTCTCAGAGGGTGGTGCGTGATTGGAATGGATTGCCATTGGATGTTGTGAGTGCAAGCAGTGTGAATGAATTCAAGAATAAGTATGATAGCCTGTGCGTGTAGTGAGTGGCCTCCTTCGATGAGTCTCTGACTCCCTGGAGGTCTCTCTTAATAATAATAATAATAATAATAATAATAATAATAATAATAATAATAATAATAATAATAATAATCTCTTTTATTTCTTAGAGTACGGGAGTGAAGCCAACAAGTGTTGGACGACATTTTTTCTTTCTGTCTCTTGGGATTGATACAATACAGACTTGCCTGGATGCTGTTAGACAGATGCCAGATTGGTATCATTCCTCCTACAGTCGACATAAGACAGTTGCTAATTTTGGATTCCAATTCAGATATTATGATTTGGACCAGGAAACCTGTTGAATATTAAAACTACTAATAATACTCCCGCTTTCTCTCTCTCTCTCTCTCAGATCTTTGATCTAGGATTGCAATAGTCATCCAAGATTTGCAATTCTCGCTATTCCAGAACCAAGTCTTGGATGGCTGTTGTGGGTTTCAGAGGAAGTGGGAAAAGAAGGCTTTCGTTCCCGAAAAGATTAAATAGTTCTGTCCTAGCAGGTGGCTTAAATAGTGTGGAAACGAGACATGAAAACGAAGAATAGAGATCATCGAAGTCATCCCGTTTATTATCAGTATAATGCCAAACGGCATGAGACTGACTTCCAGTGTGAAGACCGAAGTGTAATAAAGGAAACCCACGACTACGTTATAGCTTTTTTACCAAGAGAAAAAACAAAACTTAAATGTTATTTGGATGACGATCCTATATGAGATCTATAAAACCCTTTATTTTTCAATCTCATAAACGCCTTTATGATAATCTACTTTAGTTAGTTGTTGATTTCAAGCCAAACAAATAGAAACTTCTTTGGATTTCTCCTCGTAAGTCTTGGTAACGTATCCAAATAAATGATTCAGCTTTATTATGTAATGTGTCTGCGTCAAACGAAGGACAAAGTGTCGATAATAATGATCTTAAACGAAACTAAAGTCACATTGAAATCGTCTGCCAAATTGTTTCTGAAAAGTTAATTATACACTTCAATTAATGCAACCAAAAAAGTTCGAATTAATGTTAAAACCTCATATTTTGCCCACGTTAATAGAGCTTACCTTGGGTTTCCTCAGCAAGCTGGTTCGTACCGTCATAAAGCTATACAAAAGATCTCCTGCTAGAGTTAGAAACTTGTTCAATTTTTCCAAGTCTGACGCAACTTCTTTAGGCTCGGAAATATCCCAAGTCTGAACTCGTCGGTGAAAAGCTTCAGCAGTCCTGTGGATTATCAAATTCTCTGTTACGTAGATAATCTTTTCGGCAATTTCGTTTGCTGCCAAATTTGACAACGTCTTCATCCTTGAAGCTTCCACTGAGCTAGAGTACAGATGAACGAAGACAGCCGGTATTCTGTTGCCATATTCTTCATCATCCAATATTCTTCTGTTAATAATAATTAATTAATCATTGACGAAAATAATTAAAGAAAACTGCTAATTAAAAATTAGGACATTTTTCTGATTTTTGTTCTAAATAAATATCGTGTGATTATTATTATTATTATTATTATTATTATTATTATTATTATTATTATTATTATTATTATTATTGGCGCTCCTTTATTCCTACCTAATTTTTTGAAGCTATATTTTTTCTATACTTCATTCCGTGAACTCTATTAATAGGATTTTCGGGTAAGAATATAATTGACAACTGCTGCCCTCTCTTGGCACGAAACCATAACACTCGTATTACAGTTAGTAACAGTTTGAGTTCTATTGTAAAATGTTACTTCTCTAAATAAATATTAATTTTTATGGATATTTTGCCTATTTTTGTCTAGGAGTACCCCTTTTATGATGTCATTAACTTTTTACTCAAATTTTAGGGCATTACTGATGTTTTAAAGATATAGATATATGAAGTATAAGGAAGGAATAATTTTGGACAAACCTTTGTAGGATGTTCTTGAATGAATTCTTATTGAGTTGCATCTAGCGTATGGCGATATTACTGAAGTATGACTGCAAGGAAGGGGGTGTTGGAAATGTGGAGACAGAAACATGTTGGAGGATTGTGGGTAAGACGAAAGGTAAGTGAAATTTGAAACCCGGGTTTTAAGGGTGGGCTGTGAATTCTTTGGCAAGAAGGTGAAAGATGGGAATTTTTAGCGGGGGGAAGGAGAAGGATAGAATATGGTGAAACAAGATTAGGGTTGGTAGTTGGTAGGGTTGGTAACGGGGGTGTGATCCATTTTTGCTGTTTATACATTATGGGAGAGATCACGAGAGGGTTTCCCTGTTTAAGTGCGGGGTTACCTCTCCAAAAACTCCTGCGATCACTCAGATCACGCAACAGTGAGCAACCTGAGTGGTCATTTAACTCAGCGTTGTTCCCCCACCCCCAAGTGGCAGGCTCACCCCACCACCGAGCCATAATCTCAGCGGTGGCCCCACTCATATCTCAGGGAGGGCCTGCCCCTTTTGCGCAAAAGCACATCCGTGAGAGCCAGGCCCGGAAACAGCAATAGCCGAGCCTCAGTCAATACTTCATTGGCTACAGCCTTGCCACAACCACTTCCACACAAAAGCACATCGGTAGGAGCCAGACTCTGAGGTGATACTAAGGTTAAAGTAATGAAGAAATCATATTTTCCTATACCAGTTGCCGAAAGGTGTCACATCTTATTATTCAATTGCTCGGGATTACAGAAACGTTGTTGGACGTTTTTTTCACTTGGTTATACTGTATATTAAAGATAGAAAAAAATTATATACTTGGTTTAATCCTTTATCCAAGTGTAAACAAACATATTTGCACCTGAACTATTTTCAGGACTGGGGCAACTCGTGGTAAACGTGGTATGACTTCACATCATCAAACAACCTTTTTGTAATGCAGAGTATTTTAGTAATAAGGTGTGACACCTTTTGGTTACTCCTATATGAAAATATGACTTCTGCATTACTTCAACCTTAGTATCACCTGCGGATCTGAAGAGACCTCAATAAAGGTCGAAACCGGTCTGGGTAATGACCCCTCCCATAATGCATAGCATTATACATGTCTGCAAGGCGATGTGCTTTGCATTATGGGATACTAAGGCAAGTGATGAGAACTTATCCCACCTTTACCACGAGTTGCCCAGTCCTGAAGATACTTCAGGCGCAAACCTTGCTTGCTTACACTTGGATAAAGGATTAAACCAGGTATATAATTTCTTGGTATCTTTAATTTATAGTATAACCAAGCGGAAAAATAATCTTCCAACAAACGAAGTTTTTTTTTCTCTTTCGTTGTGTGCGGTCTTCTCTAAAGACTAGAAAAATTTCTTCACATCTTTCTTAAGAGAATCTTCCGTTGGACCATGGGCACAAGAGAGTCGCGTTGTCAAATTCCTCAGTTGTCCATATCATTGACTATCATTCTATTGTATTTATATTCAGAATCTCAACTTTGTCTTGTTTGTTTCAGTGACTCTAGTTATGTTGACATGATACTTTTCCAATTCTACTTTTTTTCTGGTGATTCTTATTATCAATATCGTCTACCTAGAAATGTGATGTTCAATTGGAGTTTGTTCAATTAGTTTACTTTTCACCTTTCGCTCTGAATATTTGACAAACACAGCGGGATCTTAAGCCAATACAGAAGAAATACAATTTGGCCGATAAACCCCAAATCGCCAACTCGTCCTCCTAAGCTCAGTATGTCAGTGTATACATATTAACGGTGTTCACCCCGTGAAGGTGAGGACACACAATCAGGTCAAAAGTCCAGCTCGTTTCCCCGCATTCCTATCAACAACTGAGTGGAGATCTCGTCCTACTTATACAGCTTTGACTCCTTTTATGATGGATATATTTTGAAAGACAAACAAACCAAGAGAGAGAGAGAGAGAGATTGTTATGTATGATTAGTGGGCCGACACTGCACATACACGAACACCGTATATACGAGTATATTTGGTGAAAAGTGACAATACCATTGCACGCATTTTGAAAACAGTGACAATTAGAGCGTACATATTCAGTGGCAGAGTATTGTGTGTAATCGGACTATAATATACTGGAAAATAATTTTACCTTTGTACAGAAGGAAGCAAAATAAGCAAATATTTTAATGTGTGTGTATAAATATATATATATATATATAATTGCCAAAACACCTTTGTGGGCAGGTGAATGGTCCTGATGAAAGATGCTTTTTTCTTCTGCAAACCGGGTCTTTTCTCATGAATTTTGTCGCCTAGTCAGGTTAAAAGATCAGAATGATATTCCCCGGTTATTGTTTTATCCTTCTCAAGATAATTAATAAACAAATTAGCATCCCGAAACACCGATGCCATGACTTTGTCTTCTTTGGCACCGAACAACGCCGGCTTCTCTCCACTGTTTTGATTGCTGTTTGAATTCTGGTGTGTAACGGTGAATCCAAGACTCATCCATAGTAATCAATCGACGCACAAAATCAATTTTATTCTTGCTAAAACGCGCCAAGCACTGTTCAGAGATTTTCATACGAGTGCGTTTCTGATCTGCTGTGAACAAGCATGTTGCGCAAAGCTTTTTCATTTGCAATTTTTTATGCAAAATATATCCTACACGTTCTTTTGAAATGCATATGGTGTCAGCAATTTCACTCAGTTTGACTCGCCGGTCATCCAATACCATATCGTGCACTTGATCAATGATTTCTAGAGTTGTTACAGTTTTTGGGACGTGCTTCACGTGGATCATCTTCAAGGCTGGTACGACCACGTTTAACCTCGCAGCCAATTTCTTAATTGTCTAGAACGAAGAAGAAGAGTACCCATAAACTTTTATGAACTTCGAATGAATTTATTTTGGAGTTAAACATTCTTTTACAAAGAATTTTATAACCGCACAACACTCAATTGTATCCATTTCAAGGGATGCAGACAACACTTTTGCTTCAGACAGCTGCATTAAAAAACTACTTGATAGAATGACTTCCAATTTCATATGGATGCTTATGTCAGATGCGCCAACTTAGAAAAAAAAAAAAAAGACGTGTCCAATAGTGTTGCCGTCTATGGTCGGACTTTTCATATCACCCTCGTATATATACATATATATTCTATATTTATATAGAATTACAATAATACAATTGTACAATTATATTATACAATAACACAATCTACAATTATATTTATAATATGATCAACAGCATTGCTATTATTTTGCGAAAGTTCTTGCAAATATAGAATGGAAAAATACGCTGTGAAAGTTGCGAACAGTCTTTGCCATCACTTACCTGATATCCGTGTGCACCGATGTGCAGAGTGGATGATTCAAATCTTTGATGCGATCCAACGATTGTACTGCAGAGCGATAGATTTCTGGTGCAACAAAATTTTTCATTAAGAGACCCGTCGAAAAACACGCCAGGTTTTTTTCAATTAATCTCTTCTGTTTGTTGCTAATCGAGTACTCGGGATGAAAAACCGTTTCCACTGGCTGATAAGTCAGTTTGTACCGAGGTACATTCGTTGTATGAGATTCTCCCCCGGTAGTAACGAAGTGGGAGGCACTGCGAGAATTCCACAAGTTCAGCTTCGAAGGTACAAAAAAAGATTGCGAAAAGATCAACACGCCGCGAGTCATAGCAGAAACTGCTTTCCCTTGCTGAAGTAAAAGTGAGAGTGATTTAAGTGGATTATGTATCCACAAAACCAGTCCCGAATTAGGTGGCAGAGGGGTGGGTTCGTTCCCCTTCCTCTGAAACCAGGTTATTCGTAAGAAGTAGGCTAATCAGGCGACGACCTTCTAACCGTTATGACAGCGATACTAATCGGTGATGAAATGAAAGGTAATTAAAGAACTGAAGTAGTTTCTTGTCATCGCAAACCTTTACCTAATATGACGTGCTTATGTTAGTTTGAACAACTGCACACCTTAAAACAACTACGCACTACAAAGTGGTCTTTATTGTGTCCAGTCGGTCGTAAATTTGTGTGATTCATACAAAAGCTTCATAATTTGATTGATGATTATTACTGTTATTATTATTATGATATTTTATTTTTTATTATTTTGTTGTCCCTTTTTCCCTTTATGTGCTTACGTCGTAGGCCATTATGTAAGTTAAGAGAATTGTCTCAGCTCCGCAGAGAACAATACAGCTGAACAATAGTTTTTGATTCCAAAACTTCGTTGCTCTACCAGGAACATCAGCGACGTATGTACAATACAACATAAAGCTATGTGAATGCACACTACAGTGTTATATAGTTGAATGTAAGCTTTGTCAGTATATATATATATTATTCGTAAGCAGATTGACTTGGTTTCTAGACATATTAATATTATTTACTAACTGAGTTCTGAGATAATACACCCTCTGTCCAAAAAGAAACTGATCTTTTCGAAAATAGAAAAAACTAGTGGCGCCACCTGTTATATCTTTTTTTTTGTTCTCGAAAGCGGCAATTAGTGTTGTGTCAACTGTTTATGACATTTATTTCATTAGAAGCCGAGTTATAGTGCCAAGAGTGACAGTGTGTTTTGACGAAAGGTCGGTCGTCACGATATTCATGCCATACGCGACGAATTCTCGCCGTCAACCGCTTCAAAACTTCGAGATAAAACTCACCATTGACGGTTTGGGCAGGTGGAACGAATTCTTTGTGGATAATTCCCTTGGAATCGTAGAAACAAATCAGCATTGTCGTTACTTTTGATTTATCCAAGCGACTTTTTTTTCGGATGTCCCTAATCTGGTGGTCTCCACTCAGCACTCTGGCACTTTGTTTCGGGTTCATACTCAAAACACCAAGTCGGTCAACTTTGTTGTTGATTTTCAAAGTTGATTTTGAAATCCCCAATTCATCTTCAATCAATCTCACGGAAGATTTCGGGTTTTCTTTGATGAAATCACGCACATTTTGGATGTTAACTTCGCTTAGTCCAGTTTTTGGACGGCCCGGTTTTTCGTCGTCCTCAAGCGTCTCACCACCACTTTGAAATCGCTTAAACCACTCGAAACGTGAGTACGGGATAATCATTCATCACCGCATGCTTTATTGATGCATTTCGGTAAAACTTTTACCAAGTTTAACACAAAAGTCAATCGCAGTTCTCTGTTTGAAACTCATTTTCCGACCGTTCGTCAAAACACACTGTCACACTTTTTAAATACTGACACTTTTGTTCAGTGACTATCTTAATGTAAAATAGTTTACTTTATTTATTTTTCCACCATTATTATTTTTCTTGTTCACCTGAACGATCCAGCACGTACCCCCGAGGGTATGCGTACCGTCGTTTGGGTACCGATGCTCTAGATCATAGATGGCAAACCTATGGCACGCTTGCCATAAGTTCGCCATCCAAAAACTGGAGTGAGCAAAGGTAACATCCAAAATTCTCGGACAAAAGGTGACACTCGTGCCAGAGGTGACACGTCCGAGAATTTTGCTGGCACGCCAATAATTTACAGATGATATCCTTTTATACGCTTATAAATGATTCAGCCTTTTTTTTTTAATTCTTAAAAATCGTAAGTTAAATTTTGTTTTACACGATAGAGCAGCTATGAAGATGCGCATATGATTGATGAAATCGCGAACTAAGGACAAAGGCAACCGACAATTCTTGAGTTGAAATGCTAATTCTCTTCAATCGAATTCCATAACATCTGAAACTGTCATAACAACATTTACTATATATTACTTAGTTTTAACACATTCACGAAGGGGTGTCGTTTATCGTTCCGACGGAACTTCTCATTACTGGCGGGCTCAACTCACACAAAGTTTCAACCCTTGATTAAATTTTTTTGCGGCTTATTTGAGCTGGCACTTGAATTCACAGATCATTATATAGCATGTTTCAATTCGTGGAAGAATTTTATTTGAAGTTAACCTTCGCGATTTGTCACAAAGACATCGAGAATTTAAAATGCAATAAAACAAACACTTATTTCGAGTAATTGAAAAATTGTACAATAGTTTTTAGTTAGATATTGTTTCTGATGCAACATATGGTTTTGTTTGAGTCTATACAGTATAGTTTCTGTGAGAGGGGACATGTGATTCATTAGTTAGCGCCGGTTTTATTCCAGTAATCTGTAATTGCATTATTTGTTGAGAAATATATTACACAGACTGCGAAATCCTCTGTACCTTCTTCTGGGATCAATAAAACCACTAGTTTTTCTTGCATCTACAGTATAATAGCTGTTGAGGAGGGCATGTTGTTAACCGCAGGGAGCGAGTTACTTCGCCTGGACGCGAGCATGTTCAAATATTAGATTGTATATTTAGTTTAATCCTTTATCCAAGTGTAAGCAAACAAATTTTGCGCCTGACGTATCTTCAGGACTGCAGCAACTCCTGGCAAAGTTAGACTGACTTCACATCACTTGCGTTAGTATCCCATAATGCAAAGCACATCTCCTTGCGGACATGTATAATGCTATGCATCATGGGAAGGGTCACTACCCAGACTGGTTTCGACCTTTGTTGAGATCTCTTCAGTAGAAGCCAGACCCAGAGGTGATACCAAGATTGAAGTAATGCAGAAGTCATATTTTCCTATACCAGTTGCCCAAAGGTGTCAAACTTCCAACATCTTTTTCTAATCCAGAGTTATTTAATAATAAGGTGTGAGCATATTACTTCTGCATTACTTCAAACTTGGAATCATCTCTGTGTCTGGCTCCCACTGACGAGACCTCAATGAAGGGCGAAACCGGTCTGGGTAGTGACCCTTCTCATGATGCATAGCATTATACATATCTGTAAGGAGATGTGCTTTGCATTATGGGTACTAAGGCAAGTGATGTGAAGTCAGCCTACCTTTTTCACGAGTTGCTTCAGTCCTGAAGATACTTCAGGCGCAAACTTTGTTTGCTTACACTTGGATAAAGCATTAAATTAAATACGTGGGGTGGTCTGAAAAGTTCTCAGCCTCAACCATAAATGGCAACACTATCGGCAAGATGTTTGTTTGTTTTCTAAATTGGAACATCTGTCATATAAACATCCATGTGAAATTATAAGTCATTCTATCAAGCAGTTTGTTTTATCCAGTTGTCTGAAGCAAAATTGTTGTCTTTATCCCTTGAAATGGATAAAATTGAGTATCGTGAGGTTATAAAATTCTTTCTAAAAGAAGGTTTAACGCCAAAAGAAATTAATTCGATGTTCATAAAAGTTTATGGGTACTCTTCTCCGTTTTCGACAATTAAGAAATGGTTTGCCAAGTTTAAACGTCCGTACTAGCCTTGAAGATGATCGACGTGAAGGACTTCAAAAAGTGTACGAACACCAGAAATCATTGATCAATTGCACGACATGATATTAGATGACCCGGCGAGTCAAAATGCGCGAATTGCTGAGACTATAGCCATTTCAAAAGAAAGTGTAGGATACATTTTGCATGACGAATTGCAAATGAAAAAGCTTTGCACAAGATGTGTTTGCACAAGTTAGACTGACTTCACATCACTTGCCTTAGTACCCCATAATGCAAAGCACATCTCCTTGCGGACATGTATAATGCTATGCATAATGGGACACGAGAATCCAAACAGCAGTCAAAACAGTGGACAGAAGCCAGTTGTTCAGCGGCAAAGAAGATAAAGTCGGTTCCATCAGCAGGAAAGTCATGGCATCGGTGTTTTGGGATGCTAAAGGCATTTTGTTTATTAATTATCTTCAAAAGGGTAAGAGAATAACCGTAACCAGGGGATATTGTTCCCGATCTTTTAATTAGACTAGACGAAAATAACTCGTGAGAAAAGACCCGGTTTGCAGAAGAAAAAATAATTTTTCATCAGGATAATGCACCTGCCCACAAAGGTGTTTTGGCAATGGGAAAATTAAGGGATCTGCGCTATGAATTGTTGGAACATTCACCCTGTTCCCCAGATCTGATTCATTCTGATTAGGGAATATCTCTTCCCCAAACTAAAACTCTTCCTTGCTGGTCACCGTTTTTCTTCGAATCAAGAGGTGATGGCAGCTGTAGAAGGATATTTTGCAGATCATACTGAGAACTACTATATGGACGGGATAATGGCACTGGAGCATCGCTTGAATATATGTATTAGTCGTAAGGGAGATTATGTTGAAAAATATAAACAATTTCAAAATATAAATTCGTTTTTTCATTGTTAGGCCGAGAACGTTTCAGAAGACATGTATATAATTTATAGTCTAACCAAGTGAATAAACTTCCAACATCTTTCTCTAATCCAGAGTAATTTAATAAAAAGTGTGACACCTTTTGGCAACTGGTATAGGAAAATATGACTTCGGCATTACTTCAACCTTGGTATCACCTCTGGGTCTGGCTCCCACTGACGAGACCTCAATAAAGGTCGAAACCGGTCTGGTAATGACCCTTCCTTTAATGCATAGCATTATACATGTCCGCAAGGAGATGTGCTTGGAATTATGGGAGATACTAAGACAAGGAGTGATGAGAGCTTGGTCCACCTTTACCACGAGTTGCCTCAGACCTGAGGATATTTCAGGCGCACACTTTGTTTGCTTACATTTGGATAAAGGATTACACTAAATATATAATTTATAGTCTAACCAAGTAAAGAAAGTTGTCCAATGTTCAAACATTTTTCGTGTGCGAGATATATGCAAAAGGTTTTAATGTATTTTCTGATAAGTAAAATCAAGGGTGCGAGTAATACGCGAGGACAAGTTATATTCGAGTAAATACGGTAAGCGTTTCGCCGACAAGATGACATCCTGCTGCTCCTTCCACTGCTCGCCCAGCTGACTTCAATGATGAGTTACAATGCAGAAATATTTTTCTCACTACCGGGTTTTTTTTTATAAACCAACATCATTAAAATCAATTTAATAATACAATAATCAATTTTATGCTGAATAATATTATAAATTTATATATAAATAACTATTGTAAGTGAAATAAAATATTATTTATAAAATTATAAATAATTATATATATAAAATATTATAAATGAATATATATATTATAAATTTATAAATTAATAAAGTTATATTAATTTCCTATTAACTTTCCCTTATTAAAAACTGCCTCACACGTCAGCAAGTTGATTGATAAATTTTTGGCACGTGCACATAAAAAGGTTCGCCACCACTGCTCTAGATAAAGATGTGGTAAGATAGAAAAGCAGGAAATTAAAAAAAAAAAAAAAAAAGTAATGCTCTATGGAATGCATTACGGGTTGTTAGATTCGCTAAGCATTGCTAAGCTCGTAAGCATTGTATGCAAATTTAATTACCATGTTTTTCAACAACGCTGCAGTCTGTAAGGAATTTCTGTTTGAAACATTATCTTGAATAATTTTCTCTGGCTATCCCTCTGTCTGTATATAGTTAGGGAAAACAGCCCGACTCTTCCTCGTATTCTCTTCAATCTAGGAAAGTTTTTTTTGTTGGCATACGCTTACGTAGGCTCACCTCCCTTATTAGTATTCTGTGGATAGAAACTCAAGTCGAATGCAAAAGATTTATCACCAGAAAGGAAAACGAATCCAGCGATTTCTTTTAATTATTTTGTATACTTGAGTTAATGCGATGCTAAAATAGCTGATTCTTCGAAGAAAATCTACTGGATATCTTGAATCACTAGGGAACTGAAAAGCAACGAACAGAAGATTCAGACTCTTATTAAGATATTTCCATCCAATCGGCAGTCGTAGCGAAAGTTGCTCGCTCTTTTTCAGCCGACAAGAATTTTTAATTAATTTTTTAAATAATGCAATAATCACTTTACTTGATTACTTTCGTTCTGTGTTTTTTCCTCTCTTTTCTGAGACGATAGTGAACATGTAGATAACTTCTTGAATTGTTTGTTCAGGTGTATACAGGAAAACCTCACTTAACGCGAATTCGATATGCGCGATAATCAGTTAGCGCGATTGAGTAAAGTGATGCTACTTCCCGCTTTACGCGAGTGATTAATCAGTTAACGCGATTTTTTTACTTATGCGAAATTTTAAGTTACCCGTTTTTTTTTTTTTTTTTTTTTTTTTTTTTTTGTCGCCAATCTGCAGCTAGCGTAAAAGCTGGAAGTCAAACGGCGGATGCAATTATAGACCAATTTCCTTCGTAAATTGGTCTATAATTGCTTTCCGACGGAAAAAGGTAAATCCCTAAAGGAAGACGTCGGCAAACTTGCAGGAGAATGCAATTTCGATCCCAGAAACATCGTCAAATGCCATTGTATCGGACCCATAGACAAAAGAAAGGACGGAACAAACTATCCACGTCTCGTGAAAGTGACCTGCGACTCATCAATAAACACATCCAAATTTATAACAGCGATAAACAACAAGCTGAAGGACACTTGTCCCCAATCACGCATACGTGCTCGATCTTATTTAACGTTTGCCCAGAGAGAACAAAGACGCCAACTCCGAAAACAAAACGCCAAAACTGAGACAACAGTTGGGTGATAGACTACAAACAAACCAAACTAGTACAAAAACCAAGTGATGCCATTAGCAGCCACCAAGGGCACCAGCATGCAGGCACTACGTAGGAATGTGCAGGACCATTGGAGTCAAATCCATGTCTCACAGAACCTTGCATATCCACTTCACCAACTCCGTGGCCTCAACTCCAACCTTAATAGCATCCACGACCATCTGCAGTTTACCAAACTCCACCTACTCTTCTTAACAGAAACTCAAATCTCACCTTCCCCAAGCACTATTCATCTCAACCTTCCTAACTATACACTATTTAACTCCTTTCGACCCAAGAGTGGCATCTGTGTATATATATCCGCTCTGACATACCCTGCCAGAGAACAACTAGCTTGGAATAGCCCGACTTCGACCTTCTTTGGCTGAAGTTATCCCTCCCCCACTCAGTCAAATTCATCTGCTGTCTCTATCGTTCTCCTAATACCACCAATCACTCTGAACGCTTCCATTTCCTCTCCTTAAAAGTTGATTTTCTGCAGTCCCACTCTAGTAACAGCGAAATCATCCTCCTGGATGATTTCAACGTCCATAACACCAATTGGATATCCTCTTCCAGTCATACAGATCCTGCGGGCAGAGATGCTGAAACATTTGCGATCACTAATGACCTCACACAAATTGTTCAAAAACCGACCAGAGTACCCAAACCACTCCCCAAATACCCTAGATCTCTTCCTTACTAATGACCCCTCCAAATATGCAGTGAATGTAGTGAACCCCCCTCTAGGCAATTCTGACCACAACTTAGTGCTCATCTCCTCCCCCATGCAACAACGCTCATAACAGTGCCAAACGGGACAGTCTCCGAGAATACTATGCTTCATTCCCATGGTTGGATTATTGTTTCCGGTCTTCCAGTCCGGAAGACCGGAAATATGCACCGAACGTATCACCAAAGTAATCCTCACTGGCATGAAAACATATATTCCCGACACTACTCAGACCTGCCGTCCTCTAACTAAACCCTGGTTCTTCGAAAAATGTGCCAAGGCTGTACAAATCAAAAATCAGGCATACCACAACTGGCTCAAATCAAGAACCCCATCCTCATTCAATGCACACACTGAAGCCCGAAACAAATGCAAGAAAATTATCAATACTTCCAAAAATACGTTCAAAACAGAATTTGAACGTACTAAAAGTAGGAAGCTTGCAGCCTGTGCAAACGGCAGCCATGCCTTTTGGTCTCTTGCCAAGGCAATTGGCCGTAACCTTTGCCTACACTATTCCCATCTCTATCATACCCAGATGGCTGAATTGCAACATCACCCACAGAAAAAGCTAATCTCCAGGCATCACACTTTGCCTTCAATGCACACAACTCACAATGGAAAATGCCCTTCAGTCATTCCAACTGCCCAACATACAACGCCCCTGTATCATTTTGCCAGAAAGAGATCAGAAGCCTATTGTCTAAATTAGACACAAAAATGTTTCCTGGCCCTGACGGCATTCTCCCAATTATTCTGAAGGTCTGTGCATCGGAACAGACTCCTGTCCTATGCCACCTGTACACACTCCCTTACTCCACTGGTATATATATCCCAAAACCTTGAAACGGGCCTATATTCAACCCATTCCTGAAAAGGGTGACAAATCACTCCCATCTAACTACCGCCCTATCACACTCACTTCAGTTCTATCTAAAGTAATGGAGAAAATCATCAACTCTCAACTCCTAATCTACCTTGAAGGTACCCGGTTATTAAGTGACCATCAGTACGGATTCCGTCAAAGCCGTTCAACAGGAGATCTATTCTCATACATCACCCATCACTGGACAAACGCCACGGAGAAATTCGGTGAATCCCAAGTAGTTGCACTTGGTATCTCCAAAGCCTTTGACCGAGTCTGGCACAAAGGCTTACTAAGCAAACTCCCATCATTTGCACTGCCTCAGGACTTCTGCAGAAGGATTGCCTGCTTCCTGTCTGGATGCACACTATGTGTGATGGTAGACAGCTCCCTATCCGCTCACCATCCAACTAATGCTGGGAGTCTCACAATGTTCAGTTCTCTCACCGACCCTCTTCCTCCTATATATGTCAATGACCTACTTCAGTTGACTTCTAACCTAATACACAGTTTTGTAGATGACAGCACATTACATTCCTGCCTTTCATTTGACAAACCCTACTCTACACAACTCACTTCAACCCACAGAACGTCAATCACTACTGCCCTTAATTCTGACCTCCAAGCCATCCGCCAATGGGGCTCAGATAACGTCGTCAACTTCAACGCTACTAAAACCCAGTTCTGCCTTATATCTCACAAAAAAGAATAACCATTTCCCCCCAGCACTTTTTCGATAACACTCAAATTCCCAGACAAGATGAAATTTCTCTTCTCGGAATTACCTTGACATCCAGCCTCTCCTAGCATAAAAACATCACAACCATTGCATCCCCAGCTTCCAAAAAACTAGGTTTTCTCTTTCGCTCAAGATGCTACTCCACCTCTAAACAGTTGTTAACATTATACAAGTCACAAATCCTCCTATCTCTCGAATACTGCTCTCACATTTGGAGTGGGGCTCGTAAAAGCTCCCTCAAAATGCTTGACTCAATACAGAGGAGAGCAACTAGACTAATAAATGACCGATCTCTCACCAACTCACTCCCCTCACTTTCACACAGAAATTGGTCTCTGCAATTTGTATTCTAGAAATATTTCCATGGAAAATGCCCATCTGAAACAGCATCAATAATTCCCCCACCCTGTACTAAGCCCATTTGAACACGTACAGCTGCAGCCCAACATCCTTTCACAGTACACCTCGAAACCCACAGAACAAGTTTCTTTTCCTCCTCATTCATCCCTGCTACTGCTGTACTGTGGAACAGTCTTTCCCCTGACGTATTTCCCAAGGAATACAACATACAGACGTTTAAATCAAATATAAACAAGTTTCTCCTTTCACAACCCACCACCCATATACGGTACTAACGTACTATAGGTTGATTATCCAACCTCCTGTATATGGGCCCAACATAAAAAAAAAAAATAATAATAATAAAATTATTATCTCGGGAGTGGTGGTGAAGATTTGGAAAAAACTGGTTATGGCTTGCATTCATAAATAGGTTGACAGTGAACTCTACTAAGTAGAAATAGAAACTAGACGAGGGGAATAGATACACCATGATACGTTTGGATTTTGCTAAGGCTGTTGCGTAAATTGGAGAATATTGCTTTGGATTATAGAATATTAGTATACGGGGGATATGTCTGCAAGATTTAGATTTGCATAGATTTGCAGTATAATCGGCTGATATAGAGTACTTACAGAATGATTTGAATAGGCTAGAATTGTGGGTATGGGTAAACGGATGCCTGTTCAATGTTAGTAAATGTAAAGTCCTACACTTTGGTATGATTTGATATCCAATGTCGTGCTACATTGGTGGGATTATGCGAGAAGAAACTGATCATTTTAAAGATCTTGGAGTATTAGTAGATAGTTGAAGTTCTAGAGTCAAATAACTAAGATTGCTAACACAACTCAGAGGATTATTGCAATGTTGAAATGAACTTTGATAAGACCCACACTTGGACTGTGATCTGATTTACCCAAAACAAAGAGATATCAGGATTGTGGATTACTGATTATAACGAGAGATTGAGAATTTGTAGACTGCCGATACCAGAAAACAGGAGAAAGAGGGGTGACATGATTGATACTTACAAACCTCTTAAAGGTTCATACAGGATTTCAATTGATGGGATTTTTCAATTTAAGGAGGATGAGGAAAGGACAAGAGGGCATCCTTAAAAGCTGAGAATGAAGGCCGCCAAGAAAGGTGTGAGGGCTAGAATTTTCTCTCAGAGGGGGATGCGTGATTGGAATGGATCGCCATTGGATGTTGTGAGCGCAAGCAGTGTGAATGAATTCAAACTGTTGTGAGTAGTTTACATATATACAATGAAGCATACTATTACATTTTCTCTTCAGCACAAAATGTAGAGTACAGTGATTTTTTTTAAATATAAATGGACATTTTTTTTCAAATCAATATCGTAGCTTATTATTATACAGACTATTGACACAATGTTTTTAAAATCAGTATCTTCATTATTATTACACACCGTACTGACTGTTGTTTTACATAATTTGCAGTCTTTGATTATGAGGATTACGTGTAGATGAATGAGGCGGATTAATCCCACCTACTTCGAAGCTTGGGGTTAGTTTTTATAAAGAGAGGGATTAGCCTTCACTGTTTATGTTGTTGCTACTGTTTATGTATGGGATGTAGGCATTGGATGCTGGCGATTTGTGATGTGTATATTAGTGTTAATGGTATATTAACTTTGTTGGTATATTTTCCAGAGTTCGTGTTTTAATGTTCTGTAGTTGTCTATGTGTTTTAAAATTCTTCGTAAGTTGTTGAGTTGCGTGGGTATCTGATGTGATCTCACAAAAGAACTGTATGAGTTGGTGAAGGGTGTAGGGATGTAGAGAGTTGTTTGTGGGTCGTGTTATACAATATGTGTCTCTGCTGTTTCGATAGGTAATGTTGAAGCAATTCTTTAGTAATATTATGTAGTATTTCTGATTTTTAATGCTCAGGATTCTGTGTATCGCCGTGTGCTGGTCGGATATTGGCTGTTGGGTATAAGGTGTCCAAATCACTATTGACACAATTTTCCTATGTAATATTTCTAATTTTGTTAGCTGGCTGTTTTATATGTTTGCATAGACTGTTATACCGTATCTGAGTAGGGATTCGGAGATACCGTGATGTAGGAGTTGTTGTTTTTTAATTTTTATTTTGGATGGTATAATGTCTTTTACATGGAAGAGTTTTGCTGCGATGATGCGGACTTTGGTATGTAGGTATTCTATATGTTTTGTCCATTTAAGGTGGCAATCTTTGTAAAGACGAAGGTATTTTGCATGTGGTACAGGTTTGAGTTCGGGACATTCTCAGGTTATTTTGTTGTTAATGCAGCGGTATGTGTGACAGTGCATCGATAGTGGTGCGGGGCGCATGATTTTTGGGTTGTGTATTATCAACATCTGTGATTTGATGCCGTTGATTAGAATTGCGTTTTGGTGGAAGTATGTTGTGATTTCATTTAGGTCTTGTTGTGCTTTGCAGAGAGCCGTGTTAATGTCTGTGTGAATTGCTAGTAGTGCAGTGTTATCTGCGTACTGAAATATTTGACTTCTTATGGTCATGTTGTATACATCGCTAATGTATATGTTGAATAGATTGGGTGATAATATGGCACCTTGAGGTACACCGTGTTTTACTTGTATACTCCGACTGTGACATGTACCTATTTTTGTTACTTGTGTTCTGTTTGAGAGGTAGTTCTTGAACCATGTATGCAGTGTTCCTCTTATACCTATTGAGTATAGTTTGGTGAGTAATATGTCATGTTCAAGTGTATCAAATGCTTTGGTTAGGTCCAGCAGTATAAGGACGACGTACTTGTTTTTGTCGAGAGCTTTGTTTATTGTGTCGGCGATGTCTTCTAATAAAGTGATGGTGCTTTTTGTTTTCTGAAAGCCGTATTGGTTTTGTGAGATGATGTGTACTTCTGTAAATAGTTCTGTAGTCTGCTGTGTGTTATTTTTTCTTAGAACTTTTGAAGTGAATAATAATAATAATAATAATAATAATAATAATAATAATAATAATAATAATAATAATAATACATGTTATTATTTATTTATTTATTTATTTATTTGCTATAACGGGTATCTGCGCTACTACCAATCAGCATTAGATCATTCATTTGCTATCGACTTGAATCTCAAATTAAGTTTTGGATTTCTTTAACTGCACAATGAAAAAAAAAAAAAAAAAAGACGCAAATTAATTTTGAGCATATTTTAAGAGAAAAAAAATGTTACTGTTGGAAATACCAATACCTGCCATACTGCATGTGCACTGGTTGATGATATGAAATTACAATTTATTTTTAAATATTTACAAATGCATGAGCAGAAAATATTACAGAAAGATATATTACTTTCTTCCGCTACCCCAGAGTATTTTTGACCTTGTAGAGAAAATACAAGGAAACAAACAACTGTATTAAATTTAAATTAATATCTGGGCTTTTACGGTTTATTCTTTCTTTCTTTCTTAATCTTTTCTAGGTTCTGAGTAAACAATTACTAGTGGCGCCCTCCAGGAGTCTTTCATCCAATTACAAGAATTTTAAAAGCTTCTCTTAAATTGCTTGAAGGTCTTTGAGGAAATTTCAAGAAATCCTCCACAGCTTTTGAATGTGTTGTGACTCGCAGTAAATTATTCTTTGTTTATTTTTTTTATTTTTTTCTAATATGAGAGTACGGAGTATAGTTATATAGAAATATAAAAGTTACATAAATATAGAGAGATAAATTGTATTATTGGCCATTTTTATTTCAAGGAAATAATCGAAAAACTAACACATGAATGTTCTGTAATTCTTTATTATTTTAAGGGTAAATTAATTAAATTTATTTCTAAAATATTGTTAAATATTGTTAAATAATGTTAAAAGTTAGATAGGGCTAAATACAGCCTCGCCTACTTCCTGTATATAGGGAATAAAAAGGCGTTAGCTGATTTTTTTTTTTTTAATTTTGATTATTCTAAGTGCATGAAAAAAATAAATTTCTACAGAAATTAATTTTTTTCATGCAATGTTTTCAGAAGAAGAAAAAAAAAAATATATATATATATATATATATTATTATTATTATTATTATTATTATTATTATTATCGGTTTACTCCGACATCTACGAATATTATTGTAGATGTAGGAGTAAACGGCGATATTTGAAGTTGAAAAATATTTGCTAAGAAAAGCTCTACGCTTGTCTTAGCAAATTTTCAACCCATTACGTACTTCTACTATGTAGCGGTATTAGGCTAAAAGCCTGCTGTGCTCTAATAATGTTTTGTTGTGGCGCGAATTTGGGCCAGTGTTTTATATCTCGTTCATGAGCTTGTTGGTTCGTTGTCATGGTGTCGCGTGCTTTAGGGTCATGTGCTGTTGATAAAGCAGAAGTGCAACTATTTTAATACTTTTCTATAAAATTACCGTATTTTTCCATTAGTCGATTTACGTAAAGGTTGTATTTTATTTTAAAAAGAAGTAAAATGTTTGATACTTGTTAAAAATCATAAACTGTTAGAGTTAAAAATTTTGAAACTCTTTCTTAGCGAGGTCCCGCTGCTTATTTCTATAATTTCGAGTTATTTTCCAGGTAAAAGCCACTGGGTCCTATTCCCTTATAGGAGATGAAAGAGGTTTGACAACTTAGGAACTGGAATTAAGGAACCATGTTAAATGCGGTTATATTTGCACTGCTCGATCTAGGAAGCGACGACTCTAATGATGTTCACTTATCCACTTGGCTTCCTACAAAGATTCGTTCTAATTTTCCACTGACTCATTCTTGCAAGACTCTTTCTTGGAATCTCACACATGCTCATTTCAGTTTTTTTTTTTTTTTTTTTTTTTTTAACTGTCTGCGCTTTAAGTTAGTTTTAAATTGAAAAAGAAAATTCACAAATAACATTTTGCTTTGCTGAGCACAAGATTATTCTGTAGATAAAAATGCGATTACCGATTTCATTCAAAACAAGAAATTTTCCTAAAATGAGGTCTTTAAAATTTCTTAAAAACAGATGAAGAATTTTCTGAAGGGTTCGTTTTTTTTTTTTTCATACATTTCACTAATAGGGAGAATTTGTAGTCGTTTTTAATTTTAAGATGTTACAGGTGAATGGCTGTACCTATTAAAAAACCATGGCAACTATCTTATTCGGAATCCTGTCAACTGTGAATAGGATTTTGTCCATTTACTTCGATTGGGCAACACCTTTCGAACCAAGTAACGAAAAACCGGAAAGAAATACTGAAAGGCTATTAAATGGTTTGTAAGTTTGTAAGTCACCACATTTCAACCATTTGATGAGCTTACCTTACAGTCAGTGGCGGCTCGTGGCTTGAAGTCGTGGGGGGGGGGGCTGCAACTTTCGAAATATACATACACGCTGTAAGTACAGTGTATACGTGTTTGGATAAAGTATCAAAATTATCGTAAAAATTAAAAAAATAAAAATAAAAATGAAAAACATTGTTTATTATCGATAAAATTATACAGTTTGGTATTATTCAAAATTACTTAAAAATAAAATCCATTATCATAACCCCAATAATGTTCTAAAATAAAAACTATAACAAATGCTATGTGTTTAATTGTAATGTCCAAATATTTAAAGAGACGGAGTAAACACGATAAGCACTACGAACACTCTACTACTGGCGCAAACTGCACATAAACAACAGTGGAACTGCGCGACAGACAGTGCCGCATTACGCCAATAGCTCGCATCTCACTATGACGTGCATATGCTTGCACGCGTAGCAATATGACACTGTGGAAAACACAGTGCTGCTAGTGTCCTTCGCCCTCCTAAGTGCTCCAAGATGGATTTTTATTATATTTTATACAAAATAAGAGAATTGTATAGGATAGTTGATGATAAAATTAAATATTACAAGCAAATATAAATCATTTAATAAATATATTTATATATAGAAAAATTGAGGGTGCTGCAGTTCCGCAGTGCCCCTATGCACGAGCCGCCCCTGCTTACAGTTGTCTCCAGTAACTCTCAGAAACCTACTAGAAGAGCCTTCGTCAAAGATTCCATGGAAATCGTTGTCAAACGTAACCTGGAAAGCTCGTCTTCGGTCAAAATTTAAATAAGAAAATTAAAGTTTTGTAATAACTTATTTTATTGTTCAATTTGGAAACACACGTTTTAGTGTTACATTTCATTTCGTCTTTTAGAAGAAATTATCGAAATATTTCTAATTTTGGGGAACATCAAAACTTTTGATGTTCCCCAAGATTTTGGAATCAAAGTAATGGAATATTTCTAGAATTGGATAGATAAAATATCATTGCAATTTTTTTTCGATGTTAATTCGTCTTTTCCTTCCCAAAAATAACAAATAATAATTATACTACCTTATTTAAAAAATAAAAAAAATAGAAATGTCATTATGGAATACTTATCTAATAAAATCGTTTTTTTTTTTTTTTTTAATTTTTTTTTGAAAAAAAAGTAAAAATTTCAAATTTGGAATAATACCATGTTTACTTAATTCATATTTAGAATATAGATAGATAGATAAAGTTAAGAATCACATAAGTGTCTATGCGAGATAAATGGCTGGAGACCTTCACAAAACATTTTACTATATGGACGTTTGACCTAATCCTCACCTTCTCATGGATCTGAATACTATTGAGCGGAGGATGGGGTGGTAATTCGAGATTTAGCAAACCAAAGTGCATTTTGGTTGGTTTAAACCAAAATAATGATAGTTCTACAAGATGAAACTAAGCTCCCCGAAAACTTGCTCGATTAAACAAGGTCCCAGCTTCTTAAGTGAAGGAATGAAGGCAAACAAAGCAAATTCAGCCACTGGAACAAAGTCCAACTCAACATCAAAATAATGCAACATTGGCTCTATCAGCATAAGCAGCATTTATGTAAAAGAAGTAGAATTGAGAGAAGAATTACAGAAGTCGTGTCGACGTAATGTGTTTTAAGAAATAAAGAATAAAAACGGGAGATATTCATCTAAATAACAATCAATGCAAAGGTGATAATGATCGATGTAATGAAACAGTAGATATGGCATTCAACCTTAAACCTGGTGATAATATTTTAAATTGTAATCAGTTTCAGGTAGAGTGATGTGGGCAAACATCAAAATTGAGAATTGTACAATAAGATTTACTATTGGCTATGTTCCATAGACGGTATTCTAAAGAAAGAAAGGAAGAATTTTTCAAGGCATTAAAGAAAGCAGATAACATAAAGAAAAGAGGAAAAGTTCGTCTTTGTTGGAGATCTAAAGAACAGAAGTCAATGAAACATGTTGAAACGTGTTGAAAATCACAGAAACATGTTGAAAAGTTTGTAGAAAAAATCAAAGTTACTTATAATGCCTATTGGATTTATCTAAAGGAGAAGTGCACAAATTCACATGGAGAAGACACGAGAAATAATAAAAGCGTAACCGATTGTCTTATATCTGATATTTATATCTTCTTCTAATTCATGTCATTAGATTACACAGAATTTTGAAATAGGAGTTGATCAAAATTTAGCTTTCAGCAGAATAAAATGAATATCATCTTGAAAAGAAAAATATATTTATGATACTTTTAAAAAGAAACTAGAGCAGCTTTCAGAAACGAACTGAAGATTCTAGTACACACAATTATTGAAGAAAAATTAGTTGGAAAACAATTACGCACCTTGTAGATTGAGTAGCAGATTCCGAAGAATGCACTCATTGATTAAGTCAAACATTAATGTGGTGAAGCCATCTGAAACGCTAGAAATAAAATCTTCGTAATTGGTTTGTCCGGAGTGTGCTACGTTAAATATAAAATATAAAATTGGAAAAGAGAACTAAAGTTATAATTAGAAATATTATTTCTAACTTCCCCTTTTAAAATAATATAATGTAGTTCATAATAATATCAATACACCATTATAAATTTTTAATATCTCGTAATAATTAAGTTTGCTTGCCTCAATGGTATCCAAAGGTTGTGAATGGAATCAATCGACCGTGAGATGCGGTGATTGATTCATTCAATCCAATATCTTTGGAGGGTAATGGATGGCAATTCTGTAGCCAATGAAGTTCTAACTGAGGCTCAGCTATTGCTGTTACCCTCCTGCCATGATCAGAGCTTTAATTGCTCAATAATACCTTATCCATACACTGTCCTCTACAGATAACGGGGAAGATGAAAAGCATTCTTGCTTCGCCCCTTTAAGCCAGTCCTTATAAGGATAAGGATGGTATCCAAATTGATGTTATTACAATCATTTTAATATTAATAAATTATTAATTTAAATTATTATTTTATATTAAAATTATTAATAATAATAAAAGTATTGTTTAGATGTAAATTTGCGTTGTTGTTGTTTTTTTTTAAAAAAAAAATGCAACTTAAGTTTATTATGAATATCACTAACCTTAACTTCACTGTAAACTCGTGGATTTGAGAGTTTCAAATTTCAAGAAATATTAAAATTGCACTTAAACAAATAAGATGTCATTCGATTTTTTTATATAATAGAATGCAATTACATAATAAAACTGTTTTATTATTATTATTTTAACTAAATAGTATTTTCCAAGTTGTTTGTTCCACCAGTTAAATGAGAACATAGTTAACCAATAGGGTGATAACTAGTGCACCATAAACTAAAGTGAAAGACTTTTCGAAATAAGTTAATTTATGGTGAATTTATCTCTGAAGTCTGTTGAGGCAGTAGAGGATCACTTTATTCATTTTACCTCAAGTTATGGTAAAGATTTTTTTTTTTTTTTTGGATTAGTGTAAACAGCTTACATTTGAAATGATTAATTCTACAAGGGAAGGAATCAGAAAATTCAATTTGTAAACCAGAACAAGGTTAATATTTTTTATTTGTCAAACTTTCAACCTTTTTTCTTATCGTGAAGATAAATTATGTTGTTGTGTGATATGATTGAGACATTCAAATTACTGAAGGGGATTCAAATTTCCTCTGAAGATTAATTCAGAGGAAATTTTTGAGAACAGGACTGGTGATGGGAGAACTAGGGGAACATCCATGGACACTGAGCAAGAGTGTTAGAGCTAGGTTTTTAACTTGGAGAGTGGTGAATGAGTTGAATAAGCTGCCAGAATTTGTTGTGGGTGCCATGACCGTAAATGAGCGAAACGAGAAGTATGATAGATACTGTGTGAATGCCTAATAGATGTTCTTGATATGATGTTTAGGGCCTCCCTCGATGAGTCTAAGGACTCCTTGAAGTTGCCCGTAATAATAATAATAATAATAATAATAATATGAGAATGAGAAAATATATGTGCATAATGAGAGATTTTATGATCATCCAAATATTGGTTGAGTAGCAGAAGATTCTCATGAGAACAATGAAAATGCATTTATTGAGCAGTTGGGGGCAACTTTTGAGATGTGGTGTTACAGAAGGCTGTTGAGGATATCATACACTGAAAGGCGTACAAATGAAGGTGTTAGAAAAGATTAGTAGAACTTTAAGGCTCCTTAAGGATATTGACAGAAGAAAGTTAAAATATTTTGGACACATAGAAAGGATGGAAGGAGGACTTCTCAAAACAGTAATAGAAGGTAAAGTTCCTGGATAAAGAGGCAGGGGTAGACCATCAATGAGATGGATGGATGGCGTGTGTGGAGTGACTGATCTTCAGAGAGTTGAGGCTGCCAGAAGGGCAAACAACAGGACTACATGGCGAGGCCTAGTGTGGAACATCATCGAGCATCGGAGTGACCATACGGCATCTGTAGATGCCCAGTGAACACAGGCAGGGACAACTTACCTCAAGCAGCATGTGACAGAAGGAACTCGAGGTCAAAGAGTGTTAGATTTTATTACAGTGTCAGAGGGCGTTTCAGGTAAACACGTAATTGGGAAGTATTTGACAAGCAAGATACAGCTACTAAGCTGATTATACAAGGATAGGTAGGGTAATGAGAAATGCTGCTGATATGCAGTACTTGCAAAATGATTTGAACAACTATTTCCCCGTGTAAGAATGTGAAAATGGATGTGAGTAAATACTGTATAAAGTCATTCACTTCGGCGTGATTAGATATTCAATATTGTATTATATTGGCGGGATTAGGCTAGAAGAAAATGATGAGGCTACAGATCTTGGGGTGTTAATAGATGGAAGTTGAAGTTCAGGGGTCATGTAGCAAAAATTGCAAATACAACGCGGAAAAGACGAGAGGGTATCCTTGGAAGCTGAGAATGAAGGTCGCCAAGAAGGGTGTAAGGGCTAGATTTTTCTCTCAGAAGGTGGTGCGTGATTGGAATGGATTGCCATTGGATGTTGTGAGTGCAAGCAATGTGAATGAATTCAAGAATACGTATGATAGCTGGTGGATACAGTATGTGGCCTCCCTTGATGAGTCTCCGATTCTCTGGCGGTCTTTCGTAATAATAGCAATCATATTAATAATATTTTTTTCAGCTAGTTTTATGTAAATAAATACATTTTTATATTTTTATATTAATTAAACCCAAAATATCAATCCCATGCAGAATATACTGCAAGGCCTATTACGGAAAAAAAAAAAAAGGCGTATGTGGGCATTTTGAAATAATATATTTAATAGTTTTTGTATTTAAAGTATTTCTTTAAACTATATTTTAAAGGCAAACATAAATTATCTTTTAAGAAAAGCACGTATGTCACTCAACCTGAGTTAAGCAGGTTAATTGCATAATATTTGTTGCAGCTATCTTTATTGTTTACACACACATGCAATTTTATCGCTTTTTAAATGTGAAGAGTTTAGTTTTTTTTATCTACATTAATTTCAAGTAAAAATATACGAATACTAATTTTTATTAGTACGATTCGCTAAGCTAAGGAAACATCTGCTGATGGTTGGATTATTATTTTTTTAATCCATCCATGACAGTCTTTTAGTGTAAATAAAATATAAATACTGTGGATGGAGCTACCAAACATGAAACCTGTTTTAATTTTTATTATTTAATGTTATCTCTGGAGAAACTCAACAACTGTTTTTTAGTCTTTTCCAGGTTCACGAGAAACCAACTGCTAGTGGCGGCCTCCAGGAGTCGTACATGCAATTGCGAAGTATCTCTTGAAATACTTAAAAATATTCCCGACACTAAATTTCAAGAAATTTTACAGAACATTTTAAAGTGTTGCGACTTTAAATGAATTAATTGCTGTTTGTGTTATTCATTGTAAAGGAAAAAGTGCCCAAAGTAAATTTTAAATGTTTCATAATATTTTTTACAATTTTAAACTCGAAACAATCAAAGTTAAATTAAAACTGGTTAGATTGGACTCCATTTTATTATTACTGTTACGTAACATCTCCAGGGAAGTCTAAAAACTCATCAAAGCAGGGTACCTACTCTACAACCCTCTGTCTCCACCACTCAATTCACCAACTACAATGAACCGCAGCTACATCAACGCCATCTATCGCCCATCACCAATATTAGTATTTTCACAGACAATCACAAACATGCATGTCTTCAGCGGGACTCCAACTCGCAGCCTTTTGGCTGAAGAGTGAATACGCTAGGCGTATTTAAAAGAGAGTGATCAATAACAGGGCGTCATAACAAATCGAGACTTTTTTTTAATTTTTGAATATTTTAATAGAGTTAACAACATTATAAGGCCAACAGTAATTTCTTTTGTTAGGTTTATCAATGGACTGATGGTCCATGGACTGAAAGTACCACGATCGTTCACGATCACGGCTTTTCTTCGGTTTATATTGCAAGATATTTCTTTTTAGAGATAAAATTTAAAGTAAACAAATCTTGTTGAGTGAGGATATCATCATCAAGCGATCCTGTAGCTTCCACGGTGTAGCGGTGTTGTGTCAAACGCCTGTACTGTGTTCTAGTAAGCTTAAGGCCTAGAACGTGGGTCAATGATTCATTGCACGTGCATGGGTTTTCTTGATTCGTTTTAACGTGTTGCGTGCACAGGAGGGGTCACGTGACGCTGACAAGGCAGAATTGAAAGAGTTTTTAACACTTTCGCATTAGTATATTAACGTAAAGACTCCATTGCTGAAAGAAAGCTTCATGATAGGTTTTGCTGTTTATTTGTATGATTTAAAGATGCCTCGGTATCTTGCAATCATACAAGATTAGATTCACGCTTGTTAGATTCGCCAATCACCGTCGGCTAATCCGTAAACCTATTTCCCACATAATCATTCGATGCATAAGGTGCACAATAACACTGAATAGATAAATAAATAAAATTTTATTAGAACAAATTTTATCGATGATTAGGGGGAAAGCAAAGTAACGAAATATTTCTACGATTTATATCTTTTCCCCCGCCAATAAAATAAAATAATGAAACTATACTAGTTTTTAAAAGGAAAATAACAAATAACATTTTGCTATATAGTTCTTTTACAAAAAAAAAAAAAAAAAAAAAAAAAAATCCTTTATATTGTTAATCATAACACAATGGCAAATAAAATGGACGGGGAAAGGAGCGTGTTTTAGTAGAATTATGTGTTACTGTCACTTGAAGCAAATGCATCGTTTTCCAATACTGTAATGAACGTACTCTGATAGAAATATTAATTTCGCAAGATTCCACTAATGTCCTTTCAGATTCCTAAAGAGTAATCACATAGTTTATTATTTACTTTTCTATGAGTTTTCGTTTAGAATTTTGTTTTCTTGGAACACAATTCAAAATGCTATTGGGCTGTATTTTTCGTTTGCTACTAACTAGCAGAAGTATGAGCTTTGACCGGTTTTGCTCATTTTCCAACAGGACTCACAATAAAAGATTTTCTTCATAACGAAACCTACAGTCGCATACGTCAATCTGTGAACAGCATCGGAGATTTGCCGCATATCCTTTGTAAATCCATCTACGCGAATCTTAACTAAGTTCTACTTTTCATCTTCCGGAGAGCAGTCACCATTTTCAAAAGACCGTTTTCTGTTTACACACCATCTCTTTATATATGATGCCAAAACGAATAAATGAGAGGATATCTCTACGCATCTGTAATTCAATACGCAGAACAGATAAATGCAACTAGAGATTCAATGTCCAATCCATATTATCATGCCATTCTGCGCGGCATTGATAATTTCTCATTCGGTATCCAATTAAACAAGTATCCAGTGTTTTCATCACAGAACTAGAACGAATAACGAAAATGTCTCTACTAAATTAAATACAACATCAAAAGAAGTGAATTCAGGTACACAACGAAAGAGATAACAACTGAAAAGAAGTGGATCTAACAGTATCAAAACATATCGTTTTCAAATAATTGGTATGAAACGTAAAAAGACAAACGAATTAGAAGCAGATAAATTATAAATACACGCTCTGTCCAAAAAGAAACCGAACTTTTGATAGAAAATAAAACACAGGCCAATTATAATTACTCAAATCATTTATTTCAATCAATGTACTCTCTTTCAGCTTCGATACAGCGTTTGGCAGGTCAATTAATTCGTTAAATGAGTTCTGTATATCGGTTTTTGGTATACTGTTGAGGGTCGTGGTTACTTCTGCTTGGACGTTTTCAATGGTGTCGTATCGCTTTCCTTTCATCGGCAAATGAAGTCGGGGGGGGGGGGGGGAGAAAGATGTCACAGGGTGCTAAATCAGGTGAATATTTTCTATTTTCTATACGGCGAGTGACACAACACACAAACTTGGTTTTGGCTCAAAAACAGTCTCACAATGTTCGAACGATGAGATGGTGCATTATCGTGCAAAAATGACCAGCTGCCTGCATCACCATATTCATGCCGTACGCGACGAATTCTCGCTATTAATCGCTTCAAACCTTCGAGATAAGACTCAACATTGACCGTTTGGCCACCCCGAACGAATTCTTTGTGAATAATACCCATGGAATCGTAGAAACAAATCAGCATTGTCTTTACTTTTGACTTCTCCAAGCGACTTTTTTTCTGATGCCCCTCTTCTGGTGGTCTCCACTCAGCACTGGCGCTTTGTTTCGGGCTCATTCAAACACCACGTTTCGTCACCAGTAACGATCGCTTCAAGGAAGTTTGAGTCCTTACAAGCGGTTTTAATGAGGTCAATTGCAATGTTCAATTCGATACATTTTTTGGTCGTCGGTCAACTTGTGGGGAATAAATCGCGAACTCAATTTACGAAGGCCCAAACTCGGTCAAAATGTTGTGCACAGTTAATTTTGGAATCCTCAATCAATCTCACGGATGATGTCGGGTTTTCTTTGATAAAATCACCCACTTTTGTTTTTGATGTTAACGTCACTCAGTCCAGTTTTTGAACGGCACGGCTTTTCGTCGTCCTCAAGCGTCTCACGACCACTTTGAATTCGCTTAAACCACTCGTAAACTCGAGTACGGGATAAGCATTCATCACCGTATGCTTTTTGAAGCATTTGATGCGTTTCGGTAAAACCTTCACCAAGTTTAACACAAAAGTCAATCGCAGCTCTCTGTTTGAAACTCGTTTTCCGACCTTTCATCAAAACACACTGTCACTCCTGGCACTATAACTGGGCTTCTAATGAAACAGATGTCATAAACAGTTGACACAACACTAATGAAGGTTGCCGCTTTCGACAACAAAAAGATACAACAGGTGGCTCCGCTAGTTTCTTCCATTTTCGAAAGGTTCGGTTTCTTTTTGGACAGAGGGTGTATAAGAATTTACATTAAGGCAATAGTGATGAGTGAAAGGATGAAGTAACTGACTTGATATGATTTCGTCAACAAAGAATGGGAACAATTAGATCCATCTCAGAATAGGGCAATGATACCTATTTGTGTTTATGTTCGTCTAGAAGTTTCTTGGAAGAAATAAACAAGCAGAAAAAGGCAAATCTGGTTGGTGTTAAACATTTATCAGCAGAAGAGAACGAATACCAGAAGTGTTTGGGGACATTTTTGAGAAGAGATCCCTTTTCTAACACCGTCTGAAAGTTATCAATGAATTTACGTTGAGAGAATCGCAAAGAAATAGTATACCTAATTGTCAGGGATGATGACCATTAATTTTAAACAGGCTACAGTTGATATCATTTTAATTGTTGTTAAAGGAAAATCCTATACAAAACTTGTATAAAAGAATGCAAGTAGAACATCTGTGAAATACGAGCTATTGTCCAATCAAATATCCACAATTACAAGATAAGTAGAGTTGCCAGCAACAATAAGCTATGTGTGGAAACAACCAAACGAAAATGATGATTTTCCTAAGAATGCAAAGATAATTATTATTTCGTGTTATTGTTACCATCGTGATATTCAGTTTCTATTTTTATGCAGAACGCTTTTATGAACAGCATAAATCTGTAGAAAGAGTATTATGAACGAAATTAGAGATAATAAACGTGACACGCAATACGTAAATAAGGATACTCAGAATGTTCGGAACAATATCAATATTGCATTCGAATAAAGTATGAGAAACCATGAGAATACGCTCAAGAAGAGAATCTTTATCTTGAAATGCTCATATGGATATTGAAAACATTTTACAGTTGGTGCACTGAATAAATCAGATCTAGTCAGACCTTCGCAATTAGACCAAGAATACGTGCTTAACTTTTTGACCTGTAGAAAAGGCATATGAAAAATCGACAATATAAAACCTGTTCAAAATGCTAGTTTGGAGCACAATGCGATTGAGTAAATGGAACATAATTCAAAGCAAAGCAATCTCCATGGGCAAAATGCATCCATCCATGTAGGTGTTTGCAGCTGATATAATTTGGAGGAATATGATGCTCCAACTCATTACAATGCAACTGTGTCCAGGTGAAATAGCCGCGAGAAGGGAATTGACGGAGTGTGAAAGAGACGCTGTGATAGGATGCCATGTTGCACGGCTATCTGTTCCACAAACTGTTGAAAAATTAGGCCATCCCAGGTCAACAATCAGTGATACCATACTGTGATGGAAGTATGGTATCCGATACCATACTTCATTAACCCCCATACTTCGCAGGGGGGGTCTTGACCAATACATTAAATGTGGATTTCCGGACATCGACTGGAACACGAATCTCCGCAAAAACATTCAAAATGGAGGCTCTCACAACATGGATTTCCATGGATCGGACTGCAATATGCAAGCCACACATTACCCGAACCAACAGACAGCATTGTTTTCATTGGCGCAAACAACGTGTGCAGTGGTAAGTGGAAGCATGAAAAGCTATGTTATGGAGCGATGAATGACGCTGCACCCTAAATTGAGCACACAGACAGGTATGGGTATGGTGGATGGTGGTCATACATCTTATTAAAGTGGGCGCAATGACTGTTTGTTCCTCACAGTATGGTATCTGTTGGTACTTCTTTCATACTTTCGAAGTACACTGCTACAAGCAGTGTGCATCGGCACAAGCAATCAAGTATTTTGCGTATACGCTTAGCACTTGATGCTTATGTATATTGGCATAAAGATTTCTAATTCAATGGCCGATATTATGCGTATGGATTTTATGAAGATATTATGAAGCCCTTTACTACAGGAAGAGGTATTAGCAGTCGCATGACTATTTGGAAACCACTGATTTTGCGAAGAACCGGAAAGATAATCTACAGTGGTGTTAGGAACACCTTGACTAGACACGGGAAGACTGGAAAAAAGTCATGTCGTCAGACGAGTCACGGTACACATTGTTCTGTCTGACCGTAGGCAGAGAGTTTGGTGGGAGCTCCATAAAGCAATGAATCCAGATTGCCATATGAACCCAACTCAAGTTTCTGGATGTGGTGTCATGTTCTGGGGCATGTTCTCTTGGTGCAGAAAGGGTGCCCTGATATGGTTGGGAAAGGCCGGTGTCCTCCAAAGAATATCTGAACATTGTTGCCAATCAAGTCCGTCCTATAATGTTGACTTTTTATTCAGTAGGTGACCTCTTGTTTCATGGACGACAATGCAATTATCCATGGCTCAAACATTGTTCAACAGTGATTCAGTGAGCAATACAGAAACTTTCACCCATTGAGAATGTATGGGACATATTAGAAAAATAGGTCTGACAGCAGAGTCCTCTTGCGTCAAATGTGAGCCAGTTGAAGGACTGTTTGGTAAACGCCTGGTATAATGTAGACGTAGATCCAACACCATGTGGAATCTAAGCCAAACTGCATATGTGCAGTAATTCGGGCTAAAGTGGTCCAACACAATATTAAATAAACGTTTTTAACCAGTGAATGGTATTTGTATTACTCATTCTTTTTTCAAGATGACAAATTAAATATCAATAGAGACCAGAAATATATGTGCAGCCAGATGAGTAGATTCCGTGGAATAAGCGACAGTTTTCGAAAAACACTGAACTGGTTGTATACACTCTCATGTCCAAAAAGAAACCGAACTTTTCGAAAATATAAGAAACTAGTGTAGCCAACTGTTGTATCTTTCCGTTGTCGAAAGAGGCAGCATTCATTAATGTTGTGTCAACTTTTTATGACATTACAAACCAAATTATAGTGCTAAGAATGACAGTTCGTATTTGACGAACGGTCGGTTGTCACGATATTCATGCTCTAAGCGACAAATTCTCGCTATCAATCGCTTCCAAATTTAGAAGCGATTGATAACTTCGAGACAAAGCTCACCATTAACAGTTTGGCCACTCGGAAAGAATTCTTTGTGGATAATGCCCTTGGAATCGTAGAAACAAATCAGCATTGTCTTTACTTTTGACTTCTCCAAGCGACTTTTTTTTTTCCGGATGTCTCTCTTCTGGTGGTCTCGACTCAGCACTCTGGACTTCGTTTCGGGCTCATACTCAAAACACCACGTTTCGTCACCAGTAACGATCGTTTCAAGGAAGTTTGAGTCCTTACATTTTAATGAGTGGTTTTAATGAGGTCCTTGCAGTTTTCACTTCGATACATTTTTTGGCCTTTGGTCAACTTGTGGGGAACAAATCGCGAATTCAATTTACGAGGCCCAAACTCTCTGTCAAAATGTTGTGCACAGTTGGAATCCCCAATTCATCTTCACTCGTTCTCACGGATGATTTCGGGTTTTCTTTGATGAAATCACTCACTTTTTTTTTATGTTAACTTCGCTCAGTCCAGTTTTTGGACGGTGCAGCTTTTCGTCGTCCTCAAGCGTCTCACGACCACTTTGAATTCGTTTAAACCACTCGTAAACTTGAGTACGGGATAAGCATTCATCACCGTATGCTTCATTTGATGCGTTTCGGTAAAACGTTCACCAAATTTAACACAAAAGTCGATCGCAGCTCTCTGTTTGAAACTCGTTTTCCGACCTTTCGTCAAAACACACTCACTCTTGGCACTATAACTCGGATTCTCATGAATCAAATGTCATAAATAGTTGACACAACACTAATGAAGGTTGCCGCTTTCGACAACAAAAAGATACAGCAGGTGGCGCTACTAGTTTCTTCTATTTTCGAAAAGTTTGGTTTCTTTTTGGATAGAGGGTGTATAACACAATATTTAAACCATGTTTAACTTTGCATCTATTTGAGAGTTAAAAAATAAACAGCCAATCAGCAACAACAATCAAAAGACATGTCAGTTCTTATAAAAATTAGAAAAATTAGGGGAGTGTACACACTGCATAATCATATTAAAAGCCACTATATTCGGAAGCAACTTGACATTGTTGACATTTAGGAATGAAGAGCAGAGTCAATCTCAGGTGGTACGCACTTAAACAAAACAGGAGAAGAAAGGTTATCAAAACGGACATTTACGAATGCTTCATGCGAATCAGTCAGGAAAAAGACTCAGAGGAATACAACAATATTTGGCAGATTGATACACTTTGTGCTATAGAAGCCCAAACTGTAACTCCTAGTATAGTATGCCCACACTTTGATGAGCTCTGCTTGGCTTTCTGCCAAGAATAGTCGATTCATGCTGAAGGGGAGAAAGAAATGAAGGATGTACGAATTGGTCGCCAACATGCGAAATCACGTGCTTTCTTGTCTGTAGCTGTACTAATTTAAAAACTACCATGGTCGTAAAAGAAAAGCAATTTTTCCGACGTGTAATAATAAACAACTCATCCCAGAAGACGGATTGATTACCCTATTATCGGATAACTGGGAATTCCCCTTCTATCAGTACTCCCAAAACTGGGAGTACTGACTAGAAGGGGAACTGCCTGACATTTTCGCAACCATTTTCTCTTTGTAATGCATGCTCAGAACTGCTGCTAGCAGAAGTAACCTGTTGTTCAAGTTTATGATGTTTATGAGAGGGAATGAGTCGTAGAATCTTTTTAGCACGTTAGGAAAACCAAACACGAGATCTTTAGAAGTTATTCTGCACAATAACTGTTTCCTGCCTCAGGAAGAGCACGCATTGTGCAGAATAACTTCATTTCTTATAACTTACCGACATTCTTAGAGTTTATCGCACTCATGTTTTTGACATTTCTGTGGCATCAGAATTCAATTGAAAGCATTTATATAATAAATGTAAAAGTGAAGCCCTTATTGACTCTTTTCTTCATTGATTTCCGTTATGATTTTGTGAGTAACAAACAACATATCAGACTATGGATGTGGTAAAATAAATAAATAAATAAATAAACAGTGACGGTAAAACAAGAACTGCGATAAGTCAAGCAAAATTGCCATTTCTATTTTAGTTGCCAAGATACTTCAAACTCCATTAGACGATAGTTCCATCTATCGGCAGACATAGTAACTGATTATTCAACTGCAAAGGCTTCAATTCTTCTTGCAGTTTCTTTGATTTCGACAAGCATGTTTATCTGGGAGACAATTTTAAAATAATTATAAAAAGTTGGTAGTTATAAGCTAATTGATAATTTTACTATTTCTTTAAATATTATCTATATTTTTAAGAATGCATTAAATGGAGAAAGGTTGTGTTGTTATATTAAAATATTTTTTAAATAAATTGTATTAATTGAACAAAAATTATTAGTATAAATAATTATAATATATCCCAATTGCATCTTCGATAATTAAAGTCATAGAACATTCCAGATATCCACGATTGCAAAATCTCTCGAACCAAATTTAGGTCATTTACTTCATAACTGTGATCATAGATGAAGCAACAATCTTGCTGATTCAAGACTGAACCTAGTGTGACTTGTGGCTGCACTTAAATATCGCTCCAGTAGATCAAGTAGAAGTATATTAGCAAAAATTTTAATTTATATCTGAAAGCTATTTCCCTTTTAATTCAGACTTCTGATTTATAAATTCATAATGCTATTTCCCTTCCCTCCGACAAATTATAAATATTGTATAAAAATTAATTGAAGGCAAGTCGGTACAAATATGCTTAATACGATATTAGAGTAATATATAATAAATTAAATGAGCTTACTTAAACAGAAAATGGAAAGTTTTTTTTTTAATTTGCAAATCTATTTTCATTTTTATTTTCATGTTCATTACCTGATCTTCTGATCTAAAAATTCCTCCATAATTCCACTTATAAATTGAAATTGCCATTCACCATCTAGAAAAAACTTCAAACAAATGAAAAATGCATAAAATAAAGCTTAGCGCGAGACAAGCACGAGTTGAATTAAAGTAATGAATGAAATAAACAATATCTGTTGAGACGAAGCAATGACGTCACTAGACCGAATAAATTAAAAAAAAAGAAAAGAAATTTGTTGTATTTCAATAATCCAATTGTCTTCCCCCCCCCCTTCTTTTTAAACACAGCAGAATTTAATAATAATAATAAAAAAAAGCTACTCTGCGTCAACAAGTTCCAGTAGTATCGTCTACATTTCTTTAAACTTTTATACATTTATTTTAAGAAAGAATTCGGAAACACGCACAGACGAAGGAAAAAGCCCACTCGGGGCACGTAGCCCGTCCTATAAACGAAATATTTCAAGAACATCCCCATGGAAAGACAGCGCAGCCGAAAGTCTTAATGGTTAGTACGTGAGGCAGTTCTATTTCATCGCCGCCTAACCTAATACAGGGCACGGTTGTAGGGAAAAGGAATCTTTTGAGTAATTAAACCCGCTTGGGGAAGGGGAGATCAAATATTTACGAAAGTTTGCCAAACGTAAGAATTGATGGATGACTTTTCTTTCCGATATCACAGCTTGAATAAAATCAAATCACGCCCCCCCCCCCAGTGGAGGTATATTTAAATAAGACAGTTGTTTCAGCGAAAAAAAAAAAAATAAATAAATAAATAGAATAAAAATAAAAAATAGAATCGGCCGCTTATTCAGGAACATGTCAGTTTAATTCGTTCCGTTTATATTTGTCAACACGCACCGAGAAACAAAAAATACTGCAGTCAGTTCTTCTCCCCATCATTAAAAAATTTCTTAAGGAGTCATTTTCTCCCTTTTCCGGTTTTTTTTTTTTTTTTTTTTTTGTATTTCATAAAATTTCTGGGATGACCTTTTATTTATTTTCCAAAAATGCAAAATAAATAAATAAAAATTAAAAATTAATAAATAATAAAATAAGCAAAAATAAAAATAAGTAAAAGATATAAATAAATAAATAAATAAAATACAAAAATTAATAATCAGTAAAATATAAATATATAAATATAAATCATAAAAAATGCAAAAATTAAGAATTAAAATAATAATTAAAAATAATTTAAAAAATCAGAGAAAGAATAAAACTGCCTTTTATTCCCGTATAATGAGTAGGCCAGGCGTTTTAGCCCCTATTTTAGCCCTATTCTAACTTTTTGGAGACTGAATGTGCAGTTCAATTTCCACTGGCAGCCAATCAGAGATAGCTGGCCCAAGGCTATCTCACAAATCAAGAAGCAAGCAGTGAAGGGACGGCTAACAAGTGCCGTCATCTCGTGGTCTCTAACCTTAAAACAATATTTTTAATGTCTGAAAATAATGTGGGTTCGGTGGTCGATTTTCTTGAGTTTACGGGATGAAAAAGCCGAGTTTACGGGAGAAAAAACCCGTTTTTCCCGTGCCAGAGATCGACTAACTCGGAAAGTGGTCGAAAAAAAAAAAAAAGGCTTAAACAATGGTCCTGTAGTCGGCGACTAGACCTGAACCCAAGTCTTCATTCGTGTGGTCAAGCGTCATGGATGCAAAATAAAAAGTATAAATAAATAAATAAAAATACAAAAATTAATGACAAATAAAATATAAAAATAAATCAATAAAAATGCAAAAATTAAGAAATAAATAAATAAAATAAATAAATAAATAAATAAATAAAATAAGTGAATAAATAAATAAATAAAATAAGTGAATAAATAAATAAATAAATAAAACAAGTGAATAAATAAAAAGAAATAAAAAAATTAATTAGTTAAAATAAAAAATAAAAATAAATAATTAAAATTAATTTATTAATGAATAAAATTAATTTATTAATGAATAAAATTATTTTATTAATGAATAAAATTAATTAATGAATAAATAAAATTTACTTAATGTATAAATAAAAATAAATAAATAAAAATTAATTAATGAATAAATAAAAAATAAATAAAGTAAATAAAAATAGGAAAAAAAGCCTTAGCTCACCTATCCACGATACATATGAAATTCATGTAGTCTCGCCTTCAACAGATAGCCAACGCAGTCGTAAGCATTCTTGCCAATGATGTCAGCATTTATGTGTTGTGAGAAATTTAAAACTGTGTAAAGTGTTGCACTGGAGAATAATAATTGCATTAAAATTTGTAATTTTTTTTTAATTTTAGAACGGGTTTTAACCACACTGGTGCTCTCTGACATACTTTAAAGAAACTTGATAAAGGGATCGTGGAGTTTTTCTTTTTGATTAACGACAGTCCACGATGTTCGATAGTTTTAGTTGATTTTTCGAGAAGCCCTTCTTACAGCTTCATTTATGTGCGGGCAGCCACAGAACGCCCATTTATCAGGCCGTGACTTCCCGCCTTTAAGAACACACACGCCTTCAGCTGATGGCCAGAGTAAACAAAACATCAGTCCACGAGTTCATTAACAAAGTGATGAATGGTGTTCGCCAACAAGCTTTAATTATTACCGAGGAGTGGGGAGGATCCAGTTATTGTATTCCCGTAGAGAATATTTTTACTTTAAACTGCGTTAATTTAATAGCAGACCCACGAGATGGGTGATAATTAACTGCGTCAGATTGAGGCTAACGCGGACAATTTAATCGCTCGTATTACTTGTGTAATCATTGTAAGCCTTTAAGTTAATTACAATCACTATCTTTTGGTTTCAGTTTGTTTTGGCTCTTTGTGAGAAATCTATACGCTTCACACATCGACGATTTCCGTTTTCTGTGTTAAAAAACGAACAAAATATTGGTATTTCGAAAAGAAAATAGTAAATAAGAAAACCGTACTTTTGTATCCCTTTGGGGGCCCTTTATACTGCTAGTGGAAAACAACGTTCATAACTGGAAAGCACGCGTGTGTCTAGATAAGCGATCCATATAGCTTATTGTTAGCAGACGAACGTGCTTGCAGTCACGTGTTTTTTTCTTTCTTTTTTTATTGTAGTTGTAAGTTACCTAGCTACCAGGTTATCTCATTCTTGTTGAAATAGGTAAAGCAGTACTACTGAATAAGAGGGGGAAAATTTGTGATATTTACATTCATAATTTGGCATTTAGTTTTTTGATCTCAATAATACTTGCGACATCAAAAGTGTACGAATAGATTTCTTTTAATCTACTGCAGTTACATTTAATTACAGAGTTCTCATTTCCATTAAAATCATTTATAAATTACAGAGCTGTTTGTATTTCTAGATTTTGTTACTTCATTTGCCCTCAACTTCAGCTATCTAGTCGAATTTATAAACAACGAGAGATAAGAATATTTATTGTCAAAAGGAGCCCGTAATTTATTTATTTCAATTTTTTATTAAAAACAGGTAGGACAATTCAAAATGTTTGTGATATTTGAATTTCTTCAATTTTATGGAATTCGTCCTGGAGTTCGGTACACATAAATGGACTTGAGCAGGATGGAAGTATTAGTTCTCTAAGTGGACCTTAGTAGACAATGCCTACTATAGAAGATATAGGTACTGTCTAAAGAGAAAAAAGACTTTCGAAATAACCAAAAGAATAAAACGTGCTAAAAGCGCACATAAAATTGTCTGTGACCATTTTATTTCATCGATATAAAGGCACATGTTGGCGCTCCACCTGGTGGTCATTTCAGAGCTATTCAGTGGTTGTGTAGTTAGTGCCATTTAGGACGATTTATTGAGTCCCCCATTGGATGCAGTGTGTTTTTAAGTTGACTTGTTAGATGGCCGTTGCAGAAGGAAGGAAGGAAGAACACACACACACACACACTGGAAAGTCTGCCTTGGAAAATGGACTCGCAAGGCGAAACGCGTAATAATACCTTGAGGTGTGTGAAACGTCTGGTAAGTCCATTAAAGAGAAGACGGAACGTTAAAGCAAACTGCAGAACGTGGGACCCACAAAAAAAAAAAAAAAAAACTTAAAATGATGACAAAAACAGAAACTTCGGCATGTTTCCACACAAAATGGAACTGAAAAGAGACGCCACGACGCCGCCTACGGCTAGGGAGAAAAGTAGGTTAACAGCATCTCGGTAGCTCGAAGATAAAAAGCAGATAAGGAGAAAAACCCCGAAGAGGTAAAAGCGACTGAGAGTAGCAGACAGTGCAACAAGGCGTCTCAAACTTACGATATCTCTTTCCGTGTCATTAAGCAATCCCCCCCCAACTACATTTATGTCTTTTAATAACTGAAATGAAATTACACTTACGAAGAGGAATAATTTTTCTCTCTGTGTGTGTGAGTGAGTGAGAGAGCTCATACTTACGCATGCTCTCAGTGCTCAGTTTATCTTTTTTTTTTTTTTTTCGTTCGTTCTTTCTGACAAGTTAAATCTACTCATTCTCTAATAGACCTGCAAGCAGTTTAAGTTTTTCAGAGGGTTCACAATGCAATTAAACGAGAATCACTTACCAGCCGGCATCTTAGTAGACCATAATTTTTTCTGGGGATGATATGTGTACAAATACAGGGTGTCCCATAAGTTCCTAGATATTTCAATAATTCATAAAAATTAGAAAAATCGGTATATCAGAGTGCGGTTTGAACGAAAGTGAATCGCAAGGAGGGAGATTTTTTTGGCTGGGAGAAAAAAAAATTCCTTCAAATTTTCGCCGATAGAGGGCGCTATATTGCATGCATCATTTGCAAATACGTGCAAGTGAGAGTTCTATAAAACGCAGTGTGTACCACTGATAGCTCGTGTGCAAATTACCAGTCATTGGGGGTGAACAGAATTCTTTATGTGAAAAGAAAAATTTGTGGCTGCAATGCTTACTTTGGTGGATAAGATGTTGTTAGTGCAGTGGTCTTACGTAAGTGGGGAATCGGTAGCGGAAGTTTTACGAAAGTTTCGAACGCAGAAAAGAATGAAGAAGGGTCGAGGTCCTACTATCACTCCTGCCAAATAATACGACGTTTCGAAAAAACGGGAAATTTGTTAGATCTCCCTCGAACATGCAGACGAGTGTTATCCAAAGCCGTACCGATGTAGTATCGCAAATGAATGCCCTAGCGGCACAATGAACAAGCTGTGTAAGCAGTGCACGGGAAGCTGCAAGAATCACAGGCATAGCGAAAATGTCACCATTTCGCATCCTTCGTGGTGCGTAATCATCACACCACCAAATTTCTGTTCACCTCCAATGACTGGGAATTTGCACGCATTCATCACGAGCTGTCAGCAGTACACCCTGCGTTTTATAGACCTCTCATTTGCACGTATTCGCAAACGTGCATATGTTAGAGCGCCCTCTATCGATGAACATTTGAAGTAACTATTTTCTCCCCGCCAAAAACCTCCCCCCTCGTTGCGATTCACTTTCCCAATATTTCTAATTTTTATGAATTATTGAAATATCTAGGAACTTATGGAACACCCCGTACATCGTCGTCGTTCCTCCAAAGAAAGAAAAATGAAAGTATTCAAATTAAAAAAAAAAAAAAAAAGATAATAAAAAGATGCCCGAGTTTAAGTACTGAGAAATGAAGAAAAAGTCGTGTACAGAAAGTAAGTCATGTAAACATGACTTCGCAATCTTCCTGGAAGATTCTTTGTTATGCCTTCGTTTATCAATCGATCTTTGAACTGTAGACTTGCTAATGTTGCGTGAAGAAGGCATCGAAGGTTCAATCATTAAAAGCAGTCAACTACTGAACATAATCCATCACCGCTTTCGGTTCTTTACAATTAGCCACTGCAGGCAATGCATTGTTTCTTTTGAAAAAAGACATTACAGAGAGAAAGAGAGAGAGATTAACAAAAGTTCCGCTGAATACCCATATACAATGTACAAACAGCTGATAAGAATCGGGCATTCAAGTCTCGTTTACTTTGGTTTTAATGAGAAAACTTCGAATCCAACAGTTTGTTACCATCCTAGCACTTTAAATGAAAGAATTCTCCTTTCAAGTCAAAATTCTGTCCATCAACGTAAACAGAAAAGTCAATTCTCTCTTTACAATACTTCAGTGTCATGCAACCTCTTTTTCTTAAGACTCGGAGGCCTCATTTATCAAAGATAAACTTTCACAACTCATTAACAAAAATTGTTAAATTTATGGTTTCCTAAATTGTCTTCTCATTAATATTTATTAACCTAACTTTACTTAACCAACGAAAAATTAAGTCTCCCTTTACACAAGACAGATGGCACTTCCAACGGACATCAGCGGACGGTTAAAACTAATTTTGGTCTGTCATGGGTAACTCGCAAGGGGATTCGTGTGATTCACTGTTTACGCGCATGCACTTCGTAAATAGAACACAAAAAAGTTTAAAAAAACATTCCTTAAACTTGGTCAAAGACTTGGAACGCAAATGGATTGGTAAAAAATATAAAAAAAGAAAGAAAAGTGCTGACACTTTAAGAAGATTGATTTCCTTCACTGTGCAATTAGTCAGCGATCTTTGTCGGAACTTGTTCGCAATTCGGAATTGTTTTCAAAGAACATGTTTGACGTCACAATAAAATGACGAAATATTTCTGCATATGTTTATTGTAAATGACAGCTTGATGAAAAGGATTAGCCTGGTATGGTAACAGAACTTGACCTGAGATCTTGGTTTTCCATTAATGTCTCCGTTACCATGACAACAGAGAAACTTCCTCCATCTCAGAGAGGTGCCATAATTGAGAATATTTACTGCTCTTTCCTTGTAGTAACTCGGAGTAATTTCAGTTAATGTGAACTTCCACTGCTTGTTTCATTCCCCTACTGTATTTCCGCTCCTCAGTCGCCATTTCAGTTTATTTTTAAGACTGTTCAGAATTTTAGTGCTTTTAATTAAGTGTTTCGCTGGCTCTACTTTATCCTCCGACATCCACTTTCGTTATTAGCCGAAAGACTTTTATTGTAGTTGTCCTCAATATCCCATCAGAAACTTCTTTTTTACTCCCACTATTCTGTTAGCCATTGCATTCTTTGTGAACGTCTGAAGTCTGTGTAATCCATTCGTTCGTTTGTTTATAGGCAGTAGCGAGTGCCAATAATACTTTCCAGGATCAACACCAAGAGAACCGAATCCGAATGCTATCGGATAAATGGGTGCACTGTCCACAATGAATTGAAAAGAGTACCGAAGTTAATAGACAATAATACGAATGAGACCAAACCCGCGCATGAACATCTCTTTTCGGTTTGTATTTTATTTATTTTTCTGTATAAAAAACGCAGTAGCCTTTTATACAGCAAAAAAGGATTGACATTTTGCAGTAAAAATTAAAACAAATAGGGTTTAGTACTGAATGTAGGTCGACTGAAAATCACAAATTCTTTAAAATCTAAGAATTTCATTACATTATTCCGGAAAAGCTAATTTCTAAGAGAGGAACTCCAGATAATAATTTAAAAAAAAAACGCCCATGTTTCAGAAATACTTCATTTTAGAGGCTGTGTAGCTCCATAGAAGTGGAGTTTGCACTCTACGACGCTTGACCGCACGATGAAAGACTTGGGTTCGAATCTAGTCGTGGACTAGAGGGACATTGTCTAAGCCTTTTTCTCGACCGGTTCCCGAGTTAGTCGATCTCTGGCATGGGCTAGCGGGTTTTTTCTCCCGGAAACTCCGGTTTTTCATCCCGTAAACTCAAGAAAATCGGCAGTCGAACCCTCACTATTTTTAGACATTAAAAATATTGTGTTAGGGTTAGGGACCACGAGATAGTGGCACTTGTTGAGCCGTCTCTTCACTGCGGGCTGCTTAAATAAATGATAGCCTTGGGCCAGCTATCTCTAATTGGTTACCAGTGGAGATTGAACTGCTCACTCAGTCTTTTCTCATAAACTTTATTTCAGCTGTTATTAATCTTCGTTTGCGTTTTTATTTTATTGCCCAGGTTTCACTTCTATACAATAAGACTGGTAGGGCTAATGTATTGTATACTTTTAGCCTGGTTTGTTTTTGAACTACGTTAGGTTTAAATATAGAATTAATTATACATGCTATTTTTAAATATTTCGCAATGTTTATTTATATCTTTTTCATTTTCATATGTGATCATACATCCTAGGTAATTAAATGAATTCAGCTATCCTAAAATCTTGTCATCTATTACTATCTTAGTTCTTGCTGGATCTTGTCCTTTAAAGGCCATCGTTTTTGATTTTTCGGTTGATATTATCATTCCATAATCTTTGGCTATCTTATTTAAATTTAAACATCTTTCTGTAAGTTATCTTCAGAATTTGTAATTATTATTTGGTCATCGACAAAAAGGGGGGTGTTTAAGTTCACAGTAGGAGAAAGTTTAATACCTTGATGAAAATTTTTATTCCATTTCTTTTTATTATTTCATTTAAGTAGATATTAAAAAGGGTTGCTGAGAGGGGACATCCCTGTCATATCTCCCTCGTATATGATAGCTCATGATTTAATCTTATTTGTATTTGATTATTTTCATTACTTGTGACAGCTTTTAGGATATTATTTGGTATTTGTCTTTCTTTTAATATGTTAAATAATATGTTTCTTTTAACTTTGTCAAATGCTTTTTCAAAGTCAATAAATGCAATATGCGTTTCTAAATTGTATTCTCTTCTTTTCTCTATTATTAATTTTAGGCAAAATGCCGGGTCTATACATGATCGTCCTTTTCTAAACCCATTCTCTACTTAGTTTCAGAATATTTTATTAGTCTGTTATTTAAAATTGCGCTATATATTTTGTAACAGGAATTTAGAATACTTATACCTCTATAGCTTTTAGGGTCATCTCTACTACTTTTTTAAAGATAGGGATCACAATTGCTTTTTTCCATTCTATTGGTGGGTTATTTGTTGAATAGATTTTATTTAAAAGTAATGAGTTCTTCTTTGAACCTTATTCCTGCTTACTTATACAATTCTGAACCTAACTTATCTTTTCCAGGTGATTTTCCATTTCTTGTTTCTTTCAGGCTAATTTCTAATTCTTCTTTAATTATTTCGTTTTCATTTTCATTAAAGGCTTGCTGGTTATCGTTTTTAAAAATATTTATCTGTCCACAATTCTGTATAGAAATTTTGAAATTCTTGTAATTTCAATTCCGTGTTTAGTTTTATGTTTTCTTTAGTATCTGTACTTAAATGTTTCAAAATCTTATATACATTGGGTCTTATTATCATTACGTCTAAATAGGAAAAATAGTTAAAAAACGGATAATAAAGAAAAAAAAATTGCTGCACTATGTCATAGGTTAAAAGACGCTATCGCGCATGCTCAACTTCACTCGATGTCCACCACGATGCGGTAATCTTCAGAAGACAGGAAGCCACTTCCTCCTTTCGCCTCGGTCACTTTGTTGTGACAACCATTCGGCAGCTGTGGCGGTCGATAACAAGAGGGGCGGGGGGGGGATGTATTGAAAGTCGGGAAGGCTTTCCAGTGTCAAGATGTCGCTAAGTTAGCGGTCAAGATAGTTCCAATCTTCCTTACGTACGACGGACGAGCAGAAGCGAGTGATAAGCACAGGACGACACAAGGTCAGACAGAGCATGGTTAGGCGGGGGGGGGGGGGGGAAGAGCGGAAAACGTGCGGCTCTTTACCAGGGTTGTACGAGAAGGTTATTTGGAGTGTGTTTGTTTGTTCTTCTGATCTTGCTCTTCCCAGAAAGGTAAAAATTAATTACATGCGCCACTGAATGGAACAACGCAATTACCCACACCCTTTTAAGAACCCGATTTACACACACACACACACACACACACACAATGAGGGAGAGAAAAAAAAAAAACTCAAACGCAAAAACACACGCTCGCCAACAGAAGGTTTAATTAATTCTGAATAACGGCAACTGCACGAGATTGCAATCCACCCCAGTAATAACTGCTTGACGGCACAAAATAAATGGCTTTCAGTTTCTTTATTGCCGCAGGAATGATTAGCAATCATGAAAATGCCGACATTGAATAATGTTTTAAACTACTTATTTTAAGGACAGAATCTACTTCTACTAAAATGGCGATGAAAATAGCAGACTGGTATTATGGAATCTTTTTTTTTTCTCCTGTTTAATGATACAAACCTTTGAATGTACAAAAAATGTTATACACTTTAAAATTAAGGAAGAAAAAAATTAATGTATAAGTACTTCACGCATGCAGAGAAATAAACACAAAATAAAAAAAAAAGAACTTCGGTAGCTCAGTCAGTATAGAGACGAAGCCCTTTGATTGAAAATTCTTGGCTTCGAATCCGGTCTAAGGCAAGAGCGGATTCGAACCCAGGTCTTTTAAATCAAAGGGCTTCGTCAAAATTAACGCAGCTACAGAGGCTGTGTCGTGGTTCATACTACAGACATTATGCCTCATATTTAAAAACAAATCACGTCTAGAATACGAGGGTGGTCTGAAAAGTTCTCGGCCTCACAATGAAAAAGCGAATTTATAATTTCAAAATTATTTGTCTTTTTTCAACATAACCCCTCCCTTAAGCCTAATACATTTATTCCAGCGATGCTCCAGCGCCATTATCCCCTCCCTGTAGTGGTTCTCAATAAGATCTGCAAAAGACCCCTCAACAGCTACAATCACCTCTTGATTTGAAGAAAAACGCTGACCAGCGAAGAAGAGTTTTAGTTTTGGGAAGAGACAGAAGTCAGAGGGAGCCAAATATGGGGAATAGGGTGAATGTTCCAACAATTCATAGTGCAGATCCCTTAATTTTCCTACTGCCAAAACACCTTTGTGGGCAGGTACATTGTCCTGAGGAAAGATAATTTTTTTCTTCTGCAAACCGGGTCTTTAATTCATAATCCATTCTTCAATTTAAAAGACCTAAATGGGTCCTTCTATACTCTCGCCTTTTTTTTAATTAATTAATGGCATTACGGTTTTTTTTTTATTTTTTTCGGCTTTGATTGCATCAACTGTTCACCTGCCAACAACAACTATCCAGTTATTTAATTAAATAAGTTCTGATGTAGTCTGCTGAGCACAAACGACGCTTGCTAATAAAGTTCGCACTACTAGAGACATTCTGGGATGTTCTCGAAAGCTATTTGGCGCTAATCCACTGAAGATGAAGACGTTTTTATACACTCGGTGCATTCCCAGACGAACATTCACCCTCTTTCACAAACAACTTCCCGGAAGAATGATTTTGTTGTTGCTTTTAGCAGAGGTTCTTTTCTGCGTGACTAATCCCGATTTGCCTTTATATCAAACACACGTTCAGCCAGTCAGAACATGCCTAGCAATTGAATAACAGTACAACCAGCATTCCGATGAGTTTTCGAAAGCAAACGATTATTCTGGAAGTGGTTTTTGCCTTTTTTTTATGACTGGATAAACAAATTTATCAATTTCTCAAAAAGGCTCACACACACACACACACACACACACACACACACACACACACACACACACACACACACACACACACACACACACACACACACACACACACAAAAGGCAAAAGGTGTTACGGTGTGTTAGACTTTATCGTGGTTTGGAAATCAAATTATTTTTATTTATTTATTTTTTCGTGACGTCAGAGAAGCTGAAACTGATTTGATATTCTCAGCACAATCAAATCAATGCTTACTTTTGTGTAGATGGAGTTGAGAATACGTGTTTGGCCACATCGACAACACTGGCACAGATCCATGGCGGATATTACGAAACGTACCGTGTGAACTATGCGAATAGAGCTCTAGACAACACGAAAGTAAAAAGAAAATTCTCTCTCCGAAGTGTTTATTTGATTTTATAGGCATTGTGGTACGCCTTTAATGAAGATAAACGGTTGGGTTTGGGAAAAGAAGTAAATAAAGAAATAACATTCGAAATATACACGAGAGAAAATGTTCCCTTTGGAGAAAAAGAAGAACAGAGCACTGCACGGTTAAAATGGGAAGTGTATCCTTGAATGTGAATCGCATCTCAGAGGCTATTTCCGGATCAAAGCAGTCAGATGGATTTTGATGAAATTTGAGAGTGCGGATATTGTTAACATTAATTTAAAAAATAAAAATAAGAAAATTAGATTGTAAACAATCATAAAAATGTGATTTATGATAAATAAATGAGTGGCAATGCGCTTTGCAACCAATGCCTGGTATTCCTGGTATGCCTGGGTTCGATTCTCGTCGCTGACGTCAGGAGATTAGGATTTTTCTCAGACATAGCCAAGTTAGCCGGTCTTGGGCGTAGACTGTACGGTTTTTCTCCCTAGTTTATCTGGGGTTTTTCATCCCGTAAGCAGGTAGACCGGCCTTGAGAACTCAACGCTTCTGCAAACATAGGATACACCGGAAGCGTAGCGTTAACCAACTTATCCTTGGGTACGATTGCAGTTAAATGAATAGGAAACCCTCGACACAGCAAGGTAAAAGGAGTTTATTCTGTTGCTACCGTACATGGATTTAGGTTGTTGTTGTCGTGTGGAGTTCCCCAATTTTCTTCATCCGTCCCTCAGAACCGGTTGAGGTTGTGTCCTTCAATGAGGGACATCAAAGTATGTATTTTTGAATGTAGATCCGTGTGTGTTCACGAGGCCTGTTTGCCTGTTCTGATGGACAAAAAACCTCAGTTTACAGGAGAAAAATCCCATACTTTCGTATGAGACTGGTTAACTCACCTTGCTTCGAAAGAGATCAGTTAAAGGTAAATATCGAAACTAGGTCTTTCCTACCGAAGGCCTTCGTCTATACCGACTGAGCTACGGAGGCTCGATGGCTTTAGGTCTTCTAGTGGAAAGCAATTATTATTATTATTATTATTATTACATAACCATGCAGTCGTATAACACGAGAAGAGATAGTCGGAAACACAACAACCGCATCCTGCATTGTTCATATAAATATAAGGGCCCCTCCAAAGAGCCACACAGAAGCCGTCATAACATGCACACTGGCAGACCATTATTTCACAGCATTACAGTTACATACTGAACCAGAACCCATAAAAATCACTGAGACTACAAAAGAGTATTATAGCATTACTAATTATATGAAGAGCCAAAGGCTTCAATTCGGCGACATAAACTTATTTAAGTTAAGGGATATTACATTCCATATTGTTTCTTAGCCGAATAAGAAACTCAAAGAGTTTCCATGCCGAATATAGAAACTATACAAAGTTCGGCGATTTCAAGCGTAAGCAAATACCTACTCACTGATGAGACATCTAAAATGGTCGAAACCGGTCAGGGTAGTGACCTTCTCTCATAATGTTGAACAATAATACAGCTTCTAGGAGCTAAGTTCACATTATGGGTAAATAGCAAGAATAGTGATCGGAACTTGCTCCACCCTTTCTATGAGTTGCCTCAGCTTTCACTACCTAAGGGATCAGGTGCTGCACTATCCAGGTATTTGCTTACGCTTGGAATCGCCGAACTTTATATAGTTTCTATATATAGGTTCTATATTCGGCATGAAACTTTTTGAGTTTCTTATTCGGCTAAGAAACAATATGGGATGTAATATCCCTTAACTTAAATACAGTATTATAGCATTCTAAACGAAACAATAGTAAACGATGAAATCAGAAAAACAGACTGGATGCAGATAGCATCTTTAGACTCTGCTGAAGCTGTATATAATAATCTTAAACTTGCAGTTAACAAAATATATAACAAAGCATTAATAAAAATAAAAATACGCTCCCAAGCGAAACAAAAGCCATAGAAAACAGACAACATATTAACAGATATACAAAGAAAAGATGCCTTATGGAAACAACTTAAGAAGTCGCCGAATAATATCGCTTTAAAAGCTGAATACAAAAGAAAACGGAATCTCCTAACAACACAGATAGGAACGGCAAAAAGAAACTATTACAGCAACAAATTAACAACAGCACAGAATGACATAAACGAAACTTGACACCTGATTAATGAAATGCTGGACAATATACACAGAACCACTGCCTCAGAAACAATAAAACACAACTTTGCCTGCCACCCCAAATACCGCAAACAGTTGGCAAAAAACTTTAATCAGCACTTCGCGATCTCTGTCCAAAAACTACAAGAAACAACCTTTCCTCACACAAACGAACATTCTCCACTAGGTCCTCGAGCAACCCAGTCGATGTGGTTCTCCACAGTAACAAAAGAAGAACTATCACTGGCAATTCAACAAATTAACCTTAACAAAGGACCGGGGATAGACGGAATCAGACCAAAAGACATCAAGAAACACTCAACCAACCTACTTCCAGTTATTCAAAAACTGTTAAATAAAATCTTCGAAATGGGACACATACCTGAAACACTGAAGACTGCATTAACCACACCCATACACAAACAGGGAAAAGAAACATAATAAGTAATTACAGATCCATCGCCACGTTGTCTGTAATCAACCAAATCATGGAGCGCATCATGCATCAGAAACTCTCCACATACGTTGAAAAATTTCAAATCATACCCAAAACACAATATGGCTTTCAAAAAAATAAAGGAACCGCAACACTCCTGGAAGATTTCACAGATCTAATAAACCCTGCATTGGATAAAAACAGAATAACATTAGTGGTATATTCATTGACCTAACAAAAGCATTTGACACACTAACACACAAAACCTTGTTAACGAAACTAACGCATAACGGAATTGGAGGTCGTCTACTCCAGTGGTTTAAAGCATACAGCAAAGAGGTACATCTAACCTGTGGAGTACCGCAAGGAGTTGTCCTATCTCCCATTCTATTTAACATATACACACACGACATAAGCCACCTTCCCCTAAAAAGTAAAATCTTCCAGTACGCAGACGACACGGCCATAGTATTCATTCACAACAATGCAAATATCGCTTACAAAAATATGCAACACGACATCAATCAAATCACTAACTGGTTAACCGAAAACGGCATGTATATAAACTCTGGAAAAACAAAGCTAATGGTATTCAAAAACCCACAAACCCTTCCCATAGAAACTAAATGTCTCACTATCAAACATTCATCCTCCTATACACAAAGCGCAGAACCTAAAATCACAACCACCACACAGGTGAAAACAACACGCTATCTCGGACTTCACTTCGATGATGATCAAAGTTGGAATAGCCATACAAACTACCTACATACCAAGCTTAGGATAATAGCAAGCAAACTATACAGATTAAAAGACATTGCCCCAAATCACATAAAAATACTAATCTGTAAAGCATTATGTGAAAACATTTTAAGATACGCAATCACATCATACGCATTCTGCGCAGACTACAGACTTAACAGGCTACAATGGTTGCAAGATAAAATGATAAAACTGATATTCTGGGAACAACCCACTCTTATGCAGGAAGCATGGACAAAACACAAAATATTTAAGGTGAAACACTTACGCCACTACACAGTCATGTTAAAACACTACTACAGCCCAACCTATAGAGTAACCAGAACAACATATCAAATAACAAGACCACAGTCAACAAACTACATAACATATAAGTACAGCAATCAGCATAGCAAAGCCACCCGAAACTTCTACGTACCTGACATGATAAACAAACTGCCGTTCGACAACAGAAACCTAGGAACATACAGAGAGCTGAAACAGGCGCTGTATAAATATTATAGCGAGAATGAAAATTAGAGCGATTCCTGTTTCTCTCTACCCCACCACACATGCACACACACAGAAACCTATGACAAACCCCCCCCCCCTCTCAAAAACTATCACTACAAGAACACAAAGAAACAACACACCATGTCTAAATCCAACCCTATTTGCACAAAAAAAAAAAAGAAAAAAAAGAAAAAAAAAGTTAAACTGTAATAGCAGTCGAAGTCTTTATATATATATATATATATAATTATTACAGCATCTATGTATGCAATTTATCTGAGACATTAAAAAATATATATATATATATTATTATTATTATTATTATGTATATTCTATATTCAAAAATTCTGTATAATCTTTATTATTAATATTAGAAGAACATGTGTTGTAAATACATAATATAGAAGCAAAAAAGTATTTTAAGTTGCATTGTCACTCAAGATGTTTATTGTATGTGTAAATATTTTAGCAAATCAATAAATTATTATTATTATTATTTTAAAAAAATATTATCATTATTATTCACATAATTGATATACAGTCAAAATAAGATATCATTTAAATAACAATTTGACTGGTGATTCAGAACAATTCAGATTCTACCCAAGAATCTAAGAATAGTCGTTGAGGTACCGTCCTAAAATATGCACTGTTCCAAGTAATGCTGTTTTTTGTAGATCATATGGGATCACTTTATTGATGTTTAATTGCTGTAAATAGTTGGATAGCTTCTTTGAAATTGCACCAATTTGAATAAATTTGGTGTATTTAAGCCACAGTCGGCCAACTTCGATTGCCAGATCTCGATATTTAATAATTTTTTTCAGTTCTTTGTTGTTAATGCTGTTTTCACTGGGTACTGCGATATCGATAATCCAAACCTGTCGATGTTCGATAATTGTGATATCAGGTCTATTGTGTTCCAAATGCCGATCAGTTTGTATTCGCAAGTCCCGGAGAATTTTTGCTGTTTCGTTTTCCAATACTGTCTCTATTTTATGCTGTTAGCAGAAGAAGGAAAGCCATATTTTTACATACATGACAATTTTGGCCACTTGATCATGGCGGTATTTATAGTCAGTTTGAGCTATTTTGCTGCTGGCATTGATTAGATGTTCTACAGTCTCATCTTTCTGATGGAATAATCTGCATTTGGTGTTATTATTGATGTTCAAAATTTTTGCTTTGATTGCATTAGTTTGTCATGCCTGTTCTTGAGCTGCTAGAATAAATCCTTCTGTTTCTTTTTAATGTATCCATATTGTAGTTATTGTCAGGTCTTGTTCGCATCAATTTTTTTCTCAGTATCTCGAAGAAATTGCCCATGCAAAGGTTTATTTTTCCAGCGCACATATCGTATATTTTGTTGTTCCTTTTTTTAATCGGATTTGTTTCCTGTTGCTTTTAGAAGGCCCTCTTGTGTAATTGCTTGAAGCATTGGCTCAGAGCTATTATCGATGTAATTTCTTTAACCGATTTCTTCTTCTTCCACAGTCTGTCTCACTTGCAGCAGACCCCGTCCACCTATTCTCCTCGGTAGTTACAGCCGGTCAACATCACTTCGTGGATGTAATGCAGGATGCTAATCATTAGTTTTCTAGTTTTGCGGTCCAGTTTGTCCTGGTCTTCTTTTGTCCAATCTATTATGCCAGCTATATATTGGATCACTAGTATAGCTTAAGAATTCATTGCTCTAATTTTGTTTAATTCATTTGGTTTTGTTTTCAGAATATTTCTAACTCTTTTGGTGTATTCCGATGCTGTCTGTTGTTTAACTTTCGAGTGGAGAATATCACTGACTTTTAATATTCCTAGTTATATCATTATTATTATTATTATTATTATTATTATTATTATTATTATTATTATTATTATATATAAAGCCATAACATAACATGAATGAAACATAAGGTAACGACATGAAAGAGAAAAAAAAATTAATCCGATAATCTGGATTAACGGTGTCGCATTCACGGAGCGAGTCGGCTGCACTTCATTTGTTGTTCCCGGAATAATAACACCGCTTCAGGCGCAGAGAAGCAATAACGTAAATATATGAACCAAAAAAGAATGCTTCAGCTATGAGTAAATCAGCGTCCTTCTCTGTGCAAGACTGATATTACCCGATGTCTCGTGACAGGCCTCTAGAAACGATTACACTAAATTTTCTTCCTTCTGGTGCTTGCCAATAGCACGCGACCGTTACTTTGATTGAGCGCAGATTTAACAGAACCAAGCGACCGGAATGAGTCATATATTGCAAGACTGCATCGCTCTCCGACGGACGGGCATTATCGCAAACAGTACCATAATGGATCGCTCAATTCCTTCCGAAATGTTTCCTTTCAAAGGATTTCTCGTATTTGGTACTTTCCATCATTTTTTTCTTGTTTGGTAAAGAATGTGTCCTTGACTGTCTATACTGATTTTACAGAGGAAATTTGCAAATTGCATCCGATTTGCCTGCACTAGTACAACAGTAGGCCGATAGATGGCGCTCGCAGTGCACCCACGGATAAGATGAAATCACCTAGCCTCTAGGTCAGGGGTCGCCAAACTTCTTTGACCATCGACCCCTTCCAGAGTTTCTTGACTTTGTATCGACCCCCTCTATTTTACTATTACGTAATTATATTAGGACAAGCAAAAAAGACGCTTATGTGAGTTTTTAGACCGTTTATTGTATGTATAATATAGCATATATTATTATATTGGCTTAACGTCAAAAGGATACGTTTTTGACGTCCTTCTTAACATTACATGTTTGATAGGAGGAATAAATAATATATAAAATATAAAATTTAATTTAGATAACAAAACAACAAAAATACAATCTTCCTTATATATATGAAAATAAGACTTTTATTAACTTAGTATACAATTTACTAACGCTGTCAATGTGAAGGGTGTGCTTCGTGAGTCTTAACAAGATTAGCGATGTTGGGTTCAAAATTAGTAAGTTTCAGCCTTAAATCGCCACGGAATTCTATACCTAGCTTATTTCTTTGTTTTGTTAAAATGGAATTAACATGGCTGAAACCAGCTTTAACCGTGTACTGTACGAGCTTGGAAATGCAAGCAAAAAGGGGAGTACCACTTCAGAAAGTTTTGGATATTTTACTACAACATTTATATTCGTCCAAAAGTATCTGGAATGTGCATGTTTTCAAAATCTGCGAAGTGCAATTTAAAATCATCGCTCAAGTTTTGAAGATGCTTTGTGTATATTTCTAAGTCTTCATCTTTTACTTCCAATTGCCGTAGATTCGAAAAGTACTGAAAATCTTTTCGTAACAATGATGATTTAAATAAAGCTAATTTAGCTTGGAAGCCTAAAAGAATCGTCCGAACTTGAATAATCGTGACATATTTACCTTGTAGATGGGTCTGTACGTCATTAAATTTTGAAAATAAGTCCGTCAAGTAGAAAATATGATTCTTATTTCTCTTCAGTTCATCACTCAAAACCAAATTAACATCTGTAAGCAACTTTAGGGTTCAGTCTAACAACTGAACAAATCTTTGTAGACTTGCACCTCTAGACAACCATCTTACTTCAGTAAGCAAGAGTGATTGGTTTGATACTTCATCATTTTTTTTAACAAAGTTTGGCAAACAATCGCGATTAAAGAGGATGAGCTCTAATTTGATTAATAGATTTAATACACTCTTAGAGTATCCTGCAGTTCGTCAGTGAGAGTTTTTGCCACCAAATGGTTTCGGTGCAACACACAGTGAATAGTACGTACACGTTGAACTTTTTCTTTCAGAAAGGCAGTGAAACCTCGGTAACGGCCCACCATTGCAGGTGCGCCATCTGTGGCTACTGGTGTTATATTAGTAAATGGAATATCATACTTATTTAAATATTCCTCCAATCGCTGAAATACTGTCAACCCCGTTTCATCACTTTCAAGTTATTTTGTTATCAAATTAAAAATTCGTCAATAATTTGATGTTTGGTTTTACTATAATGTCTCACATAAGCCAGAAGAACTATCGAATGTGGATTCATCAAGTTGGATGGAGAACCTACTATTTTTGAGTTCTGGTACCACAGTTTTTTGTACATCTTCAGCCATTTCACCAATACGTCTTTTCACGGTATTCGCACTCAATGGTAAGCATTTTAAAACAGGGCCAGAATCTTTTTTCATTATGGCTTCAATTACTTCTTTGATTGCGGGTATAACAATGTCCTCTGCAATTGTATACGGTTTTCCTCTTTTTTGCCATATTAAAAGAAATCTTGTAGGAGGCTGTTAATCCTTGTTTATTGTCAGCTTCGGCAGGTGCTTTCATAAATGATCTCGATGTGTGTATTTCTCTTTCAGTTCTTTAAAAAAGTCGAGATCGTTATCCTTCTTATCGGGATGGAGTCTTTGAAGATGATCTTTCATTTTTGCTGGTTTCATTGCATCGTTACTAAACGTTTTTTCATAAAGAAGAAACATAGGCCTCGTTTCGTTTCTTAATGAAGCAATAAATCAAAGTTTCAAATATTCTAACGAATATTGTCTGCATTTCTTTTTAGAATCTGAAGCTGCCATTGTGGTTACTGGGGTTGTAACAAAATAATTAAAATTGAAGTCACTGAGCAAAAGTAATAAGTCTAAATAACATACCTACTCACGTATTTCTATAGGATGTACAAAACTACCAGCCCTGCTCAACTCTTCAACATAGAAAAGTTTAGTTCGTGAATGAATAACGAGTGAATTATAATATGTATGTTGATGAATTTTAGAACATTAACGCTCACTTGTATGTCGATGCGCAAAAATGAGACAGGGATCGAATACGTGTAAGTAAAAAAGCTACCGCGCACGTGTTGCAATCCCGCTCCCGCCGCGCCGGCCGGGCAAGAACCACCGACATCCGTTTATTGGTAAATACGTAATTTTGACCTACTTGATTGGTCTCCGTAACTATTTTCATAACCTTTCTCCATCTTATAGGTCCTATTCATGTCACTGTTCCCACGACTCACTCTTAATTGCGTTGTCATTCAGGATGAAGGTAATCTAAGTTAACCGAATGAAATATTACCCGTACAATGATATCTTATATTTTTCAATCGACCCCCAATCCCCTTAACAATGTTATATTGACCCTTGAGGGTAGATATCGACTACTTTGGCGGCCACTGCTCTATAGGTGATTCTAGGTCCTAGAACATTGGTTCCCAATCGGTGGTACGTGTACCCCGGGGGTACGTGCTGGGCCGTTCAGGGGTACAAGAAAAATAATCACTAATGGCGGAAAAACAAGTAAAGTAAACAAAATGCAAAACGTTAGTTATGGAACAATAAACGTTAAGTTTGAATCACCGCTAATGGAGAACACTTCAAAACTAGCTCACATTAGCGAACGATGATCGGTGAGGGCGTGTCTATGAACCCCTCCCCCAAACCACTCTTCTACCCATCATTATGCACAGTTCATGCGCCACTTTTGTCACCCATCCTCCTTTCCAGAACAATCGCGCGTTACTAAGAAATGACCTTTGAGATCACCTTCCACTGACTTCCATTTGCGCCGTTTCTTACACCTTCATAAAAAATGAAGGTGTACGAAACAAGGTGTACCGCAACAAGCTTAATGCAATTCCGGATTTCAGACTGTATCTTGCATCTTTTGAGCCTGATTTCAAATGCATCAAAGCAAGATCAACGATCTCACCGACAATGTTTCAATCGACTAGTGATCTTTATACCAATTATTACAGACTTTTCAGATAACACAAACAAATAATAATAATAAATCAAAAGTTTCCTAAATACTCGATCATCATTATCAATATTTAACATGAAGCTATACTTATTTCTGTGTTACGAATATTGTAAAATTAAATCTGTGGGTTGTACTTTTAGTGTAGCAATTTTCCTTTCCCAACTCATTTCCTTGTTGAAATTTAACATTAAGATAGGCACTGAACAAAAGTGTCAGTCTTTACAAACAGCTATTTTAAAAACAAGGGGTACAATTTATAGAAAAGGTGTGCACAGGTGGAAAAAGGTTGGGAACCACTGACCTAGAGTGATGAACAGTGTTCTGTTGAAGGTGGTTCCATCAGGTGGCGCTGCTCTAACTGCATGCTTTAACCACTACCGACCATCACGTTTATAGATGCCAAGGTTATCATGGATGCGAAGTGCATATCAAAATGGTAATACCATTGATATTACATTGAAATATATGATGGATACGAAGCGTATGAGGATGCGTATTTGATCCATAATGGCCGGTAAGGTGGTTAAAGTCACTCCAGAACAGTGCTTCCCAAACTTCTGGATGTCAGGGGGCCCCCTTTAGAAAAATTAAAATATTTCACCCCTTCGAAAAAATCGTAATATACACGTATATTATTATAATATTTATTGTATTTATATTCAATACAAAACATACACAGCGAATATTGCAAAAATCAAATGCAAATATTACATTTTTAGCATCTTACATACTCATCTGACATGGCACATTATCTCGTATTTTTATATAGAGAGATATATTGTTATTGTACATTTGCAGTACAAGCACACGAAACGTAAAACGATTAATAATAATGAAAGAATTAAACACATAAAAGAAGTTTGTTAACAGTTTAATGTGATGGATGTGTTTCAATACTGCTACACAAAAAGTCAATATCAGGTGAAATATTTGAAACTGTAATTCTTAGATTTCTGCTTTGAAATGAAACTTATATGAATAAGTATATATTTACTGATATTCATTAAGCGCCGATATACGCAGGAAGCAAAATTTGTGAACCAACACCAATGTGTGATTTTTTTTCCATTAAAATATGATAAATAAAAAAGAAATCGATAATAAAATTAAATACGTTTCTTTTAAGATTAAAAAAAATCTACTTATTCTTAAAAGATTTTAAATTTGTTTTCATTATTTCACGGCCCGCCTCAACAAAACCTACGGCCCCCAAGGGGGCCGCGGTCCACAGTTTAGGAAGCGCTGCTCTAGAAAGAATCATCCTACAAATGGGTCCAACACCCGATTTGCCCTTTACTCGCATTATGCACTTCGAGCAATTAATTATTCCAATCAGTGACATAATAGGAGGTGGTAGATTAAGCAGGAGACAGCTTGGTGAGCCTTGTAATCTCAAAATGGATTGTGTTTAATAAACTAACCGTGTTAGGCCGTGATTGCTTCTGCTCATTTGCTTCTCCACACACACACACTAGCATCGTAAACCTCCCGGTTCGAAGCGTACCAATAGGCCGTAGAGGCTGGATTATGCGGTATGCTTCTTAGAAGTTGACAATGGCCCACACATGCGCAGTCGTGATGGTATTGTCTTCACTACCACATTATCAGTGGATAAAGAACTCCTACAGTTTGTGTACTGTTGTGAAGCGCACTACCAAAACATAGATTTCATAATTATTCTTTGATAACTGTACTTGCTGAATCTGAATTGTGTAATTGATTGATAATAGCGTGTTTATTCATTTATTTATTTTATCCAACAGACACAAACCAGTAGGTTATTGGACTTAAATTTGTATTTATCAAAACAAACCTGTATTTTATTGAAAACCCTCCAGCTTGCGAAGGGCAATATAAATAAATTATTGTAATGGCTCGCCCCACTCCCTCCACCTGGTGACTTAAGCAGGCAATAACTGTTTGCATAATGTTATTTACTCAATGTATTCCCACACGAATAACCATATTGGAAAGACTTCCTCGCACACAGAAAAGACCATGTCTGCCGAATATGCTATTAGTTGAAATTGCTTCATTTAAAATGTTAATGGTGAAATATTTCCAATATAACTCCAATATTTTATCAGATTTGGCCACTAAAACTGTCAACTTTATCTGGAAAATGCAGCGAAAGTATACTACATCTTGTTGAGTGCAATTCCTCGCCTTAAATCGACAGCAAGTAGTTCTCTATGGACGAACAACAAAGCCGAAATAGACAAAAATAAACATGTACCTTCTTGCAGTTTATAATTTATTCTTTATTGGAAGTTCCTTCTAGCTCTTTAAATATGAAATTCTTTGTCATTTTTCCTATCTAAAGAAACCAACAAATGTCGTAAACCGAAATTCGCTTTTGGTGGAAACACAAATATTGTTTGAGATTTCGGCAATATCGAAAGAAATGTCGGCAATGAATAACATATTGGAATATAGGTAAGCTAAAGGATGATTTATAACTAAGCAGTACAGAATGTACAAATAATAAATCACAGATCGAAGTAAAACAAACTGCACACTGAAACAAATGCCATAAATAATATAAAAGTAAATGATGAAACGATAAATTACAAAATAAAAATTGACGGCATTATATGTAATAAATGAAATTACTTTGGATTATATTGAGAGATGAGACGAAACCAATAACTTATCATATTACTTGCTTATAGTTTATTACTTGTGAATTAATGCTTGAAATAATAAAAGTACAAATCCCAGTTATTATATTGCATCACGCATGTAATACATGATGCTTACAGATGTGCAAGAAACTCATGAAATGACAAATTATAATAAGGGAAAAAACTCATGAAATGAGACAATTTTTAGCAAGAAACTTGAAATGAAATGACAAGTTGTAACAAGTAAAAAACTCAGAAAATATCTAATATTTGATATAATATTGCCTATCAGAAACACTCATGATATAAGCAATTTCATAACAAGAACGTCATGAAAAAATATAATAAAACTCATGAAAGAGGAAATATTATAACAAGAAATCCATGAAAAATATAACAAGAAAGTCGTGAAAAACTATGCATGAAACTCATGAAAAACTATGCATGAAACTCATGAAAAATATAACAAGAATCTCATGAAAAATATAACATGGAACTCATGAAAGAGGGAAATATTATAACAAGAAACTCACGAGAAAATATAACATGAAACGCATGAATGAGAAAATATTATAACAAGAAATTCATGAAAAAATATAACATGGAACTCATGAAAGAGGAAATATTATAACAAGAAATCCATGAAAAATATAACAAGAATCTCATGAAAAATATAACATGGAACTCATGGAGGAAATATTACAACAAGAAAAATATTCATGAAAAAATATAACATGAAACTCATGAAAGAGGAAAATATTATAACAAGAAACTCACGAGAAAATATAACATGAAACGCATGAATGAGAAAATATTATAACAAGAAATTCATGAAAAAATATAACATGGAACTCATGAAAGAGGAAATATTATAACAAGAAATTTATGAGAAAATATAACGTGAAACGCATGAAAAATATAACATGGAACTCATGAAAGAGAAAGTGTTATAAGAAGAAATCCATACGAAAATATAACTCATGAAGGAGAAAATATTATAACATGAACTCATGAAAGAGAAGATATTATAACAAGAAACTTAAGAAATGACAAATCGTAACAAGAAACTCATGAGACGAGACAAAATTTAGTAAGAAACCATGAAATGACAAAGTGTAACAATAAAAACAACTCAAGAAATATACAATATTATAACAAGAAACACTCATGAAATAGTCAAATCTTATACAAAAAACTCATGAATAAATATTACATGAAACGCACGAAATAGAAAACATTATAACAAGAAACTCAAGAAATGACAAATCTTAACATGAAAAATCGAATGAAATAACTGCAACAAGAAAACGCTCATGAAATAGACAATATGATAACCAGAAACCCATGAAATGACAAACTGTAACAATAAACTCATGAAAGAATCCAAATTTTAACAAGAAATTCATGAAATGACAAACCGACAAGAGAACACGCGTGAAATAGGCATATTATAACAAGAAACTGATGAAAAAATAGTGTAATAAGACTTATGAAATGACAAATCGTAACAAGAAAAATCGAATGAAATGACAAACTACAAGAAACCCATGAAATACGCAGTACCGATAAATAACGAGAAAAACACATTAAGTAGACAACAGTGCAACAACAAACATTAGACACACATTGAAATTGCCAATAAATATGAAACTTCAGCAATGAATGTGAAATGAACAATAAACACATAAAATGGACAAAGAAAACAATAAATGAATAAAGAATTCAAATTCACAACAGACACTTGAAGCAGACAGTATTATAAAAAAATAACACAAGAACGAGACACTGTTATAACAAAAAAAAATGAAACAGACAATATTATAGCAAAAATGAAATTGACAGTAATATTACAAAAATTGTGAGCTTTGCCACATCAAACGGCTCGACTGAAAAAATTAATAAATAAAGGATTTTATAATAAACCCTATATAGAAACACAAAATATCATTCATTTTCATTCAATCAGATGGTAGTTCAAGCAATATATATTTTTTTGAAATATTTTTTCTGATTGCAAATAGTTGCAATATATTCATTGTTATATATTTTCAACAAATCGAGTGTCACGCGATACTTGGTATGAAAACGAACAGTCAAAAAAAACTAAATAACGAAGGAGAAAAAGCTTCACACATTATAACAATAGCGATGGGAAAGACAAAAAATATTGTAAGAATTAAATAAAATCAGATATCAACAATGATGAGGAAAAATCACAGGAGTTTTACTTTAAGTTGACTTATTTTTTGTTGAATGTTGACCTCATCGATCACGTGACGAGCGAGTTGTAAAGAAGGCGAGCCAGGCTAATGGATAGCAATTTGTCATCGCCACCTAATGGGGAGTGAAGATGGATGACCGCCCTGATAGCCGCTTTTCGAAAAACAGACGCGATTTTAATGGGAGCTTAAGTGCCCGATAAGTGCTTTGTTTAGGAATCTTGGCCTCGTGCATGAGGGAGAGAGACACCTCCTGCTCGCTTTTATACGACTTGAGAAAAACGATGAGCTAACAAGATGTCGGGCACCTCGCTCACGACCTACAAAACCCGGTTTGGTGCTTAACACAAAAGAGGGAGACATCTCAGTTATTGGAACGGCAATCTCTCTGTGGAATGTTCATGTAGGGGTGGCCACCTTGTATGAATTTGCGTGCTACAATTAAGAAGGATTCCCAACAGACTTTCTCACCTGTTGCGAGTGGGTGTAGAGGCGCGTGCGTTAATGGAATATTGATTGACTGGGCTCGTGTGGAAAGCATTCCAATGATTTGCTTCGATGTCTGGAAATGTGCCAGCAATCTCGCGTCGATTTTTAACAGATGGCGCTTGCCTACTCTTCCTCTTCGTCAGTTTATCATCCTCTTTCCATCCTTCTCTCTATCTTCATCTTCGTTCAACCCGCAACTTCATTTGGTCCTGCTGTTCATCACATCCGATCCTCAATGGATCTGGCTATCGAATCTCGATGCTATTCGAGCATTAATCGCGGGGAGGCGTCCCTATGCCTCTCTTCCCTCCCCCCTTCTCACGCACTGACCCAGCGCATCCCGGCAGGATACAATCGTACGTGTTCCCTGGACATGTCGACTTCAGCAGACTGCGATGAACCCAGATCCATCAGTCATCGATAGAGGGCGCTTCAACTTGACATCGGCAAACAAAACGGCACGCGATTATTGCAGCACGGAGAGAAATGCGGTATGCGACACGCTTCGTACAACATTTCTTCCCCCCCCCCCGAACATTCCTTTCGCGCGCTACCTGGACCAGCGGGTGATTTATGATGTGATTGTTTAGACGAAAGCTCCTCGCCTTTGATACTTGGACGGTTGCCGTCTAATTTAACGACCCCCCTTTCCCTTGCCATGGTCACCATCACCCGAACCATCTGAATCGAATCCACGGAAAGAAGCAATTAAGCTAACGACTTATTGCACGTGACGATGGTTGCCGCGTTGACCGGAGACACGAACTGGCGGAAGTCGCGTCGGGGGGGGGACGCTGCTTTCAATCAATGGCCACCATCTGGAAGACCATTAGAATGCCGCTCTTTGCGGCACGCGCTCGGCATTGGCCCACGACTTTATCTTTGACCTCGTCAGGTGCACGTACAGCAGCCGACTCTTTGACGGACGCGGAACAAGAAGTGACAGCGAGATCGGTGGAAGCAATTTCCGTCGGAGGGAACACGGCAGAGTCGTTGGACACAATAATTGAAGGCGGTTGGCACGAAGAGGGCTTCGTCTTTGTTCGCATCTCGATGGCAGAAGAATCTTTGAATCTCGGCGTGTTCGTACGATTGCGTGCCGCCTACGTGTGATTCCTGCTACATCCTTTATTTTCACCACCTCGTGTTTTCATGAACTTTTTTTCCCATCTCTCTCTCTGTTTCTTGCCTTCATTCTAATGGCATGCCTTTTCGACTATTTTTTTTTATCTATTTCTTCATAAAAGCTATCCTTACCATGTTATTCGTATCTCCATCTGACCCGCCCCCTCCTCATTTTGAGGGAAAAGTTCTTCAAAGTCCTGTTTCACCTTGAATCCAACGTAATATCACAGATTTATCACCACTGTCCACCATTTGTTTCGACCACTTTATGCGAACATCTCAACATACAAATATCAACAGAGAATTTTAAATAATAATAGTTGCAAAAGAACGAACAAGATCGGAACTAAAAGGAAAAACACTGGAACAAGTACTGAAATTTAAATATCTTGGATTAACCGTGAACTATGACAACACAACACAACACATGATAAAATAAGGCAGAAGATCAACCTCTAAATGAAAAAATAAACATATAAAAGAAATAAAAGTAGCAATTATTTTTATGGCTATTTTGTCTATTTTTGTTCAGGAGTACCCCTTTTTATAATGTCATTGGCTTTTTACTCAATTTTTAGGGCATTACTGATGTTTTAAGGACAGATACATGAAGTATATATAGGAGGAATAATTCGAGCGTACCTTTGTAGGATGTTGCTGGTTGTCTTCTTATTCAGCGGCATCCAGCGTATGGCGATATATATTGAACTGCTGCTAAAGGATGATTGAATGGAAGGGGGATTTGGAAATGTGGCGATAGAGAGACAGATGTGGGGGAATTTTCGGTAAAGCAGCAGGTGTGTGAATTTTAAACCCAGTTTTTTTTAAGGGTGGGCAGAGAATCCTTTGGGAGGGAGGTGAAATATCGAAATTTTTGGGCAAAGAGAAGGATATGATGGAATAGAATCAGGGGTGGGAGTAACGGGGTGTGAGACGTTTCGACATTAGGAAGACGACGCACTGTCGAAACGGCTCACACCCCTGATCTTTAATAATCCTTATTACTGTAATGTCCTATGTCTCTATGCGTATGTTCTTCTGCCCAGTTTGCCTGTTTTTGAAGGAAAAACCTGAGTTTTCGGGAAGAGGGGGGAACCCTCCAAATTTGTACGTCTAACTCGCCATTTGAAAATATCTGATAAAGGCTCCTCACGTCCTACAAAAGGGATTCGATTTCGGGTCTTTCCAATCAATGGCGTTATCTAACCCAACTTATCTGGAGGGTCGGAAATGATAACATTAAGAAAAATAGTTAATAAAGAAAATTTCTAAGACCTTCGGCAACCTCCTCACCTTTGAACTCTGTTCCGAGTTTTTTTAAGTCTTGAATGGGATCAAGGATATCGACTACAGTGCTACATCCGTACAAAATGGACTCGCCCACTAAAACATTCAAAGAGAAATATCAAAAAATCCTTAGAAGCAGTTCCCAAAGCGTCAACACACACACACATCGTAGCAGGGTTATACCCTTAAATATAGCTTGTTGACATTAAAATCGAGTTATATCACAAAGATGCAAGAGCCGAATGCTTTATAGTTCTCTCTACACTCAATGTGGGGAAGAAATTTTATTTCTACTACATATTTCCATTTATTTTATGTATATAAACTAATTATCGAACTTAGTCTTACACAAGCTGACTACAGAGGAGACCTTAATTCAAAATCAATACATGCTGATCGCATTTGAGTCTATTTTAATACGTGCATACATTTGGATTTTTTCCCCCTTCGCTGGCACCATCATTATCAGCCTTAAAGACATGCAACCAAAATGTAAAAATTCAAAATGCTAATTGACGTGTGCTTAACTGTAAAGTTTGGACTGCAAAAAATCAACAGGAATTCTCATCATTTTCCAAGATTCGCAGGATAACAACAAAGCAATAATTGATACAGAAAACCATTACGAGTTGGGATGACTTTATTTGCCTGCATATAAATTAATGTGTTAGCATCGTTCACAATGACATTATAAAAGAAATTAGGTAGAAAAATTATCAGAAACGAATCAAATCAAAAGACTCCCAAAAAATGCAGTTTATTCTAATACTTGACGTTAGGAACGTCTTGAGGGGTGTTTATAATTCAAAAGGATATCGAATTGTTATGTCTCACCAAAGAGAAAACAGTCATTATGGTATGAATGAAAGGAGTGGGCCATTAGTTCCAAGTAAGTCCACGAAGCAGCAGCGATGGAATTTCTGTTCTAGTCAGTACAAGTGAGAGCAATTTTTTTTTTTTTTTTAGGTGCTGTTCGTAGAACACACGCAGAAATACCTGACAATTCTCAGCCTAAGGAATGTGTAGAATTTCCCAAGAGCCTTTGTACTTCGTTATTTCTCCAAGTTTTCCGGTTCTCAATTTCCATAATTTAATTTAGGAATCACCAGTGTGGAGTTAATAAAACTCTGCAGTTTGTTGTTCGAAGGCCTGTTTCTTTGGGGACCGATAAGGTGTACGATTGATGGATTGCGTTGGGGTTTCTCCACTGTAAACATGATGTAGCACTTACTGCATTAAGTGGATTATCTGTCCGTTTATTTGTGTCGCGTTTGCTCCTTTGTCGACTTGAAGAAAGTAATCGTGGTTGCCACCAGGTGGTCGTCTTCTGTTACGGAGCGCCAGAGAGATTCCCCGAAGACTATCTCTTCGCCTACTTGAAGCCACCACTCTCTTTCACGCCCATTCATCTGAAATGTCGAATCTTTCCGTTCTCGAGTATTTTAGGATGTCCCCGAGGTGAGGATAGGATTGAACAGTGTCGTTTTATGCGGAAGATTCGCTGTACCATGCAATTTTTTTTTTGTACACACCATGGAAAATAAAAATGAATATTAACACAGAGTTTGTTTCTGTACGTAAAAACCTAAAGTGCATTCTATAGGGAGATGCCTGGAAGGCTTGTTCTCATACTGTGCGATGTTATTATTCACGTGTATTGTTATGAGCAGTTGATAATAACTAAATTTATAAATTCATGAATCTGCCTATCTTTCTTTTTTTTTTTTAATCTAAAGTTAATCGCCAGTCTTTCTTGGCATAAACACATCACAAGCATAGTTGCCTTAGCAACCAAGAAGCCAGTTTTTTTGTTTTTTTTTTCATTCCAGGCATATGACTTACTGTTAAAATTACTACTAATCCTATCAGTGGCGCATTCAAGATTAAATCTTGTTCAGTGCACGATTTGTTCAGTACACGATTTGAGACTAGACACTATGCATTGCACGCGACCTATTATGATTGAGCATCTGCAGTGATCGCCAATACATGACACAAGTGATCTCCTCTGGCCAGGCTCGAGCAAACGAAGTAGCACTCGGCCCGCCCAAACACTACTTCGTTCGCGTTGAGTTCACAGCGGCCGTGATTCCCGAGAGCTATAGGGTATTCCCATCTTATGTGACCCCTAATTCATAAGTAGTATAGAAATAGAAGACACGACACAACATAAATTAAAAAAAAAAAAAAAAATTTAATTAGGAAAAGATTTTTTGAAAATTTTCTAGTGTTTTTTTTTTTGTTGTTGTTTTCTTTTTTGGGGACCAGGGGCCCCTTCCCCCTTGGCTGCGCCAATGAATCCTGTGTACAAATCCCAAATGCTTCCTTCCTTACACCGAATTAACTAACACTGGAATGGGCTGAACTAGGAATAATTGCTCTGTGATAAACTTCCAAACATTCTTGGTGCTACACGGTGGGGTCCACTGTAATTTTTATGGTATTAAATAAATCAAACGAGAGTCCTCTCTCTCCTCTGGGATCTTCGTGTTGTTCCTCTGAGAACTCATCTTCTAATTGAATTTTTCAATAAAACAAACAGTCGCAAGCCATGTATTGTACGCTCACAGTTCACAGAACCGGAGCTGGCAATGTGCCAAAAATAGTCAATTCATGCTGAAGGGGAGAAAGAAATAAAGGATGTACGAATTGATCACCAACACGCGAAATCACGTGCTTTATACGTAAATTTTCCAACTGTTGTACAAGCAAAATAGTTACCACTTTAAGAACTGGGATTTTCATAAAAGAAAAGCTAATTTTCCAACGTACAATAATAAACACTCATTGACACGAAAAGCATTGATTACCCTAATACGGAATGGATTCTCCTTTTTCTGACATGCGCAGAAGTGTCGAAGGGTCTCGCATCTGTGGGCGTACAGTAACTCAACCTAACCATTAATTGTTGAGTTCAGTTTAATGTTGAAGAATTGTGAAATAATGAATTAAAATAGCAATAGATGGCGCTACAGTCTACTGAACGTGTAAAAACTAGATATTACTACGAGTGTAGCTATGGAAGTTATAGTGTCCACAAATGAAAAGAATGTAAGTGATCAGAACGGACTTTTGAAAGATCGGAGATTTCTTCTACAACATCCAGCAGGTGTATATTCGTCTAAAAGATGATTGACAGAATACGGCTAGATATTAGATCAACACAGACGCGAATGTGTAAACCATTCGGCTACCAATCACACGACTGTTGAGAACAAATGAAGACTGATGATCATTCTCGCGCTACACCGAGCGGGACAGGCAATCTCGCGCGTTAAGTGGAGTTCCTTGTCGCCGAGGTCACACGTGGAAGAGAATAACCAACGAAAAAATGCTTCGTTTTCCCAAGAGAAAGTAAATTTGATAAATAGGGACACTGACGTCATCGTGACGTATGAAACAACTTTGTTTTGATTGGTGGGTATCATTTATTTGTCTTTCTTGTTTCTCTCAGCATGTCTAAAAGTCTCTCTAAAGTCTTCTCCCAGTCCAATAAGAGAGACACAAAGTGGGAATGGCACGATTCCCTCCCAACACAACTTTCTACTTTACACACTTTGTGTGCAACTTTCATCAGTAATTGATTCACAATGGAAGACACGCCTTACTTCAATGGAAGCTGTTTCTCTTTCGTTCCTTTATTGAGAGAAAGTAAAAAAGAAATACGTTCTGGTATTGCTAGAATTCCCTGTTGGATTCCAAAAACATAACTCGTTATTCACTAAAGGATGCACCAGAGCTAGTCACACTAATGAAAACATCTTAATGTGCATATGAACAAAATTAACAGGTCAAAGGATAGCGTGTAGGCACAATTCAAGAATTCCCTTAGTTCAACCGGAAGGGGGAAAAAATGAGAAACCGATGGAGAACTGGAAGTTGGATCAAACCAAGGAATCAAAAAGACCAGTGAAGATGCTAACGAGCTGAGAAAAAATGTGAGGTATCATCAGAACCGAAAGAGTAGAATAAAGATATAATTCAAATCATCTCATACATATCTGAATAAATTACAGAGTGAGAATCAGTAATGGCAAAGAAACATACACAAACAAAGGGAACAATCCAGTAACAACGTCAGAATCATTTAGCAAACCTAGCGGAATTCGAAGAAAATTTTCCAAGTAACAGTAATTTTTTATTTTTTTATTTTTTGAGTGGATGAAGCAGTTATTCCATTTACAAATAACTTGGCTTATTTGAAACCTAATTATTGCTTTAACAGGGCGATTATGTAGATCTGCAAAAGGCATATGACAAGGTGTGCAAATATAGAAGTTATTCAAAACGCTACAGTTATATGGTGTCAATGGAGCATTATATCAAGCAATACTGAGTCTTTATTTGAGTTGTAAGTCAGCAGTTAGAATTGAAGGAAGTACAGGAAGATGGTTTAATGTTAAATCTGGTGTGAGACAAGGATGTACGTTATCCCTTCTGTTATTCATTATCTATATGGATCACATTATGAAGGAAAGTGGTATTAAACATGATATGAAAATTGGAGATGTTAATGTCAGCTCCTTGCATTATGCGGATGATGTTATACTTCTAAATAAATCCGCTACAAGTCTGCAAGATTCTCTGACTAAATTGAATAACTGATGTCATAGATATAGTATGAAAGTCAGCAGTAAAAAGACAAAGACAATGAAAATAGGCAGAAGCATTGAAAATATCAACTACATTGTGAACGGAGAACCTGTGGAACAAGTAAAACATTTCAGCTATTTAGGCACGATTTTAGTGAAGATGGTAAATTAAATATGGAAATAGACAACAGAATCAACAAAGCTTGCATGGTAGGGAGCAAACTGAATAAATTCATATGGAATAAGAGAGAAATTAGTCAAAACACTAAATTAGCTGTATATAGGACAGTATTCAAGTCAATTTTAACTTATGGATCGGAGAGCTGGGTTAGAAGTAAAACACTTGACCAAAGACCAGAGACCACAGATAATGAGAGCTCTGAGAAAGATTAGGGGCGTGAACAGATATCATTAATGGCAATATCATATTAAAAACGAGGATATTAAGAAAGAACTTGACATTGTCAGCATCCAGGAATGCGTTAGCAGAACTAATCTCAGGTGGTATGGTCACTTAAACAGAATGGGCGAGGAAAGATTAGCAAAACAAGTATTCTCTGATAGATTGGCAGGAAAAAGATCCAGAGGAAGACCAAGATAGAGGTGGATTGATATGGTACAAAGTGCAGAAGATAGAAATATAAGATCTGATAATGTTGAAGTCTTGACAAGTAACAGACTGATTTGGAGGAAAATTGTAGATAAGAAGTTAGTAACGATGTAAGTTTTTCATGTAGTACTATCATATCCTGTACAAGAATTTGATGATGATGATGATAGAACGATTAATCCTGTCTGCATACTCTGTTATGGTTGCTAATTGCGTGTATTCTTCTGACCAATATGTCTGTTTTGTAGTAAAAAAAAACTACGTTATCTTCGTTTGAGATCGGCTAGCTTGCCTTCATATGAAATGTCCTGATAAAATTCCTTCGTAGTCTAGACAGAATTCGAGCCCAGGTCTTTTCAACAAAATGATATCGTCAAAACCCAGTGATCTACGGAGGTTTCGACGATGTTACTTGACCCGAACAAGTCATCGAGCCTAGGAGGAATGTTTAATAAAGTAATGGTATAAAGTCTTTTAGGAAGAATGCTTGTCCTCGGAATTTTTACAATATTAGTTTACTTTTTCGAACTTATATTATGAGGAAATAATCTTACAATATATATATATATATATATATTTTTTTTTTTTTACTTCCCTCAGACGTAAGACGTTTGATTTGTTTCTACATCGAAACTAGTATCAGAGATAAAACCACTTGTAAATTGACGTTTTAATCCAAACAATGCTCGCCTCTCTTGTATTTGTTTAAAATGTAATTTACTCGTGTGGTGTCTGAAAAATGAAGAGAGAGGGTTGGTGATTTCCCGCTTGTCTTTTAGATTACTCACTGCGACAAGAGACGAGGGGAGAACGGGTAAGTGCGGTGAAAGAATTAAAAAAAAAAAAAAAAAAATATCGATCAATGACGGAGCCTTTCGTAAATTTACGTAAAATGCGCCCTATTTATATCCTTCTTGATATAAATGAGCTTAAGGGTTGCTAGAGCAGTGTGAAATGCTCTTAAACAAGAAAATGCCCCCTGTGAGAACAGCACTGAGCTCGCTTATCCCACGTAAGCTGAACTGTGCCAGGGTTGTGAATAGCTCCGTCAGCCTCCTTTGATCAGATGACGTTGATGAATAATTCAACATCCTACGGGATCAAAAAAGATTCAATGGAGAGTGTTTAAGTTTTGTAAATCTCCCTATAGTGACGGGGGTTTCGTGGAGTTTACGTGGTGGCAAAGAAAGACTGTCTCGATGGCAACAAAGCCCGTTGGAATGTCAGCCTAAGTTCGATAAATACTCGAGACTTCCCCGGTAAATCTTCGCTTGTCTTAATTTGAAATGATTATTGAAGTCTCCCTGCAGTAAATTAAATGTTCACGTGATGTTTTAAAGATAGGCTTAGTATCCGAGCATGCGCTGTGGAAGTCTAACATAGTTGACATGATTGTTATGTTAATACGTCATTAGGTGGGTATTCCTAGATGAATATTTTATATTGTTATTGCCAAAAAAAATTTTTTTACAGATAATTTCATGGAATTTTCAGAAACAAACCATATAATAATTACATTAAAAGTTACATTTTATTGAAACGAATGAAACCTAGTTTTACAAAAGTTTTACCGTCACTAAATGCCTGTTTCTGGCCTGTGGTGACGATATCCTAGTATGGGGATTGTTCTCATCCCTATTTAAATACATCATGACGACAGTTCCTTCCTGGGAATTGTTTCGGAACATATATTGCTCTACAGGGTAACAATGTCGCCCGATAGATCTGAACTCTTCCATCAAGACAGCGTCTCGTGTCACAAGGCTGAGATTGTGCAATCAGGGTTCGAATAGTATACTCGAGCATTCCATGTGCGCCCATGGTTGCCAAATTCTTCCTAGTTAAACCTCACTGAACATTTTTGGAATTGTGTGTAACGCAGCATCAACCGGTAGATGTCATTGTCTCTCCCGGTTGCACCATCAGCACGTTATTCTGTCCATTTGGTCTAGAATACCTGAGACACTTTCTGGGAACGAAATCAAATTCTGCAGATGAAGTTCGCAATAAATAAGACAAATAAAAAATTATATAAAATAAGTAATAAAAAATTAATGAAAATATGATAGAATAATTCAAAGGACCAAACCATAGCGGTTTAACTTTAGAAAAATCTTCAGAAATACACTTAAACAGAATCTGTTAACATTCACGGACTTTCAACAGAGAAAAAAGCAACTTTAAAATATGAAAATGAATATAAAGTGCAAGTTCTTTTTGGTGGAATGATTACGTCACTGGATGAAGGTTTTTCAGCCCTTCAATTTCCGACTCACTTGAAATATGCGTTGAGTTCGCATACGTTATCGCATCCATTCGCTGTCACACGAAATTCTGAATACAGCAAGTCGTCGCAGGGGATGTGTTCACGTACCGTCGCGATGTCTGCCAAAGTTAAAGTTGTCGCAAGGATGTTCATAAGGTGGAAGACACGTCGCTACACATCGTGCTTTCCATGACGGGATGAATAAGGGCACTCGCAAGCAAGCAGTCCACCGTAAACACACGGCCCACGAGTTGTCACTAAAATGTACTCGATGAAAGTTCATCAAGCGAACGTCGTACAAGCCGACGTTTGCTTCCAGTTGCGGCAAAAGTCGTACGGTTGAAGGTCACCGCCGACTACTGAGAAAATGGACGGTTTTGCATTTCTTCCAGCCAAATTTAATCTGATTAATTAAAAAGGCATTTGGGGGAAGTGTTTGTTTACACGCCAAAGAAATTGGGGAGACGTCACGAGATAGAGGATGAAGAAGGCAAAGAGAAAGATGAAGGTAAGGAAAGAGAAAGAAGGACAAAGAGGAAGAGAGGAAATTTGAATAAATACAGCAATGAGTAAGACAGAAATGGAGATCGACAAAAAAAAAAAAGAAAAAAAAAAGAAAAACGATTTAGAATGATAGAAATGGGTTGTGCATTGAAAGCTCACGTGAATAAGGAAATTTCAGACCAGCACGTTCTAAATGTTTTCCTCAACCTAATTCTTTACGATCGCCATCCTCGAGACTTCATCTCCTCATGCAGAAAACATCTGTCGCTAACAACCTCGACAATTAAGCGCCGCTAATTGATCATCAACAACAGATGTCGCTGCAGAAGGAGGCCCCTGCAAGAACTTTGATTAAAACATGTGGTTTTTCGTTGCGTAGATGAGGAAACGTGTGCTTAATCAACGGGGGAGAGGCGGAGGAAGGGAAGGGGTGCTTGGAAATTAATCGTCGAAATCCTGTCGTGGGTGACGTTGATAGCGCGGCGAAAACAGAGCGTTTCTACCTACGTTTCTCACTAACACCCCTGAAATCCCAAAGCCCCGCGGGGTTCACGGAAAGCCGTCACTCATCGGGCAATTCCTTTCCATCCGCCAGAGGGCGCCAAGCGAAAACACGACCTCCGAGCGGAAATTAGGGCCTGCAGAGACGTCGATTCACAGGACCGACGTGACGAAGTTCTTGCCTCGGTCCATTAGTTTCGAACAAACGTCCGCAGGCTGACAGCTCCGACACCTAGCGGAGGAAACGGAATTAAATTAAATCATGAGTCCGCGGCGGACGTCCTGGGGAGGGATTAAGTTTCCGAAATCCCCACGCGTCCCTTTTGCGTGGCCGACTTAACGGCTTTCACTCCAGAGGAATTCATTTGTCTCTGGAGTCACGTGCCTGCCGGACGCTGTTGAAAGGCGATCGTAAGCAAGCCCTATCGACCTGAAAACAGAATGACCTCATCGACCACTCTTTCAACTATGTTTCTGTTTGAAGTCTTCTTTAAGGGGGGGGGGGGGGTTAAGGACAAAGGAAGCATCGGTACGCTTCTAGGAGGGCTTTTTCACGTGTTTTGTCGTTTAGACGCATCTTACGTCTACAAAGAGTCGAATTGAAACTAATCCGTAGTCAAAATTAGTAAAATATTTCTAGTCTAGGCCACGAGGAATTGAAACTTATTACTGCGTGTTCTTCTTCTGTTTTGCGGTGACCTTTGTTCTATTGCTACACGGACGGAGGAAAGTGTGTTGCGCTGTCGTGTTGATTGAGTCGGGCGATCTGTGCTGTTGATTACGGGAGTTAAATGCTTTGTTCACGTGCAGCTACCTTTTTAAAAACAAATCAAGCAATGCCTTTATACCTTGTCATTACCATTACTCCTCGGACGTTCTTTCTCGTAAACTTGGGTTCCTTGTGGTGTTAGCTTCCTGAACTTATTCCTAATTGAAATTTAATTTTTTAATGAACTTTAAATCTGAAATTCAAATAACATTTTAAGGTCGTATTATCTGCAAAGGTATTAATTTCATTTGAAAAGTGTAAGTTATAGAAGTATTGATTACATTCATGAGCCTTTTCGTTGGAGCCTACACAATTAAACTGATAATTGATACTAATGGACATTTTTCAAGGAATTCGTATTGTTAGTGCTTTCACTTATGTCCTGTTGCTTCTTTGTTCTAGTTAATCACAGTATGTAGGTCATCATGCGACGGAGCAGTTGATGACGCACATTAAATAACTCAAAATAACTTTACCCTCAGAGGATGTATAGGATATTATGATAGTGTACTGCACGAAAAATTTTCATCGTTGCTAACTTCCGATCGATAATTTTCCTTCAAATTAATTATGTGTCAAGACTCCAATATTATCAAGTCTTATATTTCTATCTTCTAAGGAACTTTTTACTATATCAATTCACCTATATCTTGGTCTTCCTCTGGGTCTTTTTCCTGCCAACCTATCACAGAACACTTGCCCATTCTGTTGAAGTGACCATACCACCTGAGATTAGCTCTGCTAACAAGATATACCAGATTTGCTAATTCTGTTCTATACTTCCAGATAATTGCCATCTTCATTAAAACTCTGCCTTCTCTTCTTCTTCAGCTAGCTAAACCTCTAAGGTACTTAGCTGCATACATCAGCTTCTTCCAATCCTTGAGCTTTTTTTCATTCCAGTTTTGAATTCCCCTCTCATCTAAATCTTTTTCGATTATTCTTCCAGTGCATCCGCCGTCTACCTCTGAGTCGCTTTCCATCAGTCTTCATCTTGAATACTTGTTTAGCCATTCTCTCCTCACCTATTCTTTCCACATGCCCAAGCCATCTCAATCTGTTTGCTCGAATCTCATCAGTTGAAATATTTCACTTGTTCTATATGTTCACCATTTAGGATACAGTTGATGTTTTCAATGTGTCTGCCTATTTACGTTGCCTTTGTGATTTTATTGCTGCTTTCATACCCATTTTATTAAATTCAGTTATTCAATTTAAGCAGGGAAACTTACAGATTTGTATTGGATTTATTTAGAAGTATAACATAACTTGCGTAAAGTAGAACTGAGATTAGTATTCCAATTTTAACATCCAATTTAATGCTACTTTCTTTCATGGTTTGATCTTTATATATATATATATATATATTTTTTTTTTTTTATGTTGGGCACGTATACGAGAAGTTGGCTGATCAACCTATAGTACCGTATATGGATAATGATGAATATGAGTGGTGATATTGTGCATCCTTGTCTTAGTCAAATTGTACATGAAGCCATCGTCCTGCATGTCTTTCAATTCTAACTGCTGAGTTACAACTCAAATAAAGACTAAGTATTGCTTGATATAATGTCCCACTTACACCATATGAATGTTGTTAACTGGCACTTAATAGATTTCCTCTTGGTATCTTTGTCATTTGCCTTTTCCAGATAACAAAACTTAAACAGATCCTTATATTTAAGTTTGTTTAACAGCATGTTCTTCAAGAAGCTTTCCTTCCACAATTCTTCTTAGCCGTTTCTCAAATGTACTTGCATTAATCTTATCAGGACACATCCTCTGTATTCTCCCATTTTATTTCCCTTTTTGTATATGGGTATCATGAGAGCTCTACTCCAATCACTGGACTTCGACCATCTGTTCAGATCTTCTGATTTATGCAGTGCAACCACAGTGAAACTTCTATATTTGAACATTTAGGTTTGAATAACATCTACTCCTGCTGCCTTTCAATATTTCCGGTTTTCAATGACTTTTCTACTTCAAGTATAGATGTGTATTCTTGACTGCGTTCCTCTAGGGAGTTGTCTACTACCGTGCTGACAATGCTTATTTCGTTTAGCAATCTTTCAAAGTAATTACTCTGTACATCAAGAATATCTTTAATCTTCAGTTTTCATGTCCACTTTATCATCTCTGATTTCTTTTAGTACTTTGCCGTCCATTTCTAAGCATTTTCAATAACCGTCAGAATATTCTCCCACCTGCTTGATATCTATTTTCATTCATTTATATATTAGGTAACTAATTTGAAGTTGGAATTACAATGGAAGACCTAATCCCCAGTTACATACTGGCACTACGCAACCTATCCATCATGTAAAGAAACAAAAACCAAAAAGTTATAATATATGATGGCTATAAAATAACTTTCCTATAATAATAATAATAATAATAATAATAATAATAATAATAATAATAATAATAATAATAATAATAATTTTTTTTTTTTTTTTTTTTTTTAATAATTTTTTTTTTTTTTTTTTTAGTTTATTATCTCTCAAATAATTACATGAATATACTAATATTTAGGCAACAATGCATCTCTTTCTTGCAAAATGGTTCAGTAAGAATTATAATTACTCTTAATATCATTATCATTTGCAGAATTTCTCATTGACACAAGAGTAAAAAGTGTGTATTATTACCATTAATAATAATCATGGTAATCGTGTTTATTATTAATGACTCACAAGTTAAACAATATTACTTATGTTGCAGTTCACATAATAATTATTTTTTTAAATTTAAATTGTAAATTAAATATATAATTTTAAACTTAAATATATAACTGAAGTATTACTATCACATTTTCTGTTTACTACTAGAATTCATTACAGAATGTTAAGTGAATAATGTTAGATAAATACTACTACTGGGATGTAACTCAACTGCATCCTCGAAGCTTTGTAATTAGCTTATCTGAGGGTGATACTGGTTATATATACATATATTTGTTATTGATTTGGTTGCTGTGTTGGAAGTAGGCAGATCTTTGGGAGGTCAAATGAATGATCTGAAAGGTCGGATCAAAGTGAAATTGCCGATATATCCTGTGTTATTGAATCTGTCTTGATGGTTCACATTCATTTTTGTTGTGTTGAGATCTTCTTATTGAACTATTTAGGAGGCTTTTTTCTTCACAGTGGCAGCCTTTCTATGTCTTCTGCGCTTTTAATTTGTATAGACTTTGAAGTCTGTGACTTTCTCAAGAATATTTTGCCGTCTTTGATCGATAAAAATTGATATTTTTTTTCTGTTTTTTTCTTTTCTTGCTTGGTTCAAAAGATTGAAAGGTGTTAAATACTCAGATAGAAAAATTGGCGTATTGTCTTGCGATGCATTTAAATCCTTGACTACTGGTTTTTTCAGTCTGCTGGCTTTTATGAGATTGTCTCTTGTAGCCTTGCTTGTCAGACGAACTATGACTGGTGCGGGTCGTGGTGAGCCTTGTTTTTTGTTCTTCCTAGGAATCCGATTTATGGCCTGAATATCATTATGCTGTAGGGGGATGTTAATTGCATGGCCTAACTTTAACACTACGTCTCTGAGATTTTCTGTGGATTCAGTTTCTGGAAGACCGTTTTCTTTATGTTGTTGTTGGTTTAAAACTTCGTATTGTAGTTTCATTGAATTAAATTCTTGACAGAGTTCCGATGTGTCTTTTATCAATTTGTGCTGCCTGTCAGTTAATGCGCTAATGCTGGTGTTAATGTCTTTTACCGTTTGTAAGACTTCTTCGACTTTTGAATTATTAAATTTAACAAACTCTTCATATTCGCTATTTTTTTTTTCGTTATTTCTTTATTCTATTTATCAAATAGTTCTTGTACAAGATCAATAATATTGGACAAGATCAATAATAATAATAATAATAATAATAATAATAATAATAATAATAATAATAATAATAATAATAATAATAATAATAGTGCAAGCACAGAGACAAAGTACACGGACACAAGTTTAAAAAATAGAGATTGATGAGGTGTAATTATAAGACAGAGAGATTGTGTGTGCTGTGCATGTGTGTGTGTGTGTGTGTGTGAGAGAGAGAGAGAGAGAGAGAGATATTATAGCCGAAGCAGCTTATTCTATAGGACGGGTTTTTATTTTATTTATCCATTTGTTCTTTGCGCATGCGCGCACTCGTATATAGATGGAGGACATCACTGTGGCTGTTTTGATGTTTTAACTTTTGTTTTTTGACGAGAAGACCATTCTACCAAATGAGCGATTGCAATATCTTTTCTTTGTAGCAAAGATTAAGCTCTCATTGAATTCGAGTTTCTGCTTTGTTCATTCATTGCATTTCCAAGTAAGGTGATACGAGGATGAGAGATTAAAAAAAAAAAAAAAAATCCAAAACTTCCATTTCACAACTTTTTATTTGTGAAATCCTGACCCAGGGGATGCAGAAATGCTTTTAACGGAAGACAGAAGCGTTTAGTTTGCTGTCTGAGCGAATAGTACGTACTAGAAAGAATAAGAGAAAGCTAGAGTGTATCACTCCAGTCTGTTCCCATGGCGGCAGACCGGTAAACAACAACGAATAACTGTCGGTAATACATTAGGACGTTAGAAACAGAAGGCTGTCACAGTTCAGTGGGTCTGACACGCTCCGCCGAGCACTCTAACCTCCGATTCGCCTCCAGGCAACACAAAAGTGGAAAAGAAGTGCAAAAATTTGATTTAGTTCACTACCGTCGCTAGGAAAATATATAAATTTAAAAGCTCCTTTCCTTGAGTAATATTTCTTGAAAAGATGGTGATGTTTAGAGTCTAATCTTTGAAAGCAAATTTCTTCAACTGACCGGTCCATTCCGAGTCAACAAGAGAAAGTAATCCTCCTACTCACACTTCCTAGAAGAGTTCCATTTGGCGGGCGACAGCGACAGGCTATCTCGCTTTGTTAGCGCGTTTGTGGTGGCTTGGAAAATTACGTACCCTGCAAGCCCGCAGCTCAGCCAATAAAGCGCGCAGTGATTTGTTGTAATAAACGCTACAGTGCGATGGCATTAATGGAAAGAACATGTAACCCAGCGAATTCATTTGTAACCAGAGTCCATTGTTGACTGACGCGTGTTGCCATGGTGATGCGAGTTGGTACTAAACTCACTTAACGAGCAGAATGTTCTCTTAATGATGACAAAAGTAGTTTCTCTTTGCTTCGCGTCCCTGCAATGGAGGATCAACAAGAGTTCGGGGCATCTACGATCGCAAAATGCTTTAGTGTGATATAAATATCGGAGGCAAACACCGAAAATGACAGTGGAACACACGTGATTCTCATAGCTCGTATATTTGATAGCAAATAAGATGACAGAGAAAACACACACGCACACACACACACACAATTGTGCTTTTATTTTTTTTTCCAGCATCACTCGCTTTTCTTTCTTTCTTTCTTCGTACATTTATTTTATTTTATTCATATATAAATAAATAAATCCTCAAATGCACCTTATTTCCTAATGAGGGTAAGTGAAGCTCCCGTAACTTTAAGTAAGTTTTTTTAAAAAATCGATGGTCTGGAGTTTTTACTTTTAATCGTCACCGATAGCTGAGTTCATGACTACTTGTGATTTTAAAGGCTTCAGACAAGATTAGGCTGACAACTTTGACCTAAATTATTATTATTTATATATTTATTTTATGTTCTTTAGTTATTTTCATGTCTATCCTTGTTTATCTATTATTGAAATTTTTATTTATTTTTATTTGATATTTAATTTATCACTATGGAGTTTTGATCATTGAAATGTGTCATTTCTTATGTAGCTGAATGAGTGTTCAAATTTGGCACATGGTTTTCTTAAGGGAAGATTATCGAATTGGAAGGGTAGTAAATGGAAATTCTTGAGCGTGGATAGCAGGGTTTTTCTACCCAGTTTATCTGAGGTTTTTCCTCTCGCAAGCAGGCAAACCGGTCCCGTGAACATACGCAGCTACAACCATCGGATATACCGAGAGGTATAGGGCTAGTCACCTTATCCTCGGGACGGGTACGACTTAGAATAGCTGAAGTCAGCTCTGTAATAGGCCAGTAGGCTTAATGCGTAGTAGGGAGGTAAATGAAAATTGAGATATCACCAAAAGATAAAAATCTGGCATTATATTGATACAGTTTGAAATCAACGAGATGTTGAAAATCAAATACTTTGAAGTCATATGTACACTTCACACTGCGCATGTTCTAATGAAATATACAACTTTCAAATTCAGTTTGGTTCCATTGAAAAAATGGTCCATGGATAGCAAATACTCATTATTGGCTGATGCAAGCCATGTTTCTATAGTAACATGCGTTACTTCTTCACTAAAAGTTCTATTTGAGCTGAAGTGATCAAATAGAACTTTTTGCAAGTAACGTAAGTGGTAGGGGAGGCAGTTAGAACCAAATGCATCCGGTGGGCGTGGTTTTCCCTGAGGGTATATGTGTCAATGGCTTCAGCTCATAGTAGGGGTTACGGTTCTGACCAAATGCATCCGGTGGGCGTGGCTTCCTGACGTCATTGTGAGTGACGTCATGAGTTTGGAATGTTAGGAATTTCCGTGTGGGCAAGTGTGTCACTGGCTTCAGTTCTTGTGTTTTGGTTCGCCTCTTTAGGTCCAGTAAAGTAAAATAATGAGTGAACCACAAAAGTCTTTGAAATTTTCTTTCTTCAGGAAAATAGTGTAAACTAAATATTGTGAAATATTTTTAGGTAATTACAAGTTTCGATTTTTTTTTCGTTGTAAGTAATATTTCAGCAAAATAAAATAAGCATTTGTAAAACTTAAATGAACAAAGATGTGTGTTGCTGTTGTGTTTTCCACAGTGAAATTTTTACTCAGTTATTCAGTTTACAATTTGATAATTAAATCCATAACTTTATACTTTAATGCAATTCTGTTTAATTATTGTAAAAAAAATCACTAATGTGAAATTAATGCAAGGACCATGGGAAACCTGATATCCTGTAATTAAGTATTTAGAAATTTGTCTAATGCTACCTTTTGTCATTTTTTTTTTGAGTTATCTGTAAACATTTCGTTCGCATACTCGAAAATCCTACCTGTTAGAATTTGGTGATCTTACAGAGAGAAAGCAGATAATTTTACCCAAAACATAACTTAAACTCTTAAAGTTTAGTATAGAAAAAAGGTTTATACTCTCCAGATAACACAAATACAAATTTTACCTTTCCCAACACAAAGTAAGATAAAAATTTGGTTATTTTACAGAGTGCAGATATTTTAACTCATCACGTTACCAAACTCTTAAAAAAGCTTGATGTAAAAAAGAAAAGAAGGTACATTTTTCTTTTCTTTTAAGATATTTGTACATGATAAAAATTTAAAAACATATCACTGCCAGTCGAAACTTTTTTTCTTTTTTTTTTTTTTTCAAAACTTGACAACACATATTTGTAGTTTGGTGAATAAAGTACAAATGAACTGAAAAGTGACAATTTTGTTACTACATCTGTAGATACCTTCACCAGACTAGAAAAACAATCGTACCAAATTCAAACAATACGACTGTTAGAATTTGGTTATTTACAGAGAGACAACTGATATTTTAGTCTATCACGTTACTTAAACTCTAAAAAACTTTATTGTAGAAAATAAAAATGATATCGTAGCATGCAGATAACAAATGAATCAACATGTGTATATCAAATAATAATCGCCTTTGGAAGAGAAAAATCAAAATCATTAACAAACTTAATACCCATACCCGTTCTTCATTTAAATGATACCAAATGATGAAAACAAAATGGGTATGAATTTCCAAACTTTGAAAAGCTGATGAATTTCTTGCTTGCTGTGATCATAAATAGTTATTTGAATGTAAACATTTTATTTTTCTTGCGAGTCGAAACTTATTTCAAAACTTTACCACCCGTACATTCTAGTAATGGGGGAATTAAAAACAGAGACCATACCAAATAACGGATTTGTAGTTTTGTGAATAAAGTAAAAATGAAGTGATAAGTGACAATTTGTTACTACATCTGAAGTAGATACCGTCACCAGACTAGAAAAAACAGTCGTAGCAAATTCTAACAATACGACTGTTAGAATTTGATTATTTTTACAGAGAGAGAGAGAGAAAGAGAGAAGCACCTAATTAAACCAACAAAACGTGACTTTAACACTTCTTTAAAGTTTAGCATAGAGAAAATGTTTGTACTCTACAGATAACACATATACAAATTTTACCTTTCCCTACACAAAGTAAGATAAAAACACACCAACAGTATATCCAACAGCATGTGAAAACATGTCGTTGAGTCATCTGCGCAAAAGGTTCATTTGTGAAGGAATGGTCAGGGTAGGGGATGGTAAGTGTAAACAGTACTAGAAGAAAATACCAGAGAGTCGAGTGACTTTGGACTTAAGGTAATCGTTCATCCACTGCAGCTGCTGTTTTGTGATTTGTGTTTGGTAATGCAAAAATAATGGGTGAGCCACAAATTCTTTGAAAGTTTCTTTGTGAAAAGTTCTAATTGTTTAGAATTTTGTAAACGAATGTTACCATAAAGTATACGATCAGAGCTAATAATCAGTGAAATAACAATAAATAACTATTTATTTGTGGTGCCATATGAAGTAATCTAAGAAGAAGAAGAAGAAGAATGAAGGAAAACGATTATGAAAAATCGACAGTGGGTGAAAAATACGAACTTTCAGTTATCATTGGGATAATTGATATACAATTTTTGTTGAATAAGAGTTCAAATTTATTTCCTAAAGAAATTTGTATTTCTGATGGAATTAGTGTAAGATATGCAGTGACAAAATCACCTTGTAGTTGGAAAGAATTACCTGAAAGAGTTAAAAAACAGAATTCTTGGTTAATAAAATATAACCATCAGCTGAAGTGGGAAATTGGTTCACTAGCTTTGGACAAACTAAGAGATTGGATGATAGAATCAACATGCAAATATCATATATTACTTGCCAAAGGAAGAGAAAAATCAATAACATTAACGAAGTTAATAGGGAGGCCTGTTCTTGATTTAAATGAAATTGGACGCCCGAAACGTGAAAACATAACGTGTACTTTTAAATGCTTTTGGAAACATAACGAAAGATTCTGTGCTTTTAATAATTCTCTGAAGTATACGTATTGGTTTCAAAGAAATAAATACACAACCCTTAATTTTACTACAGTAATAAATTCCCAACGAATGGCAAACGAAAAATTAACTTTCAGATGAGAGTCACATTATCAAAACCATACGATGGCAATTCCAGAACCATGGAAGAACCTTTGATGTATTTTTCAATTTATTTATTTTCTGTATTGTTAGATTCAGTAAATACAATTTGTAAATAATATTTCGTTCAATAAAATGTGTAAATTTAAATGAACAAATTGGGTGTCGTATATGTGTTATACAAATTTAAGAAGGAAGATAACATTTTTTTTTTTTCCCTTGTGAAATTTCATGCCACAAAGTAACCAGAGATATTTTTTTTTTTGATTCATTGAATTAAAAGTCTTATTTGTTCGTTATCTACAAACAAGTTTAATGAATGAAAATTAACAGTGTGGGAAAATAATTCACAAATAAATTCTACTTACAGAAATAGGTTAAGAGCACAAGGAATCGAAGGTAAAATTAATAGTTATATTGGTAATTTCCCAACGGAAACCAAGAGTTCAAAACAAAACACACGATTTCTCACCTACGTACAACAAGTTGGCGACCGGATAAGAGAGATATCTTTAAGATACGACTTAGTGAGAAATCTACAGTGTTGGAAAATAAATTCACATTTTATTTATTCGTTAATTTTGCTCAGTTATTCTGTTAGAATATGTAATTAAACTGATTTTTAAAAGTAAAATACAGAAAATAGCCATTCAATTTGAAAAAAAAAAATAATAATAATTTCACTTGTCAGAATTCCATACCTTAACAGCACTCGGAATTCGAAACAGGAAATTACACTTACCCTAAACAAAAAGGCGCATAGACTTTCCCACCAAGCTTAGGAAACATAGCATGAGCAACTGTGGGAAGGAATTAAACAGAGAACGAACCAATCGGATAGTAATCTAAATTAAATATTCAACTAAGTCTCATATACTTTATATATTTATTAATTCTGCTGTTATTCTGTTAGAATATGACCTGTAAAAGTAAAATACAGAAAATAACCAATCAATTTGAAAAAAAAAATAAAATAAATAAAAATTTCACTTGTCTGAATTCCATACTCTAACAGCAATCGGAATTCGAAACCGGAAATAACACTTACCCTAAACAAAACGGCACATAGACTTTCCACCAAGGTGGGCACCCGTGGGAAAGAATTAATACAGAGAACCAATCGGATACTAAAGTAAATTAAGTAGTCCACTAGCTTTTCTGGTTATTTACAGAAATATCTTTCAACTACTATGTTTTGTGTGTTTTGTGTTGTGAATATATGTTAGCCACAGTAACCTATAATGAAAATGTCTTTTCAGACTTGTGTTTGTGTTCTGTGAATATATGTTAATCAACATTTTGGAATATTCAGAAAACCTAGATAGTACCAAGATGTTCCCATTCTGGAAAGAAATGTAAGTTTTTTTTTTTTTCAAAGAAATGTTATGCCAAGAAAAACACCATTTGCATTGGTGATATTTGTAAATTCCTATTTCTGCATATTGCATTGTAAATAATATCTGTGAAATAAATATGTAAACTTAAAAGAACAAACAGTGTCTTTAATGTGTTATGTATGTTTAAGAGAACACTTTTGAAATAACCGTGAATACACACACGATTTGTTTATTTATTTATTTATTGAATTTTAAGATCTTAATTTTAGACAAATCAAAATATTCGGATGAATTATGAATAAAATATGAACTTGATTAGAACATGTATATAGAAGAAAATACAGATGAGGTATGGGGAAAAAGTATGTGTGTTTGAGTGACATCAGTATATAATTAATTATTCAGAAATGCTCGAAAGACTGTCGCTATCACGACTTACTCTAAGAATTCCCACCCTTTAACAGGAAACAAATACCCCATAATATATTGGAAATTAGTACAAACCTATAGAAGAAAAAAAACTATGTTTGAGTGACACCAGTATATAATTAATTATTCAGAAAAATCTAATCACACCTGCCATCACGACATACGCTAAGAATTCCCACAGACGACAATAACGGATGTGTGTCACACTGGGAAAATTCAAAGATATCTTATCTCAAAACATAGCCCACAATTCCATAGCCAAACCAAAATACCGCACAAAGACATAACGTCACGATTCTTATCTCTAAATATCACCCATCACACCACGTTATATTTCTGACAGAAGGGGGGGGCCCAGCGAAATTCCAAACTCAATAACAACAAACATTCGCATCACGATTCCTTATCTTATCTTGATCTTGATCTGGTCAGAAATGTCCACCAATGACAACACGATTACTTATACACTAATATTTCCCTTTCCATTCAAAACAATAACGTCACTTATTTACAAATAACAAATGACGACATTTATTTATTTACAAATAACAAATGACGTCACTTATCTACATCTGAAAACAACACACACCCACAACACGAATCCTTATCTCTACCATCACCCATAATTCCATACGCGAACCAAAACACAAGAACTGAAGCCAGTGACACAGTTGCCCACAGGGAAATTCCTGACTCAGGAAGTCACGCACACCGGAAGCATTTGGTTTAAAGTGCCCCACCAATCACAACACGAATCCTTATCTCTATCATCACCCATAATTCCATAGGCGAACCAAAAAAATCCCCCACAATTCTATACGCGAACCAACACACAAGAACTGAAGCCAGTGACACACTTGCCCACACGGAAATTCCTAACATTCCAAACTCATGACGTCAGTCACAATGACGTCAGGAAGCCACGCCCACCGGATGCATTTGGTCAGAACCGTCACCCCTACTATGAGCTGAAGCCATTGACACATATACCCTCAGGGAAAAGCCACGCCCACCAGATGCATTTGGTTCAAACCGCCTCCCCTACTACTAACGTATGTTAACGCATGAAATGATAAGATTAATTCATAACGAAACAACATATATTAATCAACGTGGATTATACAAGACTTTTCAAATTGCAGTTGATTTTACAAACCAATTATCATTCAACCAAGAAATTGTCCTTTTTCAGTTGAAAAGTTATCTATTCAACAGTCTTTTTTATGGCTTAGAATGAAATGGCTGTTAAGAATTGTGTTATGATAATATATAACATAAAAATAAATATATAATATAATATATAATAAAAACATATAATATAATACAAACAAACATAAAATAAACTAATGATAACAATATGATGACGATGATAATGATGATGAAAATCCTGGAATTCTAATAACGAAATCAAGAAACGCCATTCCTATTAAATACCGTATTGTCGCAAAAGACCATCAATAAAGCGAATGATAACGGGTTGCACAGCAACGTACTGTGGCATCTTCAATTACTCATTTTCGGAGATAAAGAAGGAGCGGTAGGACAAAGACAAAGATAAGGAATTCAATGCAAGACTTTTTGACTTTCTTTCTTTCTCCCATCCTTGGGTAATTATTATTATAATACAGAAAGATGTAATACTGAATGATACCAATGGTGATGACAACTAGCTTTAAAAATTTGCGTTATAGAGTAATTTACATACGTTTTGCTTAAATCCTGGTTCTATGAGATGTCCCATGTAATGTACATTTCTTTTCTTTAACTTATAAATGAAACAACAGTTGCCCTTCTTTTCTTTTTAACCATTTTCTCCAGAGTACATTTAGTTTTATACTGTATTTCATTTTAACTCATGTCATAATACATGGTATATAATCGGATGTATACGATGGCTCGTTTGGGTGATGATCGCAGGCACCAAAATTGAATTTTGTTTCGTTTCCAGATTATCCCCCCCCTTCTGTGTGTGTGTGTGTGTGTGTGTGTGTGTGTGTGTGTGTGTGTGTGTGTGTGTGTGTGTGTGTGTGTGTGTGTGTGTGTGTGTGTGTGTGTGTGTGTGTGTGTGTGTGTGTGTGTGTGTGTGAGAGAGAGAGAGAGAGAGAGAGAGAGAGAGAGAATACATGTATGTATGGATACACGCTCATAATATATATATATATATATTCAAAAGACCGAAGGGTGTTCGAAGGGGGGTACAGAAATCTGCACTCTGATGCAAAATCAATAAACTTAAATTTCAAAAAATGTACAAAGATTCAGGTGAGTAGTAGGACACCGCAGTTTTGGTTTCTAATTATTTGGAGCTGAAGAGAAGCTTGACATCAATCATGGCAATCAACAGCAGAGACTATACTGATGTAAAAGATATCGTGACATTCTTCAAAACGTTAGAATTCTGTTAAAGGGCACACTTTACACGCCTTCTGGGTTACTCGATTAACATGGGAGGAATCGATTTTAGTAGCAGTACTTTACTAGGAAGAAGTTATTATTATTTTCTTTATTAAATGAATAAAAAATAAATTTTCATATGTCTTTTAATCCACAAAGCATATAAGAAGGTAGTACAGTTCTTTTATCCCTAACCAAGTTCATGAAGACAGGTTTGCAGCCGGTCTCCAACCATTAGCCATCACTGATGGTGAACTCATGGTTATCAATGAATCAAGGCTTTCATGGGAGAAGAGTATGGCAGCCAACTATCCCGTGGCACTAAACCCTAACATTCGTATTATTATCTGTAAAAAGTGAGTTTTATGGTGAAGTTTTATATGCGAAATTAAAAACCTGAGTTTTCAGAGGAAAGAAAAAATCCTACTTCGCTGTGACTATCTCTCGGAAGCAGGTCAAAGAAAGGCCTATTATTATTATTATTATTATTATTATTATTATTATTATTATTATTATTATTATTATTATTATTATTATTATGCATCAGTGCATTCCAATTTATTGTGTGGGGGGGTGCGCGTGGCGCGTGTGTGTGTGCATGCGGGCGTGTGCGTGTGAGTGCGCGCGCGCGAATTTCTCAATCATAGATTCCGTAGCATTCTAATACAGCAAAAAAAAAAAAAACAATACATAATAACCAACTGGTGTCATCCTCAGATAAACTTACATTTAAGCTTCGAGGATGAAAGGGGAAAAAAATTAGTTCTCATCCAAGATGTATTATATGTAACCACATGCATGTAATGTACGTATCACAAGTAAACCAATGTATGTATTATATGTAAACCAATGTACGTAATGTAAATATCAGATGTAAACAAATATAAGTAATGTATCATATGTAAACAAATGAATGTAATGTATATAATCTTCTTCTCTTCTTCTTCCTAACATGGAATATAGGCCATGTGGCCTGTTCCGGTCTCATGCCATCTCTTTCTTGGTCTTCCGATTCTTCTTTTTCCACTTATTTTGTATCTGTATAATATTTTTGGTAGTCTGCTGTTGTCCATTCGATTTAAATGTTCTAGCCATTTTTGTTTATACTGTCTTATGTAGTAATTAATTGGTTTGATTTTTAGGGATTGTAAGATTTCTTCATTTGTTTTGTGGTCCCACTTGGTATATCCAGCTGTTTTTCTGAGGAATTTCATTTCTGCTGTTTGAATTCGTTTTTCATCTTTCCTTTTCATGGTCCATGTTTCGCTTCCGTATAGTAGAGCTGGTTTTGACAAGACATTATATAGTCTGATTCTAGTGTGTTTTTTGTACCAGGGATGGCTTAAATATACTGTTTATTATGCCATTTACTTTGACAAAGTTTGATATTTTAGTGTCTATGTCTTTTTCTTCTTCTTATGATAGATCACATCCCAAGTATCTGAAAGTGTTTACTTGTTCTAGTATTTTATTATCTATCACTATTTTACTTCTTATTGGGTTTTCTCCTTTGAATGCCATTATTTTTGTTTTTTCTTTGGATATTGTCATATTATATTGCTTTGAGATATCATTTAATGATTTTAATGATCTTTGTAAGTCATCTTCTGATGTAGCTAATACTATTTGATCATCTGCAAATAGTAGTGTATCTATCTTCATTTGCGGGGTCATTTGTATACCAAATGGGTTATACTGTTTCCAGATTGTTAATATTTCATTTATATATATATTGAAAAGCAGAGGTGAGAGAGTACATCCTTGTCGTACTCCTCTTGATATATCTTTCCATTCTGAGATGTGTTCTAATTTAACTGCTATTTTATTTCCTGTATATATTTCTTGAATAGATTGTAAAAGTTGGTTTGGTATGTTTAAATTGGTTAATATTTTAAATAATTTTTGTCGACTAATTTTGTCAAAAGCTTTTTCATAATCAATAAACGCTACATGTGTTTCTTTTTGAAATTCTCTTCTCTTTTCTATTAATAATTTTAAAGTAAAAATTGGATCTATGCAGGATCGGCCTTTTCGGAAGCCATTTTGTTCTTCTAGTAATTTGTTTTCTACAATGCTGCTTAGTTTCTCTTTTAATATTCCTGCATATATTTTATATCCTGTATTCAGCAGGCTAATTCCCCTATAATTATTGCAATCGTCTTTATTTCCTTTTTTATAGATTGGGATGACCAGTGCTTTTTTCCAAGAGTTAGGAGTTTTTCAGGACATCCAAACCATATTAAAAAATTTCAAAAGTCTTTCATTAAATTTTTCACCTGCATTTTTGTAGAGTTCTATATTTATATTGTCTTCTCCTGGCGTTTTCCTATTTTTCATCTTCTTTATTATATTTTTCAGTTCTAACATTGTGATATTTTCTATTAGGTCATTCTTTGTCTTATAAAATTTTAATTCATTGTTCTCATCTGTCCAGAGATTTTGGAAATAGGTCACCCATTTTTCTAAATCTATTGTTTGGATTTTTATCTTTTCTTTTATTTCTTTATTCATGTATTTTATTACTTTATAGGTTTTGGGTTGTGGCTTAAATAAATCCTTTTCTAGTTCTGTTACGAAATTGTTCCATCTTTCTCTATGTTTTTTCCTTACTTCTCGTTTTGCAATTGCACTATTTCTTTTATACTCCATTTCTGCTTCTATTGTTTTGGAATTTAGCCATTTCTGGTAACTGTCCTTTTTGGTTTTTATTATATTTTCTATTTCTTTGTTCCAGTCTCGTAGTCCTTTTTTTTCTAATCCATTTGTGCTTTATTCCTAACGTTTCTGTTGCTGCTTTTGTGAGAATTTGTTTCAAATTTTCCCATTCATCTTCTATGTCCCTTGATTCATGTGTGGTTTCTGTTTTTAAGTTTGTGCATTTTTGATATTGTAGTCTAACTTGAGGATCCTGTAATGAAGAAATTTTGTAGCTTGGCTGGTAAGAATTTTCAATTCTATGTGTTTTTAGCCACTTTGGTTTAAAACGAATTTTTGCTGATACCATATAATGATCAGAGTTTAATTCAAAGCCTCGATATGCTCTTATGTCTAAAATTAACTCCGCTAATTTAAAATTTGTGATAACGTAGTCGATTACTGATTTGTATCCTCTGGCTGACCAAGTATATTTATGTATTTCCTTGTGTTTAAACATTGAATTCATTATTCTCATATTATTATAAATGACAAAATCGCGCAATCTGCGACCATTTTGATTACATGTATCTTCGCCAAATTTACCTATGTTTGTTTTGTATTTTTTGTTTCCTATTCTGGCATTTAAATCTCCTGCTAGCAGTAAATAGTCAGTTTTGTTAGTTTTATCTATGGCATTCTGTAATTCTTTATAAAATATATTACTGTCTTCTTCTTTTCCCTCTTCGGGTGCATATGCACCAATTATTGTTATGTGGCCTCTTAATGTCTTGAGTCTAATTTCTATTAGTCTTTCATTCAAATAGTTGTAATATACAATATTGTTCTTTAAGGATTTATGTACCATAATCATTATACCTGCTTTTGCTCTTTCTTCTTTTTTTACCCCACTGTAGATTTGTATATAGTTGTTTGTTTCTTTTGTACCTTTTTGTTTTTTCTTTGTTTCTGTTACTATACATATTTTTATGTTAGCTTGGTTTAGTTGTTTATCAAGTTCTTCTTCTTTGTGTGCAATCTTCATTATGTGTTCCTTTTTCCAATTTCGTTTACCATTTCCTGGGTTGTGGTCTTTTCCCTGACAGTCCGTCCGGCTTTTCTTTGCATGAAACTTGAAAGTATTTTGAATTTCCCCAGGGCAGGTTACTAACCTGTCGCTGGGTAAGTCCAGTGGTAGGGCTACTACCTGACGCCTCTGGACAGGCAGATCTAACAGCATTTACTCTGTTAGGGTGTTAAGGTTATACCGCCCATACTCGGTCGCCAGTGCCTCGTTTGTACTTTTAGAACAGGATGGACATTTGAGTGAGAGAGGCTATGTATTGCGCTTCACCACCCCTTCCACCCCGTAATGTATATAATAATTGTAAGAGTGTAAACTCATGATTTACTTTTAAAAGAATTTTTTTTTTTACATTGCATACGTTTGTTACAGTTATTATATACATTACATACATTTCTTACAATTATTATTATTTCTTACAATTGTAATGTATATAATAATTGTAAGAAATGTATGTAATGCATATAATAACTGTAACAAACGTATGCAATGTAAAAAAAAAAAAAATTCTTTTAAAAGTAAATCATGAGTTTACACCGTATGTTTGTGAAAATAAGGACACATGATATTCAGATTGCATATGTGTAAATACTGTTGTATAATCACATCTTTTCAAATTTGAATAAAAAAAAGTAGTAAACTACAGCATGTAATATTATACAACTTATGTAACTCTGAACAATATAATTGTAAATTATTATTATGATTGTTATATAAAAAAAACATACCCATCATTACTATTTAAATCTCATTATATGTAGCACAAAGTGCTGAACCTTGTAAAATAATATACTGAATAGATGATCATTGTACATATGTAAATATTTGAAAGAACAATAAAAAATTATTATTATTATTATTATTATAATTATTATTATTTTTTTATTATTATTGCAAAACAGATTAATCTGAGCTATAGCCATTAACGACCTCGCACATTCAACCAACGATCTGTTTGCCATTCATAATACCATTACAGAAACTCGATCTCTATGGTTGTCTATTACATGTAAGAAAGAACATTGCAAGTTTTTTGGTATAATACGCTCTTGCCGGAACTTGCTGGTGGTAGCTAAAGCAAACAAAGACATTTTTCATAAATCCTTTGAGCACCTAGCGACAAGCAGCTATAATAAACACCCAAATGAAATCAAATCAATAACCTGAAACCTCAGAATATGCATTCAGAAAAAGAATGAGAGACTACCTCATGGAACTAAATAATGTTGACATTTATTTTTAACGTATATCATAAGAGATCACTATAGCTTATATATCATGTCCAGTTATGATTCTAATATATTAACAAGTATATACCATGTTCTGTGAGCCCCCATAGATACAGTCACTGGATTTTGCAGTGACTGTGCCGAGCTAATTTAATTTTCCAGTAACCAGTGTGGCTACGGCCCTTGGTTACACACAACAATATTGTAAAAACTCACTGACTTATTTTAAACATTTTTATAAACTACGAAAACTATCTGAAAATGCATTTTACTATACTTGTATATATAAGGAAATATATTTATTTGTCTATAACAAAATAATAAGCCAAAAGTAAATGAAAAACCAACAGAAAAAAAATAATAATAAAATATCACTATACTGCAGTAGGGGAAAATAACTGCCATTTAGATATAAATAAGACAACGAATGATATTTATCTAAATACTTCTGTTTAATATTTTGCGACGTGGTACAGTTTATTTTCAGTTGCCGAATTCGCCACTTTATTTTTCACGCTAATTTATGATCAGTGCAGTTTTTATTTAGTTGTAGTTTTTGGATTTTTTCGTTTTATCACTAAGCCCTTCTTCCTCCTCATCTGACATGCAGGTATTAGAAACGTAGAGGACGCCACTTTCGGCATCACTAGCAACTGACGATACCCCCCCCCTTGCTGATCGAAAACATTTACCTTCCGATTGTTAAAATCATTCAAACACGAGCGCGTTCTCGAATCACCCCCCCTGTAATGACACTAATGGGGGAAGGGTCGATCGATTGCTTTCGGCTAGTTCAGGCAATGCGCAAAGGTACTTGCTAAAGATTTCCCATCACTCATCGCGAATGTCTTTGAAGTTCTCTTCCGTCTTGAAGAGTTGCTTAAGGTAAAAATGAAGACTGTAATTTATGGGTTTCAATAAACTGCAATTAATTACTCTCGATTCGTTGGAAACTAGTAAGGCTTCGTTTATCTCCATTTTCGAAACCAATATTGATTCCGGTCACGTGTCTCCCCACCTACTTGTGACAACCCTATCAATTTGCAGAGGGCATTAACGATGGGAATTAGAAAATTGTCAGTAACAGTTAAAAGTTCTCTTTATACTGGGTACTTACACGCATCCTATGCCATAAACAGCGCCCTCTAGGCTGATTCGTAAAAAACTCAACTCTATACTACTGTAGTAACCATAGTAACCAAAGTCATGGATGGCAGCTTATTGCAATTCATTGTCATTGTTGTCGTAATTCGCTTAATAGCAAAAGTTGGGAAACTTGTACCGGAATCTTTATGGCAAATCGGACGTTCTTTCTAAAGTTTGTTCCGTCCACAGACGAATTCAATTAACTGCAATCATTATTTTGAGTCATTGAGACTTCTTAAAGGTTTTATTTAAAGAACTTTTTTCTTTCATTTTTCTCGTCTGGAACTTTACTCTCTTCAAAGTAGAGAAACAAAGTTCAATATGTGGCAGAAAGATTAAATATTGATGTTCTTTATGATATTTTTACTTCCTTGTAAAATGAAAACTAGCAAACAGAACTCGAAATGGATGTAAATCGGCAGCGCCATCTATAAAGAAAATTAAAATCGTTAAATTACATTGCATTTTGTGGTTGTCATGGTAACCACTGTCTGAAGTCGATTTTTAACTACACTAATATGCTTCGAAGTGCTCATTATGAAGGAGTAATAAGTAACTTGGAGAATGAAGGTTCAAAGGTCAAATAATTGAGTTATCATAAAGAACATAGGAAGTCACAACGTTCCGTACTGTACAGAATGATTGCAAGAAATAATAATAGATCGTACAAAGAATCGACTCCCAGTACCCATTTTCTCCGAGTAATGAGCTTCTAATGATGTCGTCACTCACTTCACCCCCGTGGACCTGCGCCATCATTGCACTTGAAATTAGAACTTTTGCGCCAAGTAGTTGGAGGTGAGAAGTGCATGACGGTTGAGTGGACTCGCCAGTGCACTCTATTACGCGATGAATTCGCGTCTGTTTCAATATCCGAAAGCGGTGATGCTGTCGGGGTTGTTAACCACACTTGTGTGGAGCAGAAAACGTCTTTTACTTTGGTGAGCCTGCAAGCCACACAAATAACCATTCATCATCGCAAACCTATTTGTGTGTGTGTTGTGTGTGTGTGTGTGTGTGTGTGTAGTCGCGTGCACAGGCGCTAATAGCTCACACAGTATATGTATTTCAAGTTTAAATTGACGAGATGTTATCGAGTGAGAATCCCGGTATATTTCGAAGGGAGCATGTGCACGTTCTCCCACCAGGCAGTGCGTGATAGATGGTCTTAGATGAGCAACACCGAGGCCTAGTTTGAGCAATGCAATATGGTTGAAGTGATTCATCAGAATATTTATATATATATTGATTCATAAGTGATTCAAAAGTGATTCATATATATATATATATATATATGAATTCATAGAAGGGAAGGAGGCGGGGAAGGAAAAAAATGATAAAAGAATATTGATAGCCACAATTAAAATTAGGCTTTTTTTAACTCTTCCTATTATATGAATTTGTATATATATATATATATATATATATATATATATATATAAATTTATGTTTTAATCCTCCTCCCAAGTAAGCAAAGCAAAGTTTTGCGCATGAAATATCTTCACGTCTGAGCTACTTGTACATAGAGGCTAATGACTCCGTATCACTTGCCTTAATATGTATCCCATAATGCAAAGCACCCTCCCCCTTTCAGACGTGTATAATGCAATGCACAATGGAAGGGCCACTACCCAGACCGGTTTCGACCTTTATTGAGGTCTCTTCAGTGGGAGCCAGACTCGGGAGAGATACCAAAGTTGAAGTAATATCTTTTGATATATTTTTTCACTTCTACTTTTTTCCCTTTTTACTCTGTTATCGTTTCTTTTTTCACTTCTCTCTTCTGATTTGATTCTCTTTTTATTCTTTCCCCAATCCCTATCTTTATCATCCATTCTTTATTTCTTCCGCTGTATCTTATCTTCTCTCTGTCTTTCTCACAGATGCCATTGTGGTTTTCAAAGGAATAATTTCTTTCACCGCGTGCAAATTCTTTAAATGTCTTTCTTCAAATGTTTGTATAAAAATTATCACAAATATCACAAAGATAATTTGTGATATATCACAAATTACGAAAGATAAAGGGTTTTAAATGAAAATATATTACCGGAGCTACTTACAAATTCGCTGAGTATTTACTCTCCTCGAATATCCCATAGGAGCTTTAACGTTCATCATTCACAGCTACATCTTTAAAGTTTCCGAGCAACTAAACCTGAATTCCCTTAGAGATAGGATTATCTGGGTTTAACAAAATATTTATGTAATTGTTTCTTCGAAGCCACGAAATATTTCTTAGCTATTATTGCGACACCAGTATAGAATAAATGCAAAATTACCATGAAAGCATTATTTAGAAAGAGGCGGGGAAGGAAAAAAAAAGATAAAAGAATATTGATAGCCACAATTAAAATTAGGCTTTTTTTAAACTTTTCCTATTATATGAATTATAATATTAAAAAAAATTTAAAAATACTCCAGTTGCTAATTTAGTCATCGCTGGTAATCAGCATTACGATGGTAAGAATTTTCATATTTTAATTAAAATGAGATTAGGTAGCTACGTTTAATTAATTTATATATTGTAGCTTCTACTAAGGGAAAAGTAATTCCACTCCATCTTTTATATAACTTCATTACACATTAGGGAGAATTCCAGTGAAAATTTCTCTTTAATGAACCATAAATATTTGAAGGGAAACAAAAAACACACGAAAAGTTTCAGTTCATTACTTTAATTGTAAAATAATCTTACAAGATTGCTTGCTTTCAATAACATTTACATCAGATTATGTTATGTTATATTAGAATATTAGAATACATTTTATAACAGTTTGAACAATTTTATTGATACAGTTCCTCTGCAGAACTATACTAAATATTCTTTCTGGAATAATTTCAATGCAAACCTTATTTATTTAAAAGAATATGTTGATGAAATCTAATTTTCTTCAGTGCATAGATTTTATTAAAATATTACATACACAAAAAAGCATTAATATTTTCGCTGCCCTCTATCGGCAAATAAACAATCACATTGCCTTGCTTATTTCAATAACGCTTATATTCGATTGTGTTATGGTAGAATTAGTAACGCAGTATATTTTATAACGTTTTTGGCACTTTTATTCATGCATTTTGATATTTGTATTGCAAAAATATTCTTTTGGAATAATTTTTTATTCAATACAAACCTTATTTGATAAAAAATGTACCTCGATAAAATCACTTATTGTCTGCAATACATTTACTTCGTTGAAATATTACACGTGCGCACAAATATGCGCATGGCAAATATTTTCACTGCCATCTATCGGCAAATAAATAATCTTATTTTATTGTTTAGAAAATTAATTTCTTTATCTCAATCTGTTATAAATGTCAAATGTAAGATATGTACGCCTTTTAAAAATATGTGAACATAAAATATTTACGTGTTTTAATAAAAATAACAATACTCGTGAAGAGTTATTGCAAACAGATGTTTCCACAGAATACATAGCTCAGTGCTGTTGTAGATGATGGCTAGGAGAAATTGGAAATGCATAAAGCCAATTAACCTTATGGATACAAGAAGGGCAATCATTATGAATGATTTCAGTTATGGAGATATAGACTGGAGGGAGGAGAAAGCGTGCAAAAGTTTTCTTTAAACGGCGTATATGTGTAACTATATGACAGTAATTATGATAAAGTGCGAAGGCAACTTGCAGCTGTGCTCCAAAATGAGAAACTACATGGTGGAGGAACTAGTAGTGCATGGAAAGTAGTGGAGGGGTGTTTGAAGGGAGCTATAAATGACTACATTCCCAGAGACAGGAGAATTAATCACAGAGGAGTGAAATGGGTGAATAAAACTTAAAATGTGCTACGAGAAAGTGAAATAAGACTGAAAAGAAGTCATCTGAAGTCAAAGGACATCCAAGAGAATTCTTTCACTGTGTGACGAGTAAAAGGAAAATGCCTTTGTGAATACAGGCGGTAGGTAAATTATTAAATAATCAATTTGGTAAGGTACACACGCCTGAGAGACGCATTAGTCCTCCAGAAGCTGAGATGGGGGATCTAGATGAAAAGATAGAGGTGGAAGAGACAAAGGTGTTAAAATATTCCAACGGAGTGATGTAAACTCAGCATTGAGTTTGGATTAGATATAAGCACGTGTGTTAAAGGAATGTACCAGAGAATTATGTTCCTAGCTTGGTTGTTTAAACTGAGGTCTCAATTCGAACACGATTCTTAATGAGTGAAAGCAGGAAAAAATAATTTCATTAGACAAGAATAAAGCTAGAATGATGCAGCCAGTTATAGACCAGTAAGCATCTCTGGAGTAGTCATTAAGGTATTGCAGAAGTTGGCGAGAAATCGCATTAAGAGGTGAGTAGATATAACTGAGTAGTACAACTGGAAGAACAACAAGACATTATGCCCTTTTATTTGAAAAGAGCTGGGTTTGATTCCCGTCGAAGTGGAGCAAAATTCCCTCCCACGATGAGATCTTGGACTTCTTGAAGGTGTCACGTAATACTAATAATAGATATTAGTGATATATGCTGCAGTTAGTAGTAAAATTCATTTTATGATAGTTTAATTATTCATTAATGTATTACTGATTATATGGTTACGACACGTTTCCGTTGCACCATTGAATATATATTTCAGAATAATTTCTGCGTAATAAAATTGGAAATATTACGGATATTTCTGACAGTTAAAAGACGGCATTTTAAGATAGCAGTGTAAGCCAACAGTCAAACATGAAAGCAGATGGATTTCTGTATTAAGAGAAAGATATTTGCAATATTCAGGTTTGTTGTTTGCTAATCGCACGTGTTAGTGTTAAATACACGTAATTAGTTTATATCTGTGATTAAAAAGAATTTTGCAAAGCGCAGAACATGTAGGATGTTTCAAATACAAACAACTGTTACTAACTCAAAAATGTTAAAGTATTCAAATGATAAAAGAATGCCATTGATGTGTAACTGCTTTTAAAATTTAAACTGGTTAAATAATCCTTTTGCTTTTGTAAAACAAAATTACGATTCAATGAATAATCATACATTTAATGGATTAAAAAAGAAGTGATGTCTCTTACATAACTTAATCAATTTGTCTACCAAAGTTTTGGAGCTATTTCAGTAGTATTGAAGTAGCTTGGAGTTCTTCCTTCAGATTAATTTCTTGAAGAGTTTGTAATTTCAGCTAGCACTGTAATATTATTCTCTTTGTTTTACATGCAGCTATTTTCTTTGAACGAAATTATGAAAGACATCTTCATTTTCTCTGCCGTGCATTAGCTAAATGCGCTCCTAACTAAATGTAATCCGGGTAAGTTATTTATGAAATAAAACGTTCCCAGTTGATAGGATGCAGACTTAGGTTTGTGGCAGAATGATGCAATTTGATGTGCGCAGTGCATCTACTTACACATCGGAGACATTGAGGAAGTGCCTTGTTTAGCGACTTCTGCAGGAGCGTCAAGTTCGTTGTGGTTTCAACAGACACAAGATTCAGTTGCTAAATAGAGAAAATAGTCTCAATAACGTCAGAAGGTAAAGTGAATATAACCAATATATTGAGCTATTATTAATATTCATTGATTTGAACGAACATTCAAAGAAATTTATTGTTCTTGTGATTAGCACAAAAACAGCGAAAGAATGAAGCTTAAAATGATTCGGCAATTAGCCAGTATATCGAGTCTTATTGTGCTTAATTTCCTAGAATGTTTTAGGCAAAGTCGGCATTAAACATATTATGGAAAACTTCAACTACGTTGTCAGTAGCGAACCCACAGAGCAGATTGCTTACTTCAGCTATCCAGATACTCAGGAAAAACTGTTAAACGCTAAATCTGTATGGTGTAAATTGAACCATGTACGAGTACATAGTTTATACGAAGGTTTAATTCCACTGTTCCTAATAATGGATCACATTATTAAGGAAAGTGGAGTTAAGCGTGCTATTAAAAGTTTGTACCTACACGCCAAAGAGAATACCTCCGATTGAGAATATAACATTTGTTTTCTTAAAACACCGAAACGAAAATATCTTGCAGTTCTGCTTAAATAAGCCTATTTCCTTTTGTTTGGGGTAATTTTTAATTGTTTTCAAATATTAAAAGGAACTTCTAGTGAAAGACTTTTTTTTTTTTTATGTTGGGCCTATATACGAGAGGTTGGCTAGTCAACCTATAGCACTTTAGTACCGTATATGGGTGGTGTAAGTTGTGTCTAAAATTATTAGAATAAAGGAAAATCTATAAATCTAAAACTAAATATGAACAAAATATTTGTTTGAAGAGAAAACGAATAGCAGTGACAAATCAGCTATAGAAATGCTCTAAAGATGCCGTCGATAAAAAAAAATCGTAAAGTGAACTCTGTGTGTGTGTGTGTGTGTGTGTGTGTGTGTGTGTGTGTGTGTGTGTGTGTGTGTGTGTGTGTGTGTGTGTGTGTGTGTGTGTGTGTGTGTGTGTGTGTGTGTGTGTGTGTGTGTGTGTGTGTGTGTGTGTGTGTGTGTGTGTGTGTGTGTGTGTGTGTGTGTGTGTGTGTGTGTCAACATGAATAATTTATTTCTTTAACTAGTACTAGTTTCTTCCCAATTTCATGGAACTTCTTCAGGTGTTGAAAAAAATATGAAGGAGCAATCTTACAAACACAAAAAGAACAGTGTGGTGACAACGAATACGGTATTATTTTGAATTCTGATCATTCAAATCATTTGATAGCCTATGCCTATTGTTGTGCACGTCGACATTCTCTTCGTATTTAGTCCTAGCTAGAAAACATTCAAACAGATGAATGGTACGGTTTCTATTCAAATATACAAGGACTAATGAGCATTTTTAAATGTCCAACCCATCGACAAAAGTTGAAACTGAAACTGTTTTAAATTTCTTACTGAACATAAAAATTGGTAGCGATTCCCTTGAGAAACGAATTTAAAAAAGTGTAAAACATAATACCGACTATGTTATGAAAAAGAAATACAAAAAGATAGAAAGAAAAAAGCAAAAAGCAAACCCATTGAGGAGAAACAAATTAAAGCTATTTCTGTTAGTGGTTTAGTAATGTATTCTTAATGCCATAATAGAATATCTTTTCCTGAAGATCTGAAACTGCTATGTAAATGGACGGAGTATTAAGATAAAAGTAGACATTTATCATCTTCAAATTCCTGTAGTTTTTTTTTTTATCTCAGTTTTACTCTCGAAACCTACGGCATATTCAACGTTGTGGAAGTTTCACACCATGGGAAAATTATTTAGATAAGGGCTGACTGGTACAAATCTTTCTTCTTATATCATCAATACTTCTCAAGTTCGGAGCGAATTCTAATGTCAATTCTAATTAAAAATTGCAGTGAAAATATTTCTAACAAATAGAAGTAGAAGAAAACCGTAATGTCCGGATCATGCACGTGAATGGAACAAATGAAGGCTATTAATCACTCTAATTATTCCCTTCCCAGAATCAAAAACTTTCGCTACATTTTCAAGACCACTGTCCTATGAAAATACTTCATTGGATCTGGAATTTATCCATGGATTTATTTCTTAAATGAATGTTATACTAGATGCTAAAGATTTATTGTTATTATTATTATTATTATTATTATTATTATTATTATTATTATTATTTGGAAAAGATATAGACTCGCACTGGAGGAAATATATAAGAAAGCTGCAAAGAAAGTCAGAATTCGCTCAAAAAAAGAAAACCAAAATCCTTGGATAACACAAAACTTAATCCTAGAAATACACAGAAAGGACGCTCTATGGAAAGAATTAAAGCGATATCCAAATATGACACAGCTTTAAACACTGACTATAAGATAACAAGGAATCGCTTTACAACACAAATAAGAAATGCAAAAAAGAAACTACTACAGAGACAAATTAACCTCTGCACAAAATAACATGAAACAAACCTGTCACCTGATTAACAAGATGCTAGATTGTGCTCCCAACACCACCGCCTCCGAAACCATAAAACACTGCTTCATGAAAGACACAAAACCTATCCAACAACCAGCAAATGACTTTAACCAATACTTTGCGAACTCCATCCAAGAACGGCACAGAAATATTCCCCCAAGCACAAAACGTAATCCTCCACTTGGACCACAATCAAAACAGACATTATGGTTCCAACCATAAAAGAAGCAGAACTTCTTTGCTTCTTTTATGGTTGGATATCAAACCAAACAAAGGCCCAGGAGTTGATTGTATCAGACCTAAATATATAAAGCAACATGCAACTAGTTTAAGTCCTATCCTACTAAAATTAATAAATAAAATTTTTAAAATAGGACAGATACCAAGTATGCTAAAGACCGCCATAATCACACCCATATATAAATTTAATCAGCAATTACAGGCCCATAGCAACATTACCAATTATCAATCAAATTATGGGTCGGATCGTACTGAATAAACTCACAGCATATACAGGGACCTTTCGTATTATCCCCAAAACACAATATGGTTTTCAGAAAAATAATGGAACAACATCTCTCTTGGAAGACTTTACAGACGTATTAATATCGCCTTAGACAAAAACAAAATTGCCATGCTAGTCTTTATTGATCTAACTAAAGCATTCGATAAAACTTACACATCAAACCTAGAAAAGCTGAGGCATGTTGGAATAGACGGGCCTCTGCACATGTGGTTTACAAAACTACCTTCGAAATAGAAGCATATCACATGTATCGGGTCAAACCGCAGCAGAGAGCTACCAGTAACCTGTGGAGTACCACAGGGAGCTGTACTCTCCCCAACTCTATTCAACATTTACACGCACGATATTAATCAGTTACCACTCAAAGGTAAGATATTCCAGTACGCAGACGATACAGCAATAATATCCATCCATAGTAACACAAACATAGCCCAAACAAATATTCAACATGACATTAATCTGATCACAAACTGGCTCACGAAAAAATCCATACACCTAAACTCAGAAAAGACAAAATTAATGATATTCAGAAATCCACTGACTCGACCAGTTGATAACAAATATATAACCATCCAACATCCACTTTCCAACATAAAAAACACACAGAATAGCGAAACCACCACAATCACTCAGATCGAAACAATACGATACCTTGGAATTTACTTAGATGCAGAAATGAACTGGAATAGCCACATAAACCACCTACACAATAAGCTCCGAACAATAAGTGGCAAACTCTACAGGTTAAAAGACATAGTTCCAGTACGCCTACAAATACTAATATAAAAAGCACTATGCCAAAATACACTAAGATACGCTATAACAACGTATGCTTTCGGTGCACCCTACAAATTAAATAGATTAATGTCGCTACAGTACAAAATGACAAAACTGATCTTTTGGGAACAAAGAGAAAATCATGACCTTATATACATTGCAATGTTAGAACACAAAATACTGACAGCAAAATATTTATGCCACTATTCAGCTTTGCTAAAACATTATTTCGATGCCAACTACAGGACAGTCAGAAATACATACCGTATAACAAGACCTCAGACAACTAATTATATCACATATAAATACAAGAATCACTACGGAAAGGCCACACGAAACTTCTACATCCCAGACATGCTAAACAAATTACCTTTTGAATACAGAAACCTTACAAACTACAATAGCCTGAAAAGAGCTCTAAGGACATACTACGAACAAGAAACACGCACCCAAAATACCATACAAACGTAATGAAATACAATATATTCGTTCAGGCCTCCAGTTCAGCGACGCATGAATACATTCCAAGTTATTGTTTGTGTGTGTGCGTGCGTGCGTGCGTGTGCGTGTGCGTGCCTGCGTGCGCGCGAATTTCTCAATCATAGATTTCGTAGCTTCCCAACACAGAAAAAAAAACAATAAATAATAACCAACTGGTGTCATCCTCAGATAAGCTTCGAGGATGAAAGCAAAGAAATTACTTCTCATCCAAGATGTAGCATATGTAACTAAATGTATATAATGTACGTATCATATGTAAACCAATATATTCAATGTAAGTATCATATGTAAACAAATGTAAATAATGTATGTAATAACTGTAACAAATATATGCAATGTAATAAAAAAAATATAAATCATGAGTTTACACTGTATGTTTGTGAGAATAAGGAAACATAATATTTAGATTGCATATGTGTAAATACTGTTGTATAATCACACCTTTTCAAATTTGTAAAAAAAAATAGTAAACCACAACATGTAATATTATACAACTTATGTAACTCTGAACAAAATAATTGTAAATTATTGCTGTGATTGTTATTTAAAAAAAATATGTTATCATCATTACTATTTAAATCTCATTATATGTAGCACAAAGTACTGAACCTTGTAAAATTAATATACTGAATAGATGATCAATGTAAATATATGTACATATGCCTCCATGGAGTCAAAAGACTCATCGTGGGAGACCCTACATTGACAACTAACACTTATTCACACGATACCTATCATACTTCTCCTAAAATTCATTCACAACCACCTCTGGCAACGCATTTCACCCCTTCACAACCCTCCAAGTAAAAAGTCTAGTCCTAACACCCTTGTTAACTTCACTCTTACATAATCTCCAGCGATGGCCGCTCGTTCTCTCCCTTCCTTCACTGGTCTTAAAAATGTCATCAGCATCAATCCTGTAAAATCCCTTAATAATTTAATGTGCCTCTATCATATCTCCTCTCCTACGTCTATCAGCTAGTTTTTGGAGCCCACAGACCTTCAATCTCTCCTCGTAGGGAACATCCCACAGACCTGCAACAATCTTTGTAACTCGCCTTTGAATCCTCTCACCAAGAAATCCAGTTGACCAGATCTATGCACAACATTCCAACTGCGGCCTTATTAATGCCTTATAAAGTGGGACAATCACTTCCTTATCCTTGCTTGTCAGTGTGTTCTTCAACAACCATGCAATTTGATTTGATTAGATATAACTCCGTTTTCTCAATGCCATTTCTTGAATAGGGAGTAAAGTAATCATCCCGATTCAAGATTTGTCTCCAAAAGAAGACAAATCTCATCTTGTCAAGAAACTTGAATCTGATCATAAGAATGCAAGAAACGGTTCTTTTCTTTTTTATTTCATGTAACGCCAAATAAGATTAAATTTTCCTAGCATTATAAAGGTGTCCGAATAGTATCGGGTGTTTAGGGCAGATGTTCCAGTTTTGTAAATTTGTGTAGTGTAATGTTTGTAAAATAAGAATGACAAGAAGAGAGCAGAGGATGGTATGACATTCTCAGAACTGCAGATTGAGTTGCCGTCAGATAGATGGTCATTGATGTGGAGAAGTGAGTAGGTCAAAAAACGAGGTAAACAGAAGGCACACTAAAGAAATTTGATTCTTCAGTCTACTTTAGTTTTCTTTGCTTACGAATATTCAAGTATTAGATGATGCAAAATATATAGATATCTATCTTTATTATTACTTTATCAATAAGATCGCGGAAAGATCTTATCTTTATCTATATAAGGATGAAAAAGGATTGTAATCATTACGACTAATATTTATTTTTTAAGGATATTTATAAAGAATATAAAAAAGATACAAACAAGATAAAGATAAGATCTTCATTTGAACTACAGAGAAATACCAAAGTACCCACTTACAAGAATCATAAGATGGTAATCTCTCCCCCCACACACACACACATTTAATTTCTGCTGCTTGATAATTATTCAATTTTTCAATGGACATTATTATAAATATAACAAACACCCCAAGAGATTCTTCAAACGTTAATTTTAATAGCGATATCGTTATTAAATTTGGAGAAGTGCAGTTTCAATCTATAAAAGAAAGTGGAAATGTGAAATGGGGCAGTTACAGGTTCGCTTCATAATTTTACTCACCACAGATGAGTAAAATTATAAAGTTTCTTGGTGAAGAAGACAGCTTATATTTAAATATCATTAAATTATACGGGAATGGAAATATTTACATAATAACAATTCTTGTTTATCCAGCTTCGTTAATTAGATAAGATGCTAATTGAATAAGGCGATACTTTCATTCAAGTAATTATCTTTTAATGAAGTAATAAGCCTTTATTTTTATGAATTGTATTGATCGTGCAGTTAATACTTTCATAGTAAGATTTTGTGGAAAAAATGTATCTCCCAACCAAACTGACATCTGGTGTGAGATTTATGCATTATATTACAGCGATATAATTATTGGGTTTGGTTAGAATTACTGCAAAAAGCATTATGAGTCTACTCTATTACATGCATTAGGTGCTAACGGCAGGCGTTGTTTGTGCAACCTCTTTGTAACTACGTGAGTTATCCTATAATGATAACTAGGTGAGTTATCCTTGCTACTGCGTTACAGAGACATTTCGTTAGTTTTTCTTCTGAATTTTGTGGATCCTAGAAGGATGTCATGAAAACGGCATCATTCACCTCCAGATTTCAAAACACTTTCAGCGATGGCCCTCATAATAGTCTTTCTTAATTCATGAGCTCCTCGACCCAACAGGATCGATCCGTGAAAACCTATGAAAATTAATATGAGCCTGGACTGGTTTTAAATGCCGCGACAAGTTCAGCCTGATTTTCAAACATCTTTGAAAATCAGGAGCTTCTCATTTTGCGTGAGAACTAAGCTATTGAGGCCGGCGCACGTTGGCCTCAATAGCACAGTCGCCTGCGGTTGTCGACACCTCCGAGCGCGAGTGAAGTACGGAGGTATCTATTCTAGGAAACGTGCAGTCGCCAGCAAGGTCAATGCGATGTACTTCAGCCCGGCACGCCTGTAGTGTGCGCTGTCGCATTTTTGCAATGCGATACAGCATGCTTCGGCGATAGTGTGCGCGTAGCTTTATATTGAATACAAGACTGATGATGCTCGACTCTAATTAAGGTGTTCCGTTAAAATTTCAGAATTTGCGAAGTGTTCCGTCCTAGGAAAAATTTGGGAAACGCTTTAATAGAGTGCCCCTCTCACTTGACTTATACGATAATCCATGGCTTTTCCCAATCCACGGCTTTTCCCGAGTTATGCTATTTTGTTTCTAATTATTTAAAGATTTCGATTGGTTTTATTTTTCCTGTCATCAGGGTGTGCTGCCTGCTGACAGCTCGTGATTGATGAGTGCAAATTCCCAGTCGCTGGGAGTGAACAGAACTATTTTGGTGAAAAAAAATTTGTTGATGCAATGCTTACTTTGGTGGTGTGATGATTACGCACCACGAAGGATGCGGAATGGTGACATTTACGCTATGCCTGTGATTCTTGCACTGCTTACACCGCTTGTTGATTGTGCCGCTAGGACATTCGTTTGCGATACCGCAACGATGGTACGGGCTTTGGATAACACTGGTTTGCATGTTCGGGGGAGATCTGACAAATTCAAATTTCCAGTTTTTTCGGAACGACGCATTAGAGACTATTCTGGCAGGAGTGATATAACTTCGACCTTTTTTTCATTCTTTTCTGCGTTCGAAACTTCCGTAAACTTCCACTACCGATTCCCCACTTGCGTAAGACAACTTCACTAACAATATCTTATCCACCAAAGTGAGCATCGCAGCAACAAATTTTTCTTTTCATAAAACCAATTCTGTTCACCCCAGTGACTGGGGATTCAAACGCATTCATTACGAGCTGTCGGCAGTACACCTTGCGTTTTATAGAACTCTCATTTGTACGACATACAAATGATGCTTGCCGTACAAATGAGAGTACAGCATCCTCTATCGGTGAAAATTTGAAATAAATTTTTCTCCCCGCCAAAAAAAAATCCCCCTCCTTGCGATTCACTTCCCTGCAAACCTCACGAAAGTGAAGACGAGTTCTTTTGAAACTCGCTTCTCTGATATCTAGTAGATTATGAATACGTTATCCATACAGGATTTCTCCCTTCGTAAATCCAGCTGCAAAATGTTCGTGTGAACCACGGCTTCTAGTCAATGTTTTATTATTCTGCTCAGAAGTCTGTTAATGGATGTCATTATGATCATTCCAGTGTAATTATTTAAATCATTCTTATTTGCCTTTTCTTAAATGGCCGAAATATGCATTCCAGTTATTATATATGTTGTCATCTCCTTCTAAATTTTCATTAAATTAATTTGTTCTAATTAAATATTTCATGCAGACCGCTTTTTTTTTCCATAATTGCATTGCTATTCTTCCGGTCCTGCTGCCTTACCACTTTCAGATTTTCTAAGCGTATTTATCACCTCATCTTGCAAAATTTCCTCATTCTTCTGTTATATTTAAGTCTCATTTAGGTCATCAAAGAAGCGAATCAATGCTCTTCCAAATATCTCTAATATATCTTTAATCAGCCTTTAGCTTATGGATTCCCTATTCATAGTCTTATTTCTTCATCTCATCTTTATCAAATGCAACACCTCATCTTTAAATGCTCCACACATTGCACATATCCATTAACCTTCTTCTGTCCTTTCGTTTCTTTTGTTTTTGTTTTTGTTTCCTTTCTTTCGTTTTTGTTCTGGTGAGCACCACAGTGTTTTGGTGGTTTTCTTTAGTTCTGTTATTTCATCCAACTTGTTTCCATGGTGAACTTTGCAGAATCCATATTCCATATAAATATGTTTCCACAAGTAGTTGGCCATGATTCCATCCAGTTTTATTCTTGTTACAAGTTAATGCAGCTTCAAGATTTTTCTAAGATAGGTTTGCAAGCTTTACACTAAATTCCAACCTGGAGGACTAAGGGGAATTATTTAAATCAATCAATCAGCTAACGCCTTTTATTCCTTATAGGGAGTAGACGAGGCCTTTATACCCTATCTAGATTTTGGAGACCGAATGGGCAGTTCAATCTCCACCATTATCACTAATTACAGCAGCCACCGATGAAGAGGCTGTCAAATAAATGCTGCCATCTCTTGGTACCTAACCCTAACAAGATATGTTAGTGTGTCTGAAATAATGTGGGTACTACGATCGATTTTCTTGAGTTTACCGGAGAAAAAACCCGCTTGCCCGTGCCAGAGATCGATTAACTCGGGACTCGGTCGAAGAAAGGCTTAGAAACAGTTGCTCCAGTCAGCGACTAGACCGAAGTTAAGTCTGACTTTGAGCGACCAAGCACAGAGGACGCAAGCGCCACTTCCACTGAGCTACATAGGGCTGTTGGGAACTTATTTTCACAGTTTTATTCTGAATATGACCAAACTGTACTCAATATTTCAATATTTAGCATTTACATGACATACGAGAGACAGCAGAAAGATAAAGAGATAAAAATAATCTACCGATGAAACAAAGTGTATGAAGACATGTGACAACTTATCAGCTGATAAGATATAAAGAAACTGAAGACAAGTCTGAATAAAATAGTAAAATATGCTACTGAATATTTTATTGTAAAACCTGACATTTTGAAATGTTGAAATATTAATTTTCGTTCGACAGTCTCGCATATATATTTTACTGTTTTAGGTATTGTTCGACTGCCAAGAATTTACTGTTCAAGAACACTTCAACTATTTTTGTATTAGAGTGTGTTTAATTTTGCTTTCTATTTAGGGATTATAGCAGAGATTTGGTTTGTACCATACACAAACAACCTCCCACAAAATGAAAACTTCCGATTCTCCATCATCACCACAATGTTGAAAGCTTAATATATATTTTTATTAAATTTCCGTGAATTTCATTAATTTCATTAGCTGAGAATAAATAAACAGAATTATGAAATTTAAAGTATTCCTGTTTAAAGCCTTGTGCAGCGCTAGATATTAATCCAAGTACTGCAAAACTTTGAAGGAATATCGTTGTAAATATTAGATACATGGAATTTGCATATCACTCAACTTGGCAGGGGCCAGGAGGGTTTAAAGAGATGGACACAGGATTTCCCCTTCATTCTGGTTGTTAACGCTGTCCACGGTGATGGCACTGACTTTGCCCCAACGTGTTTTGCTCGTGAAACTGTACTACATAAACAATTGCAATGCTGTTGCGCACTCAACATACGACTCAAACCGCCAGGTGGCATCAGTGAATAAGCTTCTACAAGATTGTGCTCCCTAATTTACCGTTATTGCGAGTGTATTTCGATCGAAATTAACCACCAAACAGAAACCTAACAGCGAGTGTCGAACAGTGGAATACTTCAGTGCAACCTGAGTAGTAGTCCGGTCACTTCTGACCAGATCAAGATAAGATAACGAATCGTGACGTGATTGGTTGATGACGTCATTGGTTGATGACGTCATTGTGTGTGACGTCATGAGATTGGAATGTAAGGAATTTCACTGGGGGCATATATGTCAATGGCTTCAGTTCTTGTGTTTTGGTTTGCGTATGGAATTGTGGGTGATGGTAGAGATAAGGATCCATGTTATGATTGGTGGGACACTTTGAACCAGATGAAGATCAAGATAAGATAAGGGATCGTGACGTGAATGTTTGTTGTTATAGAGAATGGAATGTTAGGAATTTCCATGGGGGTATAAGTGTCAATTGCTTCAGTTCTTGTGTTTTGCTTCGGTATGGTATTAAGGATTCGTGTCGTGATTGGTAGACACTTCTGACCAGATCAAGATCAAGATAAAATAAGGAATCGTGACGTGAATGTTTGTTGTTATGAAATGTAGATAATTGACGTCATTTGTTAGTTGTAAATAAGTGACGTTATTGTTTTGAATGGAAAAGGGAGATATATTAGTGGATAAGGAATCGTGTCGTGATTGGTGGGACACTTCTGACCAGATCAAGATCAAGATAAGATAAGGAATCGTGACGTGAATGTTTGTTGTTTTCAGATGAAGATAAGTGACAAAATTTGTTAGTTGTTTTCAGATGAAGATAAGTTACGTAATTTGTTAGTTGTAAATAAGTGACGCAATTGTTAGTTGTAAATAAGTGACGTTATTGTTTTGAATGGAAAACGGAGATATATTAATGAATAAGGAATCGTGTCATGATTGGTGGGACACTTCTGACCAGATCAAGATCAAGATAAGATAAGGAATCATGACGTGAATGTTTGTTGTTATAGAGTTTGGAATTTCGCTGGGGCCCTTGTCTGTCGGGGACATCACGTGGTGTGTTTGGTGATATTTAGAGATAAGAATCGTGACCTTCTGTGTTTGGAAATTTCTGGGGAACATATGTTTCTCTGTGATATCACATGGTATTGTGGTTTAGTTATGGAATTGTGGGCGATGTTTTTGAGATAAGATATCTTGGAATTTTCCCAAGGTGAAACACATCCGTCATGTTTTGTTTGGTTGTCTATAGATGACTGTACTAATTTCCAATACATTATGGGGTATTTCTTTCCTGTTAAAGGTTGAGAATTCTTAGAGTAGAGTAGAGTCTAGTAGCGGCTGTGTTTCGAGCTTTTCTGAATAATTTAATTATAAGCTGGTGTCCCTCAAACACACATACACATTAGACATGAAAACACGCTAATGTATCCATGTTGATACTCTAATATGTACCCTATGATTATTCTTACGGAAAAAAAAAACTATTCAGTATTAGAATTACGCTTACCGAAACATACGAGCATTGATTATGGAAATTACATATATATTTGCCAGTGACCTTGGGTTTCATGATTATGAATCTGAACAAAATCTTTTTTTTTTCTATATTCGTCCTACTGCTGAATGTTTTGTCAATGCTTACACCCCCCCCCCCCCCCACACACACACTTCGATATAAGCGAGATAATGATTATTGAATTATGCGGTTTGTTGATTTAACAAAGGGAACACAACGTGGGGTGATTCCGTAGAAAAGAAGTAGAATGATGTCCGGTTTTCCCGTATATTTAATAAAGAGATTTACTACAAAAAGAATATGGTTTTCTAAACCAGTTTATTGTCAAAACCATATTAACCATTAACCCCACATTTTTGGGGGGGAGATGATTAAGGATGCCGCCTCTTCTTTTAAGAGATCCAACTGTTGTGAATAACACTGTTATTCTCAACGAAGTATTTTGGCCTATACTTCCATCAAAGCAGTAGTCTCTTCCTGCATTACGGACTCTTCGTCAAAGGATATATTGATTCTTCCAAAACTGCACTCTCTTATCTTGTTCAGATTAGCCCTATTTACTTGTCAATATATCCTTTGCATGCCCTCGTTCTAAAACAATTTAGCTTCCTCTCTCTCTCTCTCTCTCTCTCTCTCTCTCTCATACACACACATAAGCTTAGTGTGAAAGAACTTTTTAGATGTCCTGTTCTACCTACTTCTTCATCTATAGGTATTTTTTCCGGTAGTGTTCTGATGAAACTACTTACGAACACTACTTACGACCACTTACTGACTCCTTTAAAAGTGCGAACGATTTTGATCCGCGCGGTTTGCCTAGTAGCTTTATGCTTCCCAACCATATGCCTGGGAAAGGACTATCCTAGGTTCGATTCCCGTAGATGATGTGAGGAGCTTACGGATCTTCCTCAGTCACAGTCAAGTTAGCCGGTCTTGGGCATGGGCAGCAGGGTTTTCTCTGAGGTTTTTCATCCCTTAAGCAGGCAAATCGGCGCCGTGAACACACAGGGTACAGTCAGAGGACATAGTACGGGAAGGAAAGCAACGGAAAACCATCTTGCTCATAATCATCTCCCTAGTATGGTAGCATATAGCTTCCCCCCCCCCCCCCCCGGCAGTATGGCAGAAGGGAATGGATAGATAGATAACGATTTTGGTTCCTTTTCATTTTCCTTCTACAACCTGTTTTTGAATCATCTCTTACAGGTTTTGCCAAAGACTACGACTTTCACCTAATCAATTCTTATTTCCTAACCTCTCTCTCTCTCTCTTAACTTACCTTAGCCACTCACACCGATTCCCATAAACAGTTGGTTGCAACATGGCCGCTGCAAGAAACTGAACTGGCCATTACCACCTCTTCTTTTAATCGTATATGAACTCCAGCAGCTGCTGATCAACACCAGTATACGGTTTAGCTCCAAGTTTATTGAACCAATTTCTCTTACTCTACCTTAATATGCTATAACTTTGCACTTCGAAAACAGTCTTCTCTATTCTGTTTACCGCAGTGATTATATTCAAGCATTACTCTAATAAATTCCTTTCTTCTTTCTAACTACTTGGCTATACACCATAACATTGTTGTGTCATAGGTCATGGGACCTCTATCTTGTGTAAAACTGATTTAATATATGAATTTCCTCTCCTATTCACTGTGCTCTACCTTTATATTCTATTCCAACGGCTTTCCTAGCTGCTTCATAAATCTACCCTTTCACATTCTGATATATAATAAGTAACCTACTACTTATTTATATCCAGTTTCCCTTCGTCTTCGCTCATATAGTTCACAAATGCTATCCTCCTATAGGAGGCTAAGCAAACACCTGGACTCAACAATTTCTTTTCTATCCTTTGGAGAAACCATTTCACTTATGTTGCTGTTTGTAGGTAACGCAACTTTTGTGACTAGCAAAGAATGGTCTGGTGATCAGTAATGCATTCTGCTTTCTGGTGCACTTTGATATCTTCAATAACATTTCGTTTATTTCTTCTAGCTTATTAGTCTGTTATTGGCTTTAGATTTCATTTAGGTTGCATATAGTAACAAAGACACTTAGGCTCCACTAAGCCTAAGGGTCTTTGTTACTATAGAAGAAGTTGATTACAGAGCAATCTTATTTCTTATATAGTGCTATTAATTTCTTTTCATTATCATTTTCCACTGTTTCTCCAAATAATGCAATAAAACATAATGTTCCTGTTTATTCCCAATTCAGTCTTAAAATCCCCAATAACTAAAATTGATCTTTTTAAAAAGCATTCATTCATAGTTTTATTTAAGTCTTCAACAGAAGCTGCTGTTGATTGCTACTGGAGTCATCTATAGGTGTATATGTACCAATCAATGTAAGTGGTCTTCCAAATATGCATAATATTACTTCAATCAACCTTTCAGTTATTGAATCCCAATTCAGTCTTATATCTTCGTCTCTTCGTTATCAAAACAGACGCCAGCATTAGCATCATTTTCTGATGTGTATATATACATTAGTTCTCCCCCCCCTTTTCTATCCAATTCTTTTTTTGTTTTGATCAGTATTAATAAAAATTTATGGGATGATTTTTTTCTACGTTTATTCTGTTATCGCATCCAATTTTATTTCCCTCTTCCATTCCAAAACATAAATTCCGTTCCCAGATCCTTAGCTCTATGTGTAGCCGTGTGGAAATAGCGTTTGCGTCCACAGCGCTTGTCCACCTGAAGAAAGCATAGCAGTCGATTCTAGTCTAGGGTAGAGGAACTGTTCTCGATCTTTCGTCGACCATTTCATGAGATAATGGATCTTTGGCAAGAGGAAGAATTTTTTCGGGTTTTTCGTACCGTATACTCAAGAAAATCGACTAGAGAACACATGTAATTTCAGACAAAAATTTATTGCGTTACGGAGATGGCAGCACTTGCCTGTGTCTCTTCACAGCATGCAATAAATAATTATTGGCAATTCATGATTCAGCTATCTATGATTGACTACCGGTGGAGATCGACCGAAACATTTAAGCTAGATTGCACTCACTTTGTTACAACAAAACAATATTATTGTACAGCAATCATGTTTCTTATATAGTTGTGCCCCTTTGATCTCCAAAAGTTGTAGCTAGAAACAGCCTCGCCTACTCCCTATAAGAAAGAAAAGGCTGTAGCAGATTTATTTAGTTTATAAAAAAAACTATACCAATGATAGTTGCCAGAGAACTCTTAAGGTGTAAATTAAAAATGAATGAGAAAATAATTGAAAAAGTTAGTATAACTTTTTCAATTACTTTCTGTGGCATAACACAAAATGGGGTAAACGAATAAGCAATAAGAGCTAGTAGAATATCTGAATGCTTCTACAGCCTCATCTGGAAGAATAAGATAAGCATAGAAACAAATAATAAGAACGTGAAAAGGAATAATCAGACAAAGGAAACTTCTTTAAGAAAAATTGAAGGTGTAGCAATATTAAACAAAATCCGGAACTCACAAATCTGTGAAAATTGTAAAATACAGCCATAAATGTTTGGATCCAAAAACGGAAAGAAGAATGGAAAAATCGCGGAGAAAGAATTCAGCACAACATATTGATTAAAAAAAGTAAAGAATTGGATTTAAAAAAAAGGAAAGAGAATCAGAGACCGAGGAGAATATGGCGGAATGATCAAGAAACTAGTGTTGTGTCGTACATTCTGGAGTTGAATCCGCCATCTTGTTGGAACTTTATGTTTATTTAAATGAACCGTTTTTTTTATTAATTATTGGTTGATTACTGATCCAAATACAGAGAAATTTATATTATCCTGCGCCACCCTATATTCAGATTAGTCTATATAATATAGTGGAATCAATCATCAACTACGTTTTGCAATCTCACTTTTCTACAGGCCGAGGTTAATATTATAATTTAAGGCTTCCGCAAGGTCCGATGAACTTTATGAGCGGTGCAATGAAAGAGAATCAGGCAAACACCAAATTGGAATCAATAAAGCAAAACATTTAATGCAGGGTTACATAACATGTACATTTAGTATAACTTTGAAAACAAGATCATGCAAATATACTTAGTTCAAATACTCATAACAAACATAAAACATTAGGCATCAGACATCCAGCTGTCAATTTTGCATTCTTCCGAATAGTTAAAAATGGTTCACACAGTTCAATGTTAGAGAATCTTACAGTAATTATTCTTAAGGTAGAATTCTCTAATTCTCTCTTAGTCAACAAACACTTAATTTAATTATGAGGCGGTTATCATTTCAAGGGGTAAACACTTTAAAGCTCATTACTTCGGCTATTTTTAGTAGAACGCCACAGTTAATGTTAAGATATATCAGGCGGAGCTAACTCTTATTTCTTCACGCTGAAATATAAAAAAGACTGCTCTTACCGGGTTACACCTTTTACAAATTCACTATAGGCACACTTAAAACTGAAGTTAACTATCACTTTGAAGTAACACTATTTAAAAGGAATCTTCACTATATAACTGAAATATTAAACATTGAGCTTCACAAGTCTTGACGCACTCGTTTCAGGTAATCTACTTATTCCTTATTTTCTTCTACGCATTAATTTCAGCTTTGCACTATTCTTCCTCAAAATAATTCGAATTCCGTAGAAATATTGCTAATTGCCTATTAATTTCCCAGTCCCTTCTTAATCTATTTATGGCATTTCCAGATTCCCTTTACTGCTACCCGTTACTTCACTCCGTGCTGTCCTGAATGCTTCTCTCCTGTTTACTTTCGTTTTCCAATAAAATACCTTCATTCTTCCCGCCAAATTCCGGTTCTAGCCAGTCCAGCTCATATCAACTCCTTCTCCCTTCGAATACCGTAGCTCACGCTCCACCACACGCTATCTAAAATTAACCCCGTTTCCTTGACAGTAACCCATCAAATCTCATTAGCAGAATTTCTTAAATTTACTTTCACTTTCATTTACAATAAATAAAATGCACATATTACAGTCCACTTAGGATACATTTACAAATTATATACTGAGTTTATACAGAATAAATAATTTTAAAAAATTACAATTATTATTTCAATAAAAAAAAATAACAGTAAGTATTTAAATCAGAATTTACTTAGGAGTAAAATTAGCTCAGGATATGCAATTTATGTTAAATCATGAATGAAGTATTAATAATCATAAAATTCATAATATTCACAATTTAACACTAAGTTTAATTGTGAATAAGAAAAATAATTCAATATTAAGCACATACGCTGATGGAAAGAGGTGAAGTCATCGGATACCATAGTGTGGGAAATAAACACCCATGATGCCCACTGTAATAAGATGTAGGACATTCTTTCGCTGAGATGACTGCAGTAATCCAATGGGACATACAGTACTTTCCTCAAAGGTACAATAGCGATCAATGAGAATTTTTGACCATTCTTCCCGTTGGCACGTAAGGAAGTCCTGACTGTTGTGAGGAGAACGGCTCTTTACCTCACTGGACGCTACAGTGCATCCCATTAGAGTTGAGATGAGAACTCTGCGGAAGCCGGTCAGGTGAGGTGACGTTCATGTCCACAAGCCACGCAGTTACAGATGCAGCCTTGTGAGAAGGTGCACTGTCTTTCTGAAAGAGATAATGATCAGTTCAGTAGAAACGCAACAAAGTAAGAGGCACTACAACTATCACTACGTTGCCCAGAATGTTCAGATACCTCTCGGAGTTCAATGTTCGCAGCACCACAAATAGAGTTCCGAGTTCAAACCAAGAAACATAGGCCTATACCATTACACCGCCACCTCTGAATTTCATGGTTAGAGTGACGCACTCTGGTAAGACGTTCAACGGGCATCCACCCTACCATAATCCATCCATCTGCTAGGTAGCAGATATAACGTGATTCGTAGCTTCATAACACAGCTTTTCAAGCATCCGCGTACCTGTGTGCACGCTCTTCGCGCCACTGAAGACCATGCTGCATGTTGAAGGATAATATGTAAAAACCACCATTTATCGGCCGACAGGTTGAAATGCGGAGTTCTGGGCATCGACTGCAACACGGATCTGAACATTCAGAACCTAGGTTGAAGACATGGGTTTCCATGATAAGACCGGAATATGCAACCCCCAGAACTCCGCATTTCAACCTGTCGGCCGATAACTGGCGGTTTTTACATATTATCCTTCCTGGCACCCTACAGTCACGTTCGGTGAGTGGTTGGGTCGTCCACTGACCCACTTGCAGTAGTGGGTCAGTGGACAATTTGGTTATAAGCCGAGTAGCATTTTCAGTTGACTTCCTGCGCTTCCATCTCAGTATGGTATCACTGATAAATTGGACCTGGGATGGCCCAATTTGATAACAATTTGCCGAACAGATAGGCCTGCAACATGGCATCTTTCGCAACGCCTTTTTCAAACTCCCTGAATTCTCTTCTTGCAGCATTTCATCCGGTCGCAAATGCACTCACATCGGAGCATCATATTCCTCTATTTTATGAAACAAGTGACTCGTTACATGGCACGATGCACCTTGCCCATGGGAGTGTCCATTGACCTCTTTCCAAGTAGTGCATGATGTTCAAGGCAAAGATTTCGGAAAAAAGAGATAAAATTAGTCTATACAAATACGTTATACAAATTATAAGGATATTATTAAAACATTGCACTGAACCACAAGTAGTAAACTGTAGTATTGTTGTCTAAATTGTCAATATAATGTCGCTATAATTGTTGTCTAAATGTACAGAGTGTATGCATGTAATTATACGTAACTTATTTGACGGATAATAAAATGTGTAAAGTAATAAAAAATTATTATTATCATCATCATCATCACTGATACCTAATCTGATATCTACTCTGATCAACAATCTTCCAACACTGCTTAAAACCAGTTATCGAACACTAAAACGAGAAATGTGGAAGTAGTATGAACATAACCAGATCAAAACATTCATAGAATCAAGATCATGTGTAGGAGACTAAAGGGAAAACGCACGCACATATACGCTAAAACACAAACATTAAGCAATAATCGTACTGTCTTCACAAAAGCTTAATATGGGTTCGAAGATGGAAGGATTATAACGCCACACCATTACTGCAATTAACATCCAAGTGATGTTACCGTAAATGGCATGCAGCATAATCCATATAATCTATAGTCCCCGTACTTGAGCCTAAAAGATATTTATTTTTTCATACGACAATGATTTTCATCCCTGGTTACATATACTTCGCTCTCTTTCTTTATTTCATTTTCATAACATTATTTTTGCCATAGTCTACATCTCTCAGTATTCTTTATAACCAAATTGTCAGTAACAAATTTTTATATCACCTGATCATTACATTTTAATTCACCTTAATAATAAATTAAATTTATTGTTGTTGTTATTACTGTTGCTGGTAGTTTGCATATCCATTTAATAACCTACTTTTTACTGTATTTAGTATTAAATAAACATAATATATGAATTGTATATAATGTAAATACCTTTTTATGCTAACACTTTGTCAAATTCTTAACAAAAAAAAATCGATGTGAGCCCTAAACGTTATGCCAAAAGCTATTCAATATTCGCGCAATATCCATCATATTTTGCTTTAAACTCATTCACAGTCATGGCGCCCATGAAGACTCTGGCAACATATTGCATTCAATCGTAACTTTCCACGCAAAAATATCTAGTCCTTACACCCCCCCCTTGCTAACCACACGCTTGTTCAATTTGAAAGGATGGCCCCGAGATTTTGTACCCTCTTAACTGAAAATCCTAAACGCCACTTCTTACTTACAACAGTATCACTTTCACTAAATAACGCTATGCGGTCGTGAGATTCGAACGTAGGTGTTTTCGATCAAGGGCAATCGGCGCTTCTAACTGTGCTACGTTATACAGGCGCTAACGAAGACTATTCAATATAAATTAAAGATTATTTTCATCCCTAGGCCCACCCCACTAGTTTGACTAGTAGTATAACCTCAATTCAAACAGCTTAATTTATGGAATTTTCTTCAAAGATATACTATGTTATTCGCAAACCCGTCGACGGTTCATCTACAGAGAAACAACCTGATGACCACAAAACGAAAGAAAGGTATTAGAAATGAAAATTATTATAATTAACAATAAATTCTTCTTTTAATACAGCAAAAAGAAGTCAAATATTTCCTGAAAAACACAATAGGGGAAATAAAAAAAGACAGACATATTGAAAACATGGCAGGGAATAAACGAGCTCATAAATTATAGAAGAAAGGAGAATTCCTCCAAGAATTACTAGTGAAATATTTTATTACTGAAAGCAACCAAAAGATTCAAACCTACTGATCGCACAACATCAACAAAACTTTAAATAATAATAGTGCAAAAAAACAAAACAAAACACAACCCGATATCTCTCATCTGAGCAAAATGACTTCTCACATCTAAAGAACTGCACTCACAGCCCTTTAAGACACATAATTCCACTCATTTACCACAGTGATAAAATTCTGTTCTGCTAACTGTACCTAATTCAATCGCTTTAGTTGGTTTCCGTTCTACCACGGACTGAAAACTCGGTTTTGTAAAATAATGCAAAATATTTTCACCGATGTATATGTCTGTTTATAAATATTAACCATGCACACAAAAAGTTGAAAAATGAATAACACTTATTAACTACAACCCTACGGTTGTAGTGAAGAAGGAAATAGGAAAAGACAAGTAAATAAAAACCAACCAAGTCAATGCCAATTTTACAATATTCTTAGTTAAACTCATTGTCTACCATTCTTTCTTAATTCCCAGCTTCTTTAACGGCCCTGAGATAAGTTTCATTAATTCCAACAATACACAGTCTTGAACATCTTCAGTCAAAAATGCGAAACCTCACTTTAAACTAGTTTAAGTTTAGTTTAAGCAACATTAAACTGGCGCTCATTATCCTTCTTTGCGGATAATCTATTGAAACCATCCTAAGCAACATTAGGTTAGTAATTTATTATCGCTCATCTTAATACTTCATGATCAGCAAACAACTGCTGTTGTGCTCATTAAAACCATCAGCATAGTAGTAGGCAAAAATAAAATAAAAAAATCGAGGCCCTATATTTCCTTATTAGTCACTTCCATTTTTTGTCACTGCTCAGAATTCTATATATTGCTTTATAGTAATAATAACCTTTCGACAGTCATTCTGGTATCTATCCACTTCACCAGCTTATTACGAGCTTAATTTACTGTATAACCTACAATAGAGAAGGGGGGGGGTAGGTGAAAGGCCTTTGTAAAGGTGAGTAATACCCAGCGGCGAATTCTTCATGCTTGCTGCGCAAGCTCATTAATTGAGAAAGAAGTAATATTTGTTTGTTTATAAATGCATGCATTTATAAGCATTCCATTTAGGCTTTTATTTTTGTAGACAGAAGACGTTTTAAGCTTGCGCGGCAATAATTGAGCTTTGCGTTGTGTATATGTGCATGCCAAGGTGCTTGACTAGCCGACGCTACTCAAGCACCTTGGCTTGCTCAGTTGTGGAAGCATCCAGGTCCTCGCTTCAGCACTGTGATTTCATGTGCGCGCATAGCCATTTCGCTCACTGCACGTCATCTCACCCTGTTGCTTAAAAACGGGCCGTACGCAGTCAAAGTAGCTCTAGCCAGTGAGCTTCAGCCAGCCTTTACAAGTGTGCGTGTTGCTTGGGAAAATTAAGTTACAACCAACTTTTTATGTTATTGACCAGTTCATAAAGAAGAACTGTAGGGTAGAATTTGTATTCACGTAGCTAAATTGAAAAAGTTAGAATATCATTTGTAAAATAAGTGTTGTATTTGTATGATTAAATGTACATAAATTTCTAAATGCAGGTAACCCTCGTATAACGCGGTACTTCTACAACGCAGTTTCGATATAACGCGTGTCTAAAATTGTAGTAACCTTTGTTGAACGCTGTACTTATACAACACGGTTCAGATAAAAACACGGTCTACAAATTCTAGATCCCCTTTATCTTTTCATATGTTTTTTTTTTCACTGCGCGACTTAAAAATTAAATTTTATCTTTGATAAATGTGTGTCTGACTGTATCCCGCATGTAATTATAAGTAGCGAATTTATATTAGGGGAAATACCATTTAGCACGCATGCACCTCAATTGTTTACAGTATAAAACGTTTATTGTTGAAAATTGTCCTCGTTTCTGCCAGGAAAGTGCATTAAAAATCATAATGTTCCTCTCGAGCTGAGCACTTTATTTTCTAGTGAGTTACATACAATGTGTAATGCTTGCTTTTTTGTGTAAAAAATTATTTTTATAGTAATGGCCAGAAAGTCCAATGAAAGGGAAAACCAACATTGAAAATAAAATTAATTTCTCTCGGAGAAAAATATTGAAAATCTTGGATCGGTTGAAAAATGGAGAAAAACCAGAGTTTTTGCAGGGACGTTGAATTTAAATGAATCAACAATCCGAACAATCAAACAAAATGAACATAAAATCCGAGAAAGTGTTTATTGCTAGGTCAACGATAAGTGCAAAGCGCGTTGTTTGTGTACGTGATATCCTAATGGAAAAATGGAGAAATCTCTAATGATTTCGATAGAAGATTGCACCTCAAAAGAAAATTCCCATGGATGGAAATCTTATTAAACAAAAAACTCTCAAAGTTTATAAACATTTATAATCCAGACCAAGTGTTTATTGCGGATGAATCCGGGTTATATTGGAAAAAAGTGCAAAAACGCACCTATATTTCGAAAAATGAAAGATCAGCTGCTGGATTCAAAGTTTCCAAAGATAGAATTACTCTACTGTTTTGTAGTAATGCATCAGGTGAACCTAGCATCCGCGTTATACGAGGGTTACCTGTACATAGTTTTAAATGGACAATAATTCAATATTCCGCTAATCAGACTTCAAACACACCTCTCATTCCCTAAATGATAACAAGAGCAAGCGTGAATTTCAAGACCAGCATTCGCCCCTGGTAATACCACTTTCTAAACACCACTCTAATCCACCTCACCTCATTACTGTATTACACAAATGTAAGAAGAATTAGTAAGAAAAGGTCCTCGCTTAACAAAGGTATCTCATTAAAGTTTCGTGTCACACATATCCGACCACACGTCCCACTTCGTCAGTTAATAATAATGAGGGACGCGAAACCATGAAACTTAACGCAGTCATTTAACAAGCATTCCATTTATCCCAGCAATAATTTAAACATGAACCTAAACAAACAGTTCAGAACAAGCCATTAGAAAATCAAAACGATATCACATATGAAATCGAGTTTCTTTTTTTTTTGTTTGTTTATAAGGATAGAGATAAAATATGTATAACTATAAGAGAATGCTTCGGAAATATTTGCGTGATGCAAGTACCTAGTTTACATAATATACTGCTTTTATTATTTTACCGATATGAACCTAATATTGTTAGTTCACTAATAATGCTGCGTAGAACATCATCAAAAACATCAGTAGAGAAGGCTTCGGTGTATGCAGTATAAGTATGTGTGGAATAAAATGTATCAAAATGGCCCCATAAATTACTACTTACAAGGCAATATAAATGATGGAGCACAAGTTTCTGCGAATGTTGTTCAGAGTAGTCAGAGAGAGGATTGGTGTTGCCTGCTGGGACATTTCAATGAGCCAGAGAACCGCTAAACTTTGGGCAAGATGACGACTGAAGAGGTAGTGGAAGGTTAGAGAGAGAGAGAGAGAGAGAGAGAGAGAGAGAGAGAGAGAATTATTGTTAGAGAAATATTATGCACAGCTACAATTTTAATAGAAAATTGTTAGGTTGAGGTTTGGTTGAGGAAAACGAGAGAGAAATGGAAGGAAGAATGGAAGTTGGGTGGCTTTTCTACGGCAAACTGAAGGAATAAACATTTGCAGTTATTTAGGACATGCATGTAGAGGTTGAGGTTTATCGTGTTTATTTATAAATGCTAGAATTACTACAAACAAATGAGCAGAGTTAGTAGTATGGATGGAGTTCTATGGACGTAAATTATAAGCATAAGAAATACATGGCTGACAGAGATAAATCGATTAATAAGAAGAGAATATGGAAAGTTCAGTAAATTTCAGAAAGAACAGAATATACGTAATATTACATGGATTCTGTAGGAATGGAGATACTGAAAAGAAATGTGCGCTGAAATTACTGTCAGAATGTATGGAATGAAGTTGAAGGGGAGGAATGGACTTGGTGATCTATTTGATACTAATGGATCTGGAATATTCAGTAGAGAATACAAGGTAGGTAAGTAGTTAGAAGAACACGCAAGCGAAGTGTGATCATGAGAACAGTGGAAAAACGAAAAAAAAGATTAATGTAAGTAGAATTGGATATTCGATTTTATTAGAATCTGTTACGTGTTAGACTGCATAAAATGCAAAGAAAATATTTGGGGCAGTTATAAAGCAAGAATATACTCAGCGATTGCATGAAGACTATTAAGCGCAGATAAGAAATGTGAGAAATGTGGTAAAATATAAAATGGAATAAAAAAAATTGTTTTGCTGGATGAAAAACCCACGTTTCGGGGAGGAAAAACATGTGAGATCTGTTATCTACTCTTCAGCTTAAAAAATATACGGAAATTACGAAATATTTTATTTAATACCATGAGTGGGCTTGTCATAAAACATTGAAGGATTCATTTTTATTTACTCAATAAACAGTTTTGCACGCGACGGCTATTCTTTCGAAAGACCTATGAAAATATTCCTGTATAGTGATAAACATCCCCTCCCCAACAGACACCATACTGCAACTGCAAGAAAAACAAATACAAACCTTGATGTTATCGCTAAATAGAATACAGACACAATTAAAGTCTATGTACTACTATATCAGCGCTTCCCAAACTGTGGGCCGTAGGTTTTGTTGACGGGGGGACGTAAAATAATGAAAACAAATTGAAAATGTTTCAAGATTAAGGAGTTTTTTTATCTTAAAAGAAACGTATTTCATTTTTATTATTATTTTTTGTTATGTTTTACATTTCAATGGAAAAAAAAATCACACATCGGTGCGGTTTCATAAATTTTGCTTCCTGCGTATTTCGGCGCTTAATGAATATTAGTAAATAGATGCTTATTCATATAAGTTTCATTTCAAAGCAGTAATCTGAGAATTGCAGTTTCAAATATTTCACCTGATATTGACTTTTTCTGTAGCAATATTGAAACACATCCATCATATTAAATTGTTATTAACCTTCTTTTATGTTTTTAATTCTTTCTTTATTATTAATCGTTTAACGTTTCATTGTACTGCTGTTTCTATCTATCTATCTATCTATATAAAAAGATGAGATAATGTGCCATGTCAAATGTGTATGTAAGATGCTAAAAATGTAATACTATTTGTATTTGTGTTTTGCAATATTCGCTGTGTAGGTTTTGTATTGAATATAAATACAATAACTATTATAATAATATATTTATATATTACGATTTTTTCGAGGGGGCCATGAAATATTTTAATTTTTCCAAAGGGGGCCCTGACATCCAGAAGTTTGGGAAGCACTTACTATATTTGGCGGCAATTAGTGTATATCGACAACATCTGGAATGACAACGAAACCACTTTGCATAGTGATAAACAACTTCCCGACACCGACGCTATACATTATTATTATTATTATTATTATTATTATTATTATTATTATTATTATTATTATTATTATTAATATACACTCTTACTTTTAATATATTTTAATTATATTATTAGCACTCTTACAACTAAAACCAAAGACCACTCCAGGAATAGACAAAATAAGACTCACAGACCTTATAACACACTTTGAACAAATAAATCCAATACTTTTGAGACTAGCGAACATAATAGTCGACACTGGCAATATTCCACAACAACTAAAAATTGCAATAATAACGCCAATTTACAAACATGGTAAAAGAAACGATACTCAGAACTACAGACCTATAGCTACCCTACCAGTCATTTCAAAAATTCTAGAAAAAATAACACACACCAGACTACAGAACTATTTACAGAAGTACAACGTCATCTCGCAAAACCAATACGGCTTTCAGAAAACAAAAAGCACCATTAATTTATTAGAACACATCGCTGACACAATAAACAAAGCTCTCGACAAAAACAAGTACGCCGTCCTTATACTACTTGACTTAACCAAAGCATTTGTTACACTCGAACATGACATACTACTCACTACACTATACTCAATAGGTATAAGAGGAACATGAAATAGGTATAAGAGAATTCATGGTTCAGGAACTACCTCTAAAACAGAACACAGGTAACAAAAAATAGGTACATGTCACAGCCGGGGTATACAAATAAAACACGGTGTACCTCAAGGCGCCATATTATCACCCACTCTATTCAAATTATACATCGTAGCAAAATTCTTCCATTATTCCATCCAACGTAAAAAACTCCTATATGACGGTATCTGCGAATCCCTACTCAGATACGATATAACAGTCTATGCAAACACATCAAACAGCCACCTAGCAAAATTAGAAATATTACATAGGAAAACTGTGTCAACAGTGATTTGGATACCTTATAAGCAACAGCCAATATCCGACCAGCACATGGCGACACACAGAATCCTGAGCATTAAAAACTCGAAACACTATATAACATTAACAAGGAATTATTTCAACATCACGACACACAATATCGAAACAACAGAGACAGACACATATCGTATAACACGACCTACAACAACTCTCTACATCCCTACATCATTCAACAACTCATACGGTTCTTCTGTGAGATCACATCAGATACCCACGCAACTCAACAACCTACGAAGAAATTTAAAACATATAGATAACTACAGAACATTAAAACACGAACTCTGGAAAAAACCAACAAAGTTAACATACCATTAATACCAATATACGCATCACAAATTACCAGCATCCAATGCCTACATCCCATACACAAACAATAACAGCAACATAAATAGTGAAGTCTAATCCCACTCTCTTCATAAAAGCTAACCCAAGCTTCGAAGTAGGTGGGATAAAAACGCGTCACTCATCTACACGTAATCCTCATAATCAAAGACTGCAGTTTATGTAACAAAACAGCCAGTGAGGTGTATAACAATAAAGAAGATACTGATATTAAAAAAAAAAATATCTACATCTATATTTTTTAAAAAAGTCGCTGCACTCTATTTTTATACTGAACAGAAAATGCAATTGGATACTTTATTGTGTATATGTAAATAAACTGTATGATGATAAATGAAATGTTATTACAGTTTAAAAAATAAAACTAAATAAAAAATGTGACACCACAAGGAAGTCCACAGACTCATAGAGTGTATCAACAGCATCAAAATATTCACCCCTTCCAACTACTAACCGAGTTCAAACTTGCTTAACTTTGTATGAGTCATTAGTAGCAGAGGCTCTACCAATCGACCTCGACCAACTTTTGCTGTCATTATCTTTGAGACAATGTTAATTTTACAAATAAAATGTAATCAAAAACATTCAAACTAGTCTGACGTACATATCTAAAGATTTGAAAAAATGCTTAGTTGGAAATATTGCAAGTAACGTATCAACACATTGAAAACAGAAAGGCAAATAAAAGAAAAGAGGATAACTTCCAAATAGCAATCCGTCCTCTGATTCCTGCCAATGTTATGGATCAGAAGCGTTTGCTCAAACCTGACGTAATAAAATTGGTTTCCTTTTGTCAAGCAAACCAAGATATAACAAATAACCACGATATCTTGCTCTTGTTTGATCTTGCTATCTTACTATGTGACGCACTCAAAAAAGCATTGGATTCAAATGTTCGCAGATCGGAGTTGATTTTGATCACCCCGGTGAGAACAGTACCCTGCTTACTGTAGGCTTGAAGGGACTTCCAAACTTCCATGTTTGGTCTCCAGATTACCGCAGAAATATTTGGTTTCTAGGTTATCTAACTTTTGATCAACCCAAAGTAGATCAAGAGTTGGAAAATACTCAGTGAATTTACCTTGAAATGTCAAGTAACTTTTTTAAAATTCATTCTATTTAAACTGAATTCATTTCAACATAGATTTATTTAAATCAAAAGAATTCATAATCAGAATTATTGAAGTAAAAATTCATTGACAAACGGGAAGAAAAAGCGGCCTCTAATATCGCTTTTAATGCCATTCCCATATTTAATGTATTTAAATAATATATTTAAGGAATTTAATCATGTACCTTCTTAATATTTTGGAAGTATAGCTACTAAAATTCATTCTATTTAAACTAAATCCGTCCCAAATTTGTTTATGCAAACCACAGCAGTTCATAATAATTCACTTAGAGACGACTAACATACGAGCAGAATAAAGCGACCGCTAACAGAACTACTAAACGCCCTCTAATATTATAGTCAAACTACATTTAAAAGCATAAAGAATTTCTAATAATGGTGCATTGTCGATTCATTTGCTGTTCAGATGGTTAATTCCAGATGGAAAAAAAAGTAATAATTTACAAATAGTCATTTTATTTTTATAATTAATTATGAATTATTTTAATAATTATTTTCTTAATATTTATTGATATACCATAATAAGTATTATAAATAATTAATAAAAATAGTTATTATTAGCTTATATTTATTTCCTAACAGATTAATTACTTATTATTATTTTTTATCATTATTCCAGATAAAATAATAATAATTTACAAAGAGTAATTTTATTTTTTATAATTTATTATGAATTATTTTCATCACCATCATCATGCGTATCAAGGATTTAGGTCTAGCCTTAGAATTCATCGTTGAATCGTTTAAGAGGACGTCCTAGTTTTCTTTTTCCTAATGGCTTGTACTTTAAGGCTTGTTTTGTAATCGTTCTGTTTTCATTCTTTGAACGTGTTCCATCGTTTTATATTTATATTTTTTCATTTTTTCTATTACTGGTTCTTGGTTTAATTCTTTCATAATTTCTTCGTTTCTTTTGTGATCGAATAGGGCATACTTTACAGTTTTTCTCATAAACTTCATTTCTGCTGTTGTATCTTTGTTTGTCTTTTTGTTTTATTGTCCAGATTTCGCTTCCATACATTAAGACCGGTAGGGCTAATGTATTGCATACTTTTAGTCTGGTTTGTTTTTGAACTAGGTTTGGTTTAAATATAGAGTTAATTACACCTGTTATTTTTAAATATTTTGCAATTTTTACGTTTATATCTTTTTCATTTTCATATGTAATCATACATCCTAGGTAGTTAAATGAATTCACCTGTTCTAAGGTCTTGTTTTCTATTACTATTTCAGTTCTTGCTGGATTTAACGGCCATAATTTTTGATTTTTCTGTTGATATTATCATTCCATAATCTTTGGCTATCTCATTTAGATCTAAAATCGCTTCCTGTAAGATATCTTCAGAATTTGTAATTATTATTTGGTCGTCGGCAAAAAGGAAAGTGTTTAAGATTACTGTAGGAGACAGTTTATTTCCTTGATGGAAATTTTTATTCCATTTTATTATTATTTAATTTAAATAGATATTAAAAAGAGTTGCTGAGAGGGTACATCCCTGTCAGACCCCTTGGTTTATCTCTCTCGTATATGATAGCTCGTGATTTAATCTTATTTGTATTTGATTATTTTCATATATACTTGTAAGAGCTTTTAGGATATTATTTGGTATTTGTCTTTCTTTTAATATGTTAAATAAAGTTTCTTTTAACTTTGTCAAATGCTTTTTCAAAGTCAATAAATACAATATGTGTTTCTAAATTGTATTCTCTTTTCTCTATTATTAATTTTAGGCAAAACACCGGGTCTATACATGATCGTCCTTTTCTAAACCCATTCTCTACTTAGTTTCAGAATATTTTATTAGTCTGTTATTTAAAATTGCGCTATATATTTTGTAACAGGAATTTAGAATACTTATACCTCTATAGCTTTTAGGGTCATCTCTACTACTTTTTTAAAGATAGGGATCACAATTGCTTTTTTCCATTCTATTGGGGGAATACCAGTTGAATAAAGTTTTATTTAAAAATAATTAGGGCCTTTCTTTGAATCTTGTTACCGAGTATTTATAAAGTTCTGAACCTAGCTTATCTTCTCCATGTGATTTTCCCTTTCTTGTTTCTTTCAGGCTGATTTCTAATTCTTCTTTAGTTATTTCCTTTTCGATTTCGTTAATTGTTTGCCAGTTGTCTTTTTTAAAATATTTGTCTGTCCACAATTCTGTGTAATAATTTAGAAATTCTTCTAATTTCAATTCGGTGTTTAATGTTATGTTTTCTTTGGTATCTGCATTTAAGTGTTTCAAAATCTTGTATACATTGGGTCTTATTTTATATAAATCATGTTCTAAATTAGAAACAAATTTGTTCCGTGATTCTCTGTCTTTTTCTGACTTCTCTTTTAGCTATGGCTCTTATTCTTTTATATTCTATTTCGTCTTCTAATCTTTTACTGCGTAACGATTTGTGATAGGCTTCTTTTTTCTTTTTGATTATTTATTTGATTGTATCATCCCAGATCTTCAGGTTTTTCCTTTTATTGAATTTTTTGGTCTTTCCTAAGCTTTCATTTGCTGCTGCATTTAGTATCGTTTTTTATATTAAACCATTCTATTTTATTTCTTCATTTTGTTTTATTTTATCTAGGTATTGGCTAATTCTTTGTTCATATAGCCATTCTACATTTGTGTCATTCAATAGTCCTGTTTTATAAACAAATGTTTTAAATTTTCTTTCTGTTCTTTTTACTTGTAGCCATTTAGGTGGTAATCTTAATTTTATTTTAACAAGGAAGTGGTCACTGCTTATTTCTTATCCTCTGTGAACTCTAACATCTAGTGAAAATTGTGATGTATTTTCATTTAATATAAAAGAATCTATTATATTTATGGCTATTTTGCCTGCGTCTGTTTAGGAGTGCTCCTGTTTAAATGTCATTGGCATTTTACTCAAGGATTCTTAGCGCATCGTACATGTATATTTACCATTAAATATATGTAGCATAAAGGAAGAGAAGTCCCTAAACAGTTACAGCAATAGACTAAAATTTACCCCAGAAACCGAACAGAACAAATCCATCAATTTCTTAAACTTGACATTAATCAGAACATACAACAAAATAGCCACGAAAGTATACCACAAACCCTCACATATCGGCAACTACCTCCATTTCCACTCATACCATCCATATTCCGTTAAAAAATCGGTCATCTTATCACAATTCATAAACGATTACAAATTTCCAACCAATCAGAGTAATCTAAACGCAGAAATAAAAAAACCAACACAGATCTTCAAAAATCGCAACTGTCCTACACAACTAATAAACTATGCAAACAGAACGGCCAAAAACCGCCAAAACAACCCAAGTACCAAAACAAACTTCCATACCCAACACAAAAAATTATCAAACTACTATACACCCAAAACACATACAAAGCCTATAAATACATATTCAAACATACTGACTACAAACTGGTATTCACCACAAACCAAAAATTGGCAAATCTTCTAAAACCCACTAAATCTCACACACAAAAAAAAATATTTGAACACCACAATGTAGTTTATAAATTTCCCTGCCAAAAACACTGTGATATCAGCTACACAGGTTCTATTATCAGGTCTTTATGGGCTAGACTATAAGAACACTACCGCGATTGTAACATCTCTATTCCAGAACATTTAAACACTTAAAAACGCAACATCAAAAAGAAAAATCGAATGCAAAGCACAGGAAAAACGGAAATAACTGTTCATACCCTTGAACAAAGACATACCCCGCATATCGACAAGGCCATCATAGTAGACAGACAAGACAATGCTTAGAATATCGGAAACAATAGCCATAAAATGTGACGCGAACTCTATCAACGTCCACAGACCCTACATAATCTCCGAGATTTGGAAGCTCCACAACATAAAATTAAGGTCACAACCTCGACTAATAGGCGATAACACAAACACTTCAAAAACAGAAGCAGCTACCCGACCTGACATAGCATCCACTTCCTCCGTGTGTTCAGACGACGACCAAACATAGTCGAAACGGACCTCACCCCGTCAACCCCCTTCCCCCTCTATAAATCAGTTGCTGTTTTCAACCCCTTTCACCTTTTCCCACCCCATATAAATATAAAAAAAGGTCCGCCATCCCTAATAATATAATATATATGTATATATATTATTCAAACCCCCCCCCAGTTATTTCCATTACTATTTTAATTCTCCCACATTTCCTACCCCCCCCCCACACACACACAGGAGTTTGAACATCGCAGAAAGAAGAAAAGCCACAACACCCAGAAAAAGGTATGTGTAAATTTCTCTTCCTTTATGCTACATATATTTATTGGTAAATATACATGTACGATGCCCTAGGAATCCTTGAGTAAAAAGCCAATGACATTTAAACAGGGGCACTCCTAAACAGAAGCAGGCAAAATAGCCGTAAATATAATAGTTTGTTAAGAGGAGTAACATGAGAGTTTTCCCATAAATAATATCCATAAAATAATCTAATATTCATTTCCATCCTCTTGCTGCCCAAGTTTATGTATGTCTTTTTGTTTATAGAAGGAATTCATTATTTTTAGGTTATTATAAACTACAAAGTCAATCCATTTTTTACCATTCCTGTTTAGAGTATGTTCTCCATGTATTCCTATGTTATTATTAATTTTCATGTTTCCAATTCTTGCATTTAAGTCTCCTGCTAAAATTACGTAATCATTTTTATTTATTTTATTATACCGAATAAGAAACTCAAGGAGTTTCATGCCGAATACAGAAACTATATAAAGTTCGGCGATTCCAAGCGTAAGCAAATACCTGGATAGTGCAACTGACCCATGTCGCCGAATTGAAGCCTTTGGCTCTTCATATAATTAATAATTTATTAGAACACCTTCTTGGCAATTCTCATAGTAGGGTATGTAAGTTTTCTTCGCTACAAACTTGGTATTAACTAGGTCTACCTACTCACTGATGAGACCTCAATAAAGGTTGAAAATGGTCTGGGTAGTGACCTTCTCTCATAATGTAGAACAGTAACACAGCTCCTAGGAGCTAAGTTCACATTATGGGAAAAATACCAAGAATAGTGATCCGAGCTTACTCCACCCTTACTATGAGTTGCCTCAGTGCTGCACTACCAAATGGGTCAGTTGCACTATCCAGGTATTTGCTTACGCTTGGAATCGCCGAACTTTATATAGTTTCTATATTCGGCATGAAACTCCTTGAGTTTCTATATTCGGCATGAAACTCCTTGAGTTTCTTATTCGGCTAAGAAACAATATGGGATGTAATATCCCTTAACTTAAGTTCATGTCACCGAATTGAAGCCTTTGGCTCTTCATGTAATTAATAATTAAGTAAGGTTTATAGAGAGAGCATAGTTGTAAGGCCAGAAATGAAAAGACCCCATGGCCCTCGAGTACTCTACTAGCATGAGGGTCATAAACTCTTCTTATTTTATGAGGGTCATAAACTCTTCTTATTTTATGAGGGTCATAAAATAAGAAGAGTTGGCTGAAAATGCCTTATAGGAAAGGTTAAAGTAAGTGGATCTTCCTCAAAGTAGAAGAAGAAGAGGATAGATCCAGCTAGGGGTCCATGGGAGTGCCACTTCCCTTACAATCAAGATGATTGCCATTATGGACCTGTTGGTCCACGAGTCCTTATTTAGTATATTCGAACCACCAACCACACACACACACACACACACACACATGGTGGGCTCTCTTATCCGCCATTCAGGGGAAGTGCTCTCTAGGGCGCTCTCTAGCATCCTCCGAGAGATGAATTATTTTAACAATTATTTTCTTAACATTTATTGATATATCATAATAAGTATTATATATAAGAAGAGCCTAAATATATATATATAGGTATCCCTTGCTATATGCGGTTAATTAATCCTCGATGGACACCGCATATATCAAAATATAATTCTTATAATCAAAATATAATTCTTAATCAAAATATAATCAAATAATCAAAATATAATTATTAATGATAATAATTAAGAATTATTATCATTCTTAACATATAATTCATAATAATTATAATGAATTCTGCAAAATATGAAAATTTAAACGTCATTTATTTTTTAAGATGACATGTATTTATATATTTTATTTATACATATTTGTTACATAAAAACTATCTAAAGAAATATTTATTTTTATTTAGTAAGTATCTAAATATTTATTTTTTTTATAGAAAAAACTTATCTACCGTAAATTGAACAGTGATAGATTTTTTAACTCCATGATTTTGCGATAACAATCAATTTGTTTATCTAAACCGTGACTAACGTTCATGCTTTAGATCTTCAAATGGCTCGTATAGTTGATTCACCAAAGACTAGAGCTCTTCCGATGTTTGCTTTGCTTTCTCCGTTATCAAACCTTTTAATAATGTCAATTTTACTATCCAAAGTAATACGTTTTCGTTTATTACTCTTTTTCGAGGCCATGGTTATGAAGGGGGTAATGCTTTACATAATTTGAAAATTACGTGATATGAGGATAGGCCGTAAGCGTACACTGTAATACATACACATATACGCCTGTACGCGCCAAGCTCTGTTGATAAATTGAAGCACTGAGACTGAGGCAGAGAGTGAGTTACTAACGTAGGAGCATGACTCGTACCACGTGATCTGATCGGTTTCATTGACCAAGTCTAACGTTTTGCTTACTTTCAAACTTTTTGGGCCGCACTAATCTAATTTGATACCGCATATATCAAGTTTATGGTCACAATAATATTTTGTGCACTAATCAAAACCGCATTAACCAAAGCCGCATATATCAAGGTATACCTGTATATACGATACTGGTTAAATTAGTTATTTAGATCACAACTATTACACAAAACATGGTGCAGAGGGGAAGTTGAACGGTTCACCTGGAAGTTCGAATAGTAAATAATTCTTCGGAAACTGGTAGCGATTCTGAAAACATGGAAACAGCTGAGGATAAATGTCCCATTCCAGTAGTACCAAGAGGTAGGGATAGAGGGAGAAGACCATCAATTACCATTAGGCCAAGAGCAATCCTGCAAGACCAACCCAATTTCCAACTACAAATTTGTCGATGGCCCATAGTAGTAGTGCAGGCACTTCTGACCAGATCAAGATCAAGATAAGATAAGGAATCGTGACGTGATTGGTTGCTCATAAGGTAAGTGACGTCAGTTGTTAGCTGTAAATAAGTGACGTTATTGATTTGAATGGAAAATGAAGATATATTCGTGGATAAGGATTCGTGTCGTGATTGGTGGGACACTTTAAACCAAATAGGGGTAGGGTGAATGGGGGAAGCGACGTCAATGTCGTGAATGTGTGTTGTTATGAGATGAAGATTAGTGATGTAATTTTTTGTTGTAAATAAGTGACGTTGTTGTTTTGAATAGAAAAGGAAGATATATTATTGGATAAGGATTCGTGTCGTGATTGGTGGGACACTTTAAAGCAAACAGCAGTAGGGTAAATGGGGTAAGCGACGTCAGTGTCATGGATGTGTGCTGTTGTGAGATGTAGATAACTAAATGGTTTGCATAAGGCATTATGGGTGATGGATAGTGTTAAGATAGAGTTTAGAATGTTTGAAATTTCGCTGGGGCCACAAATCTGTCAGAACATCACTTGGTGTGTTTGGTTCGCATAAAACATTGTGGGTATTATTTAGAGATAAGGAGTGTAGACGTTAGGTGTTTGGACATTTCTTGGGAACATATGTATCTGTGACATCACTTAGCGTTTTGGTTTGCCTATCGAATTGTGGGTGATGTTTATGAGATAAGATATCGTGGAATTTCCCAGGGTGACACACACACCCATCAGGTTTTGTGCTTCTCATTGTCTATTGATGGCAGTAATAATTTTCCAATATAGTTTGGGGTATTTCTTTTCTGTTAAAGGCTGTTCATAGAGTAGAGTCGAGGTGGTGGCAGGGTTTCGAACCATTTCAGAATAATTAATTATATGGTGGTGTCCCCTCAAACACACATTTTTTTCTCATATACATAACTCATCTGAATATTTTGATTTGTCTACATTAAAGATCTTAAACTTCATTACTTTTCTAATTAACGTTATCTTTTTTACAAGCTGTTCGGCTATTGGTATTTTTAGTTTACAGTCAAGAGAAAAACCAAACGGCATTTAAAAAAATAAATTAAAATAAATGGGACTTAAATAGATTACAACAACTTTTGTATGTAGTCTAGAAATTCTAATAATTTTAATTACTTACAGTATTTCCAGAATAGCACTTCTTAATGCGAATACATATGCCAAAATATTTGAATTTTATATCCACAGCACAACACACACACACACACACACACACACACACACACACACACACACACACACACACACACACACACACACACACACACACACACACACACACACACACACACACACACACACACACACACACACACACACACACACACACACACACACACACACACACACAAAACATATGAGTTGAAATAACGATATTTCAGTAAATAACAAGAAAATCTAGTTGACCACATCGTTTAGATTTCCATCCATTTGTCACTCTGAATTAATTACATTCGCACGTTTCCTCATGCTATGTTTTCCCACACTTTCTGTCCAAAATGACATATAGAGTTGAGGCTATGTGTGATTTCCTGTTTTTGGAATTCTGATAGATTTGGTATTAGAACTCATAATTTTCTTTCTCTATTTTACTTTAAATCAGTTAACTACATTTCTAGCCAGAATAAATGATCAATAAATAAATAAATGTGTGTGAATTTTTTTGAGAAAATAAATACATAAATAAATAAAATGTGTGTGAATTATTTACCAACACTCTAGATATGCCAATAGTTTTTCTTGAAGATGTCTCATTAATTTCCAGTCCTCTTTCAGAATATGGGCACTTTAGACAGTATGTGTAATTCTCGTGATTTTCTCCATATGAGATTTCCAAACAAGTTGAATTATGGTTTTTACAGGAGAGGCAACAATTTTCCATCAAATTCTTCTTTGACACATTTCAGTTAGTTACAATTGACAGTTGTCCTCTCAGCCTGACATTTATTTCAGAGTAGGGAAATTTATACAGATATTTTGTCTATAAGTAGGGTTACAATATTTCTTGAAAACAATATGCAACAATGTCAACCATCAAAAAAATAAATAAATAAACTAAAAATTAAATAAAGAAAGAAAGAAAGAAAAAAATGTAAAGAAAAATAAAAGGTTTACCTTCAAATAAATTTTTATGGTCACAGCAAGCAAGAAATTCATCAGCTTTTCAAAGTTTTCAAATGCATGCCCATATTGTTTTCATCATTTGGTATCATTTAAACCAAGAACAGATCTTACTATAAAGTTCGAAATGCTTTCAATTTTTCTCTTCCCATGGCGTGCAGTATTTGATATTTGCATGTTGATTCACTTGTTATATGCACATTACGATACCTTTTTATTTTCTACAGCAAGCTTTTTAACAGTTTAAGTAATGTGATGGGCTAAAATATCTGCTATCTCTCTCTCTCTCTCTCTCTCTCTCTCTCTCTCTCTCTCTCTCTGTAAAATAATCAAATTCTAACAGTTGTATTGTTAGAATTTGGTACGACTGTTTTTTTTTCTAGTCTGGTGAAAGTATCTACAGATATAGTAAACAAATTGACACTTTTCAGGTGAAATCTTCTCCACTAAAAATTCTGGCTAATAATTTAATACCCGATTCCTTTTGCTTCCAAAAGTTGACACAGTTCCTGAAAATATTTGAGGGCTTCCATGAACAAATTAGACTTTAAATGCACTGAATGGATTTTCAAAAAAAAAGTCCCTGGTTAGTTTGTGGCAAAAAATTTCACAAGGAAAAAAAAATCCATTTGCACTTTATTCATTTCAAAACACACAATTACATTATTAACTATCACATCTGTCTTTTGTTTTGTTCTCCTAATGAAATAGCATGTGTCGTCAAGTTTTGAAAAAAAAATAAAGTTTCCATTGACAGTCATATGTTTTAAACTTTTATCATGTACAAATGTTTGAAAAGAAAAGAAAAATATACCTTATTTTCTAAAGCAAGCTTTTAGTAGTTTAGTAATGAGATGGGTTAAACTATCAGCAGTCTCTCTGTAAAATAACCAAATTCTAACAGTCGGATTTTAACCATGACTGTTTTTTTCTAGTCTGGTGGAGGTATCTACAGATATAGTAACAAAATTGTCACTTTTCAAGTGAAATCTTCTCCACTAAAATTCTGGCTATTAATTTAATACCCGATTCCTTTTGCTTCCAAAATTCACACGGTTTCTGGAAATATTTGAGGGCTTCCATGAAGAAATAAGACTTTTAATTCATTCAGTGTATTTTCAAAAATAAAGTCTCTGCTTAGTGTGTAGCAAGAAATTTCACAAGAAAAAAAAATTAAGTAAGACCATATACATATATATGGTCTTACTTAAATTGCATAACACATCAACGACACCCATTTTTGCATTTAAGTTTACACATTTATTTGAGTGAAATATTATTTACAAATGGTATTTACTGAATCTAGCATACAGAAAATAAATAAAGTGAAAAATACCATCTATTTTCTGTTCCTTGATCTTCTTATTGTTAAATTTTCACTGTTGTTCAAAGATTCTTCCCATGCTTGCGAAATTGACATCGTGTGGTTTTTGACAATGTGACTCTCATCTGAAAGTTTATTCATTTGTGACCTTTGGGTATTTGTTACTGTAGTAAAATTAAGGGTTATATTATTATTTTTTAAACCAATACACATATTTTTGAGCTTTGATATAAGCACAGAATCTTTGGCAATGTTTCCAAAAACCTATAAAAGTACACGGTATGTTTTCACGTTTTGGGCATCCAATTTCATTTCAATCTACAAGGTCCGCCTATTAAAATCGTTAATATTTTTGATTTTTCTCTTCTTTGGTGAGCAATATTTGATATTTACATGTTGAATCTATTATCCAATTTCTTATTTTGTCCAGAGATAGTGAACCAATTTCCCATTTCAGCTGATGATTATATTTTATTAACCAATTTTGTCAATGCATATCTTACAATAATTCCATCAGAAATACAAATTTCTTTAGGAAATAAATTGGAACCCTTTTTCAACAGAAATTGTACATCAATTATAGCAATGATAACTGAAATTAATGATTAATGATTACAGTGCCTGCTAGCGTCCTTAGCCCTCCTTAGTGCTACAAGATGGATTTTTATTATTTTTTATACAAAATAAGAGAATTGTATAGGATTGTTAAAGATAAAATTAAATATTACAAGCAAATATAAATAAATTAATAAATATATTTATATATTGAGAAAAATTGGAGGTGCTAGAGTTCCGAAATGCCTATGCACGAGCCGCCTCTGTTTGTATGAAGTAGGAAATATATTTTAATTGTATACACAAATACTGTGTATACAATTAAATGTATAATCACACTTTCTCAAATTTAGAAAAACACTTTTCTGAACTGAAACGTGTATTTCTGAAATTATGTTTCTCTGTTATTCTTAGAATAAAAGAGAGAAATATTATGGAAAGCAAAAAATTGCACGCACGCATTCTCTTACAATGATGCTAATGCAGATATCACATTAAAAAAGTGATTTTTCCAGCATTTAAATGAATCTAAATACCGGCCTTTTTAAAGGAAACATCATTTCTGATAGTTATTTTATTACAGTTGCTAGGGATAAAGAATAAACTAACATATGCAGGCATAAACTTCGATCTACCATCTCTCAGACTATTGACGTATGATGAAACCCCATAATTGTTTGGAAAGATGAAAGCTTCGTTCTCGTTAGTAATAAGAAGTGGACAAAATACTTAAGAATTTAAGTATTTTGACAGAAACATTAGTAATAAACTGAATATATTTCACATGATACCATAGAATGAAGTTCTTTTGACTGCTGTAATGTTAATACAACATCCTCCACTTTTCTCAGGGACTTTAAAACATGAACAATGTGTTTCACCGCAACCACCTCAAAACTGCTTCTTTTCTTTCATTCCATTTGCCTCTGTTCTCTACAACTGCCTTCCGTGTAAGGTGTTCTCTAACAACTACAGCCTTCAGCTGAAAAATGCCAATAGGTTCCTTCTTTTCCAACCCTCGCTGACATCCTACACATAGCAATGATGTACTATACGTTATTCCACCACTCGCTCGTGTGCAGAAATGACATTAAAATATTTTCATATTAAGCAACATACCTATAAATATAAGGAACTGTTTACCTTTGCGCGAATTATGCCATTCTTATTGTATAAAGAAATTCGCAGTCCTAATATAGTTCATAATTCACAGTTCGTATACATTTTCTACATTTTAACAGGATTAAAACCCTAAATTAAATATCTAAATGTCATCTTCTTAAACTAATAGTATAAAGGAGTAATAATAGATTATGTAAATATATAACGAAACTTGCAAGTATATTCAAATAATACCGACATCTTTGAATATCACCCCGTTGTATACAGTTGCCCATGTCAACAAGGCTGTCATTCCCTATATATGTGCAGCTATTAGATCCTTTATGATCCAGATTAGCAGAATATTTTACAGAATACAATATGGCGATCCCTGATTAATTAAACGAAGAAAAAACTCCAGTTGTCCAAATGGAATTCTACCATTTATCATTACCCTTTAACATTTTTATTGCACCATATTTAAATTTCAAATGTTCTACACGTTTTAATATATTTCAGTATCGGTTATTACATTTTTTTTCATTTTACCTTACTTTTGTATATATATCTGCACCAATTTTCCATTCGATATTAAACCAAGAAAATTCTCATTTACCTTTCCTCTGATTTAATTCTCCACGACTGGCACTCATCCGTTTTCCCAATTACCATCTAATTCTAAATAGAAATCATAAAACAGGTAGGGATCATTCTCATTTATTTTCAAGGTCGATTTATTTCTTTAGCATATTTATATCAATAATTCAATATTACCAATCTTTGTCTTTTACTAATATTCAGTCGACTGTAATAATCATAATTATCATATTTATATTTATCATATTTGTTGCGTAATGGAACCTGTGGAGCATTCAATATTAAACATACGCACGGAATCACAGTAAGAAGATTTTTTAAAAAGTAAATAAATTTTCGCGTTTAATCCTAAACCAAAAATCTGGCTACGATATGTCGATGACGTTTTTGCTGTCTGGGGTCATTCTGAACAAGACTACACTTCTTTCTAGATAAAATCAACCATCTTCATCCTCACATCAAATTCATGCTAGAAAAAGAATCTCCTTAGGGTATTTCCTACCTGGATGTACACATCCAAAGAAAAGAAGATGGGTCTATCTCCACTTCTGTCTATCGTATGCCGACGTTTTCAGGTCGCAACATTCACAATTCCTCTGCTCATTATCTATCTCAAAAATTTGGCATCATTAAATCATTAGTAACCAGACCACACAGATTCTTCTCCTGCGAAGAAGCTTTAAACCAAGAATTGGAAATAATCAAAAATACAGTCATACGAAATGCATACAATCCAAAAACAACTCCAAAAATCATCAGTCACTTACCCACACTTCAACTTAGGCAAGAACAAGCCCGTAGGATTCTTATACCTTATGTCAAAGGCACCACAGAACGTCTTTCAAAAATTATGAAGAAATATAAATTGGCTACTACCTACAAACTAATCAACCATATCTACAATTGGCTACCTTCTCCTAAAGACATACTCTCACTTCTGATGCTACCTGTCGTATACGAGGTCCTATACTCCTGTAAATTGTCCTACTATGGAGAGACAGGTCCATGATGAAAGATCCATTTACAAATGCATTTCGAAACATCCAGACCATATCCGTCTTATCAAACCGCAGAAATATCTGGATTCGCACAACATGGAATTGAAAGCCCAAACCATAGGATCCATTGGAAGAAAACCAAACTTCTCCATAGATCTTTATATAAACATGAACGCTTATATAAAGAAAGTGCTGAGGCCCTACGTCACAGACCCAATTTGAACCGTAATGACGTTCTTACTATCCCTAAAGTCTGGGAAATTGCCATCCTAAATTGCGTAAAATATTTCTTTATTTATAATGTTATATTTTATATCTCATTTTAATGTAATCTTTTTTTTCTCTTCAGATATATTTTAATTTAAGAGGGATGTCATCTTGTAAGCATGCGTATAGAGGGATTCGTTTGTAAGCATGCGCCTTGACTGTATGCGATTCCTAGTATTGTTTGAATTAACTGTACTGACGATGTCCTATGATACTTAGGTGAAATATTTATTTATTAAAAAAAATGTTATTAGTGTGGTTACGTGTGTATGTTTAGTCATTTATCATATTTATTCTAAAGTGACTTAAAGGTATCAATTTAAGGTCCTCTGTTAAACATCGACCTCCTTAATCTGGCTGATTTATTGGTTACGCTGTTGTGGACAGTGATATCTTATCTCGTATAGGAGCATAAAAGGTATGCAAGGAATTTGAAGAGAAGTCATCACTATTCAAATGGAGTACAATAAACATGAAAATCATATTAGAAACTAAAAATGCGCAAGAACGTTTTCGAAGGAATAAAAGTCTAGCACCTTTCAGAGCGAAATGGTTCTATTAAAAGGAATAAAATTCCTTATCGGACATACAATTAGCATAAAAAGTGGAGATGAAGATATTCTATGTCTGGAGTAATTATTTTGATAAAATTATAAATGAGACATCAGTGGCAGAACAGTGGTAGGACATATTCAAGAGGAATAAAGTACATTTCGATAAAGATAGAAAAGCCAGCAGAAACGTGAATTGTGAAAAGTCAGCTAGAGTAGATGACATACGATCAGAACAAAAATACTCAAGTATAGAGGTATAAAAGATTTATATTGGGTGCATTGCATAATTCAGAAGACTTACTGGATAGCATAGGACTTATTTATGATCATATTTCACTATGTGACCATCTCTTCTCCTAGTAAGCATGAGCGCAGGCTTCATAGGCTGCAGTCATCAGCAGATTTTTACTTTAAGGCATATACTCGAGAAATCATGGGAATAAGACAAAGATCTGTATTTATGTTTTGCAGGTCTGCAAATAGCATATAATAAGGTGCCAAGAGAAAATCCACCAAACGGTTCAATTATATGGTGTAAATGTAACATTGCACAGATATTTTTCTTTCTGTAAGTGGATCACATTATAAAAGAACATGGAAATCAACCTAATATCAAAAGCCGGAAATATTGAACTCACTTCTTTACTTTACTGATGTTATACTCCTAAACAACCCAGTACAACTCTTCAGGATTTTTAACTAAACTGAATTGATGTAACAGATATGGCATTAAAATCAACAATAAAAAAGACAAAGATTATAAAAATATGCAGGAACACTGAAAACATCTACTGAATTCTCAATAGAAAAACGTATCGAACAAGTAAACACCTGTCGAACCAGAAATTTTGTGCAGTTTTAGCAAGATATCAAATTAAATATGGAAATTAATAACTGAATAACAATAAAAAAACTGGTGTATGAATAATTTGAATGAAATGTTGGAATAACAGAGAAAGCAGAAAAACACTAGATTCAGACGCATGCAAGACAGTGTTCAAACCAGTTTTACGTTATGGATCTCATGGGTTTAGAAATAATTGATCAAAGACTGGAGACTGAAGATATCAGAGCTCTGATAAAGATTGGGAGAGTGAAACGATAGCATCAATAGCAGTATAATATTAAATATGAGGATATTAAGAAATAACTTTTCATTGTTACCATTCAGAAATGTGTTAGCAGAGCTAATCGAAGGTGGTTCGGTAGCTTAAACAAAATCGGAGAGACTCCCCTGAAGGCCAAGATCCAAATGGACTGATGCAGTTAGAAGACCAATACGGCGCATCTGACAATGTTAGAGATGTGAGAAATAAGTAATTAAGTTTGGGAAAAAAAAGAGTTGATAGAAAGTTATCAATGATGTAAATTTATCATGTCATCATAACATCTTATTACACTTGAGCTTACCTTTGAAGAACAGATAATGATGATGACTTTATAAATATTAAAACATAGTACAATATATGAATTCATTCTATATAAACTTGAATTAGAATGACTTGCAAGTTGGTTTACTGACAGATTCATTAAAAAAGTTGTTTCTGGATGCTTGCGCATGGGCATTATCCGATGCTAGCAATCGTTTTGCACCAATGGTATCGCCTATTAACAGTGCCATTCCGCTGATGTAATCAATTTAACTGCAATAAAACTACTTTCTGAATATTAAATAATAACAATAATAATACCAGAGGGTCTGGAAAGTTCTGATGAACACCTAGAACAAAAATTATATATTAAACCAACTATAACCACGAGAATATAAGAATATACGAATATAAGTTACCTTAATGACTCTGCTATTATTATGTTGTTTCTTGTGATTATGTCAGTTGCTTTAATATCATTTTTGTTCTAGGTGTGATCAATACACTCCAAGCTCACCCTCGTATATAATATTTCATATTCTATAAAATGAAACATTGACTTTTATTTCAGGTTATTTCAGTCATCCGATAATACGTGGGATTATCGGATCTCTTCCAGTTGAAGAATTTCATAAATATTAATGCTTGTAGTGGAATTTAAACATCCTCTTCGAGTAAAGCTACTATTCGATCTTCTAAATCTATTCTTACATTTAATGTGGAGAAATGTATGAAATTTGATTCTAGGACAATTTAAAAGAACTTTTCTAGTTCATAAGAGCCTACGAAGCTGATTGATGTATCAGAAGATTCAACACTCCTTTAAGAATATCACATGCATTAAATGCACACAGTAAAACCAAAAAGACGTCAGGATCAAAAGGATTCTCCGAAGAATAGTAGTCAATTGGGATTTGAATGCAATAACTATCAACCAGGATATCGAAAATACGTGTCCACTTTGGTTTAGGTCAGTAGCAGCTGACCATATAAAGGCCTCTGTGTCAGATTCTATGGAAGGGAAGCTGTTCTTAAGCTAAACTCCACCGATACAAATAAATAGCACAGATTACCCTGATGTGGTGATGTAGACTGACGAATTGTGGAGTACCATTCAGATGGACTGGTGTTAAGGTAAGAAATTTGATAAGTGATAAAGAGTGCATACGAAGGGTGTGGAGTTTCAGGCTTATAACGTCCCAATTGGCCGAAAACACTGAATTTCATATTAAACTAATGCTGTCTTCAAGATCGATACTAAGTTTGAAAACAATCGCTGTATCATTTACAAGATAAACTATTGGACTCAACAAATTACAGTCTTTCTGTTTTCCCTTACACGATAAATGAAGTTTCTACATCGTTTATAAGGTAATAGAGGATGATGATAAGAGGGTCAAAGAAATTATAATATCAAATTCAGTTTTTAACATATCAGTAAAGCGCTCTAAAATACCTTTTTCTTTTTTTTTTATTTTCTCTCTCTCTCTCTCTCTCTCTCTCTCTCTGTATGGCAATGGAAAATGAAAACCATGCTCGTCGGTGAACCACACGCATTCCCAAGAAATCTCGGGAGATTTCAAGGACTCCATTCCGAAACTTATGTCCACAGTGCACACATTTAATGCAAAGTGAGCCAGTGGACTGTCCTCATTGGCTCAAGGCATGTCGTTTCGAGAAAGACTTGCAGTATTCCCATTTTGACAGATTATAAAAAAGTATTTTAATGTCAAATGTGAGCGCAGTAAATATAATTTTCACAAACGGATTGTTTTTATTCTAAATAAAATTTTTCTCAGCAATATTTCAAAGTCTAATAATTCGCTACCATTATCAGACTCTGATGAGTCAAATGGATTTTACTTAAACTCGTGCAACGTATACTGTTAGGCTTCCTTTGTTGGTTACGTAAAATACTTTAGCCGAACTTAAAAATTCGCATGGCTGTTCTTGAGGCTGTATTCGTGAAGAGTAATCCAATTTCCTGCTTTTTAAAGTTTTTAAAATAATTATCTTTATTTTTTATTTGTTGTAACAAGCTCATCAAGAATGTTTAAAAAACGCATTACGAATAAAAAGTAGAAGAATCCTAAAGGAACTAAACAAAAAGAAGGGGTAGTGTGAGCAGAGATTCTAATAAAAAAAATCGACGGAATTCTCAAGAATAAAAACGAAAAAGAAGTATGCAACCTTCTGGAGAACTATTCGATGTAAAGAACGAAAGAATTCTCAAGACTAACAATTTAAAAAAAAACTAAATTCTGAATATATTTCCAAAAAAAATTGTTATGAAAAAAAACTGTTAAACTGTTGATAAAAGAAAAAGAATTCACTGAATTGAAGAAAATTCTTTTCATTATGTTTCCTATTAATTTTTGTGATTTCCACTCAGGACGAACTCTGTCACAGCACACGTCAATCATTGGTACATTTGAGCTGCATTAGCACTCATTTCTCATGTCTGCCACAAAAGCAAAAACTAAAACAATCGTGATATTCCGCAAGTTTATCGAACAAATTTCTCAAACCTCTTGCAGTCTGTGTTCGGTCTGATAATCTCCTCTGCCTATTAGAAATCGGCTGTGTAATACATATCAGAGAACTGTGTATGGGAGAAAGTATCAAGGAAAGAAAGGACACAAGTGGGGTTTCATACAGCTTGGAACCTGGCCTTTTCTGTTAACATTTACGTCAATATTTCATTGAATGCCAGATAGATATTCAGCTGTTTGCAGGCAATGTGATGCTTGGAAGGGTTATTTTTAATAGCCCAAATGCGGTGACCCTTCAGGAGGATTTGAATAAGCTGGATAGGTTGTTGGACGATTTCTGCAATTTTGAAAAGGACACCGACCAGCAGAGACAGAACAGTCGTGAATTTATTGTATAGAGCCATATTCAGACTATATCTTGGTTATTGTGTTCAAATATGGTCACCAGAATTTCTTATGAATGAAATAACATTGTTAAGGATACGAAAGGTACAAAATGAATAACGATATAAGAGCTGTACAATGTTAGTCATGAGAAGAGATTGAGCACGAAAACTACAGTTTCGTGGATAGAAGATGAAAGGGTGACAAGATTGCGACATTTAAATTGATAAGAAGTATTTACAGGATTGATACAGGGGAAATTGTTCACATGATAGAACAAGGGAAGGAAGAAGAATAGAAGTTGCGAAAGGAGGTAGTGAACAGAAGGCTAAGAAGTGGCTTTTTTGCATGTACCTGATTGAGTTAATGTCCAGACGGTGACCAGGTTTAAGGTCTGGTATGACAGGTTTTGTATTGTCTAAGACTGGACTCTAGCGATGTCTTACAACTCCATGGAAATCCTGAATAATAATCTCTTGTGGGCAGTGCTCCACAGATATTTAAATATCGAAAACAATAGAGAATAATATGAAGATTTTCAGCATTATAATAGATGTTGCATCACGCAACTATCTTAATTTTAGTGGAAATCTTTAAACTTCAAGAATGAATGATTTGACTATCAGCTTTTCTCAAAAATGAAGGCTTAATTTCAACCTGAGATGTTGATCAGTTGTTATGTTCCAACATTGTTCCTCCATTGTAAATGGCTTGTTTCTTTTGTGTACCACTATTGTAGAAATTGTTGTATACGAAAAGTTATTGCACACATGTAGTACATTTCTGTGTAGTAATAGTTCACTGAAGGTTTTTTGGGTGTCAGAAACACAACTTATACTTGTTATAATCGAATTAAACACAAAACATTTCATTTATCCAACAAAATGAATTTGATCGAAGGCTTGGTTGACTGAGTGGTTGGCGTATCCGCTCTCTCCAACAAATGTGGATTCGAATCTTCTCCGTAGCACGAATATTTATCATGATCTTTAGGTGGGAGTTGAAATTCATCCCCCACTGAAGGACCACCACCCCAATTATCGGAGACCTAAATTAACTTGAAATAGTTCCATGTTTGGTGTTTAGAGCAGCATTTGTATTCATTTTAAAATATATAAAATGAATACAAATATAGGTTTACCCAATAACATTCCGTGAGTGGGGCCAACAAATAAATAAATCAACCCTGGTAGATGAATACAGAGAAAAACTTCCTACATTTGATATTCGAAAACCCACAGCCTGATATTTTGTTCATATCTTCTCTATCTGACACCTTAACCGTTACTGTTATCACATTTAATGCGATTAATTTAATTATTATTTCACTACTCAACATAAATCCACTCATAAGGAAGGGCACCTTCATATTAGTTTTCCCCTCTACTTGCCACCCTCCAACACAATTTCTTATCGATATCTGGTATTGGTCTGAATCATCCTTCAAGTGGATAAGGACCCTTGTATTACTCTGATGTGCTGCCATCAAACAACATCTAACATTATATAAAGTAGAAGCAGCTCATTCTAAAAAGAAGAGGAAGAAATAAATGCATATATTCAAATAGCAGACATTTATACCGGCCTGGTTAACTTATCCGGCATAAGTCTATTATTTGACCCGTTGCGTGTCTACTAACATCCACGGGTTCGAATTCAGCCGTGGGCGTGTGACGTTTGTGATTGTCTAGATCAGTGGTCTCCAAACGTTTCGCCGTGAGGGCCACATTGGGTACTTCAGCACAGTTCAGCGGGCCGTTCTAAAAAGCAACTCTAGAACTAGATATATGAATTTTATTGAAAGCAGATAAAAATTTATTACAGAGTATGTGAGATTAAATGATCGTATATTAATAACAACGAACACTATCAGCGAATTCTCATGTTTTTATCACAAATTATAATAAAACCATTAATGTGAATGATGTAACTGTGTTTGTGTTTTTAAAATCTTATTAAACTCAGGTTCAAATTTAATTACAAGTAGCGATTTCAAATGCTCATCAGATAAATTGGCCCTGTATTTTGACTTGATATATTTCATTCGGGAAAAAGTTTTTTCGCAAAGATACGTTGTCCCAAAAATAGAGATAAATTTACAAGCAATTTTCTTCAAATTTGCTTGTAAAATTTTGTAAAATTCAAATTTTGTTTCTTCGTTAATCCATTTTAACTGATCTATTACTTAGATTACGGTTACTTTTTGCTATTCGGGAATATATTTTGAACACAATTTTAATGAATGCATTTGAAATCTATCAACACCCCGTGTGTTTTTTTTCGCGGATTCTTATTGATAAATTAGTCCAATTGGCAGGCCGAATAAAATCATAACCCGGCAGTCTAGATTCCAGTTCATATAACCCATCTTAAATACGTACCATGGAAATATCTGGAAAAGCCTGTTTTGTAAATCTTGACATTTCATGAGCAATTGATCCAATCATGAGAGTCGGCCTGATTAATTTTACAAATATTTATTTCAATTTTAATATTTTAGCTCGGTTCTTCGCAGAATACACCCTGTATCCAAGAAGAAACCGAATTTTTGGAAAATAGAAGAAACTAGTGGCGCTACCTGTTGTATCTTTTTGTTGTCGAAAGCGGCAGCCTTCATTAGTGTTGTGTCCACTGCTTATAACATTTGTTTCATTAGATGCCGAGTTATGGTGCCAAGAGTGACAGTGTGTTTTGATGAACGGTCGGAAAATGAGTTTCAAACAGAGAGCTGCGCTTGACTTTTGTGTTAAACTTGGTAAACGTTTTACTGAAACGCATCAAATGTTTCAATAAGTATACAGTGATGAATGCTTATCCCGTACTGAAGTTTACGAGTGGTTAAGCAATTTCAGAGTTGTCGTGAGAAGCCTGAGACGAAAAGACGGCCGTCCAAAAACTGAACGAAGTTAACACCCAAAAAGCATGATTTCATCAAAGAAAACCCATAATCGTCCGTGATATTAATTGAAGATGAATTGGGATTCCAAAATCAACTGTGCACAACATTGTAACCGATAGTTTGCGCCTTCGTAAATTGAATTCGCAATTTGTTCCCCACAAGTTGACCGAAGACCAAAAAATATATCGAATTGAACACTGCAATGACCTCATTAAAACTGCCCGTAAGGAATCAAACTTCCTTGAAACGATCGTTACCGGTGACGAAACCTACTGTTTTGAGTATGAACCCGAAACAAAGCGCCAGAGTGTTGGTTGGAGTCCACCAGAAGAGGAAAATCCGAAAAAACGTCCCTTAGGGAAGTCAAAAGTAAAGACAATGCTGATTTATTTCTACGATTCCAAGGGCATTTCCACAAAGAATTCGTTCCGCCTGGCCAAACGGTCAATGATGAGTTTTATCTCGTAGTTTTGAAAAGATTGATAGCCAGTATTCGTCGCGTACATCATGAATATCGTGACGACCTACCGTTCGTCAAAACACACTGTCACTCTTGGCACTATAATTCGGCTTCTAATGAAACAAATGCCCTAAACAGTTGACACAACACTAAGGAAGGTGGAATGAAAATATTTACACATATCAATACAATGAGACTCTGGCAAATATAATGTCATAAATTAAAACGAAATCAAAATTCTAAAATAAACAACAAACATAAAGTTGCGAAAGCGAATTCAAATATCGCTTTTCTAATGATATGCTAACACGATATTTAAAAACCTTACTTCACAAACAGCACGATTTGGGCTCGTTCGTGCAACAAAGGGATAATAGCTATAAGTTTACAAAGAAGCCAGGAGGCGCTGCAAAAACTATTGATAATTTATCGTCATGGCAAAAAGTAGTCATAGTAATATTATATTAAAGCTCTCAATTTTTAACCAAATGTGGAATTCGGTTAAGTATCAGATGAAAACATGTAACTTCGTGTTTACCAATTCTGCTGGTTTTAAACTGGTAAGTAAAATGGGAATATATTTTCTTCTTTTTAATATTATAAGCAAATAAAATGGTATAACAAAAGTTCGTAGACTAATTCTATTTTTTTTTTTTATTTCGCTGTTGTGTAAGCTATAATTAAGCAGTGTTTTTCTGGCTAGGTAAAAATGGAAGTCTTGAAATACGAGGTCTTAGACAGGGGCAACTCGTGCATAGACACTGCGGAACTGCATCACCCCCAATTTTTCTTGATATATAAATATATTTATTAATTTATTTATATTTGCTAGTAATATTTAATTTTATGATCAACAATCCTATACAATTCTCTTATTTTGTATAAAAAATAATAAAAATCCATCTAGTAGCACTAAGCGGGGGGGGGGGGTGCAAGCAGCACTATGTTTTCCACAGTGTGATATTGTTACGCGTGCAAGCATATGCACGTCATAGTGAGATACGAGCTATTATCGTAACGCGGCACTGTCTGTCGCGCAGTTCTACTGTTGTTTATATGCAGTTTGCGCCAGTAGTAGGGTGTTCGTAGTGTTTATCGTGTTTACTCCGTCTCTTTAAATATTTGTACATTATAATTAAAGGATTTAATTGTAATGTCCAAAAATTGTAACTCCATTCCTTTAATTACAATTAAAGGAATGGGTTATATTTTTAAGTAATTTTGAATTATACTAAACTGTATAATTTTATCGATAATAAACAATATTTTTTCATGTTTAATTTTTTTTACCATAATTTTGATATTTATCCAAACACGTATACACTGTATTTACTGTGTATGGATATTTCGAAAGTTGCTGCACCCCTACCATTTCAAGCCACAAGCCTCCACTGGTCTTAAATTGGAAAAATTGTCCTGGATCTTGACTTCTCTTGAATCATAAATAACTGGTATTATCTTATTATCGCTTCTAAAAAGCAATATCTTAGTTATACTAGAGTATAGAGTGCTTCAATTTGGCAGAAGTGAGATATTGAAATGGAGGATATTATGCATCCATATTGAAGCCTGTGAAGCATTTAGGTACCATATATTAATAACTGATTATTCATCTATCAGGTTCATCATTGATTAATTTAATATTCTGGCATAGAACTGTTAGAGTATTGAACAGATATTTTGTTCTCGTGGCTTTCTGTCTGTTCTCCAACCAGTCTTGCAAAAAACAGTTGATAGGCTGCTGGGACGTAATTAAAATTATCAGGCATACATACAGTTTGTATGTATGTATGTGAAGAGTTCGTGTCTTTTTAAGTAGTGCAAACGAAGGTAACTCCGATGCTGAAGGTTATATTCTCATGAGCTTCCTGGATAATTTCGAGACGTTTTAAAAATTTCTATGTTTGGCTATAAAATATGGAGGGATCCGTAATATTATCCATTTGGAGGGATATGGAGGGATCTTTTAACAGCCTCTTAAATTTTAATGGTGCTACGTAATGCAGTGATCTGATATCTCCATTGGATATCAGGAATACTGAATAGTTAAATATATCGAATATTTGAGAAACATAACTATGGTTAAGTTAAGTACAACTATCGATTCAGTTCAAAATTTCAGAACTCACAACGGATTACGATAATATATGTACTATGAATTTTCAAATTAAATTAATGTTTGAGCTATAAATCGAAAGTTCCTGAAGTTGATTATATGGAATTTGTTTCGCTTTCTCTAAGTCTAAATTAAAAGTTCAATTTCCAATTTTGTTTAATTTATTAATTTATCACTTACTTTAGAAATCTAAAATGTTTAGTTCTAGATTCTAAATTCAGTTTTAAGAAAATAATAACCTAATGAAATTTTAAAACTGAAGTTTTTAAGACTAAAGCAAAAACTTTTCAATCTCAAATCAGAAATTATGAAAAATCAATGCTGTGGTTCGTATACTCATTATTATTATTATATTATGTATTATATTATTATTATGTTATGTATTATATTATTATCATATTATATTTTTGTACTGTATAATCTGCATTATATGCTTAATATAATTATTAATGCATACACACTTCGCAAGAAACTTGATCCTGGCTAGTGGTTTTTCTATTATTGATGGTTAGAGTAGGTAAGCTAAGATCCGTTTTCCGAGACGAAATTCAAAACTGCGTGTTGTTCACATTGAAAGTGACCAGATTGTCCTTATTCCTTTGAAGGATAGTACATAGATCAACGTTTAAGACACTGATCTAGTTGCAGATGATTTTCAAGCTGTACCGTCTATACACTGTATGATTTGTCAAATGAGTAACCTGAATGGAGAGTACTATCTCCTGCAAAGTTATGAATAGGATTAGTTGTGATTGAGTTATGTACGGAAGAAAGACAGTAGATTGCGAAATTCGACGAGATACCCAATTGGATACCCAATTACAGCAAGCAAGTAGACTAGAATTCCAGAGTCTACTTCAGACTCTGGCATTCTTGAGTCTTCTTGCCAAATTTATTACCTTTTTCCAAAGTTGAAATCCGCATTGAAGAGCGTCAGTGGATGGATGAAGCAAAAGAGAAAACGGCATCGTTACTGAAGCAGTTAACACCTGATGACTTGCATCTCTGCTTCCAACAACGGAAAATTCGTATGCAGTGGTGTATAGATAGAGGAGGGGAGTATGTTGAAGGGGATAACAATTAATTTGTACAATTGCAATAATAAACCACATTTTTGCAACCAGCCTAGTTATTTAATTGCCACATTTTGTAGATGGAAAAATACTAATTTTTTTGTTGAGAATGTTGTTTCAATTTTTAGCGTTCTTCAGATTAGAAACCAGAAATTGGAGTATTCAATACAAAAATGGCGATAATTATCTTATTATATCTATAAATTACGTGTGAAAATTGGGTGAAAATCTCTTCCACCTCCGTATGAGCCTAGCTAATCCACCTGAACTTTGAAGGAAGCTCTTTGCCATGATAATTAAATGATGACAATGAAGAAATACTGTTTTTGAAGATATCTGTTTGCTATCTTGGAAAAGTGTGACCTTGTGAAATTCAACTATGTTATGTATAAGAGACAAACAGTACAGTGTCACAAATCTCATCTACCATGCCACTCATTAGAGTACAATGAATTCCAGACTGAACTTATCACAATATTATATTTTATTTTTTTTATTTCATTGCCATCCACTGAATTTATAAACTTATGGTACTTCAGTGTCGTAGAAGGGCTAATATGTTTTCTCTTTTTTCAATTATTGTACTATTGTTGTTATTTTTTTAATATTTTAAATATTTAAGAAATATTGCTCTAAAGACTAAACATTGACGTTTTTCAAGCCACTGATTTACAGACTTTCAATAAAACGTGTGGTCGTTTCGCTCTGTGTGAGCATTTATCTCCCGACTTCATTTAGAAATCCTTACAATGCTCATATATCCCAAATTAAGAGGTTTTCTATAATGAGTATTCTGAACGCAGATATTCTTGATGTATATCAGTGGGTTGAAGACAATCTTGTGAAATTCAATGCAACTAAAATACAATCTCCTCTTATTTCTCAGAAAATAACCGCATCTCCCTTCACCTTTAATAATACTGAGCTCTCCACACAAAATCATGTCTCTTATTGGATTGATTTACATCTGTGGCCTTACCTGGTGTAACTACGTCGCATCCATAGTCTCCTCTGCACCCAAAAGGAAACAGGCTTCCTGTCAACTCTGAAACCAACCACTAAATGTTTAAATCCCAAATCCGACCTACCTTCGAATATTGTTTTCACATATGGATTGATTAGTACACCACCGAAACCTCTCTAGAAATGCTTGATGCAGTCTAAAAGAGGGTGATTCGGTGATCCTTCTCTACATACTCACTGCAGTCATCTATCGCATTGGGGTTGTGTAGGTATTCTGTGACTTCTAGAGATATTTTCATGAGAGCAGTTCCAATAAATTGGCTGGCACCATTCCTCTACTCTTCTGAAGTGTGCATACTCCAGCAGCCGGTGGTCACTATTCATTTACTGTCTCGCTGCAAAATTCTATCTGCATGTTGCGTTAAATGACATCATCTTTGACAGGAATGTTCTTCAGATAGCGGGAGATCTCAGTCAAATACCTTTTCATATCGCTAACTTTGATAGGTAAATGGTTTGCTGCTTGCACTCTCATATCTCATCTGGCATGACAATTCCTATAGCATGGGCTAGAAAGAGAAGGTATTTGGAAATATGCGAGAAAAAAAAATTAAAACCATTAAGGATTAGTCTTTGATTTGTATCTGTGAATTGGCAACTTGAATGGCGTTACGAAAAAGTATGATTTATGCAGATACTGGTGCTATCCTCGAATTTCAAAATGGAGCCAAGCTCACATTTCATTTTCAAACTAGCCAATCTAAGGAGGATGATACAGTTGTTTTGGATGATAGCAAGAAATCTGGAAAACCAATGGAATTGATATTTGGCAAACAGTTTAAATTATCAATATGGGGGCAGTGCCTGAAAACATTGAAGACTGGAGAAGATGCAAAGTTCGTTGTCCAGAAAAATTTGGTTGATACTTAGGTATCCAAAAGCTGTCGTCAGTATGCAGATCCACATAGGAAACATGAACAAAATCTCACTGTTCTGGAATGATTGCGGTTCAAGATGGACTTGGACACAATGACCTAGATCTGTTGATGAAAGAACCTTCTGATTTATAACTTATATTTGAACTATTGAAAGTAGAAGAATCTGAGCAGTATGATAAAGAATCTTGGGCCATGGATCCGGATGAAAAACTGGGTTCAGTACCGATGCTCAAAGATATTGGTAATTCCTTTCATAAGCAACAAAAAAATATTCCATGAAACTGCTGAAAAATATGCTGAAGCTTTGAATAGGCTAGAACAACCTTTGAAGAAAAGCCTGGGGAGAAAGAATGGATTGAACTGAACAAATAAAAAAAAACTGCCACTTCTACTTAATTGTTCTCAGTGTAAACTGTTTGAAAAGGATTATTACCTTGTTACTGAACATACCTCAACTGTTTTGCAGCAAGATCCTTATAATATAAAGACACTTTTCAGAAGAGGCAAAAGCTCATGTTGGTGCATGGAATATCCAGATAAAGCACGAAACGATTATTTGAAAGTTATGGAGCTTGATTCAAGCCTCAGACACACAGTCTTGAAAGAGTTAAAAGACTTGGAAGAAGCTGAAAGGAAGAAGAATGCTCAAGATAAAGCATTCTTTATCTTGAGCATTCTTAAAATATTTTAGTAATGCATTTGTATATAGTGACCGCTTTGTAAATATTTCATTAATATTATATTTGTGTATGACTTTTCATTATTTGTAGAATTCATTTAGGATTTCTAAACAAAATCATAGTCAAATTGTAATATTAATTTATAAATAAAAAGTAACATTCAATAATTTTGTAAACTTGAACCGGCATTCTCAGAAAATAAATAAAATTAAAATTTTATTTATTTATTTTATTAAAATTATAAAATTATAAATAAAATAAAATTATTATTTTCTTTTCTGAAGAAAACAAAAGAATAATAATTACCAAGGCAACTAATTTTCAGTTGCGGTCAGTTGGTGGATTGAGTTGTAGAGTAGTTCGACGAGTCTTTGAACTCTCTGGACGTGTTAAATAATAATAATAACCAGCGTTTGCAGATGATGCGAAACTGGGGGGAGTAATGCAGAATCAAGCGGATGTTATTGCCTTACGAGAGGATTTGAATAGATTGCATGATTGGACAGGTAAGTGGAACTATCAGTTCAATGTTGCAAAGTGTAAGGTTTTGAGGTTTGGTAGGAAACGATGGATACACTCGGTGGGGAAACGTTAACGGAGATAGAGGAGATGAGAGATATAGGAGTGATGGTGGACAACCACAAGTTGTGAAGACATCACATCGGATAATGACAATGATGTGAAGGACCCTGACATGCAAAAATAGAGAGATTATGATTCTGTTGTATAAGGCCTGGATCAGGCCTCATATGAATTATTGTGCATAGATTTGGTCGCTGGGTTTTCATGGTGACGAGGATGCGTTGGAAAGGGTCCAGAGAATATTAACAAAGGTGGTCGGTGGTCTTTGGAATGTGGAGTATGAGGACAGATTGAGAGAATGTAAGGTTCAAAGCCTCGTGAATAGGAGGAAGAAGGGGGGGGGAATATGATTGAGACTTGTAATAGTCAGGAGTTGTTATCGGGTCGACATCAAAGAAGTTTTTTATAGAGTGGTAGAACATCGGGCAATCACTAGAAACTGTGCAAGGAGGGTGTGAACGATATAATCTAACCAACTGTTGGAATAAAAATTTAGAATAATTGGTGGCATACAAAAAAATCCCACAAAACAAATCCACGTGAGGTTGAAACGCTTGGAAATCCCAGTTTTGATTTCGTTATTTTTCCTAAGAGTCCAAGATGGCAATCTGTTTTAAAAGATATGTTAAATTTCCCAATATGTAGATCGTAACAATTCCCTTTCTTTCGTGGTCGTCTAGTTGTGTGTTTATATTACATCAGATCAATTATGCGGTAAGATGATTGCTGTAAATTAATCATTAAAATGTAAATAAATGGGAATAGAATATTAACGCCAATTTAATGTTGCTAGGTATGGTTTTGCACTAAGCGCTAAATATCGTATGTTGTACTGTCGGTTTCCGGATGTTAAAAGAAAACTAGGATTCAATAGTCTGAGTGATAGAGAGTGAGCTAAGTGTGAAGGATAAAGAACGATGAGCGGACTAAGGACTAAATTCGCCTTACTGTGGACGATGAAACTTATCTCTCACATGAAAACATTCTCAAATATTCACATACCTAGTAAGACTAACATGAAGGATATTGTTACTAATGTTATGAAAGTCCTATTCAAATCTAGCCCACCCTACGCCAGTCAGGCCTACCTTATGGCGTGACTGTATGAGGAACAACAGCCACACGCCATTAGATTGGCCCCTGTCTCTAGTTTGGAATAGTTTCACTGCAATCGTTTTTTTTTTTTTTTTAATTTCTTTAGAAAATATGGTAATTTTACTTTCGAAATTTGTTTTTTAAACTTTACCTTAGTATCCTAAAATGCAAAGCACACATCCTTTTCGGTGTGTATAATGCTATGAATTGGTCCAGACCGCTTTCGATCTTTATTGAGGTATCATCACTGGTTCCAAACGCCTATGAGATACCATGGTTGAAGTAATGCTGAAGTCATATATTTCCAGTATACTAGGGCAATTAATGCGAAGTCATTGGTCTCTGTATACAAGAAGCCTAATCGTGAAGATACTTCAGGGTCAAACTTTGTTAACTTACTTTTGTATAAAGGATTAAACAAGAATATCATTTGTTGGCTTCTTTAATTTACCTTACAAAAAGTAAAAAAAAAAAATTAAACTAGCTCTAACTCAAAGTATTATGATAATCAGGATAACAGTTTTTTACTACTTATGTATGAGAAATATATGAAATTTGCATTCACGTTTTCTATCTGTTATTAGTCCGGCTCCAACTGCAGTGGTTTTTTTTTCCACGGATGCTGGAAAAGTGATCTCGCCACCTCCTCGGTAGACGCTTTTCCATGAAATATAAGCGTCTGTGCTCGCTGGCGTGGTTGGTTTTTCACTGAGTAGAATCAACAAGCTGAGCAATGAACCAAACAATCCTTCGGGGAACTCATTGTCTGGTGATCAGAGGGAATATACCAGAGAGGGAAACCCCCCCCCCCGTTTGAAAAAGGTTTTCACAGAGGTGAGGACCACTGAAATGATCTAGACCTCTACATTTCATTAGATGCTTGTCTATTTTATATCGCCTTTACTGACGTGACCTTGAGTGGAATTCCTTTTCTGGAAAATGTGCAACTTGTGGAGGATGATGATTTTCTTATTGGTGGATTTTTGTCTGTCAGTGAGTACAGCGGAGGTCTCTGCAGGTTATGTCTGGAGAAACCACCGCTAAGATTAATGGAGCGCAATTGGTTATCGAATCTTTCCGGTGACCATAATGATCAGATGAGAGACATCAGAGTAGAATGGTTTCAACTTTTCAGTATATAAAGGTTTCTGTCGAAATTTTTCATGACATGTAGCTTTATCCATTCTACATGAAATATTTTTAGTAGTGATACTTGGTCGTTTTCCTTTCTACTTTTATTAACTTATTTATTCCTTTCAAGACTTTCTTAATATCTCCCTTCTCTGATTGGATATAGGTTCTGAAGCAGAATCGTCTTGGCGTCTCTTACTTCACTTGTAGATAAATTCCTCTTTCCATACAGAACCAACACTGAGATTTGCGATTTGCGATTTGCGTTTTGAAAAAGTTATTTCTGACTTTTTATTCCAGGTGAATGCTTTATTTTTGTTTTGTTTCGTGGTTGTCTGCTTTCGTTCTTGTATATATATCCTGGAAGGTTTTGCTGAAAACATTACATATTCTTTGAAGACCGTTTTCATAGATTAAGCTGACCGACTGGTGTTCGGTATTTGTTGAATTTCTGATGATAAGCTGGTAGCACTAGAGGGGGTTGTTCTGCGGAGGACAATAATATTTAATTGATTCGGATACACCCTTTTTCACTAAACTAGCACAGTTGGAAGTGCCGATATTGCTTTCGGTTAGAAACACCGAGGTTCGAATCTCATCTGGATTGTGCAGAAACTTCATAAGTGTTTACAGATATACATAATCCAGCGGAAATTGGGCGGTTTTCCTTCTAACTCGGAAATACTCACAGAAGAGAAAGAAAGGTCGAAGACCACATACTTGGCAGAGAAGAAATTATACATTTGCCCAATATACTCTTATTTGCCTTCATACACTTTATGTAAGTGACCAACCAACCAACTTCATAGAATATGTCATCATTATTTGTTTAGACAGACCATCGAACTTATGACACATTATTAGTGTATATACGTTTCTTGTACAGTTATCGGCAGGGATCTTTGAGAAAAATGGGGAAAAGAGGAATAATTCGTTTTAAGAGAATAGACGAAACAGCGAAAATAAAAGATATCTTTATTGGCATAAACATGTGCTGACTCTGATATGAACTAGCTAAATTGGCCAAATAATTAAACATTATATTCGAATAATAATAATAGTATTATTGTACATTATGGTGCAGAAGTAGTACTTAATAACTATAACGATATATGTTGAGTAAATGGTTTATTAACACAGGAATATATGTGTACACATGACGATATATATATATCGTCATTTGTATGTATGTATGTATGTATGTATGTATATATATATATATATATATTCACAGCACAGAGAACAGTGCTGACGGCAACTTGACCTGGCAAAAAAAAATCGATAATTTTTGCAGCACAGGAGCAGGCCATTAAAACAATGTTATGAAGGAAAATACAAAAAAAGAAGAAAAAAATCAAGAAGACAGTAAATGTAGATTGTGAAAAGAAAAAAAAACGGTAGACCACATTATAAGTGGGTGCAGAAAATCTAACAAATTGAGTACCATAAAAGGCGTTATAACGTATCTAAGATACTTCAGTGGCATTTCTGCCAAAAATACGGGTTTCAAGTATCTAAAGACTATTCGAAGCATAGCTAAAATACTCTGGGATTTCAGAATCCACTCTGACAAAATCGTGGAATGTAATACGCCCGATATAACAGTGGTTTAAAAAATTGAAAACAAGGGTGTTTAGTTTATCGAAATATCAGTACCAGGAGATAGTCGGATTGATGGCAAAGAAAATGATACAATTACAAACTATCGCGATTTGCAAGTCGAAGTTAAACGAATCTCGAATTATATATATATATATATATATATATATATATATATATATATATATATATATATATATATATATATATATATATATATATATATATATATACATATAAAAACAAGCAATTTTATAAGCTAGGTTTTAATCTTTTTTCCCAAGTGAAGCAAACAGACAAATAAATTAAGTTGGCGCCTAAACATAGTTCAGGTCTGGGGCAACTCGTGGGCAATACCCAGGCCGATCACTTTCCTTAGTATTTCCCCCTACTGCAAAGCACATTCCCTTGCGGAGATGTATGATGCTATGCATTATAGGCAAAGGCCATTACTCCCACTGACGAGACCTCAATAAAGATCGAAACCAGCCTGGGTAGTGGCCCTTGCCTTTAATGCATAGCATCATACATCTCCGCAAGTGAATGTGTTTTGCATTAGGGGGAAATACTAAGGAAAGTGATCGATCGGAACCTACTCCACCTTTACCACGAGTTCCCTGGGACTTGAACCACGTTCAGGCGCAAACTTAACTTATTTGTCTGTTTGCATCACTTGGGAAAAAGGATTAAAACCTTGCTTATAAAATTGCTTGGTATCTTTAATATATATATATATATATATATATATATATATATATAATGAAAATCGCATTTTCACGAACTGCTGAAAGCTGCAGATCCTTGCATAAAATGGAAGAAGCCTTCGCGATGAAAAGAATGTACATAGAATGGAATAATGTGATGATAAGTTGATTATGAACTTGAAGCTGAAATGCGACTGAATATAATGAATCCATTCTGGTGGACATTTAGTTGGTAACATTCCCTCATTTTTCTAGAAACGTATGTTATGATAACGTTACATAATTTTCGAGGGAAGTGAGGGAATGAGACGATGCTTGTCAACAACTCTTCTTCATACAAGAAATCAATTTCATCTTGAAAATTTCATAAAGCCTTCTGCAGGTTTTGGTAAGGCAATTTTTGGCTGACATAAAATTGGCAAAATTACTGTTTAAAGTTTAATACTAATCTGTAGTAATGTGTGTCAAACTGAATTCATATTACCAGTCACTTTTGATAAGAGAAAAACTACGCTTTCAGTTTACTAAGAAAATTATTTCAATGATATTTAATAAGAACATTAGTTCAACAATATCTTAGTATATCTTCTTTTTTTATCTCTGGTTCCGCTCAGGAATTAAATATTATGATTTATCATCGTTGAGGATTTTTGATTGACTTTAAACCCAGAATATGTTTTTCGACACTAGAAATGAAAACAAATAGGCATAAAATGGCAATTGGTGTTGAGTAGATTATTCTTGAAGATCTACCGTAAATGATAACATATATTAGGTTACACTTGTGAACTCTAATGAAATGAAAGAGAAAAAAATAACGAAGACGGAATTTCTTCATTCCGATCAAATTGCATCTAAAGAAATCTAAGACAAGTGACCGGTTATAAGGTATTGCTCAAAAATAATTACTGAATTTCAACACCTCTTCAGTACACGTGCTGTGAAATATGCCGTTCGACTGCATGTACATTAATAAAAGAGCACGTGTAGAGTCTACACCATTACATTTAGCTGTATAGCAATGATGTTGAAGTTGGAAGAAAAGGCATTTATTGTTGAGCATTATTTTCGTTCATACGGAGTTTGTAGAGCAAATGGTCAAAGCTTACGACATGTTTGTGAGCAGTTTGTTCGTCATTTCTGTAAGTGTACCCCAAGCAATAGCGTAATCTTGGGATGTTGGGTACCGAGGCGGTCACTGAAGAGAATCCTTAACGAGGGTGCCTTTTCGTACGTCATTCAGGCGGGTCAGTGATTAATAGTAACGAATTACGCTGCCCGGCAGGAATACTGATCACGCGTGCTGGTCAATGTCTATGAAAATCTGTCCTTCCTCCTTCCTCCATAATGTCCAGTTTTCAGATGAATCGCATTTCCAACTAAGCGGTCATGAACAGAAGAATCTGCCGGCTTTTTAGTTTCTCGAGACAAGAATTTGTCGAAGAGAAACCTCCTCACAGCGAGGTCAGCGCAAGGTGTCTGGTTTTCGGCCATGGCATAACTGGGTCCCACTTCATTGAAGAGGATGGTGTAGCCGTGACCTTGAATCGCTACAATGATAATGTGTTGGTTCCGCTCACTTAAGATGTGCATAAAATGTGCCGTGAAAAACAAAAACAAACAAACAAACAAACAAAAAAAAACATTCCACTTCGTGCTCAGGTGTTTCAACAGAACGGAACAACAGTCACACATCACCAGGTTCTAGAGTGTATTTATCACAACACTTCCATGAGAGTCTCATTTAGAGATTCACAGAATTCCCGTACATTTCGCCTTTCTCCTGATCTCACTTGATGCCTTCGTTTGGAGTATGTTGAAGGAATGGCTATTCGATCGTGACCCTTCTTCAAACTTCGATGAACTAACGGATAAAATTAACCATATGTCAAGCAGATGTCCCAACCCTCTCTCCAAGATGACAGAGAGCCTTCGCATACGCTACGAAAACTGTCTTGAAAGACAATGAGCATTTCTCGCTCGTAATCTACTGTTAATGCTTTATTCGACCAAGATTCCACCGATAGTTGTGGTTATATATATCGTCGTGTATACACATATATACCTGTGTTAGTAAATCCATGTACTCAATAACATATATCGTTGTAGTTATTCAGTACTACTTCTGCGCCATAATGTACAATAATACTATTATTACTGCTCGAAAATAATGATTAATTATTTGGTCATTTTAGCTAGTTCACTTCATTCAGCACATGATGATACCAATAAAGCACCTTTTTTTGTTCGCTGTTTCGTCTATTCTTTTAAACAAAATTCCTTCTCTTTTCCCCATTTTTCTCAAAGATCCCTGCCGATAACTGTACAAGAAACGTATATACACTAATAATGTGTTATACGTTCAGTAGTCTCCCCCCCACCCCCCCCCCCCCCCACCCCCCCCCCCCCCCACCCCCCCCCCCCCCCACCCCCCCCCCCCCCCACCCCCCCCCCCCCCCACCCCCCCCCCCCCCCACCCCCCCCCCCCCCCACCCCCCCCCCCCCCCACCCCCCCCCCCCCCCACCCCCCCCCCCCCCCACCCCCCCCCCCCCCCACCCCCCCCCCCCCCCACCCCCCCCCCCCCCCACCCCCCCCCCCCCCCACCCCCCCCCCCCCCCACCCCCCCCCCCCCCCACCCCCCCCCCCCCCCACCCCCCCCCCCCCCCACCCCCCCCCCCCCCCACCCCCCCCCCCCCCCACCCCCCCCCCCCCCCACCCCCCCCCCCCCCCACCCCCCCCCCCCCCCACCCCCCCCCCCCCCCACCCCCCCCCCCCCCCACCCCCCCCCCCCCCCACCCCCCCCCCCCCCCACCCCCCCCCCCCCCCACCCCCCCCCCCCCCCACCCCCCCCCCCCCCCACCCCCCCCCCCATCTTACAATGATGCCAATGCAGATTTCATATTCAAAAAGTGTTTTTTCCAGTATTTAGATGAATCTAGATAACAGTACGTTTTTAAAGGAAACATCATTTCTGATATTTATTTTATTGCAGTTGCTGGGGATGAAGAATAAAGTAACATACGCAGGCATAAACTTTGATCCACCATCTCTCAGACTATTGACGTATGATGAAACCCCAAAATTGTTTGGAAAGTTGAATGCTTCGTTCTCGTTAGTAATAAGAAGTGGAATTAACTTCTTAAGTATTTTGACAGACACATTAGTAATAAACTGAATATATTTCACATGATATCATATAATGAAGTTCATTTGACTGCTATAATGTTAATACAACATCCTCCACTTTTCTTAGGGCTGTTAAAATATGAACAATGTGTTTCACCCAACCACCTCAAAACTGCTTCTTTCCTTTCATTCCATTTGCCTCTGTTCTCTACAACGTCCTTCCTTATAAGATGTTCTCTATCAATTTCAGCCTCCAGCTGAAAAACGCCAATAGGCTCCTTCTTTCCCAAACCTCGCTGACATCCAACACATAACAATGATGTACTATACGTTCTTCCACCACTCGAGTGCACATATGACATTAAAATATTTTTATATTAACAACATACCTATAAATATACACTCTCTGTCCACAAAGAAACCGAAATTTTCGAAAATAGAAGACACTATTGACGTCACCTGTTGTATTTTTTGTTGTCGAAATCGACAACCTTCATTAGTGTTGTGTCAACTGTTTGTGAGATTTGTTTCATTAGAAGCCCAGTTATAGTGCCAAGAGTGACAGAGTGACAGTGTGTTTTGACGAACGGTCGGAAAATGAGTTTTTCAAACAGAGAGCTGTGATTGACTTTTGTGTTAAACTTAGTAAAAGTTTTACCGAAACGCATCAAATGTTTAAAAAGTATACTGTGATGAATGCTTATCCCTACTCAACTTTACGAGTGGTTTAAGCGATTTCAAAGTGGTCATGAGATACTTCACGACGATGAAAAGCTGGGCCGTCCAAAAACTGGAATAAGCAAAGTTAACATCCAAGAAGTGCATTATTTCATCAAAAAAAAAAACCGACATAGTCCGGGAGATTGATTGAATATGAATTGGAGATTCCAAAATCGACTGTGCACAACATTTTAACAAAACGTTTGGGCCTTCATAAATTGAATTCGCGATTTGTTCTTCACAAGCTGACCGACGACCAAAAAATGTATCGAATTGAACACTGCAAGGACCTCAATAAAATCGCTCGTAAGGACTCAAACTTCCTTGAAACGATCGCTACTGGTGCAGAAACGTGGTGTTTTGAGTATGAGTCCGAAACAAAGCCCCAAAGTGCTGAGTGGAGACCACCAGAAGAGGGGCATCCGAAAAAAAAGTCACTTGAAGTCTAAAGTAAAGACAATGCTGATTTGTTTTTACGATTCCAAGGGCATTATCCACAAAGAATTCGTTCCGCCTAGCAAAGGGTCAATGGAGAGTTTTACCTGGAAGTTTTGAAGAGATTGATAGCGAGAATTCGTCGCGTACGGCATGAATATCGTGACGACCGACCGTTCGTCAAAACACACTGTCACTCTTGGCATTATAACTCGGCTTCTAATGAAACAAATGTCATAAACAGTTGATACAACACTAATGAAAGTTGCTGCTTTCGACAATAAAACGATGCAACAGGTGCCGCCACTAGTTTCTTCTATTTTCGAAAAGTTCAGTTTCTTTTTGGACAGAGGGTGTATAAGAAAATGTTTACCTTACGAATTATAGCATCCTTATTGTATAAAGAAATCCGCATTATATCATAGTTCATAATTCACAGTTAGTATAAATTTTCTACGTCTTTGACAGGATAAAAACCATAAATTAAATATCTAAATGTCATCTTCTTAAACTAATATTATAAAAGAGTACTAATAGATTATTCAAATGTACGCAAATTTGCAAGTAAATTCAAATAATACCGACATCTTTGAATATCACCCCGTTGTATACAGCTGTCCATGTCAACATGGCTGTCATTCCCTATATACGTGCAGCTATTAGATCCTGTATAGTCCAGATTAGCAGAATATTTTAGAGAATGCAATATGGCGATCCCTGACGACCCCAACCGGCCACAACGTCTATAGACGTCGAGATTGATCTGGATACGAAGCTCTAAAACCCATTGAATAACATGGACAAGAAGTGCACTTTGATATCACTATTTCATCCACATTGGCCATTAGGGAGTTTAAACGAAGACAAAACTTCAGTTGTCAAATGGAATTCTACCATTTATCATTACCGTTAAACATTTTTATTATACGATATTTAAATTTCAAACTGTTCTACACGTTTTAATATATTTCAGTATCGGGTATTACATTTTTTCATTTTACCTTACTTTTGTTTATATATCTGCACCAATTTTACATTCGATATTAAAACAAAAAAAGTCTCATTTATCTTTCCTTTGATTTAATTCTCCACGACTGGCACTCATCCGTTTTCCCAATTACCATCTAATTCCAAATAGAATCATAAAACAGTTATGGCTAATCCCTATTTATTTTCAATTTTGTCTTTTACTAATATTCAGTCGACTGTAATAATCATAATAATCATATTTATATTTATCATATTTGTTGCGTAATGAAACCTGTGGAGCACTCATGATTAAACATACACACGCAACATCAGTAAGAAGATTTTTAAAAAGTAAATTTTCGCGTTAAATCCTAAACCAAAAATCTAGCTACGATATGTCGATGACGCCTTTGCTGTCTAGGGTCATTCTGAACAAGAACTGCACTTCTTTCTAGATAAAATCAACCTTCATCCTCGCATCAAATTCACGCTAGAAAAAGAATCTCCTTAGGGTATTTCCTTCCTGGATGTACACATCCAAAGAAAACAAGATGGTTTTATCTCCACTTCTGTCTATCGTAAGCCGACGTTTTCATATCGCTACATTCACAATTCTTCGGCTCATCATCCATCTGAAAAATTTGGCATCTTTAAATCATTAGAACCAGAGCACACAGATTCTTCTCCTCCGAAGAATCTTTAAACCAAGAATTGGAAATAATCAAAAATACAGCCCATACAAAATGGATACAATCCAAAATCAAATTAAAAGATCATCAGCACTTCCCCACACATCAACTTAGACAGAAAGAAGCCAGTAAGATTCCCATACCTTATGTCAAAGGCATCTCCGAACGTCTTTCAAACATTATCAAGAATATAAATTGGCTGCTACCTACAAAATAATCAACCAGATCTACAATTGGCTACCTTCTCCTAAAGACGAACTCTTACCTCTGATGCTACCTGGCGTCTACGAGGTCCCATGCTCCTGTAAATTGTCCTACTATGGACAGAATTCCGAATGCAAATGCATTCGGAACATTCAGACCATATCCGTCTTATCAAACCGCAGAAATATGGCCTCACACAACACAGAATTGAAAGCCCTAACCATAGGATCCATCGAAAGCAAACCAAACTTCTACATAGATCTTTATATAAACATGAACGTTTATATACAGAAGGTTCTGAGGCCCTACGTCACAGACCCAATTTAAACCATAATGACGTTCTTACTATCCCTAAAGTCTATCAAATTGCCATCCATAATTGTGTAAAATAATTTTTTTATTTATAATGTTATATTTTATATTTTATCTCATTTTGATGTAATCTTTTTTTTTCTCTCCAGATATATTTAAATTTAATTCTATCACACGCTACTGTACGCATAGAGGGATTCCAATGTAAGCCTGCGCCTGACTGCGTGTGTTTCCTGCTGTTCTTTGAATTAACTGTACTGAAGATGTCCTATGATACTTAGGACGAAATATTAATTCATTAAAATAATTCTTATTACTGTGGTTACGTGCGTATGTTTAGTCATTCATCGTATTTATTCTAAAGTGGCTTAAAGGAAACATCTTAGGGTCCTCTGTCAAACATCAACCTAAAAGCTGCTAGACTTTTATTCCTTCGAAAATCTTCTTGCCCATTTTTAGTTTCTAATATGATTTTCATTTTTATTGTGCTCCATTTGAATAGTGATAACTTCTCTTCAAATTCCTTGCATACCTTTTATGCTCTTATACGAGATAAGATATCACTGTCCACAACAGCGTAGTCAATCAATTTTATCTTATCTCGTATAGGAGCATAAAAGATATGCAAGGAATTTGAAGAGAAGTTATCACTATTCAAATGGAGCACAATAAAAATGAAAATCATATTAGAAACTAAAAATGCGCAAGAAGGTTTTCGAAGGAATAAAAGTCTAGCACCTTTCAGAGCGAAATGGTTCTATTAAAAGGAATAAAATTCCTTATCGGACATACAATTAGCATAAAAAGTGGAGATGAAGATATTTTATGTCTGGAGCAATTATTGTGATAAAATTGTAAATGAGACATCAGTGACAGAACAGTGGTAGGACATATTCAAGAGGAATAAAGTACATTTCGATAAAGGTAGAAAAGCCAGCAGAAACGTGAATTGTGAAAAGTCTAGAGTAGATGACATACGATCAGAACGAAAATACTCAAGTATAGAGGTATAAAAGATTAATATTGGGTGCATTGCATAATTCAGAAGACTTACTGGATAGCATAGGCCTTGTTTATAATCATATTTCACTATATGACCATCTCTTGTCCTAGTACGCATGAGCGCAGGCTTGATAGGCTGCTGTCATCAGCAGATTTTTACTTTAAGGCATATACTCGAGAAATCATGGGAATAAGACAAAGATCTGTATTTATGTTTTGCAGTTTTGCAAATAGCATATAATAAGGTGCCAAGAGAAAATCAACCAAACCGTTCAATTATATGGTGTAAATGTAACATTGCACAGACATTTTTCTTTCTATAAGTGGATCACATTATGAAAGAACATGGAAATCAACCTAATATCAAAAGCCGGAAATATTGAACTCACTTCTTTACTTTACTGGTGATATACTCTAAAACAACCCAGTACAACTCTTCAGGATGTTTAACTGAACTGAATTGATGTTTCTGTATGAACAATAAAAAAGACAAAGATTATAAAAATATGCAGTAACACTTAAAACATCTACAAAAAATTAATAGAAAATGAAAACATAAAATATCATGATTTCTCAATAGAAAAACGTATCGAAACAAGAAATTATGTGTTTTAGCAAGATATCAAATTAAATATGGAAATTGATAACTGAATAACAATAAAAATAACTGGTGTATGAATAATTTGAATGAAATTTTTGAATAACAGAGAAAGCAGCAAAACACTAGATTCCGGAAGCATATAGGACAGTGTTCAAACCAGTTTTACGTAATGGATCTCATGGGTTTAGAAATAATTGATCAAAGACTGGAGACTGCAGATATGATAGCTCTGATAAAGATTGGGAGAGTGGAAAGATGGCATCGATAGCAGTATAATATTAAAAATGAGGATATTAAGAAATAACTTTTCATTGCTAGCATTCAGAAATGTTTTAGCAGAGTTAATCGATGGTGGTTCGGAAGCTTAAATAAAATCGGAGAGACTCCATGAAGGCCAAGATCCAAATGGATTGATGCAGTTAGAAGACCAATACGGCGCATTTGACAATGTTAGAGATGTGAGAAATAAGTAATTAAGTTTGGAGAAAAAAAGAGTTGATAGAAAGTTATCAATGATGTAAATTTATCATGTCATCATAACATCTTATTACACTTGAGCTTAACTTTGAAGAATAAATAATGATGATGACTTTATAAACATTAAAACATTGTAAAATATATGGATTTATTCCACATAAACTTCAGTTAGAATGGCTTTCAAGTTGGTTTAATGAAACATTCATTAAAAAGGTTGTTTCGGGATCCCCTTGCATTGGCATTATCCGATGCTAGCAATCGTTTTGCACCAATGGTATCGCCTATTAACAGTGCCATTCCACTGATGTAATCAATTTAACTGCAATAAAACTACTTACAGAATATTAAATAATAATAAGAATAATAATAATAGGAGGTCTGGAAAGTTCTGATGAACACTTAGAACAAAACGTATATATTAAACCAACTATAACCACGAGGATATAAGAATATAGGAATATAAGTTACCTTAATGACTCTGCTATTAGTATGTTGTTTCTTGTGATTATGTCAGTTGCTTTAATATCATTTTTGTTCTAGGTGTGATCAATACACTCCAAGCTCACCCTCGTATATAATATTTCATATTCTATAAAATGAAACATTGACTTTTATTTCAAGTTATTTCAGTCATCCAATAATACGTGGGATTATCGGATCTCTTCCAGTTGAAGAATTTCATAATTATTAATGCTTGTAGTGGAATTTAAACATCTTCTTCGAGTGAAGCTACTATTCGATCTTCTAAATCTATTCTTACATTTAATTTGGAGAAATGTATGAAATTTGTTACTAGGACAAGTTAAAAGATATTTTCTAGTTTATAAGAGCCTACGAAGCTGATTGATATATCAGAAGATTCATTGCTCCTATAAGAATGTCACTTACGCCAAATGCACACAGTAAGACAAAAAGACGTCAGGATCAAATAAGAATGTCACTTACGCCAAATGCACACAGTAAGACAAAAAGACGTCAGGATCAAAAGGATTCTCTGAAGAATAGTACAGTCACTTGGAATTTGAATGCAATATCTATCAACCAGGATATTGAACCTACGTGCCTACTTTGGTTTAGGTCAGTAGACACGTAAAGACCACAGTGTCAGATTCTATGGAAGGGAAGCTGTTCTTAAGCCAAACTCCACCGATAGAAATAAATAGCACAGATTACCCTGATGTGGTGAACATGGTGACTGGTACAGCGTAGAGGTCGTCGGTGATATAGAGTGACGAATCGTGGAGTACCATTCAGATGGACTAGTGTTAAGGTAAGAAATTTGATGAGTGATAAAGAGTGCATACGAAGGGTGTGGAGTTTCAGGCTTATAACGTCCTAATTGGCCGAAAATACCGAATTTCATATGAAACTAATGCAGTCTTCAAGAGCGATACTAAGTTTTTAAACAATCGCTGTATCATTTACAAGATAAACTATTGGACTCAACAAATTGCATTCTTTCTGTTTTCCCTTACAAAATGAAGTTTGCACATCGTTTATAAGGTAGTAGAGGATGATGGTGTGATGATGATGATGATAAGAGGATCAAAGAAATTATAATATCAAATTCAGTTTTTAACATATCGATGAACGACTATTAAAATATCTTTTTCTTTTTTATTCTCGCTTTCTCTTTCTTTGTTCCCCCCCCCTCTCTCTCTATAAATCCTGTAGAAATGGTTTTTTGTGTGTAAACCGCTTTTGTGGAAAAAATACTCATCGTCAAAGAGTAACATGGCAGGGGAAAATGAAACCACGTTCATCGGTAAACCACACGCATTCCCAAAAAATCTCGGGAGATTTCAAGGACTCCATTACGAAACTTATGTCCACAGCGCGCACACTGAATGTAAATTGAGCCAGTAGACTGTCCACAGTGGCTCAAGGCATGTCGCTTCAAGAAAAACTTGCAGTATTCCCATTTTTACGGATTAAAAAGAAGTATTGCAATTGTCAACTGCGAGCCCAGTAAATGTAATCTTCGCAATATTCGGGTTGTTTTTATTCTAAATAAAATTTTGCTCAGCAATATTTCAAAGTCTGATAACGCTACCATTATCAGACTCTGATGAGTCAAATGGATTTTACTTAAACTTGTGCAACATAAAAACTAAAACAATCGTAATTTCCTCACGTTTATCGAACAAATTTCACATACTTCAGGCACTCCATGTTCAGTCTAACAATCTCCTCTGCCTATTAAAAATTGGCTGTGTAATACATATCAGCAGGGCCGGCGGAAGTGAGCATGGACGCCGCTATGAAGGGGCGCCCCCATGCTCTGCATACTCTTCCTCCGGGGCACAGTTTATGAGTTCATTTTTAAGAAATAAAATTGTTATTATAAAAACAAAAAATTCTTAGAATGATCAATATTAAAATAAATAATGATGGATACACCGAATAAAAATTTTAAAAAATTGTATATTGCCGCCTCTTTGATAAAAAAAGAGGCAGCAATATACAATTTTTCATTGTATATTGCCGCTGAAATCAATCAACTGAAATCAGTCGGCTGTTTACAATTTTGCAGCGAGAGCAGGCTAAACTTGCCTGCAGAGAATGTTGTGTCTACTGCAGTCTATCTAAAGTGAAACGGTGAACGGTTTTTATGTGCAGAAACGAATTTTCGTACAAAACATTTGTTGCTAGTTAACCAGTCATATGGTTCGCATCTCAGTAGGCTACTGACAGCAGCCTACTGAGACGCGAACCATATGACTACAGCCTACTATTACACAACACGACACAGGCTGCTGTGTCGTGCTGTGTAATAATTTCTTGTGGGTATAAAATAGAAATGGAATCAAAAATTAAAAAAAAGTTATCTGGGGCACAAAATCGTAAGCATCATGCTGCGAAAGAAGCAGTCATTAGAAACAAACTGAGGTACTTAATAAATTTGTTAAAATATTAAAATATTCTGATGCAGATTGTAACCAACTCCATACATCAGAAATCAGAGTTGAAGAACCGTGCACATCATCCAGTTTGTATGAAAGTACTATTGCAACTATTGAACAAGATAACAAGATGCATGATTTAAGTGAAAAATAGTTAGGAGAAGATTTAGTTGTAGTTGACCACGAAATTAACACATTGTTAGTCTCTGTAAATTTAGAAGATCCAGGTGAATGGAAAAATATTGATGAAAAAATACTGGTTGTTTTAATTGAAATGAGGCCTGTTCAAAAGAAAAATATAATATATCCCAGAGATACATATGGTCGTAAATTTGGCGACACGCATTATAATAGCAAAATGGAAAACGGGGAGCTCGTGCCAAGAACATGGTTCGTTTATTCCGAAACTTTAAATTCTTTTTTTTTTTTTGCTTTTGTTGCAAACTTTTTGCACCTACTGAATCAAGTAGTCTTGTAGAAGGTTATAATGATTGGAGAAATTTAAGGACAACTTTGCATAGACATCAGACTAGTTTAACTCACATGAAAAATTTCTTAAAATGGAAGGAACTTGATTAAAATTTAATAATCAAAACTACTATTGATTACCAGACTCAAAGCATATATGAAATGGAAAAGAAACATTGAACGAGTGTTTTAGAATGCTTGATTGAAATTATAAAATTCCTTGGTAGCCAAAATTTAGCTTTTCGCGGATCATCTGATAAATCATATCAAAGGTATAACGGCAATTTCTTAAAATTAGTCGAATTCTTTGCGAAGTTTGATCCCGTTATGGAAAAATCATGTTGAAAGGGCCCTACATCGAAACAATAGAGTACAGAATTTAAGTAAAGACAAACAAAATGAAATATTGAAAACTTTAAGTAACGCAATCAGGGATACAATTTAATGATCAATTCGAAAATATAAATAATATTCCATAATTTTAGACTGCACACCTGATGCTAGTAAAACAGAACAAATGACTATTATTATTCGCTTTGTTTCCTATGAGAATGGAATTGTCAAGATCAGGAAAAACTTTTTATGTGTTGTAGATATATCAGATATATCAGATTCCACAGGACGTGGTTTATGTGCAACAATAATGGAACAACTGGAAAAATGGAACATTCCCATTGAAGACATGCGAGGTCAAAAACGGGATCCAAAATTTCCTTTTGAACAAAAATCCACGAGCTTTTTATGTGCCATGCGCTGCTCATAGTCTAAATTTAATCATTAACGATGCAGCCAAAGTGAATGCAGATACAATTAGTTTCTTTGCAATTATTCAAAAGAAATTGCATATTTCTTTTCACTCTCTTACAAACATTGGGCAATCCTTTTAAAGTTCGTAAAAAATTTAACATTGAAACAGCCATCAAAAACGCGATGGGAAAGTAAAATTAATGCAATCCGCCCTCTACGATATCAGTTAGGTGAAATTTATGATGCACTTTTTGAAATTTTAAGTAATGAAATTTTTAATAAATAAACTCAACATGAAGCACAAACATTATGTGATAAAATAAAGGACTACAATTTTATTTGCTCTCTTATAACTTGGCATGATTGAAAAATGGAACATCCCCATTGATGTAAAATAAACACAAGTAAAATGCTTCAAGACAAAAATATGAACATTACACCTGCTTTACAATCTATCGAAAACTTAAAAATATTCTTATAAGAGTATCGATTAGATACAAATTTTGAGGAAGTTCTAAAAACGGCAAAAGAACTGAGTGAAGAGGTGGATGGAGAACAGCAATTTAAAACTGGTACGGAATTCGACGACGAAAGAAGATATGACAATTTGACTACGAGCATCATGACGAAACGCCGCAATCGCCAGAAGATAAATTTAGAGTGAATGTGTTTTATACACTTCTAGACGTTGCAATGTGTTCGTTAATAGAATGTTTTGAACGACTAAAAACATATTATGATAATTTCAATTTCTTATATAGATTACTACAAATTAATAACGAAGATTTACGAAAAAATTGTGATGATTTAGAGATTCTCTTGAAGTACAGCGACAATAAAGATGTAAATGCAATAGAACTATATGACGAGTTATTTGCTTTCCGGGATATTTTTCGGAAGGTTAATTTAAATATTCAAAACCCTTTCGATATTCTTAATTTTATTGTGTCCAATAATTTATCTTTCCCTAACTTTTCAATTGCTTTAAGAATACTCTTAACCTTACCTGTTAGTGTAGCGAGCGGTGAACGTTCCTTTTCCAAGTTGAACTTGATTAAAACCTACTTAAGAACAAGTATGTCACAAAAAGGGCTTGTTAGTCTGACGTTAATAGCTATTGAAAATGATATATGTGTGGAATTAGACGTTAAGACCATTATTTCTAATTTTGTGAATATGAAATCAAAAACCCTAAAAGTTTATTTTAAAAAAGTTCAAGTATATTTATGTAATTTAATTTATTTTCTGTTATTCTGTAAAGATGTTATTTTTGGAATACTTATATTAAATGTTTTAATTATTTCTGAATTCTTTTCTTATTTTCTCATCTATCTTGAGTTTCTTTTATTTTCCTAAAAGATAGTTCCACTTATAAAAATTATTAAAAATTTTTTACAAGTTATTAAGAATTTACTAACCTGAAAATTGAAAGAATTTTTTAAACTTTAGTTCAAATAAATTTGAACTTTAATTAAAATTCATTTTAATTTTGTTAGCGAATCTGGTCGTTGAGAAGGCCATAATCCCTGTATCATTATATTCAACGATTAAAGTGAAGTGGGTTTGTCAAAATTTGCTTTAACTTTTAAGAATTTTTTGAATATTCGGGATTTTAACGATTATCCTGCCTAATCAACACCCCTGGTTCGTTACATTTAGCGAACCAACGCGTGGCTATTCTGTCCAAATTTATTTAAGAAATTTCAAATAATTTAAAATTTTATTATCGTAAAAGAACCACACATGCCCGGATCGTTACAATGGCGCTTAGATAGAAATTGCATGCGGGCGTCAAAGACCCTAGTGTGCATTCAGAGAACTGTGTATGGGAGAACAGTATCAAGGAAAAAAAAAGTAACAATTGGGTTTTCATACAGCTTGGAACTGGAACTTTTCTGTTAACATTTACGTCAATATTTCATTGAATTACGGGTAGACATTCAGCTGTTTGCAGGCAATGTGATGCTTGGAAGGGTTCTTTGTAATAGTACCAATGTGGTGAACAGTGGCACACTCAGGATTTATTCTTGGATGGGGCCGAGTTGAGTAGACGATTTGTGAATACACACTACGCATCGCATACGACCTATGACTGAGCATCTGCAATGATCGTTAATTCATAAGTAGTATAGAAATAGAAGACACGACACTATGGGAGACTACTATTGATGGAACTATACCAGAGAAAGTGGAGGAGGCAGTGGATCTTGAGGTAATGGCTGATAGAAATTTCAAGGTTAGGAATATATCGCGAAAGCAGTGAAGGTAACTTAGACGATTTCTGCAATTTTGAAAAGGACACCGACTAGCAGAAACAGAACAGTGGTGAATTTATTGTGTAGAGCCATATTCAGACTATATCTTGATTATTGTGTTCAAATATGTTCACCAGAATTTCTTATGAATGAAGTAACATTGTAAAGGGTAAAAAATGTACAAAATGAATAACGATATAAGAACTGTACAATGTTAGTCATGAGAAGAGTCTGAGCATGCAAACCACAGAGTTTGGTGGATAGAAGATGAAGGGGTGACAAGATTGAGAAATTTAAACTGTTAAGAGGTATTTACAGGATTGATACAACGGAAATAGTTCATATGATAAAACAAGGGGAGGAACAAGAATAGAAGTTGTGAAAGGAGGTAGTGAACAGAAGGGTAAGAAGTGGAATTTTTGCATGTAGGGTGGTTTGATCATGGAATTCATTGCCTGATTGAGTTAATATCCAGACGATGACCAGGTTTAAGGTCTGGTATGACAGATTTTGTGTTTTCTAGGACTGGAATCCGGCGATGTCTTACAACTCCATGGAAATCCTGAATAATAATCTCTTGTGGGCAGTGCTCGACAGATATATAAATATCGAAAACAATAGAGAGTAAGATGAAGATTTTCAGCATCCTCGAAAATTCTAGCTAGGAAATACGAAATCGTTTAAAATGGATGGTGGACCTCACGTATGCATCGTAATTCAAGTGAAAATCTTTAAACTTCAATCAGCTTTTTTAAAAAATGAAGGCTTAATTTCAACTTGAGATGTTAATCAGTTGTTATGTTCCAACACTGTTCCTCAGTTGTAAGTGGCTTGTTTCTTGTGTGTACTACTATTGTACAAATATTTGTATATAAAAGGTTATTGCAAATATGTAATATATGTCTGTGTAGTAATAGTTTACTGAAAACTTTTTGGTTGTCAGAAACAGAACTTGTATAAATAAAAATATGCAAAAATCAATAAAATACTAAAAATGATTCTAAGTTAAGGGATATTACATACCATATTATTTCTTTTCCGAATGAGAAACTCAAAGAGTTTCATGCCGAATACATGCCGAAGTTTCATGCCGAATACAGCTCGTAGGAGCTAAGTTCACATTGTGGGTAAATATCAAGAATAATGATCGGATCTTGCTCCACCTTTACTATGAGTTGCCTAAGCTTGCACTACCTTAAGGGTCAGTTGCTGCGCTATCCAGGTATTTGGTTACGCTTGGAATCGCCGAACTTTGTATAGTTTCTATATATTCGGCATGAAACTCTTTAACTTGTTTAAGTTAAGGGATATTACATCCCATATAGTTTCTTAGCCGAATAAGAAACTCAAAGAGTTTCATGCCGAATATAGTAAAAACTATATATAAAGTTCGGCGATTCCAAGCGTAAGCAAATACCTGGATACTGCAGTACTGATCCCAAAGGGTAGTGCAAGCTGGGGCAACTCGTGGTAGAGGTGGAGCGAGCTCCGATCACTATTCTTGATATTTGCCCATAATGTGAACTTAGCTCCTAGGAACTGTATTTTTGTTCACATTATGAGAGAAGGTCACTACCCAGACCGGTTTCGACCTTTATTGAGGTCTCATCAGTGAGTAGCCAGACCTAGTTAATAGTTAATATCAAGTTTGTAGCGAACAGAACTTGTACCCCTACTACGAGTATTGCCGTGAGGTGCTCTAATAAATATTAGACATGTGAAGAGCCAAAGGCTTCAATTCGGCGACATATAACTTGTTTAAGTTAAGGGATATTACATCCCATATAGTTTCTTAGCCGAATAAGAAACTCAAAGAGTTTCATGCCGAATATAGTAAAAACTATATATAAAGTTCAGCGATTCCAAGAGTAAGCAAATATCTGGATACTGCAGCACTGATCCCAAAGAGTAGTGCAAGCTGGGCTTAGTGAAGTGAAGCCTTTGGCTCTTCACATGTCTGAAACTCTTTAAGTTCCTTATTCGGCTAAGAAATAATATGGGATGTAATATCCCTTAACTTAAATAAGTTATGTCGCCGAATTGAAGCCTTTGGCTCTTCATATATTTAGTACTAAAAATGATTTTGTTAAAATTCCTTATCCCAGAGAACTGAATGCGCTGTAGGTTTGCAACCTTTCATAGATGGAAGATAGTTAAAAATCATAAATAAATAAATAAACACTACGTTCATCTCAGTTCTTTCTAAAATAATTGTGAAGGTCACAGTATTGACTAAAAATCCTACCTGAAGGTTCTCCATTATGTACTCCACAACTCCATATTCATGGCAGTCTAGATTCCAGTTCATATAACCCATCTTAAATACGTACCATGGAAATACCTGGAAAAGCCTGTTTTTTAAATCTTGATATTTCATGACAAATTGATCCTATCATGATAGTCCGCCTGATTAATTATACAAATATTTATTTTTATTTTAATATTTTAGCTTAGTTCTTCTCAAAATATAATTGAAAATCTGATATTGACAATACCTTAATACAATTCTGATTACTGTATATGATTTTTCAATGAATAACTTCAAAATATTTACACATATCAATACAATAAGACTCTTGCAAATAGAATATCATAAATGAAAACGCCAAAATTTCTAAAATAATCAGCAATCATTATGTTGCGAAAGCGAATTCAAATATCGCTTTTCCAATGATATGCGAATTTTATTTCACAAACAGCACGATTTGGGCTCGTTCGAGCAACAAAGGTTTCATATAGATAGCTACAAGTTTACAAAGAAGCCAGAAGGCGCTGCAAAAACTATTGATAATTTATCGCCATGGCAAAAAGTAGTCATGGTACTATTATATTATCGCTCTCAATTTTTAACCAAATGTGGAATTCGGTTGAGTATCAAATGAAAACCTATAACTTCGTTTACCAATTCTGCTCGTTTTAATTGGCAGTAAGTAAAATTGGAATATATTTTTCTTCTTTTAAATATTATAAGAAAATATAAAGGTCAAACAAAAATTCATAGATTAATTCTTTTTTTTATTTTTATGTCGTTGTTGTGTAAGCTATAATTAAGCGGTATTTTTATGGTTAGGTAAAAATGGAAGTCTTAAAATCCGAGGTCATAGATTAAGAAAATTATCCTCGATCTTGACTTCTTGTCTTGAATCAAAATTAATTGATATTGTCTTATTATCCCTTCCAAAAAGCAATATCTTAACTACTAGAGTGTAGAGTCTAAAGACTTCAATTTGGCAGAAATAAGATATTAAAATGGAGGATATTATACATCCATATTGAAGCCTCTGAAGCATTTAGGCATCATACATTATTAACTGATTATTCATCTAGCAGGAGTTCATTTGTGATTAATTTAATTTTTTGGCATAGAATTGTTAGAGTATTGAACAGAAAGTTTGTTCTCGTGGCTTTCTGTCTGTTCTCTGATTAGTCTTGAAAAAAAAACAGTTGTTGGGCTGCTGGAACGTAAGTTCGTAGGCATACATACAGGATCCTGTGAAGAGTTCGTGTCTTTTTAAGTAGTGCAAACCAAGGTAACTCCGATGCCGAAGGTTATATTTTCATGAGCTCCCTGGATAATTTCGGAACATTTTTTAAGTTTCTATGTTTGGCTATAAAATATGGAGGGATCCGTAATGTTCGCCATTTTAATTGCCTCTTAAATTTTGATGGTGCTACGTAATGCAGTGATCTGATATTTCCATTGGATATCAGGAATACCGATTAATTAAATATATCGAATATTTGAGAAACATATTATAACTATGGTTAAGTTAAGTACAACTATCGGTTCAGTGCAAATTTTCAGAACTCACAACGGATTACGATAATATATGTACTATGAATTTTCCAATTAAATTAATGTTTGAGCTATAAATCGAAAGTTCCTGAAATTGATTATATGGAATTTGTTTCACTTTCTCTAAGTCTAAATTAGAAGTTAGATTTCCAATTTTGTCTAATTTATTAATTTGTCACTTACTTTAGAAATTTAAAATGTTAAGTTCTAGATTCTAAATTCAATTTTACGAAAATAATAACCTAATGAAATTTTAAAACTGAAGTTTTTAAGACTAAAGCAAAAACTTTTCAATCTCAAATCAGAAATTATTAAAAATAAATTCTGTGGCTTATACTCCGTATTATTATTATATTATGTATTATATTACTGTCATATATTTTTTTACTGTATACTCTGCATTATATGCTTAATATAATTATTAATGCATACACATTTCGCAGAAAAACCTGATCCTGACTAGTGGTTTTTCTATTATTGATGGTTAAGGTAAGCTAAGATCTCTTTTCCGAGGGGAAATTCAAAACTGCGTGTTGTTTGCATTGAAAGTGAGCAGATTGTCCTCATTCCATTGAAGGATAGCACGTAGATCAACGTTTAAGACACTGGTCTAGTTGTAGATGATTTTCACGCTGCACCGTCTACACACTACATGATTTGTCAAATGAGTAACATGAATGGCGAGTACTATATCCTGCAAAGCTATGGATAGGATTAATGGTGATTGTTATGTACGGGAGAAAGACAGCGGATTGCGAAATTCGATGAGAGGAAGCCATCCTACATAACACGTAGTGAACGACCAGAGAAAAAGCTGGATACCCAATTACAGCAAGCAAGTAGACTCAAGAATGCCAGTTTGTTTAGTAGGAGCGATAGTACTAGTTTCTCCGAACCTTTCCATTGCATGTATCCAGTGGTTGTAATGCAGGCCAAGAGATCAGCCACGAATCTTGAATGTCAGAATCCATGGTCGCGCTGATTAGCTGGTGATCCTTGAACTAACTGAGAAGTGGAAATATTTCCGAATAAATAAAATTCAAAATACAGTATATAATTTTTCTTGTCTTATATTTTATGAATTCTTAGTTTTAATAGTTGTTTTAGAAAAAAATCTTTGATATTTTATACTTCAAGTCTTTATTGTAAGGTTGAAGCGTAAAAGACCTGTCAGGCGTGTTAATATTAATGAGACGTAGCTAGATGGTTGGTATGAAGTGCCTACATTTTCTTTGTACAGTATCCTACTTTATGAAATTGAATCGGAAAATCAGTATATATTATACTATTTTTAGTCAGTCACTGTTCTATATTGGAATAATCTATTTCTGGAAAAACATCCTTACTTTTTTTCCCGATATTCAGTAATATTAGAATTAAAAAACTGCCTTACTTTTTCTTTGCGCAATGTAATTAAAATTGATTTTTATTGACATTGACAGCATCAGAGTTTAACGTCTGGCTGTATTTGTGCATATTTTATGCGGAAAACATGAAATAACAAATTAAACTTATGTGCGAGTTTCTTAATTAGAATTGTGAACATCTATTAAAAACGTCGGATGAAGTGATTGATCGTAAAATCATCATATTATCTCTGCTAAAGAAAGTTTATATCTGTGTAATAATGAAGATTTTTAATCCTCACGTTTTTAATCCTCTTTATATACATACTAAGTTTTTGGATTCATGAATGCCAGAGGCATCGGTTTTTTGTGGGAGAAAAAAAAACTTCTACTTACATATGACAGAAGAAACTTATCTTCTTGAAATACGCTTATAAAAGTTCTCTGCATACTCACGGGATTCGAATCCAGATTTTTCCAGCCAAAAAGAGGCATCGTTCATATCAACTGAGCTACGAAGAGTCTCTATGCAAAAGTGAATGTAATGGTGAAACAAATAAAGCGCGTGTGAATCATCATCATCACAAACCATGGGCTCACTGCCCGTTGATGTCTGATTCCTGTTTCACTATCTTCTTCCACTTTTCTTTGTCCAGCGCACAGTGTCGCAGTTTTTGTACACCCATTCCACACCAGTCTTTTATATCGTCTATCTATTCTCTGTATGGTCTCCCTCTTCTGTTTAAACCATCCAAAATACCAAACATGAATGTCTTTATCTTCCGGTCCTCACTCATTCTACAGATGTGTCCAAATAATTGCAGCTTCCGTTTTATAATCTTCTGCATTAGATTCTGTTTTGGTTGTATCTTCTGATAGAGCTCTTCATTGGTGATTTTCTGTACCCATCCTATTCTTAGAATCTTTCTGTAACAAGCTCTTTCAAATGCCAAAATTCTTTTTCTTGAGTCCTTATTTATTACTCATGTTTCAGATCCGTACAGTACACCACTGAAGATACGTTTCCAATACTCTTAGTTTTGTTTGCAGACTGATCACTTTACTTTTCCAGATGTTATCCATGGCCTTCAGACTTGTTCTTCCCTTTGCAATCCTGATCATTATTTCTTTTTTGCAGTTCAAATCATGTGTCAGTTTATTTCCCAAATATGTGAATTGTTCTCCATTTTCTATATCAGTTCCATCCACTTGTATCTTTTGTTTCATGTTCTTCTCACCAAATACCATTGTCTTTGTTTTTTTCCAAGTTCATAACAAGTCCAAATCTCTTCCCATCCTCATTTAACAGTTTCAGTGTTTTTTGTAGTTTTCTTTCGTCTTCTTCAATGATAACAATGTTATCTGCAAATCTCAGATTGTTAGTTCTCATTCCATGTACAGATATTCCTTTGGCATCTTTCTTCAATTTGTCCATTGCTCTTTCTAAATGTGCGATGAAAATGCTTGGTGATATTGGGTCTCCCTGTCTAGTACCTCTGCTTGTTTTAAACCATTTCCCCAAATCATCACCTATTCTAACTGCTGCAACTGCATTCTGATAAACAATTTTTAATATAGCTATTAGTTTTTTTATCAATTCCAGCTATTAGTTTTTTTATCAATTCCATAGGATTCCAGAACTGCTAATGTCGCTTTCTGGTCAATATTGTCAAATGCTTTCTGAAAATCAACAAAGCAAGTATATATGTTTTTGTTTTTTCTCCTAGCTTTCTCTGCTATTAACCTCATTGTCAAAATCTGTTGAATTGTAGTTCTATCCTTCCTACATCCTTCCTACATCCTGCTTGCTCGTTTGCAAGGTATGCTTCCAATTGTGATCTGATACTACTGGGATCTGAAATAAGTGTGCGAATAACTATTTAAAAAAAAACTTCAATTACTTATAACCTTTTCCCAAATTCTTGACATAGTCAGTCCGTCATTTACGATGAGATTTGGGCCGCGGTGAAGACCTCAGCACTTTATATAAAAAGACGTTGAAATCTGTGGTTGCAGCTGTTCAATAATTTAGCACCATCCCAGCGGAAGTATCTATGACTAGTATTTAGCAATTGCACGTTCGGCAAGGAAATAATTTTTGACGTTGGATTCAACGTTCATCCCCATACCAAAATATAATACGTGACGATGATATTTTGGTATGGGGATGCTGGTCCTTGTTTCGAATCTGATAATTTACAGTGCTGGACTGAAAAAAATAATAATATATTTCGTAGCAGTGACGTTTCAATGGAATTATCGTTAAGTATCAGAATGATAAATGCATCATATTATCTTTCAAGGATTGAGTGACATGACTTCGTTAAAAAAAAGATACTGGAGAACACAGGTAATCTGGACAATACGCATCCTGATTGACGTACATAATATGCCGGGAAAACTAGAACTACGGTTCAGAAAGATGGCCAAAATATCTAAATCTGTTTATCAATTTATCGGAAGGCTTATTCAGGATGGTGGCGTAGAAAATCACGACTATTAGTGTATTGCGATTTGTGAAATGAAGTATTTTTGAAACGTTCTGTATATAATGTTGAAAACATGATGCATGTTAAAAGCTTGCTTGTAGAAGATTTTGTTTTGAATGCGGGAACATCTGCATTAGACTGCAGGAGTAGTAGTCCGCTTAAAGAGTTGAATTCCACTCATTCTGTTATTGATTTTTCTTCATGATTAATATAAATTTTCACTGTGATGATCCCTGATTTAATTCTGTTTCATCAGAATGAGAATTTTCTTCTAAATTGCAGCGGTAAAAGTTTTGTTTAATGACATAATATTTCCAACTATTATCCGGTAAGCTCTGCTGATTTTCAACCACTTCGAACCATTGACAACCATAATTTTGAAATTACTCATTACCCGAAAAAATTTCAGATCCTCTTACTAAAACATTTATTTGCTTTTGCTGGAGCATTGGTCGATGTCCTTTTAAAATGATTCTTCCTAATATTTTTTTCATTTTTGAAAGTGGAATCTAAATGGATGTTTTATAGATTTAAAGGTATGATGAAATACGGAGGAATGGTTGATGCCAATTTTACATAACTCTCATGAATGCTAAAGTTCTATGAGAAAGTAATTGGAATGGGAGAGAGAGAGAGAGAGAGAGAGAGAGAGAGAGAGAGAGAGAGAGAGAGAGAGAGAGAGAGAGAGAGAGAGAGAGAGAGAGAGAGAGAGAGAGAGAGAGAGAGAGAGAGAGAAGGGGGGTGGTCAGTTAACTGGATTGTTCTCTTCTGGAAAACATTACCCATTTTAGCGGTGTTTTAGTTGTATCACGCTAATTGTGAAATAAGAATCTAAGTTTGGGTATAAATATAAAGATTTTATTCCGGAAAATAAGAGAACTATAAAGTAACCAAGAAGATAAATCAGATCTTGCCCGAAGATCTGAACATTAACACACAAAAAAAAGAAAGAAAGAAAGAAAGAAAAGAAAAGAAGCAGAAAAGAAATGCCGAGTGCTCAGGGAGATTTTTCTTACGAGACATAAAGAATTACCCTGCTTTGATACTACTAAAGTTGACAGGACGTCTCACCTTAGTGGAACTTTCCATGAATTGAACTATTTAAGGCATTGAGTGCAGAAATTGTCAATCTTGGAAGTTTAAGCATTGTCTTCAATATAGCTACGCACTGGATTTGAGGTTAATGAAAAAAGGTACATAATCCTTAAAAGGAAGAGCGTGTACAGAATTCCAGTATTTAGGATACATTGGCATTGGTAAGAAAACCTGAAGACAGAGTAATCCTTTGTTTTCCAGAAGGAAGGCCATCCTTCTGGTCCTTTGTATAATTTATCTGATCATGAGTTCTGGAATTATGAAGAGCAACCGCAAAACTTTCTTCACATATTTCCAGGGTTCGTCCGGAGATCACTGATGTCTAAAATGTCTTCTATGGATCCTGAATAGCTGTGTGTATACCGGTTGCATGTGCTAAAATATTGACAGACGTTCAGTACAGATGACCTTCCCAATAATGTTCCACAGAAATTAGTTGGACGATTGTTATTATAGCTTGAAAAGAATCAACGAACACCGTAGTGTGAGGAACAAACAGCCATAGCACCCATCTAAATAAGATGTAGGATCTCCTTTTGCTGAGATGTTTGTAACAGTCCTACGGGGAATACTTTCCACGAGGGAATTTTGGACTATTCTTCTTGTACACATGTAATGAGATCCTGGACTGACGTGGGCGACGTCCCTTGGCCTCACTCGACGCACCAGTTTATCCCACAGATGTTCAATAGGATTGAGATCAGGACTCTATAGAAGCAGTGGTGACGTCATGTCCAAAACGCACACAATTACAGCAAACAGTCTTATGACACGGTGCAGTGTCTTGCTGAAAGAGATAATGGCCAGTTCGGTAGAAACGCCACAAAGTAGGAGGCATTACACTGTTCATAATGCTCAGGTATCTCTCGCTGTTCAATGTTCGTGGTACAACAAACAGAGTCCCGAAGCCACAGCAGGTAAAACAGAACCATACCATCACACCCCCTGCTCTGAATTTCATACTTGGTGTTAATCATTCTGGTAAGAGACGATCAACGCACATCCTCCACATCCAGAACCGTCAATCTGCTCGGCAGTTTGTCTATAGTGATTCGTAGTTCCATAACACAGCATTCTAATCTTCCACGTCCCTCTGTACACGCTCTTTACACCACTGAAGACAATGATGCATGTTGGTTCGCCTAATGTGCGGACTTGCATATTACTGTCCTATCATGGAATCCCATCTTATGAACCTCGGTTCTCGATGCTTTTGTGCAGATTCGTGTTTTAGTCGATGCTCCGAAATCCGTATCCAACGTGTCGGCCGACGAACGGTGGTTTTTGCATATTATCCTTCGTAGCACCCTACAGTCACGTTCGGTGAGTGTGGTGGGTCGTCCATCGCGGGTAGCACTTACAGTTGACTCCCTGCGCTTCCAACTCAGTATGACCGGAGATGGCCAACATCTCTCCTCATAGCCGTTTCAACTGACTACAAATACGTGAGTCGTTACATGGCACAATGCACTTGTCCATGGGGATGTCAGTTGATTCTTTCCAAGCAGTGTATGTACTTGGCTACTTAGAATTATTTTATGCTATGTAAAGTTTTCTTCATACCTATACGGAATCTAGCTTATCCAAGATGAATGCTTTAGCAGGCTTTCCACTGGCAACGCTTCCATGCGAAGTATTATATGATAGATGACATTAAATTGCAAACAACTACCAATGATATTTGAATTTTAATATTGAAAACATAACAGAATACTCCTTACACGTAACTTTTGACATCACGGAAACGTAAACGTACACTTGTAATGTGTATTTTGACTCTAGAACTTGAATCATATATGAATAAAATGAAACTCCTGTTGTGTAGGTTACATTTGAAATAGATGAAAATTTATATAAAAATATGAAGCCCACGAATATCTTTCAGTAAATGATAGAAAATATTTGGTTACTCTTGGAACACTCCTTAATCATGATTACATTATGAATTATCCTTTAAATGTAATATTCTCGTAATATCGCATTCCAATCACATCACTACTTGCAACCTACTTGGTCACTTTATTATGATTCGGTTTCTTTGTTGCATATTTTTTTCATCGAGCGTATTCTCAGTGACAAACATGCTGATAAAAAAAGACATAATTACAGTAGAATGCATCTGAAATATTTATCTTTCGAAGAAAGTTTCTACTTTGTTTCATATCAGTCGGTTTATTGTTTTTCGGATCTAGTCTAAGTGTGGTTAATTCAGCCATTAGATTGTACAGAGAACCCCTAGAAATTCAACGGTAGGCAAGCAGCCTCAGATAAGTGCAGTGAAAGGTAAAAAGCTGTTTCGTGCCTTATTTCGTATCCTTAAAATCTGCTTACTGATACTGACAGCTCGCTTGAGAATCGAAATACCAACTCTAGCAAAGATCAGTTCGTAATACAGAGAAGTATTTACAGAGTGATTCACCGGCTAACTCAACATGCAGAGTCAAAACTTTACTTAAAGCACTGTTTGATGACAAATGAATCCAGGAGGTGACTGACTTATACTCGCACTGCATTAAGATTTTTCCGTTATAAACATAATTCTTTACTAATTGAACATTGAGCGGAGATGAGTAAAATATTTCAAATTAAAAACATGCTTAGTTAATATTTGAACATTTTGCCAGAATAAAAATATTTGAACTAAAATTTTAAAAAGAAAAAATTAAATTAATCTGACTTAATAATAATGACCGGAATGGTTGTTAGAATTAGATGAAGAACATTGAAAGAAATTCGTGTTAATATTGTGCGTGAACCTGTAAAAGACCTTCAACGAACGTAGATGACAGTAATAAGCCAATGGGCGAGCCTTCAGAGGAATGCAAAGAAAAAGATCAAAGAAAAGTTGGTGTGATAATTTTCTTATAAGGAAGATGCAATGTGGAACTGTGTTTTCTTAGGAGATGTTGCAGGGTGCAGATGAAACTATACAGGGGCTGAACGAAAGTATGAAATCAGTCTATATTGGCTGGCACAAATAATCTTACTTTTAAGCAGTAGAAATTATGTGACACTAGTTTTTGCGGATGTTCTTGGAAGTAGCCAGAGAGAGAGAGAGAGAGAATAAATGTTGAAAGTAGAATGGTGAGCCAGTTGCCTACCTACCTATAAGAGTAAGGAGCTGAGAATGAAAGTAGTGGTTAGGAACAATATGAGGGATGGAATGTGCAGGAAGAGAAGATGACAGAGAAATATGAAGGGAGAAGAATACGTAGAGTCGTATGAGAAAATTGTAATCGAATATGATAGAATTGTATCAGAGAGACACAGGTAGTGAGAGGTTGGAGAGAATGAGAGAGATTTGGTCAAGGAAACGGAAGTTCATAAACAATATTAGTGTGAGTGGCAGGAATCTTAAAGGAGAATGTGAAGTTGGTTGCTATAGCAACAAAGAGCGATGACTCCCAAAGAAACCAGAATTAAGTGCAGTGGCGAAAAAAGAGAGAGGAAAAAAAAGAAAGAATGATAGATGCATAAAGAACTTGCTGTTTGTTTAGCGTATAAATCTGAAGGTAGAGAGATGTGCAAAAATGGCTACAAATAAAGACGCTTTGGGCATTGATAGAGTTCGCCAAGATTGTAGTCATAAGTTAGTGAAGCTTGACAGAGAAAAATGAGGTGAGACGAATAAAATACACGAGGTTTAATATTTTCTGGAAAGGATACAATGGAAAACAGACAGGAATATATATAATTCGACAACTTTATTTAAAACAAATATTTTCGTATATTTTCCTAGTGTTACGAGGATAACTAGAGTAGAAGGCAATTGAACGAATAGTGATTTGGAAGGAACCATAAAATATGAATGTGCTTTAGAAGATTGTTAGCCAGAAATAGTTGATAGTTGTATGATGAATAAAAAAGCAAAGGTAAATACAGTAGCATGCGTAGAAAATGAAATATGAAAACGAATCGGTCAGAACACGTTAAACGTAATCCTAGGGAGTTATTTAATTAGGCGATCAGTTAATTAGGGAAGACGAATATTTAAAAAAAAAACACGATCGTGGTATCTGGGTAACGGTACTTGAATTACTGCAAAAAAAAGTGAGAAAACATTGAACACAAAATTAAGTGAGAAAAGACAGACAAGAAACTAACGAATACCTAAAGTTTGACATCTTACTGATAGTAATGTCTGATATTGGTAGCAATATGAACGTTTTTAAAAGGAAATGTGAGAAGAAAGATTTATATGAATCCCTCCACCACCAGCACTAAAACTTTACAACCTTTTGTAGGTGGAGTTCATAGAGAGCATATTACAGCACATTAAGGGTACTTAGTACTATACTAAGTATATACAAGGTAGTTCAACATTTCAAGTACAAACTTTCAGGGGAGGTAGAGAACATCAAAATCAACCATATTCACATAAGAAAGCATAACCGGAAACGCCACCGAAAGGTACTAACAGGAACACAAAGATACAGAAATAACACAAGGCAGTAAGTAGTGTAAAAAACTTTATTAGGCGTAACTGGATAGTTCGATAGTAGGTGGATACATAATATGGTAAACGGAGTGTATGTCTGCCATCTCAGCGTTCGTAAAACGACGCATGTTCGTGCGACGTCGAAAGCTTGAATGAGGAAGCCCCAATTGCTCACCTGGAGCGCTAGCGAACAGAACCACCTATCACTTTCGAGTGGCGTTTCCGGTGATGCTTTCCTATGTGAATATGATTGATTTTAATGTTCTCTACCTCTACTCAAAGTTCGTACGTGGAATTTTGAACCAGCCTGTATACTATGCTATACTCGTCAATACTAGGTATTGACGGTTCCTGAGTATTTTATTTTCAATGATCTGCAGAGCTTTTGCATCATGGTCTGTCATGCTCCAGGTTTCTTCTCAAATATAAAACAATAAGTCTAATGATTGTCTTGTATATTTCCGTTTTAACTCTGCTTGATCGAATTTTGTAAGATAGTAAATGATAAGACCTGTTGGTGGCATGTATTCTAGTTTTTATTTCTGTACTCATTTTATTATCTCCAGTAATCAACATTCTGGTATTTGAAAAAAGTGGCACTCTTTTAAATTTCATGTTATCAGTGGTTAACTTTTAATTTGTCCCTTGGTTGTGATTTCGATATACTTTTAAATATTCAATTTGTTTGATTCAGTTCCCGTATTTTGTAATTAATCCTAGTTTTTCAGCGGCCTGTTTTGAGTTTTCTAAATGTTGTTCTATGAGAATATGAACATTTTCTCTAAGGAGGCATATCGTAATATTACTGTTCTGTTTATGTTTTCTTTTGCAATTTCTCGAATACATTTTTCTAATGCTAAATTTAAAAAAGAATGAGCGAAAGGGCATCTTCCTGCTTCAATCCTATTTTAATACGCAAAAGGTATGAGTGCTACAAAATTTGATTAAATTTATTATCTTATGAGGTATTTCAAGTTCATCTGATAATGAACTAAGAATATCATCCATAGATAAGGCCCCCAAATGCCTTCTCTCGAATGCTCTCATATGCTTTTCTAACATCTATAAATAAAATAGAGACTTGCAGAATATATTCCCAGTTTTTTAGTATCTGTCAAGTGTCAAAATCTGGTCAATTGTAGAACTATTTCTTCAGAATCCCGCTTGATATTCACCTATATTTTCTTCATCTTAAGGTAAGATGCTAGTACAACAGTAGACTAGCATCTTCAGAACTATTGGTTGAACTTGTTGTTTAAATGGAACTAGCTTAGCATTAAATCTGTAGATAACGATATTTCTTCCGTCATTTGCAATCAGGATATAAAGAAAACTTGGAAGATTAATCTTTAGCAGAAACTTATTTCAATGGCATTTACTCCATATCTTATTATATATCAGAGTAATATCTCTCACACCCGCCTAAATTTCTTTCCTCTGAAACGTTATATGAACTCTATAATGATCCTATATTGTGTTTCGCAGATAATTCAGAATTTGAAAGAATTTCTGTGTTACTTTAGGAAGGATTGAAATGATAGTCGAAGGTGAAACATGGCTGATAGAGATTTGGTAATGAATAAGAAGGAATAGTTAGAACTAACAGCTAGTGGGCACCAAAAAGGTAAAAAGTTCCTATAGGGTTCTTTTTGTATCTGATGATTTTTTATTCCTTAACCTTTTCTAAGTTTCTCAGTTTTGATTTGTTGCTGGTTTTGTGGAATTATGTCCAAATCAACACACTTCATCAACCAAAAAGTATCTTAACTTTTTCAGACTCTACGTAACATAGCAAAAGCTTAATTACCTGTTTCCATGGAACATCAGCAATGCTGCTTGATATATTTGAGAAATATAACTACTGCCAAGCATTTCGACGATCATCTGATTACTAACATTCAGAAGCCTTAATTTTGTTTCAATGATAATGAATTTCAATGATCCTTCCATGAGAAAGTTGTCTGTACTTGTCTACCTGTTTGTACGAGAGATTGACTATCTGGAGAACTATCTTGAACGGTGAAGGAAGCTTCGAAAACGTTCCTGTTGTTAACAACTAGAATCGAACCTTGAAAATTGTTTCCTTCTGGCTGACTAGCATTATGAAACCAGGTTAATACAAGACTATACAACAATTATTTATTTCATATTATCTTTATTTTGTTTACTCCGAATTTATTTGTTTTTGTTTTTGAAATGTCTTCGTCATACTATGCAAAGTTATGTGTTGCCCCTTTTATAATCTGAAACTTTTGACATTCGTAAATTTATTATAAAGAAAAAGCTCTGTGTGTATCAAATTATTTTACATGTACTATTATCTCACTTGTAAAAAACTGCTTTCAGAAAATGTACTAAATAGTCACAAATTCATCTCAAATATTAATTTAGAGTGAAGCACAAAAAAGTGAAAACTAAACCAAAAAAGGTTTATGTTGTATCTAACACCAAATGAATGTCCGAGCTGCACACGTCCATTTTATATCCACTGTTATATCAGTTTTATTATCACAGTATTCTGTTTGCACAAACTATTATCAGAAGTTTGCCAACGTTGCATTCAAATCTTTCAACTATATTTAAACACATACGCAAATTTTTTACACCGCCATCGCAATAGAAGTTATTTTCTCCTTTCAACGTTGCATGTTTACCAAACTCTTCATCCGTGAAGGCACAAGTGATGTTTATTAACAAACTTTTTCTTCTTCTTAAGAGGTTAATTGGTGTCTCGCTAAACCTCCTAACAATCCCCACGTAGCCAACTTCATTTCGACGCCAACAGGGGGGAAAAGCATCTTTCCTGTGCATCCTTCAATTAGTTTATGACCCCCTCAGGCGTGGGTTAGCTCTTGAAGTTTTTTTGTTTGGGATTAAGCCACTCTTTTATGTGGTAGGCTGATCGATAACCTCATTAATCTTTGCAGCTTGCGTCGCTGTTGCCGTCCCCAAGTAAAGTGGGAGAGAGAGAGAGAGAGAGAGAGAGAGAGAGAGAGAGAGAGGGAGAGAGAAATTGTGATTTTATGATGGAATTAAGTCCTACATTATTCGCAAGGCTAGCTATTTCACGTTATATTGGCGAGTCCATTAAAGGTAGGAATATTATTTATTTTTGCCATATATGTAACCTTCATTTAATAGCTTTTAATTCGGAATTCTTTTAATTCGGTATTTTAAGGAAATGTTACATTAACTGATATTAATTGGATGTTAAAACATCCAATTAATATCATTTCCCAATCATAAGAGACTCCAGGAATTTGAAGTTTGGCTTTTTTTTAAGTCAACCCCTTCACTGGGGAAGACTTTTCACGTTTCTGTCCTTTAATTAAACAACATTTTCATTTATGAAATGCTGTTTAATTAAAAGTGACGTCATCAATTCCTTTTAGAGTACGCAGCAAAATTTGGCTAATATGCAGGCTGCTATACTTGCAATGTTTTGGGCAAAGATTTCTGCGACACGCTTTAATTTTAAATTATCTCGCAGATTGTTCGGTTTACATTGTGTTGCATAAGCTTATGAAACTTCCTTCTTTTGATATCTCTGGCACGGTTAATCTTTAATAGAAAACTGTGCTATTTTTCCACAATTGCTTCATTTCTCAATGTTGATGGTCACTTTGGGTTCTGGTTCAAATTCCACCAAGACTCTTCCCATCTGAAACTGACTGTAAGATTTAGAGGTGCACCTATGTATACAAACCTCGATAAAAATTATGAACAAGGTGACAGATGGCTTCTTTTCCAGAGCAGAATGTGTGTTTTGTTTTTTCGCCAAAAAGGAAAACTGCTCTTTGAACACACAGTAAAATTGGGCAAGAATATTGGAGATGCATAAGTATTTTGAATATAGGGCAGTAAGCAGCAATGCAAAGGAGACAGGAGTACGGCGAAGATGTCTGCTGCAAGTCACCTAAGTAAAATACGAATTAGTGTATATATAGGAAAGTAACTAAAGGAGAATAAGACTCGGTAACCTAGATTAGAAGCTGCAATTTGGATTAGGAAATAAAAAGTTGCGTAGATGATCTACCGAATAAGCATTTTTCCTATAAATTAACTGTCATATGCAGTATTGTATTTTTCTATCAAATTGCGTCCAATATGGATACTTTTTAACAGAATATATTGACGAACTATTAAGAGTTAACTGAGTATGCCGCTTGCAGTTCTAATCGTTTATCCATAACTGCAGCCGACTTATTTCTGAAATATTCCCACGTTTACACGTAGAGGAGGGTATTAAGTTGTTTTTCAGAGGATTACAGTTATGAGCAACTATTCTTCAAAGCTGAGAGTAGCTTGCTTGAACTATTACAAGGATTTTCTTTGTGATTTTTAATTTTATCTACGAAGAATTTTCTTTTTGTTTTCCATCTTTCGGATTATACTTTTTTGCCCTTAATTTTCTGATCCGAAAACCTTAGCGGAGAAATTCTTAAGTATTTATAAAAATGAATAAATATGTTTTGGTTTCGTAGGCTTAATTGGCCAAGTACAGAATTTCTCTGTTTTCCAACAAGCTGTGGGTTCGATTCCACGGTGACCTGGTGTTTGCGAATAATGCTATCAAGTGATAGGTGATTTTCATTTTATAATGTGAGATAGATATCATCACACACTGTAAGATCAAAATCACCTTGGAGTTGAGCGAAAGTATTCCTGATTATCGATACAGCACATCACTACCGTGGACCAGTTAGGAGATAAATAATCAATCAACTTGGCATCCTGTTTCGCTTACGTTTTCATTCTGTCCAGCAACTAACTATATTAATTACATATCCATTCCTCACTGAAATACTGCTCTACACCCTCTGTCCAAAGGAAAACCGAACTTTTCGAAAATAGAAGAAACTAGTGGCGCCACCTGTTGTGTCTTTTTGTTGTCGAAAGCAGCACCCTTCATTAGTGCTGTGTCAACTGTTTATGACATTTGTTTCATTAGACGCCGAGTTATAGTGCCAAGAGTGACAGTGTGTTTTCACGAACAGTCAGTCGTCACGATATTCATGCCGTACGCGACTAATTTTCGCTATTAGTCGCTTGAAAACTTCGAGATAAAACTCACCATTGATCATCTGGCCAGGCGTAACGAATTCTTTGTGAATAATGCCCTTGGAATCGTAGAAACAAATCAACATTGTCTTTACTTTAGACTTCTCCAAGCATTCTATTCGAATGCCCCTCTTCTGGTGGTCTCCACTCAGCACTCTGGCGCTTTGTTTCAGGCTCATACTCAAAAACCACGTTTCGTCACCAGTAACGATCGTTTCAAGAAAGTTTGAGTCCCTACGAGCGGTTTTAATGAGGTCCTTGCAGAGTTCAATACGATACATTTTTTGGTCGTCGGTCAACTTGTGGGAACAAATCGCGAATTCAATTTATGAAGGCCCAAACATATAAACGTCAAAATGTTGTTCACAGTTGATTTTGAAATCCCCAATTCATTTTCAATCAATCTCACGGACGATTTCGAGTTTTCTTTCATGAAATCACGCACTTTTTGGATGTTAACTTCGCTCAGTCCAGTTTTTGGACTGCTTTTTGTCGTCCTCAAGCGTCTCACGACCACTTTGAAATCGCTTAAACCACTCGTAAACTTGAGTACGGGATAAGTTCACCATCGTATGCTTTTTGAAGCATTTAATGTGTTTTGGTAAAACGTTTACCAAGTTTAACACAAACGTCAATCGCAGCTCTGTCTGAAACTCATTATCCGACCGTTCGTCAAAACACAACTGTCACTCTTGACACTATAACTCGGCTTTTAATGAAACAAATGTCATAAACAGTTGACACAACACTAATGAAGGTTTCCGCTTTCGACAACAAAAAGATACGACAGGTGGCGCCACTCGTTTCTTCTATTTTCGAAAAGTTCGGTTTCTTTTTGGACAGAGGGTGTATATTTTAGATACTTACTTTGAAGACCTCAAAAAATTCTTGATGCTGTTCAGACGACATTTTATTTCTCTCTCGCTTTCTGACTCATTACAACCAGTCTCAGAAACCGTTAGTTTTTTTTTTATATTAAGATGATACAATTATACACTATTACACACAGCTTAGATTTTTTCTGTATTCTGTGAGAGAACCTTATGACTTGCTTGCAAACTTTCGCTATGTTTTCGCTATTCCAAGAATGCTGCCTTAACGTCATGAGTCCACCATAAAGATTGGATATTTCTTTCTTTGCACACCACTTCAGCTCATGCTTCCCTCGTTGAATCAGTGAAAATTTTCTTCATTTGCTTCTGAAAAAGTAACAGCTTTTTTGATTATTTTAAAACCTTCTCACGTAATTTTATTTAAAGTGCGATATTCATTTTACACTACTTAAAAATAAATGGTGATCACTTCTTATTTGTTTCAAATTTCCTGTACACTCTTTTGAAAGTACGTAAACATGTCTCACAGGAAATTGGCAAGTTTTAATCCCTCAACAAGGTTAACCGGTCAGAAGAATGCGCGCAGTTTACACACAGAAATATATTTAGATACACATACTGGTCACTGAATTAGGAACCTTTATGCAGATGTACGTAAACGTCATTAATGCAGTGTATATACAAAAGACTTTGCTACGTGCATCACCACATGCGCTAGGCAACTATTTAGGAATGCTGCCGGTCAGTAATCGTCAGCAGTGTTGATCACAGCGAAAAACAGATTTTTTGAAGTTCGATAAAGGGTATATTATGCGTGCCCTTTTTTGAAAACAGCAGAACTGACTTGTTTCTAAAAAGGTGAGATATCCCGGGTGTTTAATCAATGGAAAAATAACCCACATTGTTTGACACTAGGAGGCAGAACTGTGGCTCCTAGTGTCCGTACAAAAGGCTTGTACGGACAAACGGAACTTCCTGCGTGCGACAATTGACCGAAGCAATAAATGAAGGCTGTTCACGACCTATATCTCGCCGAACTATGTACATGCAATTGAAGAGGATCGGTATTGGCAGTCGCGGGCCTATAAGGAAACCAACTGGTATTTACTTGGATAGTAGACATTTTAAATCACAATTTTACTGATTAGGAACACCGAGATAAGGTAAGATAAAAACTTTAATTAAAACACAACTAGTTTCGTCGGAATGCCAACTTCTTCAGGTGTTCAAATTATCACGAAAACTGGAACAATAGCAAGATAAAACATGCACTTCTCGTATAAAAAAGTTAGGAATAACACCAGTCAAATTTGAACTGGCTTGGCAAGTCTAGCGTGGGGCGTTAGTGAGTGGGAACTATCTCGAGAGCGCCAGAACTGAATTACTGTACTGTGTGAGTCAGGTAAGCTATAACTTAAATTACTGTTCATGTGTGAGCGGGTTCAGAACTATTTCTTTTGATTCTTAGATGCGTCTTTCTAGTTCCTCAGCGCATGTATGGATACTAATAGTAAGATTCCAGTCTATCTGGTGTTGACGCTCTTCTAAATTAGAGTTGGCAGAGAAAAGGACATGACTGGAGAGGGCACTTGCACGGGTTCTGTTGTAAGAGGTATCACGTTGATGCTCTTCGATACGTGCAAGCGCCCTTTCCACTCATGTCCTTTTCTCTGCCAACTCTAATTTAGAAGAGCATCAACACCAGATAGACTGTAATCTTACTACTAATATCCATAAGTGCGCTGAGGAACTAGAAAGACGCATCTTAGAATCAAAAGAAATAGTTCTGAACCCCCCCCTCACACATGAACAGTAATTTAAATCATAGCTTATCTGACTCATACAGTGAAGTAATTCAGTTCTGGCGCTCTCGAGATAGTTCCCACTCACTGACGCCTCACGCTAGACCTGCCACGCCAGTTCAAATTTGACTGTTGTTATTCCTAACTTGTTTATATGAGAAGTGCATGTTTTATCTTGTTATTTTTCCAATTTTCGTGATAATTTGAACACCTAAAGAAGTCGTTGTTGTGTTTTAGGGTAAAGGGTACTAGCATCCCCTTTACCCTAAAATTACCCTTCCTATATATATACATATATATGAAACGAAAAACTTTAATGAAGAGGAACATTCCAGTATAATAGGAATTTTCCACAAGTACAGCACACATGACAGTAGTTAAAACCCTACCTGTAATTCAAGGAATTTATCTTCGTGTTTAGTATTAAATAGTACAGCTACGTCTTCCTTTTTCTGATCATTTTGCCTGAGTACCACATATTATTTAGCGGTATCATCTCATCTGTTTTAGTCATCTTGGTAATATCAATTACATTGATATGGTATTTTTCTAATTTTTCTGCTAAATTCACCACTTTTCCATTGTCATTTCTCCTGAATGTGTGCTCTCCTGGCAGGTTTTTCAGATTGCTGGATTCAACCTGAAAGGAAAAACCTTGCCATTTTCGTATGAGTCCGGCTAAAAAGTTCTTCATTTTAAACTACTGATAAAACTCTTTTTCTTCACCTCCCAGAAGGAATTTAAACCTAGGTGATTACAACGAAATGACTTAGTGGAAGCTCGCTGACCTGGAAGCTCTCCATCATGATATAGTACCGTTTTTTTAATTTTTCTTTAAGAATATAGAGCAGAGAGTATAATTTTCCCGCCTATTTGCATTGGTAATTCACTATCAAATTGTATACTTAATATTGGAGCATTCTATTCTTCATTGTTTTAGATTTAATTTTTTCATTTTCTTAAAAATTTTAAAAGTAAAAAACCCAAGTTTCAAAAATCGTAATATCTTCAGAAATATTTAATTTTTTTTTCAATATACCTGAAATAAGAATATCTTTAAGAGCACGGAAATCTACAATGTTTCCAAAAATAACGAAATCTTTAGTACTTTAATAATATAGAGATCTTTCGCATCCCTAAGTCCTTAACAAACTCAGTTCCTACTTACATTGCAAACACTATGTCATTAAAGCAAGAAAAAAAGACTGAACTACTTGGTCAAAGTTCTAAAGTGTGTGTGGGGTGGGACGATTAATAGTATCCTGTCAATAACAGATAAGACTGCAGTGGAGAGCTCCGAGTAGACGTCAGAGACTGAGATACATGATGAAAGTGAAAGAACGAAGAAAAAAGTGCTTTTGTGTTCTTGTCGAGTAGTGATAGAGGAACAACCTAAGACACTCCCTTGCTGAGGGACAATCGACTAATTAGTTGGACACAAAGGTTTCTTTCTCCATTCATTGATTACCGTCTTTTTTCTAAGAGGGGAAACCTGAAAGACACCACCTCTGTTGATAGTACGTGTCAAAAAAAAAACACGTACTATCAACAGTGGTGTCCTTTCTGGTCATTCTACGAGATGAGTCAGATGAGTATTTGATTAGGAGGTTACTGATCTAAAGCTGTTTCGAATGGAAGTTGAAATGTTAACGTTTGTAGGAAGTTTGAAATGTTTTAGACTTTTTTCTTCATTAAATATGACTTGTTTACTTCCTCCAAAAGTCGGGTTTATTTATTCCTGCCACACATCTTTTTACTTCGTTTGAACTCATCGCTATTTGGTTCCTCCTAAATGTTATTTGCACCTGTAAACGTTGGCTTCAAAAAGAGTGCACGACAGTGGTCAGAAAAGTTCTCGGCCTCGCACATAGATGGCAACACTATCGGCAATATTTTTTTTCTAAGTTGGTTTATCTGTCATAAGCATCCATTTGAAATTGCCAGTCATTCTATCAAGTAGTTTGTTTTAGAAAGCTATCTGAAGCAAAAGTGTGGTCTGCATCCCTTGAAATGAATGAAACTGAGTATCGTGCGGTTATAAAATTCTTTGTAAAAGAAAGTTTAATGCCACAAAAATTCATTCGAAGTTCATAAAAGTTTACGGGCACTCTTCTCCTTCGTTTTCGACAATTAAGAAATGGATTGCCGAGTTTAAACGTGGCCATATCAGCCTTGAAGATGATCCACGTGAAGGATGTCCAAAAAGTACCAGAAATTATTGATCAAGTGCACGATATCGTATTGGATGACCGGCGAATCCAAGTGCGTGAAATTGCTGAGACTATAGGCAATTCAAAAGAACCTGCAGGATATATTTTGCATGAAGAATTGCAAATGCAAAAGCTTTGTGCAAGATGGGTGCCGCGCTGGCTCACAGCAGATCAAAAACGCACTCCCATGAAAATCTCTGAACAGTGCTTGGAGCGTTTTAGCAAGAATAAAATTGATTTTGTGCGTCGATTGATTACTATGGATGAGACTGGGATTCCCCATTACACACCAGAATCAAAAGAGCATTCGAAACAGTGGACAGAAGCCGGTTGTTCAGCGCCAAAGAAGAAAAGTCGGTTCCATCAGCAGGAAAGGTTATGACCTCGATGTTTTGGGATGCTAAAGGCATTTTGTTTATTAATTATCTTGAAAAGAGTAAAACAATAACCGGGGAATATTATTCCGATCTTTTAACCAGACCAGACGAAAAAATTCGTAAGAAAAGACCCGGTTTGCAGAAGAAAAGAATCATCTTTCATCAGGACAAGGCACCTGCCCACAAAGTGTTTTGGCAATGGGAAAATTAAAGGATCTGCACTATGAATTGTTGGAACATCCACCTTATTTTCCAGATTTGGCTCCTTTTGACTTCTGTCTCTTCCCAAAACTAAAACGTTTCTTTGCTGGTCAGCGTTTTTCTTCGAATCAAGAGGTGATTGCAGCTATTGAGGGGTATTTTGCAGATCTTACTGAGAACCACTACGGGGTCGGGATAATGGCGCTGGAATAAATGTGTTAGTCTTAAGGAAGATTATGTTGAAAAATAAAAACAATTTTGAAATTATAAATTCGCTTTTTCATTGTTAGGCCGAAACCTTTTTCAGACCACCCTCTTATTTGTTACCTTTCTCCAAACATTTGAGTCCTCAAAACATTTTCTTTATCCACTGAATTAATGAATTGCAGTTTAATGACTAGAAATATTTTACATCATTGCGATTCCAGGTGAACGTAGAATTTCGAATAACTTTACAATAACAACCACGCTTTCTCGGTACTTTAACTTCAGTCTTGGACGCCTCTTTGAAGACTTTCAACTTCTGAACAGAAACTTTTCTTTGTTTGTACCGTGCGGGAGCGCGCTTTCTGACAGCGTAATCATTTGTTGGAGAGGCAGGGAAGACGAATGGCGAGACTCTAATATGCTAATTATCTGTTTTCTACGCCACGATTACAGATACGATTGGGGAGTGGGTGATAAATGACTTAGGAATGAAAAATACGGTGATTAATGAGCACAGTCGGACTGCTTGTCTAATCATGTGATCAGCAGGGGTGTCAACACGCTTCGTTGTTGTACTCGGAACACTGACTCCATTCTCGCTGCAAATGAACCACGGGGAAAACACTGGCGGAAGCTGCGCACTACATTGTTCAGGGTAGTGGAATACTTCTGACAATAATAAGGAACTACTGAGCTGTATAAGAAATCTCTGGAAGAGTCTTCGTATACAGCTCAGAACAGTTCTCTATTAGTTCTCCAATATCAGAATAGTTCTCCAAGAAATAAAATAATCTTCTCTCTCTCTTTCTCTCTCTCTTCTATAAATCCTGTAGAAATGGTTTTTTGTGTGTAAACCGCTTTTGTGGAAAAAATACTCATCGTCAAAGAGTAACAAAAATCATCAAACAAACGACGCCAGCATCCGGACGTCACGGACCTAAGTTAAACACATAAAATTATATGAAACCTTGCAATGACTCCCTTAGTTATCTCTTCGCTCTTTCGTGTCACCACCATAGTCTTTCATTACGAACCGTAAGCATCACCTTGTAACTATAGCAACGAGACATAAACGAACCTCTTACCAGAAAAGAATTGCCTGTGTACGTGCGGTAGATGGCGCCAGTGGTAAGACACATCCGAACATTACAAACGATGCTGAGCACCACATACGTTCAGAAAGGGCCCATTTGATGGCACTTCGTCGTCTTTATCTTCTCCGCCGATATTGCACTTTCGCTGCTAAAATCGTATACTTACTTGTGATGTCTCAGTGGCCATCTGTTTTCCTTTGCCGAAGCGCACTCTTCTGTCATTCCCCCACTCTGTATCCCCCCCCCCAATAAGTGCAGACGATGGATCGCCGCTGTCCATAATTACCCTCGCTTATAACGGTGCTCGTTAAAACTCACCGAAGTGACTGCATATCGATGCGAAAGGCATCTTTTAAATCCTTCTCAACCCTTCGTTACGATACATTTGTCACCAAATGCGCATCGCCTGGAGCTATCCCGCTGCTGAACGACAGACAGCATAAACTAAACATTCCAATTGAATTTCATTGCCTGGCGATAGCCTCAAGATGTACAACTATCACTGAAAGTCTGAAGTTTCCATTACTTTGCTCATCCCTTCATTTAGCATGAAACATTAAAGTCGTCCTTGGTCTGCCTTCAAGGCTTCGGTACGGACTAAATGTCCTTAGAGAGAAAAGAGAAATGGATCTGCACGACGTAGAGAAATATGCAATCGCCGATCATACAGAGAATCAATAAATTGGACCAGCAAATGCTCACACCATTTCGAGTTTGAAACTCTCGCTACTGACCATGTAGAATTCATAAATAATCATTTCTGTTTTGACATCAATTCCACGCGCAAATGTCACATGGAAAAGGACGCACTGCACTAGTTATTGTTGATGAAGAATAACGCTTTCTATAACTGGAAAGAAATCTTGATACGTTCTAATTTTTCGGCCACAAAAATTTAGAAAGTAGTCCTACTACTTGCGGGACTAAGTTTTTTATACAGAGCAGTAAGGGATTTTCCTCCCAGAAAGTACGATTTTAATCGACCAAAGAACTTATAATATTTCAAATAATAATATATATTACTTACAGTTTAGGAGCAAGAGATCGCATCACTTGACTGCCATCCTCTCCTGAAACCCCTGAAATCACTGACAGCCTGCCTCGGCTATTAGTGAAGGGTAATGGTGAAGTTGGCCTACATACCAAAACAGAGATTAAAGCTTGCAGTGAACGGTGGAATTAAAGTGTATAAACATTTATATATGAAGATCTTTTCACTGTCGCAACTCCATGTACACTCTGAATAAAATGGAATAATAATAATAATAACGCTGGGGAAATATTAAGGGTAAAGGAACACTGGTGTCCAAAAGCTAAGGACGAACTACATTTTTATCTGTATATGAAAACTTTTTATGACTACAGCAAAATGTGAACATACGTTTATTATCAGGATACTAATAAATTATATTACCCAAAAATATGTTATAAATTTCGTGCAAATTAAATTAAAATATGTTTTTGGCAAAAGCTAAAAATTTCCTAAGGAGATAGCTAAGGAATTAATGTATAGTGCTTACAAAAAAATATGCGGAGAGATTTCAGTATGAATATGATCCCACCGAACTGCGATGCAGCTCTTCCAACATTGTACTATGTTTAGCACTAAATGATTCAGGAGTTCTTGAAGCAAACTAGCCTATCCTCCTCCTTCAGAGCAATATGGGACTGAGATCAGAGGAGCGTGATGACCACTCAATTCGATTAATATTCTCGGTCTCCAGGAGAATTACAATGTGTACAATCTCGTGTACAATGTGCTGTGGCATTATCCATAAAAATGAATTCTTCACCTACAGCACCACGGAATAATTAAAAACATGACGTTGAAGAACTTTGTTGCAATATCGTTCACCAGTCATAGTCCATTTTTTTCAGCACTTGTAACTCGTTACGTCCATTAAGCATAGTGCCTTCCCACGCCATGACCTCAGCACCGCCGTATCTATCCCTTTCAAGAAAAACCTTCTCGCGATGGTCAGCAACACCACTTTTACTCCAGATCAACTGTCGTCTAGAACCGCAGAAAAGACTAGAACGACTCTCATCTGTAAAGAGTACATTAGCCCATTGGTGTCTCGTCCAACTTTTATAGATACAACACCGCTGAGTTACAGCACCACAAAGCAGTACGATGAGCTGTGGGTAAAGGGACGTAGACTACAGACCTTCAGCGTACAGGACCGTTTGTAGCAGACGTCTTGCCACAGTTTGTCGAGATATCCGCGTACTTGTGCTTGGATGGAGCCGACTTGAAAGCTGATCTATCACAGTGCGTGGTTTACGTTTTACTGTTATAACCAAACATCTGTCTTCGTGCTACTGGTAGAGCGAGCACGACCTCTTAGCAAACGTCTTAAACACATTCTATTGGGTTGAAACGCTGCCCAGAGTCTGGATACAACGCTGAGAGATTCCAAACTCTCTGACAATATCAGTAATTCTGCGGCCTTCTTCAAGTTTTGCAATAATTCTTTCCGTGCGTGAAATCATCATCTAGATGGTCTTTGAGACATTACAAAGCATCCAAGTTTCCAACTTTCTTCCTTCACGAAAGGAGCTTCCTTCAAACACAAGTCGCTAATTTGCTTTTTATCCTGATGAGTGCTACCATGTGATTCCTTTGACGGCGATTCGAAAATTTGAATGTGTATCCGCTTTCTACTCGAAATCGTCAGTTATACAAATTGCCACAAGTGTCGGAATGTGCGGTTGTAATCTTCAGAAATAGTGTTTCTTCCTCAGGTTTTGGTCTCCAGTGTATTTCACACAGTTCAAATTCTTTTAGGAAAACGTATGGTTCCATTATTACAAATATGCATCATCTGTTTTCATATTGCTCTCAATTAACCGAATCCCTGAGACTGCACTTAAGTTATTTATAATTTCTTGGTAACAAGGTTATGCATTTTAAATAACTAATCAATATTTACAGAAAAGTTGTTAATGTAATCCATTGAATTAGCATGAGAAACATGAATAGCTGCAAGTATCTACAAAGCAAAATGATATTGAATGAGTTGCTTAAATATTTTCAGGTTTCCCAAAATTGAATGCAACTGAAATTAGGATTCAATATATGCCATGTAGAATTTGGTGTGAGGTTTCGTTTTATTTATAATTATATTCATATAGCTGCATATGAAATATCGTTAATATATGAGTTAGCAAAGAATCTTTTTCCGGTTCAGAAAAATATAAATCATACGGATGGCAGTTGACATTATGTAGCCTACAATGCAACCCAGTGGAGAAGCTGTCACTGGTAGTAAGTATGAATGAGATGAAACCGAAAAAAATAATTTTCTCAGAATGGCAAAACATTAAAGGGAAAATTTCACTATTAGATGAAAAATGCGATGATGTTTAGAAATATTAGTATTAGGGAAGTTACTTTGATAATACAAATGAATACTTGCGAAAGAATTGCATTATTAGTCTTCTTGTGTAGTGACGTCATCATTCACCAACACAACAGCGTTGGTGAATGATGACGTCACTGCACAAGAAGACTCTAAGTTCATAAACTGAACTTAGAGCTCTTTTTAATTAATTTTGTTTAATAATCTAAAATACAAATTAGTAGGTTCGTTTATCTTCACTTCTCACAATATATGCTTTCGTTCATACTTATTTTTCCACATAAATGGATGCAAACTGAGATGACTCCATAAATTTTCCGTAGCTAACCTAAGACACCAAATCTCATTAAATAGCATAAAGAGCAGAGTCGTTCAAAGGGTAGTAAGTATCTCGATTACCAAGAAAGTGCTCCATGGCACCAACTCGAGACTATAAAATTGAGAAATTCTACTGTAATAGAGAAGCAAAGGGGGGTACTGCAATCATCGTCGTTAACCTCCGCTAAGAGGGTAAACCACGATAATTCGATCACAAGGACTGAGCAATGGTTATAGAAAGTGAATCACTTACATTTAATTCCGATCGTAATTGATTAAATCCGTTCTTCTTCTTCGTGTATCGCTGAAAGGAGTAAAGGTGTTGTAAACCTGTGAAACATTGTAGGGAAGGGGATGAGTTCCACTACTTGCGCTTTCTGTGGCTGTCGCATAATGTTTAGGCATCCGTCTTTAGTAGATGGGTGTCTAGACATTATGCAAGCACACAGATACTTACATAATATTCTTTATAGCGACACACAAAAGGTTAAATATTTACTCCAACTACTTAAAAGCAGGACCATGTGGTAACGTATCTCCCAGTCAGCTCTGAGGTAGATCGTTACACACAATTTTATTTTGTGACTCCTCTAGAATAGTCTGCGGATCTAAATACAAATAAGAATAACTGAAACATGGTTTCATATTCACATCCTAGGCGCCCTTAGGAACTATACAACGTAAATAAAAATCAAAGGAGCATAGGAAATTGTATGAATAGAAACGAAAATAGCTTTAAGGCTTGTAGGTATTTGGCTTAACTATTAGAAAACTGGCTTAATTGATGTACGGTTTTCTTTTACTGTTTACTTAGAAAGAAAACGTGGGCATCATGTTAAACCAATGGATGAAACACAATGCCTTTATTTCTGCAATAGTGATGTATACGATGATGAAGCACATTATACCACAGGAGGGAAACAACAGTAAATAAACTAGGTGAATCACACAGAGGCACCACCGTATCAAGGAACATGTTGCTTACAGTGGCTGTGGGCCAGAAATTTATCGATCTATTCCACTGGATAACCAAGGACTTAAAATGATGAAAAAGAAAGATATTGTGCGATATTTCATTGTTATCAAAATGTGTGCAATCATTGGAGATATTTGACAACAATTATATCATCAAAAGTATGAATAAATGTTTAAATTAACATTGAATTGTTTAACCTATTTTTAACTTATTGTATTTTGGAATGTACTGGGAATACCGTTGTTCAATTTTATTAATGCGAGCTTCATTCTCTTCATTTTAATTCAAACAATCTCATCGAACTTGCTGGCTTTAAAGAATTCCAACAACATTGAACCAGAGGTTTAGTACTCTATATCTTTTGTGGTTTTTTCAAAACAAACATTCCTTGAACGGAGACAGGAGTCGCTAAGAAGCTAAAAATGGATGCATGGACTACGTATTGAAATAATTCTATACACGAATATGATTGGATGTCCACTATTATAGAAAATAATTAAATATTTATCCACTAACATACGTAACTCTCCTAGATTCGATAAGGACCCTCCTCTTAGGACACAATATAATATTTTATTTAATCAATATCATGATCTCCTATCTCGTAAATTGAATCCTTCCCTAGCCTGTCCTACTCAGATCGGATAAGTCTGCAAATCATCTGCGAATAGTTGTACAATTTGTCGACTCCATATACTTTATTTTTGGCTCATTTGGCCACCATGCTACATTAGCACCGTGGATAAGCGAACAGTTCGATAATTTGGGAACTCTTCTCAACAGTCTAAACACACAAACATTTTAAAGCATTTCGCTCTTCCCCTAAGCAGGGTGGGTTCGCACCGGATGATGACAGTCATCTACCGCATTTAATAGGATTCGCACACGTAGTAATTAGTTTTAGAGAAGATATCTACTCGTCCAATCCTCTCTGCTTTTTATCAAAATAATACAAATGAAATAAAAAGAATTACGTTCATATTTTTATCTCTCTCTCTCTCTCACACACACACACACACTGAGTCTTACGAATGTGATAAGATTAATGTGAAAATGAGACTCTTCTTCATTTCAGTACATAACTACTTAATTCGACTTCTTTTTTCTTTAGTGTCTTTCCATACCCCCCTTTATCTTTAGGCGAATAACCACCATCTTATATTAAACCATTGTATATTATCTGTGCATCTTGTTCTTTGACAAACCTTTCCTCTCTTGTTATCCAACATTCAGTGCTTAATTTAGACCGCTTCGACTTATTCGAGTACTCTGATAATAGTGTCAAATATACTAGTATTGAAATGATCATATATCCACCTATACACAGGACACTGTTATCTTCACAAATTATCATAACGTTGTGCATGAAGTCATTTGCGCCACATAACTATACAGAGTGGTTCAAACTTCCACGTACAAACTTTGAGGGGAGGTAGAGAACATCAAAATCAACCATATTGAAAATATGGTTGATTTTGATGTTCAATAGTAGTTCGGATACATAATATGGTGCATGTCTGCCATTGCAGTGTGTAAAACGACGCATGTTCGTTACGGCGACGAAACGAATTTCGTACGGCGACGAAAGCTTGAATAAGGAAGCCCCAATTGCGTACCTGGAGCGCTTGCAAACAGCGCACCTATCACTTTCGGGTGGCGTTTCCGGTCATGCTTTCCTATGTGAATATGGTTGATTTTGATGTTCTCTATCTCCCCTCAAAGTTTTCACGTGGGATTTTGAACCACCCTGTATAAAAGTGAAATTCATTGACAATCTTACTCATATCAAAATTTTGAAGTAATATTGCAAGACTGTACCATTTGGACTCTAAAAAGATGTCTCTCTTACATAAACAAATTCCAAATTCTGCACAAGAGACTAGCAATCCCATAAGTATTTTTCTTTTTTAGAAAAGCTTACATGGAACAAATGAGAGGGCGCTATGAAATTAGCCATAACGAATATACGGGAAATACTTATTAAATATGTAATATATTAAAGGAAACTAGAGAGCAAATCCAGCGTTCCAAACAACCATAGATTAATTCGATATCACCTTGTAGTGTCTGCTCCGATCCTGTTGACTTCATATAAGTTCATATCACGCGTCGAGAAGATGGCTTAGAAATTCGTTTACTCTCCAACTGCAATAAAGGTGATGGGCTGGTTTTTGACCGTGTAGTCTTTCATCATTAGATAGTGTGTAACTTCTGACGTGGGCTTAAACTAGAGAGTATGAAAGCATGGCATGGAAAAGCTGAGATACTAAAAACATGAAGATGCTGAAATATTGAGAAGGCATAGAAATACTGTGAAGTATTGAAGATGCGTGAAAAATATGAAGTATTTGAATACAACGATACTCTAAGCAATGAACATGCTTCACTGTTAAGAATAAATAAAAAGATTGAAATGATGAGAAATTTGAAATAATGAGGCAGAAGTATTAACGAAGCATGAAGATGCCGAAATGTTCGATTTATCATCAATAACTAGGTGCAAGCATTACTACACAATTTCATTTTGGCAATGTTTGGTGAGTGCATTTTTATTGTATGATATTGTGTAGCTCTAAGGATGCTAGACATGTCATTTATGAAAAACATGAACCAAAGAAACATAATACAGATAGGTTTTTGTTGTTTTTCTGATACATCAACCGCAGCCTATCAATAACCAGACTGCTTTTGTCCAACATGAATTAGGCCTCGTTCAGTGTAATAACACCATCTTCTACGTAAGTTCTGATACACACCCAGAACAAAAATGATATTTCAGATGAGACTTCTTCCTCGGTTCCTTCATGGTGATTATCAGAACTTCTAAGCCCCCCCCCCCTCTGTCGCCGTATCTAGTTTTGGTACGTATCGTTTGCTTTCAACGACCGAAAAATCTGGAAAAAATAGAAGCTTATATTTTTCGATTTCGAGCTTAGAAATGTTATTTATAGCAACACCTTGTCTTAACGAAAGTTGCCAAGTATTCTGACACAAGAAATGATCTCTCTCTCTCTCTCTCTCTTTCGTGCGTGCGTGCGTGCGTGCGCGTGTATAAATGCATTGTTGGCTTGTAACACCTGACGATGGAATCACTCAGATGGAATTCTGTTTGAGCTTCATCCTTTGGTACGACATCCAATCTTGAACAACACGAGGCATCACAATTAACTTTAAGGCTTTCTAATCGTGTTTAAAAATTTTAAACGACTTCAGAAGAATTCCATAGGATAGACATGAGTGCAAGCAATATGAAGGCAATTTTTACCTTCATCAGACCATCACGGTTATTGATGCGATGCCATCATATCACTGCTGTTGCTGATGGTTGGACGGAAGCTTAGGCTAAGTGAACAAAAGAAATCTGATATAAATGGTCACCTTTTAATATCAGTCTTATTCTTATTGCACCTGTAAGGTCGTGTTTGTACGCTGAACAACCTTCGAACATCCCTTCTGCTGATAGTGGACCCTGCCAACATTAGCGGCGTCCTCCACCTCCCGGAGCAGAGCACAAGACTTCTCGGCGAGGAGTCAACTCGCGTGAAGACCTCATCTCTCACACTAGCTCCCGCATATGTGAGTGTTTCCCGCGATTCAAAATTCATCGCTGAATTCATCCCAGCCTTCCAGTCATCCAGGAGGGGTTACCATTCTTCCATAGCTGGCTTGCAGTGGCTTCCTGCTGAAACTGAAATACGACCTCCGTTGAGAAACTCAGTCTAGTTGAGAAGTGATAAAGCGCGTCTGAGAAACGCCGCAGCCCTTTGGTTACCTGTGGGTGAAGATGGGATTGTAGTTTGTGGCTGTCCTTGGATTCCATTGCTATATCTGTCAGTCGAGTCGTACTTTAGATCAGGTAAGCGCTGACTCCTTAATTGTAAGAGCTACTGAAAGAAAAATAAATTGCAGTATTTATCCCCGTATCATCTTACCAAAAAAAAAAAACACATTAATCTTACCGAATGAGGGAGAGAAAAAGAAAGAGAGAGGGTAGAAAAATTGGTAAGCATGTAGCATTCAAATTAAATAAGAGAAATACCGAATGGGAAAAATTAATAACAACGAAAAGCACATCATAAACAAGATTTTTCCCTTTGCATAACTTACAAGAAGTTTGTTAAAAAGGCAGATGCAAAAGCAAGTTGCTCCTTGCAAGTGGTATACTCCAAAAACCCTTTTGTTTTCAGCACGACCCACTTGTTGGGAAAGAATCTCACTCAGTTATATAATTCAAATAATTTATATTGTCAAATACGTTGTTAATATGTTTATAAAATATTTGAGATCTATACATTTTCCAGTGTAATAATTATATATAATAATTGCCTCAGGAGCTTACGGATAAAGGTTACTACTTTGTTTATTACAGAAGAAGCAGGTTCAAATCCCGGATAAATCATGAACGTTTGAGAAAACCTGGCCTGAAAAAGATTAAATAGCGTCTTGAGTTTATAAATCTTGCCCTTTAATAATAATAATAATAATAATAATAATAATAATAATAAATTTTTAAAAATAAGGTCATTGACTAGATAATGAAAGAATACTAGCAATGATGTCCCTACTTTCAACTCTTCCAAAATATTTCAAATTGTATCGGTTAGATACGCTTTCTCCTTTCTTTTGTTGTTGATTTTAGAGTTCCAAATTAGTTAATTTTACTGCCAAAATGAGCAACCGAAAAACGAATAAAGAAGTAAAAAACCAATGCACGCTATCAAAGTGACTATTTCCAAATATATTCTTTCTTTTGCGAGTATCATCTTTGATCTGTTTCTATTCCTAGCGGTAATACCTAAGGATGCACAGGTGTGAACAGAAATCGCCAGATTACAACACAATGCTTTTAATAGTCAAAGCCTTGTCTAAACACACAGAGAGAATTAGCATTCATGCACGGCTCTAATGCACTGCAGGAAAGCACCTCTTCTGAAGCGTGAAACAATAGAGCATCCAATTATCTTGATTTCATGTAGGAATATGTGGGATGGAAGAAGTGAATGCACAGTTTTCTGCGAATAACGTGGGTTTACATGGCCTTTGGAGGTCTGAAAGATTTAACTGACCTTTATTAATTCAAGTTTGCTAAGCACAAAATGGGAAACTATAATTTCTTTTTCACAACATATCACAGATTATTTGATATACTTAAATGTAATTCTTAAAATATTGTTTGAATTGTACTCTGTGTTACGAAAAATCAAGAATGGCCGCGATAGAAGAACATGAACGGAAGACTTAGAGAAGTAAAAACAACAGGTGATGTGACCACACGTGGCTGTAAGATTTCTATGACTTCTTAGTCTAAGTACCGTTTTATGTGTGAATACATTAAGCTACTATTCAATTTTAATTTCTCATTATGACAGAAAGAAACATATAAATAGTCAGAAATATTTCGTTGTCTGTGATGGTGTTGGGAAACGAGTCGAGACAAAACATTATAAGATTTGTCAGACAATATGTGCGTTATACATGGATCTTCCTATTCCTATTCCATTATTTAGTTTGTGGACCTCAGAAATTTAGGGAGTTTAATAGTGTAGACAATATCTAAATGAACAGAAAGCCACTGACAAAATTTACACAAATATCATCCAAAATATGCGACACGATAAATAAGATGATCAAAAAATAAAAATAAAATAAATAATCGTTAAAACAATGTGTGTTTGCCACCATCTTTACACGCTCTCAAAAGAAAAAGGAAAATATAATTTTTAGGCAAGACAATTCAATCATTAAAAATGATGTCTAGACGAGTATTTAATTAGAAATACGTGGTTTTCTACATAATTTACATGAAACACAAATTATTCATACTGTAAAATATCAGGTAAGTATTCGAATCAGATGAGAATTAAATAGTATTAAAATACCTCTTAAATCATTAAAAGTTGAACATATGATATTTTACTCTGGGTGGACTAAACGAAGAGTCAATACTTGCAATACCGATATTGAAAATTTTTTTAGTTTCAGATTGTCTTTAAAAATCCGGGATAAACTGTTATCTTTCCTAAAAATTAAATCTGACAACAGAGTATATGATCCTTCTTGAATATGTGGGAAGGAAGTAGGCCACTTTATAGACCAAGCTGCAGTTTGTAGCAAGTTTATCATCATCATCAAATTCCTGATATGTTTCATCAGGGAAGGGGTGTACAGGGTCTAAATGTATGGGATAATATCTCAGAATAGTATCTTAGGCATGTTATCAGTATCACTTTTAGTTTTTTATTTGTTTCAATGTCATAAAAGGAATATTTTTTTCTCTTAAAAATGTCCAATATTAAGTTGTCTACTGTCCAGTTATTTCCAGTTAATATAGCAAATAAACATCGCTATACACCAAAGGTTTTAGAGGGCACTTCATGCTATTATATAAAAATGAAATAAAAAAGCAAACGTTAAGGAATCAAGACTAAATTGTTAATTAGTTCATTGCACGACTCGGTAATTAAGTGAAGTTTAAAGCACAAGATTTGTAATTTATAAAAAAAAAGAGTAGAGCGGTGTAGAGTGTAGCAGCGTACAGTGGTATACGTCATGCGATGAACTCTTGTATTTCACATATGCCTCGGAAATGTAAACTCATACCAACTCAATCAGTTACTAACTTATAATATTATAATATAACTTATAACTAACTAAATTATTATTTTATATTTTAAACATAGTGTAAAACGTTTATAATAAATTTAAACAGATATACACTGCTCATGTGACATACAAACCAGGGGGGATACTAAAGGTTTGTGGTACCTTACTCATCCTAAATCAACCCAAAATGCCTTGAACAAATATTTGTATCTATATATTGTATTTTATTTCATACATCTTATTTAGATATTTTACCCATATATCAGGTATATCTATCTGCCATTGAATTAGAACCATTATACAGATGTCTATAAACGTCACTTACGTAGTGCATATGCAAAATACTTGGTCATGTGCGACACCACGGATTCTAGGCAACTGTTTAGGAATGCTGCTAGTCAGTAATCGCCAATAGTCTTGATCATAATGGGGAAAATAAAGGATCTTTCGGAGTTCGATAAAGAGGCTTATTATGAGTGCCCGTCTGACTGGAGCCACGACTGCGAAAACAGAAGAGCTGACTGGTTTCTAAAAAAGTGAGATATCCCGAGTGTTTCATCAGTGGGAAAATAACCGACTTTGTTTGCCTAATGGGCGTAACTGTGGTCCTATAACAGTTTGTCAGGAATGAGATCGCCATTTAATGTCGCATATCTCATCGAACTGTGCGCAGGGAATTGAAGAGGGTTGGTATTGGCAGTCGCATCCCTATACGAAAACCACTGAATTAAATAAAAGCTTATAATTCAGTGATCGGTGTGTGTATTAAAATATGTGTTTATCTATAACAGATATAAAAATATTTAAGTATATTTCAAGTAACATCTTCATCCCAAGTCAACTTTCCCTTAAAAAAATCCCAGATACATACTTGAACAATTCTTTTCCCCCCTAAAAATTTCCATATAGGTTCCTCCTAACATATTATTGATACTTTCAAAACTGAGATGGGTTTATTGAGGCCAACCATCAGCAAAAATGTTGATAAAGCTGAAGATGGGTTTTGCAGTATCTTTAGAAGAATTTTAAAGAGAAGATCAACGCTATTAAAATATAAATCTTTCAGATGGCTGAAGCCTGCATAACAGTGAAAATACTTTTGTAGAAATCCATTGATCGACATCTGAATCCATAATGTTGATCAAGAATGTAATCTTTGTTTTACTTCAATAATTTTAAGCGAAATACCAATACTATAAAAATCATCTATATAAAAAAGGGAAATAAAACTGAATGTGAGAATTACCGAGGTATTTCCCTACTGAGTGTTCCTGGTAAGAGCTAGCATACTTCAGATTCAAAGTTGAATACATTAACAGGATCAATTACACACCATAAGAGAATTTCTAAAAAAAATGCCTTACTTGTTTTTTGAAGTTCTAATACATGAAATATGTTTGGGCATCACGAGTGAAGTTGTTTTGTTTAGGAAACCCATTACGTCTAACTATCTATAGTTGTTACTAACTTGACTCTAGAAGTTAATTATCATAAATAGTTTGCTTTTATTATCCATTTAACATGCAAATTAATATAATTTAAACAATATTAATACTGAATTTTCCCTGTTAGATTCCGACGATCAAAAGAATTAACTTAGCATAATTCTGGCTTTCTCCAAATCTGTTTGCGATCCTTAATCTCTATTGATTTCCCTGGCTTCTAGTCTGCTACATTCATGTTCGTCTGCAGAGCCGCTAAATACATCAATTAAGGAATCTTCCTGAACAGATGCCTCGGTATGAATCAAAATTTCCAATTCTCCTCCTGATTATGTCTGTCATTAACGCACCGCCTGTCTAATGACAACAAATGACTCTAATGGCCTTAAAGCATGTAATGGAAAGAACTGCACAATACGTTAACCTATATCCCTGTAAAGGGTGCTTCTCTGCACAACGCGAAATCTCGGATTTGGATTTTCAGAAAATCTCGTCAAATAGTTCAATTTTTCCATTATTTAAAGCAGAAAGAAATATACTTCTCTCTCTCTCTCTCTCTCTCTCTCTCTCTCTCTCTCCCCTCTCTCTCTCTCTCTCTCTTCCACGGCTTTCAAAGCTATTCAGGACAGCCTATTTAGAAAATCATCAGAGAATAGAATACTGAATAGTACCGAAATCTTTAGATAAATCACCCAGAAAGAAAAGGCAATTCGCAGACTGAAAGAAACTCACTATTCGCCGGTCCCACATTAATTTCAAGCATAAAAAGTCCAACCAACCAGCAGAGAATTCGTGTAGTTAACAAACTTTGTCTTATTTCTGGATAGATACCGAATGAAATTTAAAGCATACGACAGTCTGGTTTTCGAATAGTTCAACCCTTCAGGGGCTTTGCGAGATCTCAGAGGCCGAGCAGAGAAGAGACTGTTCTCTAGTTCGGAAAGTTACAGCCGCCCGTCAAAGTTACTCGGAGAAAATCTCATTACTCGACATTTTCCGTCGGAGGTGAAGAGAAACGTGAACTTGTGTGCGCAAAGATTAGATTATCGACTGGTTACCGGAGGAGAGCAAATATTTGAAAATTAGAAATATACAGACTACTGAAAAAAAAAGTATGGGAGTACATTGAAAATTTAATGGGTCGCTAAAAATTTTTCTGGTAAATCGACTTTCAGATTTAGGGAGCAGAAATTCAGTTAGCTCGCGTGCATGAGAAAAAGCATCAGTTAATTGATGAAGCACATCTCAATGGCCTTTGATGTCTGCTCCTATTTAAACTCCACCATCACCTCGAAACTGCGAGTAGAGTTTTATTTTTTTCAATAGAGAAATCGGTGCGTTGTCCTGGCAACCAGACTATCAATTTTAATGCGCAACAAGGCGTTCATGTGGCCCCCACGTGACTAGCGAAATTTCACTTTCCAATGCTACTGATAAGGAGTTCGCATCTTTGGAAAGAGAAACTATTAAGCTCGATAAGCTGACCTTCTAGGAGCTGAGGTCGACGTATAGCGAAAGAAGAAGCTATATTCATGCGGTCTCGTAGATAGATATACTAAACAGAAATGAACTGTTGGGGTATGGAAGGCTGCACTCTCGATGTCTATCCCAGGAGTGATTGCCTGTTGAAAAAGAAATGCCAACGATGGGAACATTAGATAAAGATGGTGAAGTCTTTTCTACACGATGAGGATGAAATCATTTCTTATCTATGGAGTTTTAGAACGGCACTCGATGGATCTCCATCATTCAAAGAGAATTCCTTTAAAATATCTTAGCCCAGTTTTCCACGTGATGAGGTGGAATAATGCCTTCTTCTCTCGTGAATTAATAAAAGATAATTTGCTAAACTGAAGTGTTAATTAACACTTGCAGGACCGCCTTGACTAATGAATTCCATCAGCAAACTTGCAGAATAAACATGCTAAATATACATGAATTGTATAAATTATTCTCTCATTTCAGTGACAGCCTATCCTTCTCGAATGCTTTTGTATGAAAGATCCTAATCAGAGAAGAGAACAAGAAGATGTTCCCTGAGTTGACGAAGAGAATATTGTCCTTCAGCAATAATGTCTGAAGGGCAAAAGGAAGGGCACTCTTGTAGAATGATCACGTGTCATGGCTAATTTCAATTTCGCTGTTGTCAGGGGAGACGGGAAAGTACGCGGAACTAAATGCCGTTTTCTCCACAATCAGTGCAGAAAGTGATTTTAATAAACATTAAGCACTGGTCCTCTCTGGAGTACCGTTGGACTCCTTTCCCGTTCCTAAACACATAAAGGATGTCTTTAATTAGCGTCCACTTGAATGATGTCTTGCAGACAGTGAAATGAGCTGAAGCATGCAAGATTGTTTGCAATGATCATCACCACTTATCTACGGACTGTTAGCACTCTTAAATCACACACACACACACACATCGGAATAAGTTTACATTTCATGTGAGCAGTAATCCCTCGACATGACTCATTAACCCTCTACCCCCCCTCCTCCCCACTGCATACATTCATTTCTGAATGTTCGCCTTAATTAGTGACGACAGGCGACCAAGACACCACATGTTAGGGTTAAACGGATGTTGGCTATCATTAGTAGCGGACCAAAAGCTTTAATAAAATATTAGTGTAAAGTATAATCTCTCTCACACACGTATATACGAGTTACTTCAATTGGAAAGTGGAGTCTGTATAATTCTCCCCACAAACTGGACTTTAAAATGAACTAGATTTAACTCTTCTCCTGCGTAGGTAGCAGGATAGTTTTCCTTCCTGGAACTCAGGTCTTTCATCAGTCAAAACAGGATGTTCGGCCAGAAAAAAAAATACACAAGCTTCATTGCCTTGCCATAGCTACTTCGGCATTTTTTCTTCTCTCTCTCTCTCTCTCCTCTGATAATCAGCAGTGTTGTTTATATGGATTCACAAATGTGTAATATCTTTTTGTTTCTGGTGATTTAAGACAGACTTTTAGACAGTGATAATTTCCACTTCCCCATAATACAAAGTTTTCCCATTATGAAAACGACAAAAGTGTTCTCATTGTCAACAGCATGAGTATCCTCATTATCTACATGCATTAACTGCAATGTTTACTCGCATTTAATGGCCCAGCCATTTGTTTGGAAGTTTTAGTGATGATTACACTTTAGAATTATTCTAGAGCCACATATTGTAATCTACATGACTCTTTCTTTACATCTGATATGTCTCTTTTAAAATATATTTTATCACTCCTAAAAGAACCCTTAATAAAGGAGATAATTCCTCTAATTCCTCACAACGACGAACGTTTCTACACACCGACTTGCTTAATAGGTAAGAATATCCTATCTTTTACCAAATACTACGAGATCATTAATTGCGCTGTCCTGAACTGAAGATAATACTTGTATGCTAAAAACACGGGATGAATATAAGGTACATGGACATGCTGAGCATAAAGTATGTCCTGAGCTGAAGATAATACTTGTATCCTAAAACAGCGGGTTGTATTTAATGTACACGGCCATGCTGAGCATAAAATACACCAGTACATATTCCCTAATACGCAAAGTAATTCATCTGTGTCCTTCCATAAGCCCATGATGTCAAAAACAGCACAGATCGAAAGGCCATTACTCAAATGCTTACCGTTTCGAAGCCAGTTGATTGACTCTACCAGAAACATTAATGACGTCACGAAGTCAGTCATTTCTCTGTTTATTTTTTTAGGTCATTAATCAATTTGGGGAGGGGGGAGTTTCGAAGTGGGAGAAACTCGTTTTATTAATTTCTTTGTCTGGAAGTCTTTGAATGTCAAAACTTTTGCTTAATAAGAGACTGGAGAACGATTAATATTCCTTTAATTATCTGAAAGTAAGGATGCTATTTTATTGATTTCGTTCCTTCGAAATGGAATTAAACTCCTTTTGTTGTGTGTTTTATGACCGCAGTTGAACAACTGCTACTAATACAAAAGAAACTTAGTGGTTCATTTGTTTTAAAAACTTACTTCGCAAGATAAAAGTAAATAAATAAATGATGGGATTAAATAAACATATTATAGCAGAGATTCTTGGATTTTGAAAACACTTCTTGCCTACACACCTTTGTATAATGATTCGTGAATTTTAAATTGGGTGTGTTTTTAAAATAATTACATTGGTTTTATTAAGCAAGATTGTTAAGACATGACAATTTTTGACATGAGCCAACAAATAGTTGCCTATAAAATGGATGAATGCACTGCTAATTTCTAGGTACGTGGGTCTCTTCTACGTTCTTGTTCGAAAGAGTCACGATCATGTTTAACAACGGAATTTTATGGCAACTACTTTAATCATGAATAAACTTGGTTTATTATCATTAAATCGTAATAACGAAACAAAACATACTGACTAGTTTTGCCACAGTAAACAAGTGCGCTATACTCGTATTAAGTAATTAATACAAGCTAAGTATAAATAAAAAAAAAACTACTCGGATAAATTATCAACAAAGAACGAGGAGTCAGTCAGTAATCTTTTGTCTTGTACACACATAGTCGCTACTGAATTAGAAACTTCTATTTAATTCCATATACGCATGTGACTGCCAGTAGCGATCCTCTTCAATTCTCTGCGCCTAGTTTGGGTAGCGAATAGCTTCCGTTAATGCTTTAGTCAATTTCTGTACAAGCCCTCTCAGTCGACAGCGATCTCGTTCTTGAACGATTGTCTTAAGACCACAGTTACGCCTCTTGGACAAGTAATGCGGGTTATTTTTCCACTGATTAAACACCTAGGATATTTACTCTTTTGAGAAGACTCAGCTCTGCTGTTTTCAAAATCGTGGACGGGCACACAGAATAAGCCCTTTATCGAACTCCGAACCATCCTTTGTTTTACCCATTGTGATTAACACTATTGACGATTACTGACCAGCAACATTCTTAAAGTTGCCTAGAACATTCCCCGTCCTTTTACCATACATCACAAAAAAAGGATCATTTACATCTTAAAACAAGCATCTTCCATTATAAAAGACGATGATATGCAGACTGCAGTTTCTGCTCAACCACTTCGTCCTTAACGGGCATTGAAGGAGCTCTATCTGAAAGATAATATATTTTAATCCTCCTCCACAACAAAATTCCAACATTTATTATACAGACTCTGGTTCATCCCACACATCGTAAATCAGAATTGCTGGCCTACTCAAATACAAGATCAGAGTCGCCTCCAATCTCCACAAGCAGTAACTTTTTCTATAAACTTTCGTGTGTTTACAAAATTCTTTTTTATTGTGGTCTACGATGAATGAGGGTTTTGAAAGCACCAATTTTATGAAAAGGATGAGTGATAGGATGTGCATAGGTCAGACTTGTAGAAGTTTTGAAATAAAAGAGAAGGAATACCTTAGCGATGTGGCATGTAAAAACAGACTTGCTCATCATTCTTCCAATACAAATTATGTCATTTTTTATGATAAAACCAGCATGCCCTATTCGGAAGAAAACTTCCTTTCGCATCGAATCAAGAACACATCTTAAATGACGTCTGGAAGTCATTAATTATATCTCTCAACATACTTCAACTTTTTTAATCACCTTTAAACAGGCTTAGAAAGAGAGGCAACGCGCGCCACACATCGCTAGCTCTCCTTCTTCGAATGCTTTACTCAAAACAGTTTGTTTGAGTTTTCTGAAGCAGCTACACCACCATTGTGGCGAAACTAATCAGTATTTTGTATGATTATTATAAGTTCAATGTCTTAATAAAGCCACAACGGTCAATTATTACTAGAATCTAATTTATAAAAAATAGTAATGAGAAGAAGAATGAAGTAGCATTACTTCTCATAGAGGGATAAACGTATGCCGTCGGACCTACTGAGATTAGAGTTATTTAATCTTACCATTTTAGATCTAAATTATTTCTATCAAAAATTGGCTCTTTTACAAGAGTTTTCTTCTACAGAACTTTGTTTTCATAGTAGATAGCATGCTATGCGAATTTAGACTGCTCCGTTTCATGGTGTTTGCTGTTATTTTTATGTTCTTGCGAGGAAGAGTGGTCAAATGAATGGAATGGACAAAACAAGATAGACCACAAAATCAGAAATCTGGTAGATTATTATTTAATAAATATTAAGGAGCCTGATAATTTTAGAGATAACATCAAATACTCGTTGACATAAGGAATGGAAATACGATTAATTTCTTCTTGAGAGGAAGAAGATGATCCTGTAACTACTCATTACTTTATTGATAAAGACCTCGTTGAAACTATTGGCTAAGAAAAATAGAATTACAATACATTTGAATGTCTTTAATTTTACCTGTGTTTAATTAAATACATTCAAAGGTAATTCCTGATGTAATCGAGTCAGTAGTAATTGTACACAGAGCATGCACACGATGAATCAGGATTTTGATAGCACCGATTTTATGAACAGGATGAGTGAGGGGATGTGCATGGATGCAGAATCGCGTGTGTTTTTCTTTCTAAAACAGGAAAATGAAATGCTATATTTGGTTAATTAAGATTTCTTCCGTTTCGAAAGCAAACTGTATTCTTGGATAAACTTCATTAATCATTTTAAAAAAGTATGGTGTTCTGATGGAGAAACGGTTCAAGTAAAGAAGATAAAGGCAACATAAGTATTGATAGGTATTGAAGTATACCTAATACACTACTAGGAAATAAGTCAACGGACACATCATGAGCAATGTGCATCTTGCCATATAACACGTGTTTGCAGCTACTATAAATTGGAAGAATATGATGCTCCCAAGTCAGTGCAACTGTGTCCGGGTGAAATAGCTGCAAGAAGGGAACTGAAAGAGGCGTTGTGATAGGATACAACGGTGCAGGCCTATTTATTAGGCAAATTGCTGACAAATTGGGCCATCCGAGTCAACGACCAGCAATATCATATTGAAATGGAAGAGCAGGGAGTCAACTGCAAGTGCTATCCGCAATGGCCCACCAATCACATTAACCTAAAGTGATCGTAGGGTGTTAGGATAATATATAAAAACCTCCATTCGTCGGCCGGCACACTGCACGCAGAATTCTAAGCATGGACTGGAGCACGAATCTGCACAAAGACATTTAGAACTAAGGCTCACAACATGGGTTTACATGGTAAAACTGCAATATGCAAGCCTCACATTATCACCTTCATCCCGAACCAACATGCAGCGTTCTCTTGAGTGGTGCAAAGCGCACGAACAGCCACACGTGAAAGCTTCGAAAGGTGTGTGTGTTATGGAGCGATGAATCACGCTTTGCCCTCTACCGAGCAGATGGATGTCCGTTGAAGGTCTCTTACCAGAGTGCGTAACCCCAACTATGAAATTCGAAGATGGAGGTGGATGGTATGGTCCTGTTTTTCCTTGTTTCGCCTCGGACCCCTGTTTGTGGTGCCACGAACATTGAACTCCGAGAGGTGTCTGAGCATTCTAGACAATACAATGTTTCATACTTCGAGGAATTTCTACGGAAGTGACCATTTTATCTTTCAGCAAGACAATCGACTGTGTCAAATCCTGCGGCAGTAAGTACGTTGTTTATGGGAAGCAAGGTCTCTAAACTCAAGTGGCCTTCTCAGAGCCCTGACCTCATTGAACATCTGTGGAATGAACCGGAGCTTCGATTGAGGTCAAGGGACGTTCACACTATAACAGTCCATGACCTCATTACATGCCTACAGGAAGAATGGTCCGAAATTCCCATTGATCGCTATCGTTCGCTTGTGGAAAGTATGCCCCGTAGGATTGTTGCAGTCACTGCAGCGAAAGGAGATCCTACATCTCATTAAGGTGGGGGCCATGGCTGATTCCTACTCACACTATGATATCCGTTAACTTTTTTCCAAACAGTGTATAACTATACTACATAAATAGTCGGGCAGAAGATGCTGAAAGGACAGGAGAAAGAGGAAGAGAAAATCCCATAGCTATCACCTCTGTGTTATATTTTATCTGGAACGATAAAATAACTAGTGTGTGGCAAAATCGAAGAGTTAGACGATTTACTCATGCAAAATCTCCATAGTTTCCTGGAAAGGTGCATTAGCATATAGGAAACGTATATCTACTTGATAATTATGAATTATGCCTGATCTCCCAAAGCGAAGTGCACCGTTCTTATTGTGAAAATCCATAATGTTCTTCATACGATTAATAGACTCTTCTGCAAACGCAGAGAGAAAGACGGAGAGATATTTGGAGATTTTACAAATGGGTTAGCCAATGCATTTAAGTACATCGATAGGAAAGTGTGCTGTTCATAGAGTAGCGCTGATTTTCACAGCAAGATCAGTCACTTTGTCTTTATCCATCGGAAAAGATAATAATCGTTTTAGATGTTTTCATGGATAGTAGCATCGCTTTAGAAGAAACTAGATTTGCTCAAACAAGATTATTCTGCCGAAATTGTACAATTCTTCAAATTCATCATACATTCTGTAACTTCACTGTTCAAAATAACTTCTGTCAAATTTGTACCACAAAGGTTATAATACCGTGACAGTCAGGTCCAGATCATAGCAGTGTCAAGGAATTTGAAATTCACATTCCATGAAATGGAACATCGTCAAGATTCAAAAGAACACTGTTGACAACAATTCTCTGCGTTTACTCCAAAGGCAGGCCTGGCTGGACGACTGATTGGCGTATCCGCTGTCCAACTAACAGGCTGCTGGTTTGAATATTACCGTGAGCATGAATGTTTGTGATCTCCCACCATTGAAACCCTGCTACTTCAAAAAGCTTCCATGTTTAGTTTGTAGAGCGAGTTTTCCGTACGGTGTAAAAGTTAATAAAAATTATTTTAAAATTATAAATAATTCATTAGTTAGCGCAAGGTAATGAGGTGATAAAAGTTTACGGTTTTTCTTGGGTGGGAGACGCACAAAAATATCACGGTTCAGTTTCTCTTTTGAATTTATGTTTCCATTCATAGAGTTCTTTTAACGTATGGGTTTTTTCGGCATATTCTGTTAGCATTTTTCAGATAATATTTTACTCTTCTAACCACAAAAATATTATGACAGCACGATAACTTCAACTGTGCAATTGGCCTAACATATTTATTCCTCAATTCGACGAGAGATAGTGAGTACCAGCAACTGGGAAACACGTTTAGACTTGTTTAAAAATACAATGACATGGACAACGCGATCTTTTGGGATTCCGTTTTGCAAATCACTTTCACTTTTTCTTCATTATTTTAGCACGCATACTCAAACTTATCGCGTTAAAAACAAAACTGGAATACTTCAACAATTTTTAGTAAAATCACTAATTTCATCAGAGTTAGTCTAATTCTATGAACGAACAGACAAACGGACGAAGTGATCCTTCTTAACACGAGCTGATGAATTGTTGCGAAATGCTTCCCCCTTAAAATGCCTGAGATTTTATTGCCGCCAACACTCGCACGAGAATGCGCGCGACTTAATTGCCTTTGCGAAGAAGCGTTCGAGGCTGCTCGGAGAACTTCGAAATATTTAATGTTTCTGCGGAATGAATGAAAAATTTTCTGGATATCGCCAAACTTTGCGAACTTCGTTTCTGCCGAAAGATTTTTCCTCGCATTAACTACGGGTGCGAAAGATTCTCGGCAGCGTTAAAGAAAGAGGCGGCTTATAAGTGTTTTCCATCGAAAATATTTCTTCGCAGATGCTGAATGGAGCGTTTCAACACCTGCTGACGAATGCCGTACATGAACTCCATCCCGTATTACCGCACGACCCCGAGAATAACTCTGACGACACGCGCACAGAAGCGTGCTCAGCTGGGGGTGCTCTTTTTCTCCGCTTCCGCAAGGTTCTCGGGAATGACCCACTAACGATAATACTTTTCGGGGTTCTACACCAAGTCGATGCTTAGTGAGGCGAGGTGAGCAGCGAAGCGTTCTTGCGAGAGGACGGGACGCCGGAGACGGAGAGACAGAAAGAGAGAGAGAGATCCGAGTGATAGAACGGATTTTGTTGTTGTTGTTGTATCGAGGTGGAGTCCTTCGAGTTCACCTCACACGCGACCGCTGTTCGTGCATGTTGTACGGGACGGAATCTACCGCGAACGAAGAATCATGGGAAGCAAAGGCAGACAATTCGGAACAGCCGTCATGTGTCGTTTTGGGAATGCGGTCGCAGACATAAGGGCGAGGGTCGATTTCCACGGACGTCACTCAACGAATCGCACGCGGAAAAGGAAAGACATTAAATAGAACACGAAGCTCAGGAGCAAGCTGAAACCGATTATTTCCCCCCCCCCCCCAAGGTAGCGCTGTTCGCTAATTCTGAACAACAAACGAAGGGAAACGTCGAATTGAAGCCCTTTATGCTCTTCTCCCCCCCCCCCCGGCCCCTCAACGCTTTAAAAGAAAAATTGTTTTCTTATACAGAGCTACAACTCTGGTTCAGTAAAAATAATCACAGAAGCTAAACTGTGTCCTCTCCACAAGTCATAAACACTGATACAAGCATCCTCACAAATTTGTGTGTGTGTGTGTGTGTGTGTGTGTGTGTGTGTGTGTGTGTGTGTGTGTGTGTGTGTGTGTGTGTGTGTGTGTGTGTGTGTGTGTGTGTGTGTGTGTGTGTGTGTGTGTGTGTGTGTGTGTGTGTGTGTGTGTGTTCTTCCTGACTACTACTTTCGCCTGCTTTGAACGATGTAATGCCGATTTTCCGGTTGGAAAAATCCCCACTTCCATCTGAGACCGAATTTCTCACCTTCGGTCGGAAAATAGAGAAATATGGATCTTCACAATGGATCCTCATGATACGAGATCGTAAACGGATCATTTTAGACGGATATATTGCCAATGCTCTCAGCAATATCCTTTGACGATGTCATTTACTTAATATAATACTGGATGATCTAAATGCGAATATTTGTTACATGTTAAATTTCAGCATCCGTTTACTATGCCACTGCAAACACCGAACCAGCTTCTCTTCGTCGTCCTTTATTCCGTCCTAGTCTGTACTTTGGATCAGCATTCCTCATCACGACGTAATACCAAACTACAATCGGCAGCTCTTCAAAAGTTCAAAATTCTCTTCAAAAAAACATCAATAAACTTATCTCTCAGTCCTCGTCCGCACCCTACATACGGCACTGATGTGCTCGCAGGCATCTCAACCTCTCATGTATGGGATCAATATAAAAATAATAAAAAAATATTGGTTTTACCAGATTTAAATTGAACATTAGAACACACTTTCATTGCAATTTATTTATACTTCAGTGTCTGAAATATTTCTAGACTACTCAGCAGTCTTAGGAAAATTAGAATATTTACGTAAGCATGCAGTTTCATGAAGACAGAGAAAAATAGAAAGAGAGATCATACAACAAAACAGGGCAATTCTGTGAAATAAAAATGAATCGTCCAATGTCTTTTATTTCCCGAAGGAAGTAGATAAAGCTTCTTTAGTTCTAATTAACTTTTCAAAACTACTGGGTACAGCCAGATGTTCGCTAGCAACGTCGTGGACAACTGGCTGCCCACTGTTCAGTGGCGTGGCCAGTTATGCTTTAGCCACGCCATTTGGCAACACTCCTCAAAATATCTTCAATGCTCCCCTCAGACTATGTTCATGAACATCGCAGCAATTCTTTAAAAGTGACCATGCTAGTCAACGAACGAAGATACAAAACAAGGGCTGCATAGCATACTGGATCCATCTAGGATTTGTGAAAGAACTTTATAAGGATTGGTTCAGTAGATGGAATTACAGTCGACGCAGCTAAGAACATGGGAAGGATATATTATCTCTTAATTATAGATGGTTTATTTGCCTTGTCGAATGAAAAATCTGGCTTTTCGGAAGCTCAAGTCGGACTATTTATAAATACTTGTCGACAGAATATTTCCTCCAAGAAACTGTAGTTCTATAATAGCAGGAGAACACGCACTTAATAGATATAATGTACTGAACTCATAGCCTTGGCTGTTCCTGCCATTAACCTAACTAGTTTCTAAAACTAACAGCAATAAATAAATGTAGATGAGTTAGAGCAGTTATTCAGATTAGTAGTTCCATCAATCACAGCAGGTAGTTCCATCCAGTTTAGTAGTTCCTTCAGTTACAACAGTTATTCATAAATGAAGATGAATTCCTTCAGTTGCTTATCTTAACCTTCGTCCTTAGGACGAAGATTAAGATAACTATTTACCTCGAAGATTGAGGTAGCTACCTTTGAGCGTGCTCTGCTCTGCATACATTCATTTGACAAATACACTCGCATGTCACAGACTGATATTCAGAAACACAGCCTGCAACTGGAGTAGTCCAGTTATTATCCAAGTGGGATAACATTATTCAGATAACACAAGCTGGTTATGGTTGTGCACGGAAATAAATTTCTAGAATTATTTCGTTAGAAATAGCAGACTCCACATCCAGATTACAGTGTCGTTTATACGAAACAATAATTTATTTATCCAATGCCTGATGATGCGTTATATTTATCTAAAACGCAGTCATTTTCTGTAAGCAATGAACAGACGGGTTTATTGCTGTGCAGTACTTTAAAAGCTGTGATTAGGTTAGCGAATACCACGAGACAGCTCGTAAATATAGTCCAGTAGGCGCTAAGGTTAATAAGCATTTTAATTATTAATGGATGGATGGAATATGGCAGAGTCTACCAAATATCAGACTGCATATATTTAACTCAGTTTCACGGCAGAGATCGTGAGAAATAAAACCAGACATACGGTGCCAACTAACTCAGATGTGTTTTAATATATGAATTGAAATGTAACAACACGCAGGAATGCTAAGAATCGGATATGTTACTAGGGAGACGGCAGTTATAATACTTTGATGTAACAGAAACCTGTAGGATTGCCATATTGAAAAGAAACACGTGACCACAGTGAAAATGATAAAATATTTATGTCAGCATAAGTTAATAGTTATTCAGCAAAATAAGAAAACAAAAATTAACGCATTTGGAATTTACATTTTCTCAAACTTTGGGAACAAATAGTTCATCAATGAAAATGAATAGTTCATATCAGTGCGATCTATCTATATGTTCACTGGACATCTATAGATGCCGTATGGTCACTCCGATGCTCGGTGATGTGCCACACCAGGCTTTGCCATGTAGTCCTGTTGTCTGTTTTTCTGGAGGCCTCAACTCTCTGAAGATCAGTCACTCCACACACAACAACCATTCATCTCATTGATGGTCTACCCTTCCTCTTTTTCCAGGAACTTTACCTTCTATTACTGTTCTGAGAATTCCCCCTTCCAAAATATTTTAACACTCTTCTGTCAATATCCTTAAGGAACTTTAAAGTTCTAGTGATCTTTTCTAACACCCATTCATTTGTACGTCTTTCAGTATATGATATCCTCAGCAGCCTTCTGTAACACCACATCTCAAAAGATATCCGTTTCTTATCTGACTCTTCTTTAGGTTCCATGTTTCACATCCATAAGTTGCTGTTGGAGAAAGAAACAACTGCATCCAAAATCCTCAACTTTTCTCCCATGAAGATAAATCTATCCTTTCAGATTTTAGACAAGTCTCTGACTGTTGTTTTAGCCATTTTTAACCTTCTTCTAACGTCTTCTGGACAGCAATTCTACACATTAATAATGGATCCCAGCTACTTAAACTTGTTTTCCTCAATTCGCTCTCCATTAAGGTACGCTTGTTTCTCAAGATCTTCCCTGTTTATATTTCCTTTGAGAACCATAATCTTTGTCTTGCTAGGATTGAGTTGAAGTCCTCTGTTATACCTGATCTTGTTAACTTTGTCAAGAATTAGTCCTAGTTCTACCATGTCATTACAAAGGAGAACTGTATCATCAGCATACCTCTGATTATTGATCCATCTACCTCGTATCCTAATACCTGTCTTGAGCTCATCCAATGCTTCACGCATGATGTCCTCCGCATGTATACTAAACAAGTGAGGAGAAAGTAATTGATGGTGGTGATTGAGATACAAAATATATAAAAATGCTTCAGAACTTTCTTTGAATAGACGTTCATATTTGACGATGCTCCGTTGAAGAAATTGGGCATCATCTAAAATGATTCCCTTGCCTAGTATCATCTTCATATTAGGATAATCGACTTAATAAACTGCTGAAGTTTCACAGATTAATTTCCCAACTGAACGATCTGTTTGGGCAAATCAAGATAAGTGACAAGACTTGATAAACAATTAGTAGCGACTAGGAGAGTACGCGTGTCTTTAGGAAAGAGCAACACTTGGTGGAGTCGGTTGACAGGTTTGAAGGATGTAATTAGTTAATATTTCCCGAGAACTCTGACACCGTATTTGGAGGAAATTCTCTATTGAATAAAGCTCACAATCAGTGCTCGTGTAAAGTACTAAGGCTAAAATCCAAAAGTGATTATTGACCGTTTCTCTCCACATCAAGAAGATATAAGTAGAACTCCTACACCTCAAGTAAAAGATACTACTGAAAGTACTGTGAGGGTTCTTAACAAATATCAAATTACTGTCATCTTCAAACCTGTCGACCAAATTCCCAGCTGCTGCTCGTTCCGAAAGACAAGCTTTTCCCTTGTCTCTTCCAGGTGTTTATCGAACGTGAAGCGAATCTCTGAACAGAAACTTTATAATTAGGTGGATTAAACCTTATAAGTGTGGATTAGCACATCGTGCAGTTGACACTTGCCACTGATACCTTTGGAATATCACGATTATTTCTCGTCCAAGTATCTTCAAATATGACTCTTCAAAGAAAGCTCTAAAGGTTTGAAACTATTCGAATCTAAAACCGCATGCATCTGATTAATGTGGCATACTTCTGATTAGTTTAATAGCTAGTAGATTTAATGTCAATGTTTTGAATCAATACAAAATATATCTTAATTTTTCATTTAATTGCATAGTTTATCCCTTTCTTTTCATTATCGTTTCTTTTCGATAACAAGTCATGATAAATTACGCCACTTTTCAGCCTTTAATATGCATAAATGGAAGCAGTATCAGATAGAGTTTCGATTTAGGGCAAAACGGGATGGAAAAAATATGTAAATTATTGACATAATAGGCTTGAGTTTTAATTGCAACTAAGGCTGAAAAAATGAACACTCGAATATTGTTGCTATTGAGAAAATCCACTGTATTTTTCATCTTGATTTTTTATTACAAATAAATAAAAATGTAATTATGTAAATCTCTCTCAGCAGGTAATGGTATTGTTGATTCCATTCTAGTTCAATACTACAAGAACTTTTTTCTAGTTTTTGTACAGCCGATTCCAGATAAGTCGATCTTTAATGTTCTATCTGTAAAAACGCGGATTTTGAACCTCACAACTCAGAATAACTGACCATAAAACATATGCGATTATAAGCATATAATAATAGTTAGAAATAAGATATCGATATGGTGGTCTGTTACCTATCCCTTGTCTCATACCATGTATAATCATATTTTATAGATGATGACCTTAATTTTGTTCCATAATATTTTTGATTGTTCTGAAGTCTGATTTAGCGTGGTGAGTTACTGAGGATACCATTCGTTTATTCTTCAGGCTTTTTGAGGCCTTATTGCTCATGGCTGACCAATATATTCCATGATGGAATATACTGAATGACATTACTGGAGGGAGCTATGAAAAGCATCGGCGCCCAGAGAAACTTCACTGCATATGTTCATCGCCCATCAAAATTCTACATTGAATGGTGCAGTGAAATGGAAAATGGGCATAATGTGATTATCAATTGATTAGGAGAAAAACATTAAAATTGCATAACGATATTATGTTCTTAGTATCTTTAATCTTGAATTTCAGTGCATCTGTTCTAGATCTGTTTCAGACAGATCGGAAATCCCTTAATACACTTCTGCTAAATTTATGCATAAAAATAGTCTTTTGTAAATATTTATTCAAGTTCTTATTAAGCGGTCAGACTAATATTAATTTCTAAGAAACGTGTTAAGAATCAAGAATAATGATAACGGAGGCACTTTATTAACTGTTACCTACTAGATGAGAAGAAGATATTATACAGTATGTTATCTTCCTTTTAAAGAGTTTAGTTTAATCGCTAAGATGTGATCTTTTCATATTTTTTCTTTAGAAAAAATTACTGTTTTAATATGAACTACTGCAGATATTACGGATGTTTGTCGGTCTCTGAAGAGACCCAACACGTTCGAAACAGTAACTGTGTTAGTGAAAGTTTTAATTAAAAGCAAACATCTGGACTTTTGAAACATTGTGTACAGTAATGCCAAGGCAGCTAACAGTGAAGATTTCAGTTCATTTTTTCGACCGCTGGTCACCACTGTCCAGCTGTAGTAGCAACTGCTGACTTCACCGTATTACTTTTCAACTGAAAAGCCACTCGATGAATTCAAAAATTTGCTACCAGCGGTGCTGGTAGTCTCAAGATCACTAGTGTTGTCAATTCTTACAATCCTATGTTGAAAGCTCAAACTCGACGTTATGCCTCAAGTTTTACATATACCATTACCCAATAAAAATGTGCACAACTCGATCAATTAGAGAGAGAGAAGTGAGTTATCGCCATTTCATATGAATGACTCTTACATAATTAAAAAAGACAAACAAATGTATAGACTTATCCTGAGACATCAATCAAATATCCATCAAATACAAACCTCTTATCTAAAATATCCTAAAAAGTAATACTAAGGCATAGTATCCATTAAGTTAATAAGTCTTGGTTTTATATTTTATGGTTATCTAAATATTTACGAAGAACCTCTAGCTCGATCGATACGGGCGATGCACCTTTGTTTGGAAAGGACTGAGTTAGATTCCCGTCTAGGAATCTTCAGAACTTTATCACTGAAGGTAATAGTCGGCTCGTATGTGGTGCAGGGTTTTTTACCTAAGGGAAAGTAAGGTTTTTAATACAGAAGTACACATTTATGGATAAAATACATTTAATAGCATACCACTAACCACTTTATCTTAATAAAATCAATGACCAGAAAGTCCATGACACTTAGCAGATGGCCTTTGAGTACTGTTGATCATGAAAGAACATTACCAACAATAAAAAGATTAGCGATGAAAATATGAGTTTTTTTACAGCACTGTGATATGTAGATTTTTTATTAATTCCCAATAGAAAGAAAGTTAAAGTCTGCGGTACAAAGAAACTTTATAAGTATTGTGAGAGACACTTTACAGACGCAGAATGTCTTCACCAATAGCCTTCACTATTTTTTTTAATAAAAAAAAGTGAGTGAAATAATTTGAAGCAAATATTGACGAACACCTTGAAATTTGACCTGCGTTCTCCTACGTACTGTTCAGCTGATGATTGGAATGACGTTGAGCAAATAAACCTTCGTGAAGCCCTCTCTCTCTCTCTCTCTCTCTCTCTCTCTCTCTCTCTCTCTCTCTCTCTCTCTCTCTCTCTTCTTGTTTCTCAGCCTTTTCATTAGTTTACCTGGTCACGATGAGCTACCACTCTCCACTGTTTAAGAAGTTCTGGTTCAACTTAGCGTGTAAGTCTGTTAAAAGAAGTATTTTTAGACACGTCATTACCCTAGGAAATAAGTGTTGCATGTTTTCTAACCCTGATTGCAGGCAGACTCATCTCGGGAGATGATTGTCTGTAATTTAATCCAGATCGGGTTGCATTTTGTACAAACGAAGGAATATTCACCCTCATTATATGCAAAACACAAAGCCGAAACTAAATACTTTAATATAAACCCAAATGAGTATACAGCGAACTTGTAATTATTAATAGAAAAAGTAATTAAAACAGCACATAAATTACACGGATGGAATAGATGGGGAGTGTTTTGAATAACGTGATTGTAATGCCTTTTCCTAATAGATTATCTTCTGAAAGTTTAAAAGTGAATGATGATTATTTACCTGTAACGTGTGTCAGAATAAATTCTTTATTTATTAGATGATTTCTTTTGTCTTACTTTTTTCCTACATAGAGATTGTTCTAAGTGGAATGGATATGTAAATTAACTTATAAAGAGTTTTCATAGAGATTCTCATCAATATTTGCAAACTATAGGACTCCAGGGATTCAAAATTCAAATAGCTTTTCTTTCATAGTCTTTTACATTCCAACTAAATTAGAACATCGCCTTTAACGCTGCCTGCTCTTTGTTATTGACGATTCAGTTTTGTTACTTATCTTTTATTCCCATCGAAGGTTCTGAAGGAAAATGTGCCCGTATGAATGAATTAAATCGGCATAAATTATGCGAATATGATATTAGTTGAGACTCACACGCTTGCTTATTGTAAAACACAAAAGAATGTCTTTTATATAGGTACATGCATAAATAAAATTAAATTGATTGTTTTGGATTTATGACAGAGTAATTAAGGTTATGAGGCGAATGTATTTATCTTTGTCTTCCGGATTGAAAAATGTAATCTTCTGAGAGAAAAAAAAAACATTTTAAGACTCAATATGAAATCAGCTAACTCACCTTCACTTGTAAGTCCATATAAAGTTCTTGGCGTCCTAGGTAGAATGAGAGCCCAGGTCTTCCCAGTGAAATATAGTCTATAGATGTCTTACAAAGTATACTCGGAGAATTTATTATAGTTGATTTATGTACTCAATTACCGTTTGAGATTTTTTTTAAAAAATTAATAACTTTAAATTTACGTTTCGACATTTACATTTAGATCATCTTCAATTCCATTAAGGTCAGGAAACCAGATTGGTGACTTCGTACTTACGATAGTCTCTTTTTGAAGATACTGGCCCACCAGCTTCGCTCGATGAGGACTAACATTATCATCTTGTAGGATAAATATCTCCCCTATCGCACCGGCATAGGGACAAGCATAGGGGTTCAGGATCTCATCTCTATAAGTTGCATCAGTCATGCTTCCGCTAGGAAGCACGCACAAGTTGGTGCGTCCATACAGCAAGATGCTTCCCGAAACCATCACCAATATTCTTGTAGCCGGTACAAAGAGATCGTACAAGAGAGATCACTTCTGTTTTGGCGAGTAAATAATCGGAAATTTCGGTCAGCCAATGAGGATTTAGCTTGTGACCTCCTTTCATTTGCAACTATCTAGATATCGACACCTGAATTTGGTCGGCCTGTAGTCTTAGGATTGCTTGCCATCTGAACTTATCGTTAAATGATGTCTTGCAGCCATATCCAAGAATTTTGCTATCACGAAAAGTCTTGTTTTCACTCCAGACACGAAATGGAAAACTATTCCAAAACGGACGCTTTTATGTCCGTGGTGGCTCATTGAATATAACGCTGTCAGCGCCACTCCTTTGTATGCAACCAAACTCAGTGTCAATTTTTTACATAATGTACCTAACTTTCATATGTTTTTTCCCCTTTCTCCCAGGAGTTATAGCGATTTTGATCTTTATTCCTTAATTTAAGAAAACCAATGTACCACTATAACTATTGTTAAGTTACATATATCTAAAACTAATTAACCTGCCTAGCCGGACCTCTTGTGTCAAAAAAAATATAATTAAGAATTAATTAATTAATTATTAATAATTAATTACATCAGCTAATCATAAAATCCCTGTGTTACAGCCAATTAAAATCCCACAGTTAGTATTTCTACTTTTTTATTAATGTATTTAATATTTGGTTCAACTATAGTTAATGTGTTTAGCATAGAGTCCTTAAAAGCAATCCAAGTAGCTGTCCATCATTTAATTTCACTGAAATTAAACGATGAAATGAAAATGAAAGGATATTCGGATAACATAAGTTTCCAAGCCGAAAAACATCCACCTCCGTATGAGACTGGTTAATTCACTTTCATTTGAAAAGTCCTGATAAAGTTTCTTTGCGTGCCACAAGAATTCGAACTCAGGTCTATTGAACAAGGATCGACAGAGCTGTGGAGGCTCTAGAAGAATTGCATTGCTATTTTTCTTTTAAAATAATTTTATACTATCACCAAGTCCGTCTACTTAAATAGGACGACAAATGTATCTAATAGACTGTGATTGCCTCACTCCTACAGCGACAATCGAAATACATTCAGCTGAGTAACAGCATAATAATAATGGGTTATTATTATTATTATTATTATTATTATTATTATTATTATTATTATTATTATTATTATTATTATTATTATTATTATTATTATTATTATTATCGGGGAGCTGTAGGCATACAAACGGGCACACGGTGATATTGCTGCTCCCCTTTTCTATAGTTTTAAAGTGATTCTAAATCCTGTTTTTAATTTGAAAGTGTTCCCAAGAGTTACTTGGGAACACTTTCAAATTGTGTATTAACTCTATTTGTCACACCGAAGACAGTGATATAAAATTCACCGAAATTGGCTAAGTAGAAACCAAAGTTTGAGTGCTGAAAATTGAACAGAGAGGATCGTCTTCAACAACGAGCGAAGAACAAAAGAACGTGGCTATCTTTACAACCGCACTACAGTTGCTCAAGGGAAGAAAGGTGAATCATGAAATGCATCAAATGCCTGAAGGATTTATCGTCCGACGGAAATCATATAACCTGTAGGAAATGCAGTAGGATTCTACACTTTACATGTGCCGGCATTTCAGAAACAACCTTGCAAAGTAAATCCAATGCAAAACGAGAGGAATGGAAGTGGCTACTCTGCAGAGAGAATAAAGAAACTCCGCCACCCAAGGCGCAACCGATTACACCAGAGGCAGAATCAGACGATGAACTGAAGAGACAAAAAATACAGGTGAATCCCATAATTTGAACTCCTTAAATATACTAATAGTAAATGGTCTAGAGACTATAAAAGTCAGCTTAGTAGATCTTGTGCAAGAACTCTTTGATAAACAGAACGAACAAATAACAAACAAATCTAGCGAATATGAGGATTTGGTCAAACATAATAATTTAGCAGCGAACGAAGTCTTGCAAACGGTAAAAGACATCAAAATCAGCATTAACGCACTAACTGACAGGCGACACAATTTAATGAAAGAAACATCTGACCCCCGTCAAGAACTAAATTCCCTAAAACTATAATACGAATGTTTAAATCAGCAACAACATAAAGAACTTGTCATAAACGGTCTTCCTGAAACTGCACCTACAGAAAACCTGAGAAATGTACTTTTAAAATTAGGCCAAGCAATCGACATCCCTCTACAGCATAACGATATTCAGACCATAAATCGGATTCCCAGGAAGAACAAAAATCAAGGCTTGCCACGACACCAGTCACACTTCGTCTTACAAGCAAGTCCACAAGAGACAATCTCATAAAAGCCAGCAGACAGGAAAAACCAGTTGCCAAGGACTGGAACGCATTGCAAGACAATACACCAATCTTCCTATACCAATATTTAACACCATTCAACCAGAATCTGTTGTACCAACAAGAAAAGCAAAAACAGAAAACAATTACCAATTTTTGTGGAACAGAGATGCGAAGATATTCTTGAGGAAGTCATAAACTTCAAAGCCGATACAAATCAAAAGCTCAGAAGACAGAGAAAGGCTGCCACAGTAAAAACAAATTCTCCTAATTAGTTCAAAAAGAAGACCACAATAGAAATGAATATGAGCCATCAAGACAGGTGAAATAATACCAGAATATATCGGCAATTACACTTTAATCAGACCTTTCAGAACATTCATTTGACCTCTGAAACATCAGCCTACTTCCAACCCAGCAATCAAATTAATAAAAGATATCTAATCGGTGTCATCCTCAGATAAGCTTACTAAAAAAGCTTCGAGGATATAAGCTGAGACATTACATCTCAACCAAGATCAACAGAAAGGGAAAAAAAAGAAATTTCTCTGTAGTAAATTAGTATCGAGTATTATTTCCGTAAATTAATTGAATGTTTACAGAGCGAAACAGAAATTGATATGATTTAATTGGTTATTCAACCAAAAAATTGCAGACTAAGGTAGAAAACTGGAAATAGACAATCCTACATAACCATTGAGGTCAGATTTTGAAAATGCTACAATGCTCAATAAAATTTGAGCCTAACAAGTTACGGCCTAAAATGGCCGTAATGTGTTCTATGGCTAGTTTTTCTGCTTTTACAGCTGAAACCCTTCTGCCCTCGCAGGACAGTTTCTTCACTTTTATTTGAAAAACCCATATTAAAGAGCCTCGTATCCTACCTAGAATACGAACTCATGATATTTAATTTATCGGTGGTCTGTGACCACTACGAAACTCATCAGCCAGTGTCTATTACGAAAGATATTGATCTATTGAGCATGCGTGTCATGTAATAATTTCGCTCTGGTTCATCGAGAAGTGGTATTCTAGTTTTGTGAACACATTCCAGACAACTGATAACTTCTGTTTACAAATCACGGATGTTGATGTACGAAAGCCAAGCCCTGGTTTGCCATTTATATGCCGCACGCACACACTTACCAGGGAAGGGCGAATTCCTTTTAGGACTGTCTGCTGATAGGTGAGTGAATTGTTTTACAACAAACTATGGAGTAGATATACGCGATTTATTCATATTTTCATAATTTCATATTGATATATGTGAAAGCGTAACTCCTCCCTTGATTAAAGGGAACACTATTAGGGGATGCCACTAATGCGGCGTTTAATCACAACCCAAATGTTGAATGATTCTATGAATCAGGTCTCATAAGCATTCGCTCGTAACTCATCCGAACAGCTCATCGTAAACAAAACGACAATAATACGCTTTTGGCATCAGATTGAATTTCGTAATAAATTTCCGTTTGTCATACAAGAATGAAATTTTGTTTATCTCCTCTCTCTCTCTCTCTCTCTCTCTGTCCATCACTTTCATATTCAGAGAAACAAGAGGGACATCACCTGAGCACAGTAATCTAATGGTGTTAATTTCCTTTATTTTTCTTGCGACTCCGCCCTCACGGTCTGCATTCGTATTCGAGTGGAAGCAATCCATCACTTCACATGACTGGAGATGTTTTCAGTCCGCAGAAAAGAGAGAGAGAGGAGGGAGGGGGGCAACTGGTCTGCATCTACTGCCCCGTGTGATCTCTCGCATTACTGCCTGATCCGACACGCATCCGTGTTTCTCCCAATTCAATAATCCAATCTTCCTTTCCGGATTTTTCTCTCTCTCTGCCATGATTCGTTTTGCCCGCCTGTCTCGCTGTAGTTTTGACGCTCACGAGAATATTAATGAACCCCCCTTTTGTATCGACGTACTTTTCTGCTCGGAGTATCATGTTTCGTGTGTTGTTTCGCCGAAATCTGCAGCGTTCACAGGACTGTTCACCATCCGGGGGATTACGGAGAATCGATTCATCTCGTAACACTTCTTCGTGGAGAAACATGATAGCGGCTCGTTTCTTCCCCCCCTTCTCTCTCTCGCTCTTTCTCTCCATTTCATTTTTCTAATCCAATTATCAACACTTGTGTGTCCGTCAGGGCATTTCAAAATTAAGGTTTTCCTTCTATCGCTCGAAGTATCGCCTTAAAGCTCAGCTGATGTTGAAGTTCAGCCGGCGCCAAGAGAGTCTGTCTCATTGTTTACGCGCAACCAATGACTTCGGTCTGATGGGAAGGAGAGGTCATTTGAATGGCCTCGTACTCATTTCCTTTTGCCAGCTCCAATTCTTGATGTAGATGAATGGTCTCGATGTGATTATCGTTCGGGGGAGAAGGAAGATGTATGTTCTTATTATTCTCCCCGTTTCGTTTTCTTTTGCGTCTACTTTCTTGGATATCCTCATTTGTTCACTCTTTTCTGTCTCTTTTCCATTCTCTCTCCATCCCGATTCGGGTGAACAAAAGGAGTACGAGAATGCTTATCGTCGTACTCTGCTAGTCCTCCTTGTCTCTCGAAACCGATAGCTAAAGTGACCGGTCGCAAGGCGTGCAAGCATCACTTATCAACTGCGGGGAGGTTGCAGAATAAATGAGAAGCCCAAAATCAACATTCTTATTAATCCCGGTACAGCGTGTCATTAGTGTCGGCCCCATTAGTAGGCTTGGCTATCCATCGACGCACGAGCTCTCAGGTGAAATTAACGTCGCGAGCAGATGTGAGTGTGTGTGTGGGGGGGGGGGGGGGAGCGGAAGGGTAGGTACAGACAGATGGCTCTGCTTGCACGCGCTGTTAAGTGGCTGCGGTATTTTAAATGGCCGAAGTCGCTTCGATAGATCAAAGCGAATGAGGAGGGTTAGACGCGAGGACTTTCACGTGCATTGGGGCGTTTTATTCCGATGGCTGACTTTCAATCTTCCGGTCGGACAAAACAGCTCGGTTAGCCGTAAAGCATCGGGCGATTTCGTGGCCAATAAACGATCACATTAAAACGACCTCTGAGTCTCAGTCTCTCAAAGGCTAACGAGCTGTCCACCTATTGCTTATTTGTATCTCTCTCTCTTAATTTTTTCTTTCTCTCTTCATTTCTTTCACCTTCGTTATTTCATATATTCTTCCTTTTTTCTATCCTTTCTCCTTCCCATTCTTATCATTCTCTTTTCATGCATTTTTTTTTCTCATTTTAGTTTTCCTGTTCTCTTTTCTCTTTTTTTCAATGTCTCTTATAACTCATTTCTTGCTCTCCTGGTTTCTGATTATTTATTATTCCCTCCCTGCATCTCTCTCTCTTTTTCCTTTCTTCGTTCTCTCTCTCTCTCTTTTTCCTTTCTTCGTTCTCTCTCTCTCTCATTTCCATTTACTTCCTCCTCTCGCCATGTAAACTTTTCTCAATGACCTGTGATACCAACGGGATTTTGTATGACCCTCATTTAAGTACATGAGCGCTAAATTTTCAGCCACACACGAAATTCTCTTTTGGAAAGTTTTATTGATCTACGGTAATTACTTGCGACTCTCTAATTAGTAGTTCTTCCCCGGGAGAAAGTTCCCCCCCCCCCATGAAATTATCTGCAGTGGACACAAATGTCAGCTCATTACGGTAACATTTAGCTTCTTTTTTGCACGAGAAATGACAAGGTCATTAGCGAAACGGCCGCTACCAAAGAAACATTTAATGCCCTTAGGTGACACTTGCATAATCTCTAGTGAAAGGAACAATTACTCCATCTGGTGGAGAGTGATGATAACCTCCGTGAACACGATAATATTTGTTTCTTTTGAGAATTGTATGTTATCAGTGTCACTCACAATGAACCTCCCTTCCATATCCTTGCAGTATCCCAAATCACGTGACAAGTCCCATAAAGGTCCCGGCTGGAAGCCGGAAACAATACGGAAAGAGTATGACAATAAACTCATACTTGATAGCTTATTTGTCCCTTGTGATAAAAGAGTGCCACAAAAGCCTTGGGAACTGACCTCCTCCGCCTTTTCCCCAAATGTTCCCTTAATCTCCATAAACCAACCCATGAACTTGCTGTGACGTCATACGATTTAGTCCTTCGATCCCATGTTATCTTCAGCCAACCACCCTCTTTCGGGTATTAGCCAGGCAATAAAACATATTTCAGCCTGACAAAGGGGGTGGGGGGGGAGATTGTCAGCGCTTTCTATCATTAATGTAAGCCCCTCGAAGAGACAGAGAGACGCCTGTCTGACGAAGGGTGGAAAGAAACGCTTCCTATAGCGTCCAGGGGATTACCTGAATTAAATTAACTATCTATTGAGCTCCCGCAAGACGTTGATGGTGTTAATAGGTTGTGATGTTCGTCCCTAGACGTTGGGTAATAAGATTTAATGTGTCAAGTATTAGCAACCAAAACGAACTGATGACATGGAAGTTCAGTTTAATTTATTTTTTAGCTAATCTCGAAACTGCTCTAGAGATCAAACATGTAGCTTGCTTCAAACTACTTTAATTCATCTACCACCCAAATAGCAATAATAATAATACATTTTCTATTTTTATAATAATAATAATAATATACGGACAGTGATATAAATACAGCTAACCCTTGTTGAACGCGGTACTTATACAACGCGGTTTCGATATAACGCGGTCTACAAATTGTAGTAATGCTTTATGTTTTCATATATTTTTCAGCGCGCAACTAAAAAATCAAATGTTATCTTCGTTAAATTTGTATCTGCCCGTATCGCGCATGTAGTTATAAGTATCGAATTTATGTTAGGGAAAATACCCTTCAGCACACACATATACGTCAATTGTTTACCGTATAAAGTGCTTATTTTTGAAATCTGCCTTCGTTTTCTGCCAGAAAAGCGCATTAAAAATCATAAGTGTGTTAATCTCAAGCTGAGCACTTTATTCGCTGGTGAGTTATATACAATATGTACTGCTTTTTTATGTAAAAAAAAATTATTTTTATAGTATATAACTCACCAGCAAATAAAGTGCTCCGGAAAATTCACGAAACAAGTGGATATTTGTTTAGCTCCGTATTATGAACTTAATAAAAAATTGCAGCATAGTGGTAAGCAAGGTCTTATTACTGACTTCTTGATAACTAAACCAGCCGAAGTATGCAATGAGAATTATACAAGTCATATACAAGAGATTCAAGTGATGATGACGTCTGGCCACTAGTAAATAAAGACCATCTACGAAAATGTTATTTTTGAAGACAGTGATGACGATTAAAATATGAACTTTATTTTATTTTTCCTGAAACATTTATGCATTATATGCAATGAAGTTTACGTACAATTTGTATTTTTATAAGCTTATACAGTACTATGTATTTGTTTCATAGTTTACATGTTTTCTTAACTTACGTGAATTAGCTGAATTAAAAAAAAATTTTTTTTCATTGAATATGTCATTGTTGTTTATATAATTAAAAAAAAAAAACGATTTCAGATCCTATTCCTACTTTTTCGATGTAATCTGAGTCTCGCATAACTCGATTTATAGAGCACGACTTGTACAACACTGAAATCCCGGCATTTGATATTCAGCGCCCTCTGGCAACAAAGCAACTCTCACATCACTTTTACGAATAGAAAAAAAATGTTTTCGTGGCTGAAATATATGTGAAGTTGTAATAATGGAAATACTTGGACGCGCTCGACATATATTGCAATTCGAGATGTCGTTTCTAAGGCAACTGCTACAATCACTCGATAACAGGCCGAAGTTTTACAACTTGCATAAAAATCTCGAGGAAAAAACAACAACTCACAAATGGAAATTCTTCACTTCAGTGACTATTGCGATGGTTCCAGTCTTGTTTGGGACAAAACCGGGCGGTTGCCACAGCAACCGTGTAGAATATAAACACACGGAAAATAATTTCGTTCAAAAAACGTAAATTTCAGAGATACTTCAAACGAACAACTGGCGCCCTCTGCCAAGAAATATTCCAACTCCTAAATACAATAACATAAATCTAAATTTAAATACGTCTTTAATATATTGGTTTGAATTTTAATTTCTAGAACACACGTAAATAATACATTTGTAGTAATAATGCTCAATTATACATAAAAAGCGTCTAATTAAATAAACAGTAATTAATGATCGTCCATTGTTTGCTGTGTACGCCACAACCATTAAAAATAAAACGCATTGGCTAAATTTTGCTAATGTCTTTCATCTTTAATTACACACAGTCTTCAAATGATAGATGCACACTTTCACAACAGGAAGCACAAATTTGCAATGGATACTTTGAAATAAAAGGCTTCGAACTAGGTAAACATAAGAGAGAAAAGAGAAATACGACAAAAAATATGAAATATATTTACATCCAGAAATACTAGATAAACAAACGAAGAAATGTATAGTTAGGTTTTTAGCTTATGTTATCTTCATTTATGGTTTTTATGTCTATTCCAATTTTTATGGGGTTCTCCCGTTCCGCCAGGACAGGTTGAGCCCTCCTAATGAGAGATTAAGTATATATTTTTATGACTGTAGATCCGTGTGTGTTCATGGGCCGGTTTGCCTATTCCGAGGGACAAAAAACCAGAATTTTCGGGTGAAAAAATCCTATGCCTCCTTATGAGACCGGCTAACTCACCTTTAGTCGAAAGAGACGAGGTAAAGGTTCCTCACGTCACGGACGGGAACCGATCCCGGGTCTCTCTTGCCAAAGGTTTTCGTCTATACCGACTGAGCTGCTGATCCTCTTCTATTCCAAGTCTTTGAGTGGAATTCTTGACATTTTTATTTTAATTCAGATTGTGTGACACCTTCAATATTTTATTTATTTATTTTAAGTTCAAAACAAACATGAAAGCACAATGACAAAGTTCCGAATAAATGCAAAAATTCATAACTAATTTGATCATTAAGTTAAAATTAATAAATTTGAGAAAATAGAGAAAATTGTTTTTCGGTTTGGGAAATATCTTTATGTGACTTCTCCTTCTCCCCCACAAAAAATAAAAATGATTTTTGAAATCAGTAGTAAATTGAACGTATTTAACTATTCGATTTGAAAGGCTGCGTTCGACAATTTTCAATTTGCACGCTTGCATAATAGGAAGCGCGGATGCATCACAGAAGTCATTGGCTTTACGACAGCCGCGGAACATTTGTAGATTAAAATTAGCTGCAATGCGAAGACCAAACGCATGAATATTAATGTTGATAAATATTAATTTAGTCCGAAAGCCATGAATATTAATGAAATTAACGCTATTCTGGCATAAATACGCAGCGGTGTAAAAGGATGGGGATAATATTAAAAGAAGAATTAAAATATTCATTGTTACAAAGTGCATTGCAGAACGCGAGCGCACACAAGACATCAAATTCCGAAAGAAAACAAAGCTGGGTACAGAAATAAATAGAAAAACACATTGGTTTCTTGATTTCGATAAGATTACGCAGAGGAAAACTAAGAACACATAAGATTACACAGATATTGCCTTACATGGGCGATTTTTTATTTATTTATTCATATGGAGTTCCCCCCCCCGTCCCTATTGTGGTGAGGTGAGCCCCCTCATGGAGACTTAAATATTTATGACTGTGTGTTCACCAGACCGATTTGTCTGTTCTGGGGGACGAAAAACCCGAGTTTCCGGGTGAAAAAAACTCCTACCTCCGTATGAGACCGGCTAACTCACCTTTCGTCGAAAGAGACCAGAACATGTCATAAACGGGCATCGATCCCAGGTCTTTCCGACAAAAGGGCTTCGTTTATACCGAGTGAGCTATGGAGGCTCTACATGAGAGATTTTTTATTTTATTCGTGTGGGGGGTTCTCCCCGACCGCCCCTTAGGGCTGGTTGAGCCCTCCCAATGAGAGATTAATTACTATATTCTATGACTGTAGCCTGTGCGTTCACGGGGCCGGTTTGTCTGCTTGCGGGATGAAAATCCCAGATAAACTGTTGTGCCCCTGCTGTCCACGTCCAAGACTGGCTAACTTGGCTATGGCTGAGAAAGAACCTTAAGCTCCTCAAGTCGTAGACGGGAATCGAACCAGGACACTCCTTCCCCAGGCATATGGTTGCGAAGCGCATAGCCACTAGGCTAACCGCGTGGACTTGAGTGATAATATCTCCCAATGAATCTGGACTCTTGGAGCAAGATAATGCCCAGTGTTACAAGGCTCGAATTGTGCAAGCATACTTCGAAGAACATATCCAAGTATCTACTTACTCCTTGACCACCTATTTTTTTTTTATTTGAATCCTATCGAATATTTGTGGGATCATATGGAATGCAGTTTTTACCAGTTGATGACATGCCTCGCTGTCACTGACCGCCGAGTCGTTATTCTGTCTAGTTCGCCAAAATACTTCAGGACATCTTCAGTGGTCCAGTGGACTCAATGCCAAGACCGGTGTAAGCGGTTATTTATCTCAGGCAAAGAGTCACAACGCTCTACTACGTTGACAGTCGTAATGTTTTAGCTCATGAGTGTATGTAACAGCCAAAGGGATTACTCACAGCTATTCTCACGAGGACACTGACACCCCTCCAGAGTAAGGGAGGAGAAAATAATTATGCATTCCTTTATCAATCACAAACTGGCTTTTCAAGACCGGAACAAAAGGTGACGCACAAAAAAAAAAAAAAAAAAAAAAAAACTTCAGAATCAGCTGACAGCAATCATTTACGAAACTCGACTGCCGACGTTTGTATAACAGCTGATCAGAATTGCAAATACAGCAGAGAGCGGTTGGCAAACTACCTAATTACGCGTACAGGGACGTCACAGCCTGTTCAAGAGGTCTGAAAAGAAAACTTTTCCCAAACAGAAGAAAAGAAGAAGAAAATGATGACTTCCCTTCTTTTCATTCGGGATAATGACCACGAGCTCCTTAAATACCCCGTTGAGAGACGAAGTAATTTGTGTCGCTTGCTTGCTGCACTTAAATACCGCCACACACGCAGATCCCAAACTACAGACTACGTGTTTCGCTGTGCCCCTTATTTCTTCCCCTGGGAGTCATTGAATTCGAATATCGATTTAGCTTCAAATCCAAGCCTGAAAACCAAAACATAAACAACACGTATATCAGCAAGTGTTAAGAGAACTGCCACCAGGGGAGTGGTTTAACCACACACGTCACTGACGAGTTACAAAAGCATTTCCAAAACGAATGCACATCATTTCTCTTCTTTTTTCTGGTCATCACCCGTAAGTGTGATCTCTGGAAGTCTTAATTTTATTAGAAAGAATCAACTTCCAGTTTCGTTATTTCAAATTCCCGCATCATCTAGTGGCGCCATCTAGTGGCGCACCAATCGTTATCTAAAGAAGCAATATGTGTGAATAATGTACGATCAGCAGTTGGCTATAATTTTGCGAAAGACCCAACCTCTCCCTGCCCCTTTTTTTGGTGCGAACGAGAATCGGAAAATCATTGGTTCCTAATACCCTGCATAAAACTATTGCTAAACGCACAGTGATCTATTTCAATGAACGTCTAGAAGCGCTTATGAAAGAGTCGGAAGAATTACCGGAAGTGTGTCTTGAAGCCTCCGGTTGGCTTTTGTTTTATTGGTCGTTCAATCTTCCTACCGGAACTGTCAAGAAAAGATAAGCAAAATAAGAAAGCGGTAAATAACGTAAGCTATGTAGCGCTATCACGAGCATAAGGGAAGCCATGTCGTTCTCACCAAAGGCAAATAAATCGTCGTATTCTTACCGTTGCTAGGATACTGGCGTTCGTTACATCTCAGAGAAGAATTAATGGACATAGAAAAGGAACATCTGCGGAATCCAAGTTTGCTTTGCTATGAGGACCGTCTGGTATATACCAAAAATTGGCGAGATCTCTAGAGAGTGACAACAAGAAATATAAAATCCATCCAAGTACTCTCCAGCCAAAGTGAAACAAATGTTCAATAAATAAACTCCACTTCTTGGTTGGGAGAGCGAAGTTCGGAACTTCGAACAAACTCGCTCGTGTATTTAACAACAAAACACTTCTGTCGGGTTAAGAAAAGCTAGAAATAAAATCATTTCTTGAATACTATCACCGAAATTTAGATATAAATAATTTTGACATTCCGAAATAATGGCTTTATTCAAACACGAAAAGCAGCTCAAAATATTTCAGGAGTACATTTAGGATCCATTTTTTACAGACATTCGTTATAATAATGCCTTTGAGACGTGCTGGTTTTTTTCTTTTAGACCTTAAAAGAAGAAAAAATGCTTCACGTATCCCGTCCAGTCAGCAGAACCTTTCTAGTACCACCACTAATTTCCGCTTTGTCAACTTCCATCAGCATCACTATGGCAACGACCAAATAGGTTTTCTCATTGGGTGCTCCCCCTTCTCTATCCACAAATAGAATAAGCTGACAGCATTTTAAACATCTAATCAATTTATAAAGAATAAAATGATGTTGGCGTGTTGTAGAAATATTGGTTTCTGTTCAGGGAGGTACAGAGGATTAAAAAAAAGTCTAAAGATGCGTGTCAGTAGGAGAGCACGTGCTGCCTTCTTCAAGATTTAATCCAATCACATTTCGTCTATTACTAGCATGTCGTCGGAAATTACCAAATATAAGTAGTTTCTTTCTGACCCTGTTATTACATTAGCATGCGTGTGTTCTAGATGAATTATTGCATCATCACTTAGGTTTTCATGGTGATGCAATAATTTATCTGTCGTGATTTTCATCATCTGATTTGGAAGCATAGCGAAGAATGAAAGGAAGGCGATTTAACACTAAATTGCGCTAATGACATGTCTTTCTCACACCTTACAACTGTCAGTGACTCATAAGATTCTTCGGTGTTTTAGAATACAAAGGAAGGACGGGTTTGATGAGCTGTCTGCTCAACAAGAGCATACGCACCAGACAGTTTGATATAATTTAAGTACGTTTGTCTGTAATTATTCATTACTTTGTGCTCTGTGGAGAAATGCTAACGGTATTTGCTTCATAAATGCCAACAGCACAAAAAAGTAACAGATGGAAAGAATGGGGAATAACGAAATTAATGAAAACAGAATTAGATTTAACCAAAGAATGGCTGGCTTGTGGAGTTGGAAGCATAACGGAATAAAGTGCCACTGCTTGGGGAGTGGTACTTTATTCTCTTTGAAGAAATTTCATTTGTGCGGCTCTCTTTTGATGAACAACTAAGAAAGTTGTTTAGGCAAATGACGTGGGTGGTCTGAAAAGTTCTCGGCCTAGCAATGAAAAAACGAATTTATAATTTCAAAATTATTTTTATTTTTCAAATTAATCTCCCTTAAGACTAATACATTTATTCCCGCAATGCTCCAGCGCCATTATCCCATTCCTGTAGTGGTTCTCACTAAGATCTGCAAAATACCCCTCTACAATCACTTCTTGATTCGAAGAAAAACGCTGACCAGCGAGGAACAGTTTTAGTCTTGGGAAGTAGGTAGAATTCAGAGGGAGCCAAATCTGGGGAATAGGGTGGCTGTTCTAACAATTCATAGTGCACATCCCTTAATTTCCCATTGCCAAAACACCTTTGTCGGCAGGTGCATTGTCCTGATGAAAGATGATTTTTTTCTTCTGCAAACCGGGTCTTTTCTCAGGAATTTTTTAGTCTACTCTGGTTAAAAGATCGGAATATTCTCTGGTTATTGTTTCACCCTTTTCAAAATAATTAATAAACAAAATGCCTTTAAACATCCCTAAACACCGATGCCATGACCTTTCCGGCTGATGGAACCGACTTTGTCTTCTTTGGCGCTGAACAACCGGTTCTGTCCACTGTTTTGACTGCTGTTTTGATTCTGGTGTGTAATGGTGAATCCAAGTCTCGTCCATAGTAATAAACCGACGCGCAAAATTGTTTTTGTTCTTGTTAAAATGCTCCAAGCACTGTTTAGAGATATTCATGCGAGTGCGTTTCTGATCTGCGCGACACCCATCTTGCGCAAAGCTTTTTCATTTGCAATTCTTCATGCAAAATATATCCTACACGTTCTTTGGAAATGCACTCTCAGCAATTTCACGCATTTGACTCGCCATCATCCAATACCATATTGTGCACTGATCAATGATTTCTGGTGTTACACTTTTTGGACGTCCTTCACGTAGATCATCTTCAAGGCTGCTATGGCTGCGTTTAAACTCGGCAGCCCATTTCTTAATTGTCCAAAACGAAGGAATAGAGTGCCCATAAAGTTATGAACTTCGAATGAAATTCTTTTGGCGTTAAACCTCCTTTTACAAAGATTTTTGTAACCGCACGATACTCAATTTTATCCATTTCAAGGGATACAGACAACACTTTGGCTTCCGACAGCTGTATAAAAAAACTACTTGATAGAATAACTTGCAATTTCACATGGATGCTTACAACAGATGTACCAACTTAGAAAAAAAAAACCTTGCCGATAGTGTTGATATCTATGGTCGAAGCCGAGAACCTTTCAGACCACCCACGCACTACCTGAATGGAACATGTCAGTTTGTTTTCTCTGTGTATTGTTTCAATGCGAGATTCAGCGATGAACGCGTGTAGGAAATGCTTAGAATATGACTGCGATCCTGACATCGCTAAATTTTCAGAGTTTCAATCCATCAACAGAAAACCATTAGCAACGAACGAGTTATATATCATCTGCAACAAACAAATCCCCTACATTGGAAACTAGATCCGATAAGTGGAGTTTGTCTTCATCGCGATAAACCAACAGAGCAGAACCCAATTAGTGTTCATCCACCTCCATCATTTAGCAGCCACTTGCCTCGGGATATTTAATACATCTTGCTCGTGTTAACTCAAATGGATGACCCAATTAACCCTTTAAAAAAAAGCCACGGTGAGGAATGCTACCAAAGCGTATCTTCTATTAACTTTAAATTTTGATGTGCTCTAAGTTCATGATTAAGTCTCTTTTCTCTCATAGCAGTAAGTGGAGAGCTTTAAAGAAAAATTTCATTCGCTTTGACGGCGAAAATGAAGTGTGAAAACAGCTGAATAGTTTATTTTTAGCCAAGGTATATTCAAAGAAGCGGTATAATAGGTTCTTTTATTTCCTCAGTTGCACGCATCAAAACTCCCCCTAATCGTTTCTCATATAAAACCATCACTTTGTTTTAAATGAGGAATTGACATGAAAGGACCACGTGAGTTAGATTGAATTGGCTGGCAAGAACGTGGTCGGGGATCCTTCTGATCCATATTATCGAGGATTAAACAGATGAAAACTGTAATAGACTGCTTCTTTCCTCCTAACTGTTCTGACTAAATGCACTTGCCGAAGACACCCCTCAAAATTTCACGAATAGCTTACTTTTCCTTATCAACATAAAATACATTTTATATCTCTGAAAATGAAGCTGGTAACTCTTCTAGAAATCTTACGTTCATGGAAAAAGAATTAAGCTAATCAACGATTTCTCTTTCTCTCTCTCATTAATCACAAAGATGTGGTAAAGATATTCATGTCATGATCTTTACAAAATTTTTAAAGAAGATGCCTAAACCCCCTCTACAATGATACAGGACTTACCATGCATAATAGTAATTGCAATATCAGTAAAGTGTATGACACCGAACGATGAAAAAAGTATTTTATGACAAACTTGTATTCATACAAAATAATTTTATGATAATCTAAAATTTCTTGTACGAATTTTTACGGGACAAAAAAAAAAAAAAAAAAAAAAAAAAAAAAAGGTTTTTTGTCCCTGGCCGGGAATCCCGCATACAGGCAAATCTGCCAAGAGAACACACGCCAGTGGCGGTCATACATAAGCACACTGCGACACTGCAGCACCCCAAGGAAAAAACGAAAAAATTAAATTTTGTTTGCGTTTATAGATAATAATAATGCGTACAACATTATATAAATGCAATACAACATGTTAAAGGTTACAGCTTATGTTTGGACATTGAATCGTTAATCATTGGAATTGTTCGATTAACGCTTTAGATTACGAAACAAATGCACTGCGATCTAACGCAGTGCATTTGTTTCGTTCGACCAATTGCAGCTAGAATCGCCGATATTCGTTTGTGCTTCTCAATGCACGTCACAAGTGATTCCGACACTGCTCGTTTGGGCAGTGTCGATTACAGATAAATTGTATGCATGCGCCGGTTATTTCTGTGAGATACGAAGCTTTTATTATTGGTGTTGGTTCGTGGTGAGGGTGAAATATTTTTAATAAAGCAAATTTTTAATATGCAAATTTATTTATTAATAAATTGGTTACTGAATAGGAAAAAAAAATTTTTTTTCAACTAAATATACGAAGAGCCAAAGGCTTCAATTCGGCGACATGAACTTATTTAAGTTCTTAAATAAGTTCATGTCGCCGAATTGAAGCCTTTGGCTCGTCATATAAGTAGTAATTTATTAGGACACCTTCTTGGCAATTCTCATAGAAGGGATGTAAGTTTTGTTTGCTACAAACTTGGTATTAACTAAGTCTACCTACTCACTGATGAGACCTCAATAAAGGTTGAAACAGGTCTGGGTAGTACCTTCTCTCATAATGTAGAACAGTAATACAGCTCCTAGGAGCTAAGTTCACATTATGGGTAAATACCAAGAATAGTGATCGGAGCTTGTTCCACCCTTTCTATGAGTTGCCTCAGTTTGCACTACCAAATGGATCAGGTGCTGCACTATCCAGGTATTTGCTTACGCTTGGAATCGCCGAACTTTATATAGTTTCTATATTCGGCATGAAACTCCTTGAGTTTCTTATTCGGCTAAGAAACAATATGGGATGTAATATCCCTTAACTTAAATATTTTTTTTCATTTTGCATATGCAGCACCCCCACTTAAAATTTTCACCGGCCGCCACTGACACACACAATTTAGAGACAAAAATACTATTGTTACGTGGCGTTGTGTGTTGATGGTAGAAGTGTCGTGTGTGTACTTAAAGGATAGCAGTGGACCCACGATGAGTCCTTGAACTCTTTGGAAGTATCTGTAATAATAATAACAACAGTTCAATGTACTTTAATCTGACATAATCCAATCTTAATTCAATCCAATTAAATCCGACATAATCTAATATAATTCAATTCACATTAATCCAACATAATCTAATAAAATCCGGTATAAAAACTGGTTATTCGCAAATAATTTTGCGATAACCCAAAGTCTTTCATTTTAGGGCAGAAATACATTTTGCTATTAAGGCATTGCAAATACTATTATAACAGAAAACTAAATTTAATTTTAAAAAATTGTTTTAATAAAAGTTTAACATAAAATAGATTTCTGATTAAACTGAAATCATTTGGATTAATAAATTTCCACTATTAAAATCGAAAAACGATGATGCACTTGTATCTGTGTGTATGTGTGTGTTCAAAAACATCCATCCCTGGAGAAACAATGAATGAACCAAAACCTTCCATAACATGCTAACACAAAAAAGTCGCTTTATGAAAGTTCCCTGATTGACAATCACCCACGTGAGAGTCGTTTCCTTTTATCACAGAGCCAATCAGAGACAAAAAGGTACCACGATTGCTAACGTTTCCTCTGGGAAGGTTTTTAACCGATTACTCGCTCCATTCCCGGTAAAGCTAATTTCTTAATGATCTTTTGCGAGATAAAGAAACCTTAATGAGAGACTTCCGACAAATGGCTCGCTGCATGGAGTTAGAAATGTCTCCTTTCCCATTTGGGATGTCTACAAAAGTGAAACGAAACAATCTCTGCAAATCAGGATCGAACTCAAAGAACTACAGAAGAATAACCGTGAACTTCGATCATTATTTAAGAGTATGGACAGTCATAAATTTTATTTTACATTGAAGAGGAGATATTTTATAAAAGATATTAATATTAATAATACAGTAAAGTAAAGAAATATTAAGTAAAGAAATTATTAAGTAAAGAAATATATGACAGTTCATCAATAGATGACATTGCTGTTATTTTTTTTCCCTAAGTGATTTTTTATTATAAAATTACCGCTTTAGCGCATGCAATGCTCTAAAACGCTTCGCTTAGTTCCTTCAAAAAAAAAAAAAAAAAAACGCAACGATGTTGCAAGTACAATATTACATGCAAAATCTTGTGATGTGCTATTCCTTAATGCGCCACCTAATAGATACAAACAAAACCTACTGTTGCCATAGGAATAGTAGGTTTGCTTGTGTCTACTAGGCGGCGCATTGTATCATAACATATTGTCACATCCGTTTGCTGACAACATGCATCCAACATTTCATTATAAAGGGTGTCCCAAAATTCAAGCAAGAAGTAATTTTGATAGAAAACACAGGTTTTTAATTAAAATTGTAATTTCGTATTGATTCATAAAGTATACAGTATAGGGTTATGCATGGAATAGCATATCGGGTAAATGGCCTCCACGGCTTTGCTGGCACATACGCACTCTTTTGTCGAAATTTCCTATGACTGTTTTGCATAAATGTGGCTGTTCGTTGATACAGCGCTCAGTTTCCTCCTTCAAGGCGTGGGTGGTCGTGGGCTTATTGGCATAAACCTTAGACTTCAAAAAACCCCAAAGAAAAAAGTCCAACGGCGTTAAGTCACATGATCTGGGTGGCCAATTCTGATCACCAAAACGGGAAATTACACGACCAGGAAATGACTCATGCAGTAATTGAATTGTTTCTCGGGCTGTATGGCATGTGTCACCGTCTTGTTGAAACCACATGTCGTCCACATCCATATCTTGCAATTTAGGCACAAAAAACTGGATTATCATGTCGCGATAGCGAGCACCATTAACTTCTATTGCCTTACCAGCCGCATTTTCGAAGAAGAATGGACCGATGATGCATCCAGTCCAAAATCCGCACCAAACAGTGAAACGTTGTGGATGCATTTGTTTCTCAGCAATCACTCGTGGATTTTCTGAACCCCAAATGCGCCAATTTTGTCGATTAACGAAGCCATCAAGATGAAAAAATGAGCCTCATCGCTGAAGATGATTTTGTTCGAAAAATAAGCATCCACTTGTTTTTGTTTCATAATCCATTCAACGAACTTTCTGCGCTGTGTGGTCAGTAGGCTTCAGTTCTTGAGCCAATTGAACTTTGTAAGCATAAAGATGCAAATCTTTCGTGAGAATGCGCTGTAGAGAGCTTCTCGAAATGCCCAATTCAAGACCACGGTGCCGAATTGATGTTCCTGGACTCTCAGCAACACTCTCACGAACTGCTTCGATGTTTTCTGTTGAACGACTTGTTGAAGGACCGCCAGAGTGTATAAGGTCACTAATTGATCCAGTTTCCATGAATTTTTTAATTAATCTTTTCACAGTTGACGAAGTTAAATCACTATTCCGACCATATTTTGTACGAAAATTGGGAACTGTAGCTGCCAAACTTTCATTATTTTTAAAATATTGCTCAACAATGAAAATGCGTTGTTCTTTCGTGTAGCGCTCCATTTTTAATAACCCTGAACTGTCAGCTGTCACGCTCTTTTTTTTCTCGTTGGCAACACTTTACCGCACAAATGGCGCTAAATTTAAATCTTGAGTGAATTTTGGGACACCCTGTATATACCAGGGGTGACCAGAATTTTTGCAGCAAGAGCCCTAGTTACCTACCAGAAGTTGTTAAGCGCCACATCCCAAAGGTCTATGTCAGTCATATGCGTACACATATAAATTCAATATCATTTATAAGGAATAAGGAAAAAAAGTTTTTGAAACATTATATTTATTATTACATATTTTTTTTACATGTTTTTACATTTTTTTATTTACTCTTTACTAGTAGAAGGTTTATGGATTTCTAAGTTGACAACTAATTTTTGATAATTTGGTTTGTAATTAGTAATTGAACTTCTTATTAATTCTTTCAAATGTTAGTTTGTTAATTGAGAACGACACTTGGGTTTTACAAATTTCATCGTTGAGTACAGTGATTCAACATCATACGTCGATCCAAAAATTGATAATAAACGATATGCTGCATTATTTAAATGGCTGTACTTTATGGTAGGTACACATTTCCAAAATTCATTGATTGAATTTACTGATTTATGTAACATTTTAAGACCTTCGTCTTTTAGAATTTCTATTAATTCCATTTCTCCTGATGCCGTTCCAGGAAGTAAGCTTTTTAAAAGCGGGAAACCGTTGTTAATACATCAATTTCGGATGGATTTAATAGAAATGCGGTAGATGGTTTTAATTCTTGTAAGTCTACAAATCGTTCTTCAAAATCGTCTAACAGGTTGTTTAATTTTGCTCGATAGTTACTGATGGCTGTAGGAAGAATATCACATCCTGAAGTCGTTTTTTTTAAACGTGGAAAATGATTGAATGTCTTTTCACTTATATTTTTTTGAAAAAGTATTTTTTTTAAAAAAACTAAAAATGCTCTGACTCAATTCTGAAATATTTTTGTTCTTGCCTTGCAGCGACACATTGAAATTGTAAATGTTCCATTATATCGGTAAAAAACATTAAGTCCTGGATCCATTCATTGTTTTTTAATTGCGGATATGATTGCTTTTTTTATATCTAGGAATTCGATAATAGATTCCAATAAAGCTATACATTTGTTCAATACATCGTACGTAGATAACCATCTCACTATGCAGTACAAGGATAAATCATTTATTTGTTCATTCAAATCAAGTTCATCAATAAAATTTCGAAACTAACGGTGGTTTTTCGCATTGGTCCGAATGAAATTTACGATTTTTATGAGTGCGGTAAACACATGTTCAAAATTAAAGTGTTTTGCGACAAGATGTTCTCGATGCAAAATGCAATGAATTGGAATGAAATCGGGAATGCTTTCATCTTTTTTTAAGTCCAATTAATCCTACATTCTTACCCACCATTGCTGATGATCAATCAGTAGCCACACTTACTAATTTACTTTTTGGAACATTTTTAAGGGCAACATCAAAAGCTTCCTTAATATCAACGTCACGAGTACTGTCTTTTAATGCTATTAAATCTAATAATTCTTCTCGCGTCACTCCATCCTCAAGAACCAAACGAATAAAAATTGCTAATTGTGGTTGGTCTGTAATGTCAGTTGATTCGTCAAGCGCCAAACTAAATGCTACACAATCTTTTATATCGTTTTCTATTTTTGATAATAAATCCACGTTTATTTCTGAAATTCGACGTTCAATTGTATGTTGTAAGGTAGGAATGTCGGTAATTAACTTTAAAAGTTTTGAATTACTAGGGTCCAGTGACTCAATTGTATCAAGAATGTTTTGCTTAATAAATTTCCCCGTCGGTATAAGGACGTTTTGCACGTGCGATGTTCCATGATATTTTAAAACTAGCTTCTATTGCAGTTTTAGATTCTTCAGTAGATTTTGTCATAAAGTTAATTTGGTTATTAACTGAAGATTTCAACGATTTAAGCTTTTTAATTCGTATTTCAGATTTTTCTGGATATTGAGACGAAAACTCGCGATGCAAATTTTCATAATAACGTTTTAAATTCCCTTCTTTGAAATTATTCACTGTTGAGCTACAGTGAGGCAAAAAGCTTTACCATTTTTCTCAATAAAAGCATAGTCTTCTTCCCATTCTCCCTTAAAATTTCTATGTTCGTCGATATACTTCCGCTTCTGTTTATTTTCGAGAGTCATGCTGCAAAATATTCTATAATAAAATTTTGAAAATAAAATATTAATATTTAAGTCATTTGGAATTTAAATTATTACCTTTTTATTAATATAAGAAGTACGAAATTCAGTAATGTATCTTTTTTAATTTTCTGACAAGGTAATATAAATATAACCACATGGTCGAACAGCAAATTTCATCAATGCACTCAAAAGCATTGCCTAGTCGAGCAGCAAAATGCAGCTTATTAGGGATGGCAAACAAACATCGATGATTTTTAGAGAAAAACATCGATTTTTTTTTCCTTTTTTTGGCTTTGCCTCGAGTTTTTTTTTTTTAATTATTATCATCATTGAAAAAAACTTTATTAGGTGAGTGCCCCATGTCTGCTAGAAAATTAAGAAAAATTATAAATATTTTTTATTTGTTAGTTGAGCCGCAATAAAACTTAAGAAGAGCTACATGCGGCTCGCGAGCCGCAGTTTGGCCACTGTGGATATGTACAGATATTTTGTATTATACAAAAAACATTATGCAGGGAATTAATTCTCTTTCAGCGAAATGCATAGACAGTCATTTAATTGAAGTTTATTAATTTAAATTATTTAAAGTAATTATTTAAAGATGACTTGTTATTTACAGAAGTAAGGTATTATTTAAACCGTGTTTTAAATTCAGTTTTACTGTGTCATTTCCATATTAATAGCAAAGCCCTCTACACAATATTTTCTTTACAGGGTTCATGGGAATCATTTCTGTGACTTCCTTGAGTAGTCTCCTGTTATCAGGCCCTCTATGAAGTGTATTTGTCGGACACCATCTTCGTAAATATGCAGGTGAGATAAGCAAATCTTATTTCTCAGGAATTATATTTATCGCAATTTTCTATCTAATCTTGTGGAATTTGTATCATGAAAATACGTAAATTGTATGAATCCAACTGGTGGATTAATAAAAATTACTTTATGGTGTAGACGATATTTTTATCTAGAAAATAAAAGGGGAAGTTTTGTCTCGCAAACTCCTACGATACAGGTTCTTGCGCTTCTATGTTGGGTCACTCGACTGCACTGTTTACAATCCTCGCGAATGGTTATTCATGAGTGACAAACGACAAAGTGTATACGAGTGGATGAGGTAGCATTCATAAATGCGTCCTTCTTACCGGAGCAAAGCAAAATTGCCATATGGACTGTAATGGCCAGATTAATGATGCGACATTAAGGAGATAAATGCAAAAAAAAAAAAAAAACACTCGAGATTTTATTTAATCTCTGCAAGGTGTCACCGTCGTAATTTACATTAGGGTATAATTCGTTTCGCACGATTACTTCGAGGTAATGACACGTGCACCTTATAAACCCTGTCGATGTGGCTATCCTCATGCTCCGTAGCGGTAAATCAGATTAGTGAACACACAAACTCACATACGTTACCCTGGCATGGTTCATTACTCATTCTACAACCACCGCGAGGGCTAACTATGCTCGCAGCAGAATGAGGGGCCTTGAGGATCCAACAAGCGAAAATCCCAACTTCTGTTTTAATTCTTTACTTGAAAACCCGAGAATGAAATCTTTTATGACAAATATTGGACATGTACTAGAGAATAGAAACAGAAAAAGAAAAGCAATGCAAAAGAATGAATAAAAACTAGCTACCCACTTTACTATTTAGCAAGTTCTGCGTCAACTGGTCCACGCGCGTATACATAATCGTCTTTCCCCAAAGAATCCACTGGGTGAAGGCTTTTTGTAGAATTGTACAAAAAGCCCAATTGCAATCCAACAACGCATCTCCCAGAGTTCACTGCTGTAATCACGTGCGTTACCTAGGAGATATTGTTTGAAATGACTCAGTAACTGGTCAATTATCGAGTAATATGTGTTTGTAGCTTCTACAGGTTCTGTCTTGTAAATAAGTGAAACCCTCGCAAACGCTGATGGTCGTCTTCAGGGACCACTGAATGCATGCGAGCTTATTGATTTAAAAGAAGTACTATTTTCTGTGGCGTGCCACCACATTTCTACTTAAACGTAATCCAGCAAGTTCGGGGAAAAGTTGTAATTTTCATGAGAAAGGAGAAAACGTATTTTCTATTGTGCACTGGCGAGTTAAAATAGCATAAAAAATTATGTTTATGGGTCTACTATGGCTTCATGCGGTTCTCGTAAAAGTAGCAGCAATAGGAATAGGAGAAAAAAATCAATAAAACTGCAATATACCAAAGAAGATGAAAATAAAGATGGTGGGGAATTAGGCCTAGTGCATCGCACTGAAGGGAGAAATAAATGGAACACAATAAAAGGAAGCGCTTTAAGGTAAATAATATAGCCGATGCTATCTATTCGGTTGTGTTATCTGAAAGCTAACAGTAATAGCTTCGAGGCAGTAGCGGTACCTCTCTCTCTCTCTCTCTCTCTCTCTCTCTCTCTCTCTCTCTCTCTTTCTCTCTATCGCTTCTCCTGATTGACAAACATGAACAAAGAAAGACTGATCTACCTTGAAGACAAACAACGTTCCACTGAGTAACTTCCCTTCTAATTAAATATAAACACGACTCAAGGGGAGGGGTAACAACTGTAATTGTTCCCCTCACATCACTTGGAAGTTTAAAACGTTACCTTGAGCTATTCCAGAAGGAAAACAGGAGCAATGTAAGTGTCTCACATTGCTCCTCAATGTAATGAGATGCTAACTCAAAAACATTTTTTATTCCCCGAGATATTTGATGGTTAATTAAAAGATTTCGGTGGAGCTAAAAATGCATCTTTTTGTTCGATGGAAAATCGATGAAATAAAGATCAAACTTCGACATTCTCTCTCTCCAACATAAAGCACGTGAGTAAGTAGATCGGAAGAAGGAAAAAAGAAAAATTCGCATGATCATCAATGGCCACAAATTCATCACAATTTATTCCCCATTATCGTCCGCCACTTATCCTGGATAACATCTCCTCCTAGCGTTTCATTTCGGTCATTAAGGGGGGTTGTGTACTTTGAAGCGTTCATTTTTCTTTCGCTCTCTCTACGGAATGTGACGAAATCAATTTATCAACCGTTTTTGCGCCACTCACCGCCCCCCCCTGCCCCTTCTTCCTCAGATCTGGAGAATTTGAAGGCGTTCTTATCTTCCTGTCCAGAGGCAATTGCTAATGACCCCCCCTGTAGCCATTAGAGTCATTAGAAGGAAATGCCTTTCTTCGCGAGACTTTTATCAAATAAGAAATGGCGTTCTCTGGAGGGTGATGCACACATCCGTGCGACTGTTCGGCTCGTGTATTGAAATAAATTAGTGCCTTCGCTAATCCCGATAGAGATCGTTCGCGCCAACGAAACACAGCGGGGTAGGAAATAATAATAATAATAAAACAATTTTTCATTTCCTGCTCTTTCGCCAAAATTCACAAACATTCAGAAATAATGAGATCGTGAATGCAGAATGGTAACTACGTTGACGGTAAGAGTTTTTGGGAGTTTACTCATTGTTAGCTTTTGAAACTTTGTTAGTAGCGAGGATGCCCTTAGGAGGCCTGAAGTGGCTTATAAAAGTTCCATGTTTAGTCTCTAAACCAGATTCCTGGACCATAATGTACCATTCGTTTTCAACTAACGTTTCGTGGATGGGAGCAACATAAAAAAAATTTTAAAAAATTGGTTTACTAAAATAAAGAGCCAAAAGGCTTCAATTCGGCAATGCAAAACTATACAAATTAAGTCAATATTAAATCCAACATGATTTCAGAGCCGAAACTAAAATATTTACTTAAATATTTATTTAAGTATTTATTTATTTATATATATACTAAATATTTATTTACTAAAATAAAATGTGTTGCTTGCTATTAGGTTCAGCTATGGCAACTCGTAGTATGGCGGAGAGTGTAGTCCCGCAAGCTTTAAAATACGAAACTTGTATAGTTTCTGTATTCGACTCTGAAATTATGTTGGATTTAATATCCACTTAATTTATATTTTTTGAAAAAATGGTTTTTGGTGTTTCCTGCATTTGTCATGTGAAGTATAAGTTCAGCTACGAAGCAGTCGCACGATCATCACTGCCATTGGGTTCAATCAAAGACCGTACCATTGTAATAGTCAGTACCGTCGACAGGGTGTAGCATAGAGGCAGCCTGCCTTACGGCGCGTCTAAATAAGGGCGCTCGTTCAGCCATATTGCGGTAGGCGCCGTCGCTACGCTAGCAATTCCTGTTAGCTTAGGCAAGTGCGGAAAGAAGTTTTTCCAAGCTTAAACTGATTAAACATGATTTGCGAACAGCAATGACCCAAGAAAGATTGGGTCTAGCAACTATATCGATAGAGGCGGACACAGTTTATAATTTTAATTTATAAGAGCTTATAAATTGTTTTATTGTGCGATATCGCCGTAGAGCAAACATTGAATTAATATTAGTATGTAATCGTTTTTCATTAATGTTTCTGTTGTAATAAAAACAAAATAACAATTGGGTGTTTTCTTATATTTTTGTCTTATAATTCATCAGGGGCGCTATATAATTGTTTGCCTCAGGGCGCGATCTAATCTGGTAATAGTTGATCTCATAATAACAATACTAGAAAAGATTTCAGACATAATTGTGTGTTCACGTCTCAATTATTTGAGAAGAAATATCAAAGGAGGGTAATACTCCTTTGACATATCATATTCTTCTAAACAAGATAATGAACGTGACTTTGGTAAATTATAAGTCAATTGATGTCGTAAAGGACCCTCTTCGTGTCTAAGTCAACTTCTTTAAGAAGAGATGGATGGCTTAATTTTAAAAATAGCTTTACTGCAAAGATGCAAAACTCCCAACAGTTTGTGAATATTTTTCACGTTTTTTTTTTAAGTGTCTTCTCGGATGTGCGCTCATGTTTTATGAGAAGTAACATTAACTTCACAGTTTATAAACAGGAATATTTGACATCTTAGACAAGCACGCTCTTATAATCACTTTAGAAGCATGTCTTGCGATAATGGAGTGACTTGTTCCGTTTCCATAGCGATCTATCTACCCTGCACCGATTCCACCAGGAGATTGTTGATAAACGAAGCCAAAGAAAATTGTAAGCAACCAAGCGTCAAACATCAGAGCACAAAAACATTGCAAACATTCGCGTGAGTGTGTAAACCTTATTTCTATTTGTTTGCTTGCTTTGTTTACTTCTTTCTGGAGAACACCAGTCCGGTCGAAAACAGGTTTCGCATCTATCTTTATATGGCAGACACCCCAGAGTGTGATTGATCGTTTTTGTTCTCACCGGAATAATGTGATAGAAACTAAAAGGCTTGTGGTTGTGTTGTTCGCGTTGGTGGATTTAAAAATCTCATGACGCGCTACAATTCGGCAGAAGAAAGAAAATAAAAGATGAACTGCTCACATCGTATCCGAATTAAATCACTTCGATTTATAAACAGCTGAACCGACTGAAGCACAAAACCTGCTTCTGCTTCACTCAACTGTCTGGTTCTCATTCTATCGGTCTCGCTCTCTCTCTCTCTCTCTCCATATTGTTCTCTTACTTTCTCCGCATCTTTATCATCATTCTTTTAACTATTTTATCTTTTTTTCTTTTCTCCCTTTCGAATTTTAGTTTCTTCATATTATCTCTGCTCTTTCTTTATTTTCGTGTCATTATTTCTATCTATCTTTCTTTCTCTCTCCCTGCGTCGTCCCCATACTGCCTCTCATTTTAAACCTGCCTTCAATTCACTTTCCACTGAATGAGATACTGGTTTTCCCTTTCAGTCCTAAGAAGTCGACCGTAGGTGACTTCTTAGGCATTGTCCACAAAGTATTCCTGGTGAGATTTGTACAGGATCGTTCACCATTGATTTCCCCAATCCCTCATCCAATGTTATCCTGGCTCAGGACCGGCATATGGCTGGGACGTATTCATGACTGTAATCCATGTGTGTTCACGGGATCAGTTTGCCTGTTTGAGGGACGAAAACCCCAAGATTATGGCTGAAAAAACCCTACCTCCATATGAGACCGGCTAACTTACCTTTAGTCGAAAGAGACCAGATAAAGGTTCCTCATGTCACTGAAGGGTATCGAACCAGGTCTTTCCGACCAAAGGGCTTCGTTTAAACTGACTACGCTACGAAGGCTCTATTGAATGAGATCCGCTTCCTTATTGTATCTTCTACGATACAGCATTACATGACCTTTGTGTGTGTGTGTGTGTGTGTGTGTGTGTGTGTGTGTGTGTGTGTGTGTGTGTGTGTGTGTGTGTGTGTGTGTGTGTGTGTGTGTGTGTAAGCCTAAACGTTCTCTTTTCGCTCCACCTCTCTTTCTTCATAAAAATAAAAATAATACAATTTCTCAAAAAAATACAAAAAATCTTAACTTTAATTTGGCTCCAAATTTCTAATTTATCTTAAACTAATTTGCACATTTTGATGGTGGCCAATTATACGGTAACCTAACTCACTGATCTGCCAATAACTTTAATCTCCACCCTTGTTAGGTGTCCAATTCAATGGCTGCATCCCTTTCGCCGTATACTTTTACAGCGTGGAATTAGTTCACTGTGAAAGATGTCAGCTCTAGACAGGAGAGTACTGACGCTCGTATTTTTTCTTACAGTACTTTTTTTTTATCCTTCGTTGCACTCTTTTTTTGTTGTAAGCTGCCTTCTCGAGCTTTCATACCCATCTCATCTCTTGTTCTCATGCTAGGTAGTTGAGGACAGGATGTTTTCGAACAAAAAAGAAATAACACGGTGATATAGACTCGCCAACAGAGGATTTTCAAAAGAAAAATAAATAAAAAAGCATTATCTCCAGCATAATAAACAGTGGCATCTAGCTTTTACGATCAAAGCACTTTCTAAAAAATCAGAAAGAAATCACTTATCAAAATGTAGTGAAAAAAATCACACTTTTCGCAAGAAAACTATCTAACTTTTCAGGTATTTGAAAAGTTTAATGCTTAATGAACAGTGGGAAGAGATATAAAATGGTGTGTGTGTGCGCGTGCGCGCGTGTGTGTTCTTAAAGAATCCAAAGGTCCTCTTTCTATCCATCTCTCTCGTCATAAACCAACCATAGCAACATATTCAGACAAGTGCATTTTTAAATGCATACGACACTTCTACATCCCGCAAAAAAATGCCTTCCTACCTCAGCCGGTATAGCGAAGCCCTTTGGTCGGAAAGACCTGGGTTCGATTCCAGTCAGTGACGTGAGAAACCTTTATCTGGTCTCTTTCGACTAAAGGTGAGTTAGCCGGTCTCATACTCAGGAAGAGGGTTTTTTACCTGGAATCTCGGATTTTTCTCCCCTCCCCCCAGACAAACCGGCCCCGTGAACACACGCATCTACAGAGATAGGACACACCGGGAGGCATAGGCTAACCTACCTTATCCTCGAATTACAGTTGAGAAATCCAACAATACTTGGAAGGTCGTGGGCGCTTAAGTGCCTGTTTTTTTATTTATTCGTGTGGGAAATATCCCCCGTTCCTCGACTGCCCCTTAGGACTGGTTGAGCCCTCCTAGTGAGGGATTAAGTATATATTTTACGACTGTAGAACCGTGTGTTCACGGGCCAGTTTGCCTGTACGAAAAACCCGAGTTTCCAGGTGGAAAAACCCTCTACCTGAGTATGAGAAGGGATAACTCACCTTTTTGTCGAAAGAGACCAGATAAAGGTTCCTCTCGTCATGGACCGGAATCGAACCCAGGTCTTTCCGACCAACGGGCTTCGTCTATACCGACTGAGGTAGGAAGGTATAGACGAAGTAGATGAGAACTCATACCTAAGTATGAGTGTTCTCGTACTCAGGTAGAGCTAAAGCTTTCGACTAAAGGCTAACTCACCTTTAGTCGAAAGAGACCAGATAAAGGTTCCTCAAACGGGAATCGAACCCAGGTCTTTCCGACCAACGGGCTTCGTCTATACCGACTGAGCTTCGAAGGCTCGGTGCCTGTTAGAACTACTGATGGGGAAAAAATGTAACCGTGAAAAACCTTAAATCTTCCACATCTTTATTTTTAAAAACGAAAAGGGAAGAGAATCAGTTGACAAATAAACTGGTGCTGTGGAAAGAGTCCATTACTGACTAGATCTCCAATGCGGCCTCAGGCACTCCTTTGTACAATAGCAGTACGACGAATCAATTGAAATCCAACTTTACAATATGAGATCATCCTTCAATGTTGTCATACTTTTAGGTAACTTTCGTTAAACTAGAATTAAGTATTAGTTGTTGAGATCATGAGATCAGTGTATACGTATTGTCCGGATTTTGTGCATTCTTCAATCTCTGTTTTGTAGCAGAAAATTCCTACAACCTTCATCTTAGACCAGATAATTCGCTTTCAATTAAATAAATAAATAAAACCTGATATAATGGGCCTTCGACTCTAAAATGTGCCCTCCCACGTAAGAATTGCTTCCAGGAGGAAGAGATTTGTATGGAAAATTGACATCTTATGGGAAATTATTGTAGGAAACAAAATTATATTAAAGTTTCTGATTCTTCCAGGGTAAAAAAAAAAAAAAAAAAAACATGGATTATGGTTGAATGAGTTCGGTCGATATTAGTGTTATTTCGCTCTTTGAATTCAGAGAAAAAACGTTGCGCCTCAATGAATCGAAAATTCAATCTAGTCCAATCAAAATACAGTTGCAAAAGGTGGAGTATATTTTAATAAAGCTCTAGAACATATAATATCACAACAATTCTTCAACTTAATGGACGCTGTTATATTCATACAGACCTACACATACCGTCCACTGAATTTGAAACTTTTATACGGAAATATACACGCCTATACCGAAACCGCTGAATTCAGGGGTTTCCATATAGGCGTGCGAATGCCAATACCGATCCTCTTCAATACCGACACTATTGCCAATTACTGACTAGCAGCATTCTTAAATATTTGCCTAGAACACATGATGATGCAAGTGACGAAGCACTTTGCCTATACGCTTTCGCTTTCCACGTCTCGTGAAAGTGGCCTGTGACACACCGACAAGCATATCCAAATTAATAACAGCAATTAATAAGTTCAAGGACCCCCCCCCCAATCGCGCATACGTGCTCGACCTGACTTAACATTTGCTCAAGGGAACAAGGACGTCATCTTCGAAGACAACTTGAAGAAAAATGCCAAAATGGAGACAAGAGTTGGATCATCGACCACAAACAAGTTAAATCAGTGCAAAAATTAAGTGACGCCACTAATAGCCACCATGGAAACCAGTATGCAGGCACTGCATATGAAATGTGCAAAGACCCTTGTGGTCAAATATATATCCCGCAGAACCTTGCACATCCACTTCACTAACACCCGTGGCTTCAACTCCAACCTTAATAGTGTCCACTACCATCTTCAGTGTATCAAACCCTATCTATTCTTTTCTGCAGAAACTCAAATCTCACCCCAGCACTATTCATCTCAACCTTCCAAACTACGCACTCTTTAACTCCTTTCGACCCAAGGGTGGCATTTACGCATATATCCGCTCTGACATACCTTTCTAGAGAGAACCCAAACTAGAATCGTCCAACTTTGACCTTCTTTGGTTGAAAATATCCCTTCCCCACTCAGTCAAATTCATCTGCTGTCTATCGCTTCCCTAATGCCACCACAAACACCATCCTCCTAGGAGATTTTAGTATCCACAACACCAACTGGCTTTCCTCCTTCAGTTGTACAGATTTTGCAGGAAGAGATTCTGAAACATTTGCCACCTATAACGAGTTCATACAAATTGTTCAGATGCCAACCAGAATACCAAATAACCCAAACCACTACCACTCCCTAGATCTCTTCTTCAGCCTTCCAAATACACAGTGAATATAGTGATTCCTCCCCTCGGTAATTCTGACCACAATCTAGTGCTCATCTCCCCCATAAAACAACACTTACATAGCCACTCCTATACAAGAGTAGTTTGGCATTATAACAGTGCCAAATGAGACAGTCTCCGCCTCATTCCCATGGTTGGACTATTGTTTCCGGTCTTCCAATCCAAACATGTGCACCAAAAGTATCACCAAAGTAAAGTAATCCTCGCTGGCATAGAAACATACATTCCTCACACTGCTCTCTGAACCGCCATCCTCTAACTAAATCCTGATTCTCAAAAGATATGCCAAGGCTGTACAATGAAAAATCAAGCATATAATAACTGGCTCACATCAAGAACCCCCATCCACCTTTAGTTTTAGTGCCTATAACTAAGCTCGAAATAGATACAAGAAAAGAATCCATGCTTCCAAAACAGAGGTTGAAAAAGCGGAAAGCGGGAACTTCCAGCCTGCACAAACGGCAGTGAGCTTTTTGGTCTCTTGCCAAAGTAATTGGTCGTAATTTTTGTCCAACACTATTCCCAACCCTACCATACCCAGATGGCTCTATTGCATCATCATCTACAGAAAAAGCCAATCTTCTGGCTTCACACTTTGCCTCCAATGCCCGCATAACTGACAATGGTAAATGGCCCCAACCATTCCAGCTACCAAATATACAATTTCCCCTATATCCAGAAAGAGATCAGAAAAATACTGTCCAAATTAGACACAAAAGTCTCCTGGCACTGATGGCATTCCTCCAATTGTCCTGAAAGTTTGTGCACCAGAACTGCCTCCTATCCTATGTCGCCCGTATATATTCTCTTATTCAACTGGTATCTGTTGAATAAGAGAGTTGGAAATTGGCCTATATTCAACCCATTCCCAAGAAGGGCGACAAATCACTGCCATCTAACAACCGCACTATCTCACTCACCTCAATCCTATCTAAAGTAATGAAGAAAACTATCAATTCCCAACTCCTACACTACCTTGAAAGCACTCAGCTAATAAATGACCACCTTTATCGATTCCGTCGCTGCTGATCAACAGGAGATCTACACACATATGTCACCCATCCGTGGACAAATGCTATTCAGAAGTTTGATGAATCTCAACTGTTGCAGTTGATATCTTCAAAGCTTTTTACCAGGTCTGGTATAAAGGCTTACTAGGCAAACTACTATCATTTGGTCTGTCCCAGGACTTCTGCAGTTGAATTGCCACCCAATGCCGGGGTACCACAAGGTTCGGTTCTCTCTCTTGAACTCTATTCCTTCTATATATATATCAATGATCTACTTAAGCTGACCTCCAACCCAATATACAGTTTGAAGATGACAGCACACTGCACTCCTCCCTTCCATTTGATAAATCATACTCTACCAACTCACCTCAACCTACAGAGTATCAACCACCACTGCCCTTAATCTTGATCTCCAAGCCATCCTCCAATGGGATTGAGATAACCTCGTCAATTTCAATGCTAGTAAAACCCAGTTCTGTCTTATTTCTCACAAAAAAAAGAACTATTTGCTAACAGTATTATTTTTGACAACAGTCAAATTTCCAGACAAGATAAGATTTTCTTCTTGGCAAAACTAGGATTTCTCTTTTGCTCAAGACGCTACTTCACCTCTGAACAGCTGTTAACCTTATATAAATCAAAAATCCGCCCAACTATCGAATACTGCTCTGATATTTGAAGTGGGCTCCTAAGAGCTCCCCCAAAATGCTTGACTCAATACAGAGAAGAGCAATTAGATTGACAAATGACCTATTTCTCACCAACTCACTCACTCCCCACTTTGGCACAGACGTTTTGTTTCTGCAACTTGTGTAGTCTATAAATATTTTCATGGCAAATGTTCATCTGAAATAGCATCAATAATGTTATTTCACGTGCAACTGTCGCTCAACCTCACTTCGGAGTACACCTTGAAACCCAGAGAACAAGTTTCTCCTCATCTTTCATCCCTGCTACTCTTGAATTGTGGAACAGTCTTCCCTCTGATGTGTTTCGCAAGGTACACAATATACAGGCTTTTAAATCGAATGCAAACAAGCTTCTCCTTTCCCAACTCATTACCCATATACGATACGAACGTAGTATAGGTTGATCAGCCAAACTCTCGTGTATGGATCCAACATAAGTGATATTTACATACAATGCATAAAGGTTTCCAATTCAGTGGCCGGTATGTGTATGTACAAACCGATGAACCAACAAACAAGTCGTAGGTGGTTTATGTATTTTTTCTTAAAGGACATAAATATAATTAAAAGTAGTAAACTTTACCATCTCTCTCTCTCTCTCTCTTTCACCCGGGGCAGAGTCCCTAGTATGTGTTTGTCTCATGAAGGCAAATACATTGTTGGAGGTTTCAAAAGAATGAGGAGACAAAAAACGTGACATAAAAACGTTTCAAATTTCAGCTTATCTTTTTTATATATATAGAATAGATATATACATATTATATAATAATAGTTTATATTTACATATTTTACATTTTACTCTTTTTACATGTAAAATAGCAGCACTAGCATTTCGTGTATTCATTACCATTAAATGAATATAAAACAAGATTTAAAAAAAATTTTCCTTTAATGCCTGCCTTGATTAATTATTATTTATAATCATTGAAGTCAAGTTGCAAAATTTTGTTTACTTAAGACGGATGTGACGTTTTTATTCCTAAATGGCAACAATAAGTCCTCATGGCGTCAACCGGATGTTAGAGTATGATATCATTAATAAATTATTTTATAGTGCCTAACCTTCAACAGCTCAGTGATGCCGATGCTGCTTGATCCAGTTTTATCCACAAATATGTGGATTATTTTTTGTTGCTATGGTAACGGTAAGGTTGCTATGGTAACGGTAAGGTTGCTATGGAAACGATTTTGATCTGATTACGAATCCAATGACAATTCAATTCGCAACTATCGGAAAATCAGTGTGGTGATTTTGTTACCGTACCCCTCAAAGCGGTGTGGTCATTATTTGCGAATTTCTCTTTTAAAATGCTTTGATTTGATTTGAACTTTATTGCTTGCTTTTGTGATGATAGGATCAACATGTTTGTGAGGAAGATTCATTAAAAAAATTGATCAGGGTGCAGTCGTTCATTCCCAAAACTAAACCCATACGAAGTGCCTGAATTATTTCCTATCCAAGAAGCCATTTCTCCTTCCTTCGATGTATATATTCTTAGAGCTGCGATATAACGATATTACGGATGTCATCGACACTTTTTTATAATAATAAAACTTTTAAAGAATGCTGTATTTTTTAAGAAAATGGCTACTGTGCTATTTCTAGGAACTCTTCTAACTTTCGTTTTTATCTTAATGACGTATTTGAATAGGTCTAAGTGACGTTAGATTTCAGGGCGAGAGAGATGGAGGGGAAAAACGAATAGCATTTCCGTTTTTTACATATTTCTGGGTAATAATAATAATAATAAAGCATTCATTTCTGCCCATTAGCTTTGCCGGTTTAAAGACTAGCCGAGTTACACGATGAGTCATTTTAGTAGCCAATAAACATCATGAAACACTCTGTAGATAAGGTTGCTATGGAGACTATCTTGGCACTGTGCCAAGTAATAACAATGGTGTTGAAAAACCTACCACGTGTGCTTTGGGTTTTTTTATCTGTTTCCTGTTGCAAACACAGAGCCGATGGAAGGCGATAAAATCAAATGAGTTATTTTTCTCTCGTTTATACCACCCACTTCCGGTGAATTTTAGGGGCGAACGTTAGTAGGTCGTGGTGTACGGGAAATGGTAAAGCAGTGTCGCAGTAATTAGCGAGACTTTATGCATTGCTGAACTTGCTACATAATGTATCCAGTGGGGTGCAAGCGATAGCATCGGTCCGTTGTGCTAACTCCGGCGGGCAGTGTTCAAATGGGAACCACTTCTGCAGTTGTGTGGCCTCCGAATCAAACGAATCTACAGGGTGAACTTAATGGGATGCTGTTGTCACTGTCAACAGTGTGATGTTGTAGGTGGAGCCACTATACGTAGATGAACAATACAAAGCAATGGAAGTCTTCTATAATACTGTACTTGAATCTTGATAATACAAAAAAACAAATGCAACTCTCTCTCTCTCTCTCTCTCTCTCTCTCTCTCTCTCTCTCTCTCTCTCTCTCTCTCTCTCTTAAGGTTTACACCATTGACTACTTTTAATTCACGGAGTAGGTCTTAATAAAAAGCCTACCACGTTTAAAGTAGCAAAATAAATAAAACAAAAACGCATTTTTGCTCCTATCCTAGGGTGTAAGGAGATGGGGGGGGGGGAGATTAAACTGCATAAAAAAAAGAGTCGAATTGTACGTTGTATGGTGCATTCAGACACACTTCTTTGCAGTCAATCTCTAGAAGCCCTGCACAATCCTTTGTGTGGTGATTCCACAGAATTGACGAACTGGACATTAGGATCCTGTAAATCCTTCGCCTGTCAATCACAGTAATCAACTATTTCGGATCACGTGCTGATATTTCTGTTTATGAGATTATTCTTGATATTTCTAAAACAGTGTTGCAAGGCCATCCTAAGAAGGATCCTCATGACCGCCCATCTGGCTCCCACTGTCACTTCCTTTCGAAATCACTGTAGGCACGACCTTTCCTCATTATCACACAAACATGAACGCAAATAGTATCTCCATGAGGCCCATAAAGCAATCTAATGCCTGTTTATAATCGGTGCCCACGGAGGAGCTATGGATTCTATTGAGTATGAGAAAGTGTCTGCTATATTTTAGCTGCTGGATATAGTTCGTAAAACAACACATTAATAGCACAAGGGAAAGATGCGTATTAATGAGATCGACAACATTGTCTACGATAGAGGTGGAGTTCACCTGACAATACCAGCAGTTGCTGGAATTTGAAAACCAAAGGTCTAATATATTGTTCATGGTTAGCAAAGTAATACTAAGTTTATCTCCCCAAGCAAATGAATAATAATAATAATAAATAAAAACATTTATGTGGGATAGACTTGGGAGAATCAAAGAATGTCAGATCTTTCGCAACAGACAAATATAAAAAGAAAGAAAAAACGTTTACCACTAATCTTCAAAGATTTTAATTTCGCCTCTTTGAATTATTTATTTTAAATTTCTTATCAATCAAAATATTATCAACATTTGTATATTAATATCAAAGTAAATGCATTTCACTTGTATTCACAGTACTAATAGCAGTAAGTAGATCCCGCAATACTCGTTATGTAACAAACTGTTGTTATAATTACGGTCGAAGCAACTAACATTGTGACGCCAATGTACTTTGTTGTAACTTGCGTGCGTTCTTATGACTGGTTTTCCTGTTTTGTGGATGAAAAACTTCGGTTTTCAGGAGGAAACCCCTGTATTCTCAGGGAAAAGGGAAAAAAAAACTCCTATAAAGTTTCTTTTGTCTTAAATGGGATTCTAATTCAGTTCTTTCTAACCAAAGTGCATCTTCCATAGAAACTGAGCTATTCAGACTCCAATCTGAGAAAAGAAAAGAAAAATTCGTAGGATCTAGTGATGCCTTTACAACATGCTAAACACATTCAAAGAACGTTATAGCAATCAAGGATTACTGCAGAATATAGCGTATTGTTAATAAATAAATTATTAATAAAAAATTAAATTAAATATTCGCAAGTAAAGCTGTTTTTGTTTAAAAAAATCGTCAAGAACAGGATATGATGTTAGAATCTTCTTTAGGATGTCGCATTCCACCAAGCCACAAGAGCAATAATTCTTTCTCTCTCTCTCTCTCTCTCTCTCTCTCTCTCTCTCTCTCTCTCTCTCTCTCTCTGTTTCGGTATTACCCACCGTTAAACTCACCCCCGTGCAATATCTTAAAATGGTTCTGCAGAAAAACTTTACTGCTGCACACGAACACAATACTGCTCCAGACACTCGCAAGGGATAGACAGAGAGAGAGAGGGAAATTTCCAGTTTACATTTATGTCGCTTCGGGGAATTTTTATGGCCAAGAAACGCTTTCTCTAATGAATTTCCAAGATGATGGCTGAGTCTGTGTATGAGAGAAAGAAAAATGGTCTCTTCCATTCAAAGTTCTGAAAATGCGTGCAACATTCTAATGCAATCTACCATTAAGTCGATCACTTGTAATCTTTCTGAAGATAAGATTCAATATAACCGATATATATGCTTGTTGAACTATATTAATAGATTCGAAGAGCTGACGTATGCTTATGATGCGTCGACCCGTATTTGGCTTATGTACTGGGAACATATTAACTCTGGTTTAGCCTAAATTTTGTAACTACAAATGGTGGGATTTAAACTAAAATTGAAATGATTTTCAATTAATAACAGTTCGAATATTTTTTTGCCGAATTTTGCTGCATTTCTTACATCCGAAATGCAATTATTCAGAGCCCAGTTATTGCAAAATAGCATTTTAATTTCCACACGGTGTTCTCACATCAAATGGTCCAATTGAAACAAAAGTAGTACCACAAAATAACGCTATCATGTGCTTCGGAAAGCAGTTATCGAATGAAATCTGTCATAGCTCAAGAACAGTAAATATATTCTTCATCGTACGGACAGACAAAGTAAGAATAATAAGTACTGGTGCATTTGGCGAAAGATAATTATCTTTAACCAAAACAATTCCAATTGCTCATAATAGTATCTATTTTATAATTTAAAGCATCTAGTTAGAATTACGACAGGTTCCTGAATTGTAATTTCATTCAGTATCCACTAACTGTCAACTGAACATTGGCTTGACGTAATTGCAATTAAAATTAATAAATTCAAATCAACCCCAATCGTTCGACAAGCCTTCTGGTATTCCATTTCAAAACCATGTTCCTTTTCCTCGTATTTTCAATGTGGTTGTGTTTATTGCCCATTTAAGCCGCAGATAAAGTGCGTTTAATTAGAAACTACCCTCGTGTCGTATAGTAGCTCGAATCTCCTGTGCAGAATTATGGAGAGCATCCCCGCACAATTCCAGAAGTAGTGCTCCCATACGCATCTTGAAAATTTCCCCCATTGCTGTCAAACAGCTTCGATGAGCGGAATCCTGGGAACTTTTGAGTGGCTCCTTCAAAACCGTCTCGTGCAACTGAGAGTTCTCCAATTAGAACTGTCACGTCAACGCACATTTACCGCCTGAAACATCGCACACAACCTCTCGATGACAACACGATCGAAGTGCATGTTTACAATCGTAGATTTCTGTGAATGCTTGACTGCGTGTGTACATCGTTATGACCTGGCGAAGCCGTTTGTTTGCGAGCTAATCAAGAAGTGGCGATGTGCTTCTGACATCCATTTAGAGGTAGTCGTTTGACAAGTTTAGAAGACACACACAAACTCGCATAAAAGCTGTACAGTGCCACAACAGCAATCCTATCAAAACTGTTGCTATCAGATGACAAGAACCATAGCTTTGTTAAGAAATTTTTCAGCTCTTTCTCACACACAAACACACAGATGCCGTTTTTCTCTTTCTGTTTTTTCTTTCTTTTATTCTTTCATACCTTTCTTCGCTCATGCTTATATACACTGAGGGAATGAGTGAGCGAGAGAGAGAGAGAGTAACTGCTGAATTCCATGTCACAAAGAAGTTCCTTTCATAGTCTGCGCTGTGTGATTTTATTCTTCTCTGAATTACAACGTTGATGTTATAAGGCTTTGACCCACGAGACACTTTTGTGCGTTAGTGTACTGAATACCGTCGTACTGATGGGTACAATTTCAGGCAACTCTTTTCATCAGCAGGCGTCAGTTAATACCTCATCAGTGAGTCATCAACAATCGTGCCCAGGTTTCAGTCTACTTCCTAAGACGAGAACTCATCTTCCCGATATCAAAGAGTATCATCTTTAAAAGAAACTTTCATCTGGAGGTTGAAAGAAGCGGAAATGTTGTGGGTGCACAGTAAACACACACACGCACTCACAGTCTGTTTATCGCATACTACTTGGAAAGCGAGCGGTAAACAAAGTGCAGCCATGCACTGTGTGTTAGTGAGTTCGCGTCGTCCTGTGGGAATAATTAAACCCACAGCATCACGTGTTTAATATTGATGAAGCCTGATGACACCGGAGCCTGAATAAAGGGCTACTTTTGTATGGACTCCCCTTTTGCAAATTCCTGCCGAAAGATCTCGCCGCTACGTGCATCGCATCGACACCGCGGGAGAGAGAGAGAGAGAATTGAAATTCAAAACAGTCTTTGTTGGAATGACTCTGCGATGGTGACGTCACATCCAGCACCGATTAATATGTGGCGTGGGGAAATCCATGCAGCGTTCTTGGCGGGTTCCGTTATGCGAACAATGAATACTCTGGAACCAGGGAGCTGCGAACAACAGCAGGATCAGTCACTGCTTAAATCCACTACATCGAACACGTCAAATTCGTGGATCACTTTTCGCTGTGACGTCACTGGCGTTGAAAACTGCTCGTTGCCACGAGCAGAATTCTCCGTTTTTTTTTTTTGGTTTTTTTCGTTTTTCAGTAGCACGCTGGTTTGAAAAACCAAACGTCGATTGAAGACGACACAGAACCCGGAAGTCCTCCGACTACGGGAATAGAAAGTATCATCGCCTCTTTGTTCCACAACTGACCGGAAGAAATCAAAGATTAGAAATTATAGAAATAGTTCCGTAATTCTTCCTAAAAGATTTGGGAATGGACGCAGAGAACTCGAACCGTTCTAAAACCTCAGTCTATTCCGAAACCAACAATACATAACACACACACATAACTACGTTATCCGTATACCAATATGCTAGACATTATCTTTAAAAGCAATACAAATGAATTAAAGATTTAGAGTGTTTCTTACTCAGTTGAATCCTCTTTTCTCCAATAGTTTTATGTATTGGTCACTTTCCATCATACTGTCAACAGGCACAAGTGATCCTGGACTGCCATGTATAAAACAACCCCAGAACATCTATTTAGGACTTTTAGGAGCTTGTCGAAGGTGGGCGGCAGAAGTTTTATCCGTTGATTTGCGAACATAGGGTACTCGCTCTCCTTGGACAAAGAGATGGCTGTCATCTGAGAATATGACCTTCTTCCGCTTCTCAACAGTCCAATCATTGTACATTTTTGCCTACCGGAGCCTCCTTTTTGCATAGCCTTCGTCAACAGTTGTTTCTTTTTTTTTGATCTGTGGGCAGTTCTCCATGCTTTCTACAATCTCAGACGGACTGTCATGTCAAAAACATTAATCCCACTAGCTGCCAAGTCTCTATTTAAGTCTACAGTAGACAATCTCGAATTCATTTTGCTTTTCCTAACTAGTAAGCTATCTTGAATAAGTGTAGTTTTCCTTTTTCGCCCACATTTTCCTTTTCTGTCAGGAGAAAAGGTACCTGTCTCCCTAAACCTCTTTAAAATCGCATTAACACTACCCAAACCAACACCACATTCATTGGCAATTTGTCTTTGAGTCATAGTTGTGTGCTGAGAGAGAATACATATTTTTGAACACCTTCTTGGAGATGTATCCATTTTATAGCTACACAAAATGAATAAAATGCTACGAATGTCAACTTGTTTACACTATTAAAAACGCACAACACTATTAATAAACATCGTAAAGACAGTTCAAACAGGCAGCGCTCAATCAAAATGGTGAACTAAAACCAAAACCGAAAATAATAAATCGAAATCAAAACCAACATTATTGCGATCTGAAACAAAAACTAAACTAAAACCAAAAACTTGATGAAAATTTGGCTTGTTCAGATTACTTTGTTCGATACTTTTTGCAGATAAGATATAATTACGAAATTAAATTACTAAAATCAGACTATCTTCAACTAAAAACCAAATATTTAATTGATTTTTGTTTGATTTAATTAACTGAAAGGTGACCTGGTATTTATGCGAGTTCCATCCACAAAAGATTGTAGATCAATAGTACATTTCAGTATTTTAGGCAATTTAAGAGTCACTGCACTAGGGCCAAAAGGGAATTTTTTTGCAAGCAACTTCAAGCCTCCAATAAGATGGTTGGTCTCTCGCTGAATGATTAAATAAACTGGATAAACGTTTGATAAATAACAAATCCTCTAACGTATTTTACTCTCAAATGAAGTAGGAGAAACTTCTTTAGCCCCCTTTACCTTTTGAAGATTAGAAGTAGCTAATCTTCACCATTCAGCCATTACTGATAGCGAGTTCACGCTACCGATGAATCAAGGTGACTTGGGGAGATAATGCAGCAGTCATAGTAGCCATCTTGTAGTCATAACCTTAAAAGGCATATTAGGATGGTTAAATGAGTGTCAGTTCAACGGTCAACTTTTTGAGATTTTTCGAGCTGATGGGTTAAAGACACCGAGTTTTTTTCCTAGAGGAAAACTCCCCAATTTATCTGTTCCAAGAAAGACCTAAAAAACGTTTCTCTAGTCAGCGAATGAATTGAATCAATAAAGGCATAACACATACCAGACATTCCTTTCTCACTACATCTATTCGAAGAACTAATATCTCGAGTCCCTCGGTATAAATCATGGCGACTTATACAACACGCAAATTTGTTGCATTAGATATCTAGCTTATATGCGGCAGCCCACCCTTCCAGTGGTATTGAAGTTATTGAGTCCAGTATGTAATGTTCTGATACAGATCTCTCAAATGCAAATGTCCTTGAACTCCTTATTGAGAGATTTCAGCTACTGGTGCATGATGGGGGAAATGCAGAATCCTTTTCAGCACGCATGCTCTTATCCCTTTCCACTGGACTAAGTGGTCAGACTACCTGTTTAAAGGTAGTCTGATCACTTTGGACCTCAAAAGTATATGCTGCAATAACAAGAACTTTGCATCATATGATGACACATTCTGGAAGTCTATTGTGCCTAAAATACGCTTAAAGTAATCACAGTGGGCTAAATTTCTTCTATAAATTTTTTTAACCAACATTAAATATAGAGATACTACTGTGAACGCTAAATATACCGTACTAAATATCTTTCCACTTAGACAACTACATATTTATAGGATGCTACGTTTCCTAAAAGGCCAGTGAACTGAGGTGAATCTCGCCTATAGCATGATTATTTCTGAAGGTCTTCAGGTGTCTGATTTTTTTTTTTAAATATCTGGTCTATAGAGCAGGATTTCTGGATTCTATAGATAATATCGAGTTAATCAGGTCGTCTTAAACGTTTCTTTTTTGCTAATAACTTATTGGATGAAACCTGATCCGAAGTTAGTCAAATAATTCTCAGCTGACTCAATCTCAAAGAGATTAATTATTGATTAAATCGGGAACTTAGGCCTGTGTAGCTCAGTGGAAGTAGCGTTTGGTCGCTCGAAGTTAGACTTAAGTTTAAGTCTAGTCGCCGACTAGAGGAACTTTTTCTAAGCCTTTCTTCGACCGATTCCCGAGTTAGCCGATCTCTGGCACGGGCAAGCGGGTTTTTCCTGCTGGAAACTCAAGAAAATCGGTCGTAATATCCACATTATTTCAGACAGTAAAATATCTTGTTAGGGTCAGGTACCAAGAGATGGCAGCACTTGTTTGCCAGTCTCTTCATCGGTGGCTGCCTATAATTAGTGATAGACATGGACCAGCTATCTCTGATTGGCTACCTGTAAAGAACTGCCTACTCAGTCTCCAAAAGCTAGATAGGGTATAAAGGCCTCACCTACTTCCTATAAGGGAATAAAAGGTGTTAGCTGATTTATTTTTTTTATACTTTTCCTAAAGACTGCTAAATAACCAGTACATAAGTATTAGAAAAGATACTTACTTCTGCAGAAAAGCGGGCTTAAAATATTTTATCCCTAAAGCCCAAAAAGAAATAATACACAAACACTACACTATATCTATTTGGCTCCAAAAATCTTCAACGGCTTACCACTCTTAATCTTCTTCTTCTACGCGTTATTCCCGCTTCCTATGCAGGGTCCGCGTGTTACTTAGATGCGACTTCTTGTTAGTACTACTCCCAACCGACCCGTCGCCTGGTCTGCCGCTGGGGGGGGGAATATATTTTTGACTGTAGAGGCATATGTTCACGGGGCCGGTTTGCCTGTTTGCGGGATGAAAAACGCCAGATAAACTGGTGGAAAAAACCCTACTGACCGCGCCCAAGACCGGCTAACTTGGCTATGCCTGAGGAAGATCCTCAAATTCCTCACGTCTGCAACGGGAATCGAACCTGGGACACTCCTTCCCCAGGCATATGGTTGCGAAGCGCAAAGCCACTAGGCTAACCGCACGGTCGGCTTACCACTCTTAATACGAAAGGGAAACAACATGAACACATACAGAAATCTGATTAAACAGTACCTAATTTTTTTTTAATAGCTGAACTCCATTGTTCTTATTACACGTGTACATTTGAATAGTATATACAGGGACGGCTCGGCCATAGGCACTACGGAACTGCAGCATCCTAATTTTTCTCGATATATAAATATATTATTTATATATCGAGAAATATAATAAAAATATAATAAATAAATATATTATTTATATATGCTTGTAATATTTAATTTCATCATCAACAATCCTATACAATTCTTTTATTTTGTATAAAAAAATAATAAACATCAATCTTGTAGCACGTGTTAGGAGGGCGATGGACGCTAGCAGCACTGTGTTTTCTACAGTGTCATATTGCTACGCCCGCAAGCAAATGCACGTCATAGTGAGATACGAGCTATTATCGTAACGCGGCACTGTCCGTCGCGCAGTTCCACTGTTCTTTACATGCAGTTTGCGCCAGTAGTAGTTCGTAGTGCTTATCGTGTTTACTCCGTCTCTTTAAATATGTGGACATTACAATTAAAGACATAACATTTGTTATAGTTTTTATTTTAGAACATTGTTGAGGTTATGATAATGGATTTTATTTTTAAGTAATTTTGAATTATACCAAACTGTATAATTTTATTGATAATAAACAATATTTTTTCAAGTTTAATTTTACCATAATTTTGATATTTTATCTAAACACGTATACACTGTACTTACAGTGTGTATGTATATTTCAAAAGTTGCAGTACCCCCATGATTTCGAGCCACGAGCCGCCACTGAGTATATATATAATTTATTTATATATATATACACACACACACAAATATTATTCTCTAAAAAAATTTCAATATTTTATGTACTATGCTGTGCAATTGTCACACTTCTTGTAACCCGGATGAGCTCATGCTCTTGGGTTATACATAGGATGTCATCGTTTTACAATTTTATCATTTAGAAAGAAAATTTAAATGAATGAGATGTAATGTAATGACAAAATGTTAAAATGTAATTTGAAATTTATTTGCAATAAAATTTTATTTGTTCGCAATAAAACTGAAATTTAAATTCTGTCAAAAACAGGGCTGTCTTTGTGATGCCAAGTTTTTGCAGAAGGTTTATTACATGGTCGAAGAATCCCTATTACCAGGAAACCATAAATATTTGCGGAGTGGATGCACCCTCACGAAAAGAGGATTAAGTGGATTGTATGAAAATAGAAGTCTGTTCGCTGCGATGATCAAAGATATTCGCTTGCTATATGAAATCAAACGCTGTCGTGAGTCCGCATCGATACACTTTGTAATACGTCACACAAAAGGAGCGTCTGGTCATGTGACGTGCATTACGAGGATAAAGAGAGTCGCCGACGGTCTCAAATCTCCACATTTGCTTACCAAATATCTCCAGAAAACAACTCGGCGCAGTCAATCCGTATTTCAAAGCCGCCTATTATGCAGCAAATCGTTCCTCCATTCAGTCTTTCCTCCCCCCCCGGCCAACGATATTACATAATGCAGTACCATAAGGCTTCAGACACAACATGGAAATCAGAAAATTTCGGTGAGATTCCCCCCCCCCCCCCACAAAAGCAGTCAAGTAAAGGAAGGTCACCTTTGATCCACATCTAGCAAAGAGATCAAACCACTCGATTTTATGAATTATTGGCCAGCAGTGCTCTCCCACGCCATGATTTATTCCTAACTGTATAAACAAGGGAGTCCAAGTTCTTCCCAGCTGTATGCCAAAATAAGTTCTAAAGGGCTTTTCAGAGGTGTTGTTATATCTGTAACTATAGCAACACAAATTTGAGTTCATTGTAAAGAACTTACCCGGATTCTAATATCTGTCTGTCCACCAAACAAGAAGTCTATGAATAAGTGAAACCTCTCTTATAAATGAATGAATGTATCTCAATATAAACCTTTTTTTTTTTACTTGGGAACTATCTATATCCCCTCGCGCTACTTGACACATTTGGATGAATTCAAATCATAGCTGAAATGTGTATTGTATGTTATTCATACGGATAGAAAATGTCGCATAAAAATGCTCTTTAGAAATCTAGCACTACTTCTATACGCAATACTCAACCAAAATAAAATATAAAAAATAAAACAAACCAATTCGCAGTTGATAGGATTCGAACCTGTGCGGGAAGTTCCCAATGGATTTCGAGTCCACAACTGCTACTTCCCCAATCGCGACTTTTTACAATTATGTACAGATAGCAGAATATTTAGTAGTTTTTGTTGTTAACTTCTATTACACACATACTCGGTCACAATAATTCTGACTGTGGGACAGTAGCATTCTTGCATTATCAGAATATCTGAATCTACAGTGACTAGAACTGTAGACATGTAATTCTGTTTCGTCTAATTATGCTATTAAATTAGTTCAAATAGAAACGAACTTCTTTATTACATTATTTCTTTTTATTTATTTATGTATTTTCTTTATGAAACAATATTAGAAGCGTGTAAATAAAAATAACCGAGAAATGATTTGTATATATAATTCTGGATTTAATCTAAGCAACGATATTTAATCAGCAAAGGTTTCCAGACGAATTAAAAATTCTGGTTTACATTAGGACGACGTATTTGAACAGTCCAATTATAAAAAAAAAATAAAAAATAAATTAAAAAAAATGCAGACCATCTATAAAAGAACTACGTTGCTAGGATAACTACTGTGATGACAGCGGTTGTCCTGGATATCGCATCAAGTTAACCAAAATGAATCGCTTTGTCTCGCGTGGGATATTTCTCTAAATAAGTGAGTCTATCAAAGCGATGGAGAATCTCATTTTTCTTGCGTTTAACGCGAAACTAAAGACCCATCTACTACGCATCAACCTTCCCAATATTTGCCAAAGTAGAAAATACCCCCCCCCCCTCCCTCCCTCGCAATTCGGACATGCGCAGTACTACCGTGAACAAGAAAATAAGGAGTCAGACGAAGGAGATATCGGTGAATGTTAAAGGATATTTATGGTTTTTTCTTCGACGGTGAATTGCTTCAACCTCCAGCCTGTTACTTCCAAGATCGCTGTATCCCTCTAAGCGAAAGGGAAAAAAGGCCAGCACGCGCCACACGATGACGAGTAACCCGTAGGATATACAAGGAATTCTTTCTTTGCGCACTCGTGTATCGTCGGGAAAAGGAGGGGTAGCAGAGAGTAAGTAGGCACAAGCCACACGGCAAGTATACTATTACACACAAAAAAAAAAAAATAAAAAATAAAAAATATTCCTGTTGCCAAGGAAATTGTTTTGGGATCAATAATTTTAGCGTTCTCTATCCTTCGCGACTCTGAGGATTGTAACATCGACGAATCTTACATTGAATCTCTGTAAAAACCTTAAAATGCGATTTTATAAAAAAACCAAGTTTTTACTTAAAAACCAAGATTAGGCATTACTTTTGCGCAAATAACTCCAATGTACTTAAGCTGAGTTAAGAACAGAAATACAGCAAAAGAGATCCCTATAAACATACTCTAGCTATAATAAATCATAACAATTCTAAAGAAGACATTATTCTTTAAATAAACTACGAACAGAATAATCTAAGTAACTTGAATAGTATTGGGTGATGTTTTATCTCCACCAACAAAGTACAGAACTTTCGATGATATACAACATCGTAACCTAAAATATTTAAAATTTGTAAGAATTAACTTCTTTAGAATTATTTTAAATAATTATTCAGTAAAAGGAAATATGCTGTCCATAAAAAGCGCAAATAAATGGTCATCTTAGTCCACCATCTTCAATACAGAGCCTTCGTAGCTGAGTCAGTATAGACCAGGGATCGGCACTTTTTAGACCATTGACCCCTTCATGGAATCCCTCATCGACCCCCCTTCATGTTAAATAAATGAATAAATGTTATCAATAATAAATAATAATTCCTCGACCCTTTTCCTTCATTACTGCTTCTAAATAAGAAATATTTAAAGAAAATACTTAAAGAAATTCATAAAGAACATTAAAACTGTCTCTAAATTTGGTCGTCTTATGATCTTTTCTTTCAGTGCCTTAAATAAAAATAAGGTCTTTGTTTTTTTTATCACAGTGAACCCTTTCGAAATGGTCTTTCATTTCTGCAGACTTCATGGCATCATGACTGAAAGTCTTTTCACGTAATAGGCATTGTTTCATTGGTAAATGATGGTGGAAATCCAAATTTTAAATACTCTTGCGAATGTTGTCGGCACTTCTCACTATCAAGGGGCTGCCATTATGGGCACTATAACTTTAAAAAAATTACACAGTAAATTCACTTTTATCAGATCACTAAACCCCACTCTGATAGCTATGGGCGAAAAATCACACTAGCGCTGATTCTTCACTGGGGGGGGGGGGGGGGGAATGCGCTTCTCCCTGGTTGGCTCATCCGATCAAAATCGTTTTAGGTATTTATTGACCCCTAGACATTTATCGATCCCTTAGATAGCCACATCGACCCTCAGAGATCGATATCGACCGCTTTGCCGACCCCTGGTAGAGACGAAGCCCTTTGTTTGGAAAGACCTGGGTTCGATTCCCATCATGACGTGAGAGGAACCTTTATCTGGTCTCTTTCGACTAAAGGCGAGTTAGCCGGTCTCGTAAGGAAGTGGGAGGTCTTTCCTCCCCCAGAACAGGCAAACCGTGCCTGTGAACACGCACACACGGATTACAGTCAGGAATACTTAAGAATGGTCCCAGCCAGAGGCCTGGTTCGTGAGCTAGGCCGGTCCCGAGCCGGAATAAAATAGGGGGAGATTGAGATGGGTGCCGTACCTCCCCGTAAAAGGGGTTCACTTTTGCCGTTGTATTACGAAATAAAAATGTAAAAAAATCTTCAATACCCTTTGCCTAGAGTCGGATTTGGATTTGCTAGTTTCCTTGACTACACTCATGTTTCACAACCGACTTAAAAAGTTACTAAAAAAAATGAAAACAAGCTTTCTCCAATTCTGTTTATGCTACAAAATCTTTCGGTGAACAGTTTTTCTAACGTGGTTAGCCATCTGTTAAGTTTTCCACCATTTTGTGCTCAAAAAAGAAAGAAAAAAGAAAGCTATCCAATTATCGCAGTGACTTAATGGCTGGATCTAATCTCTTTGCATAGATTTCTGGTAATTTTCCAGTTGGTGTGTGCGTATGGAGCGTTTCCATTGCTTTCTTCTAAATGAATGAATGCACGTGCAGCGTTTCGACTTCCACAATTAATCAGCAAAGATATGCAATTAGTTTTTAATTACTTCTTCGGTGGTGGAATGCACTTCGTGCAACGACTAAGAAAATCGACTAATTACTCCTGGTGCTATAACACCCTATTGGTAAAAGATTCTAAACACCGGAGATTTGTTCGTAGCTAAATTTATTTCAATTACGTGGCCAAAGAAATGTTAAAGTAATAATGCCTTAACAGAAAACACTTTCTTAAGTCAGACAAATTGATTGAACTTTAATTTGCTTTTCAAATTTCATCCTTTACTTCCAATTAAAATATTGTTTAGGAAATTCGCAATATCGCATTTCTAACGTAGTAATTTCATACTTTGGACTTCTTAGAGGTCAATTAATTGCCCTCTAAGAAGCCTCTGCCCAAAGGGGCTTTTTAATCAAAGGGGATTTCTAAATCAAGAATTCATCAACATAAATATCCAAAAGAATAACAGTTCTTTTTAGGTGTTTTTATCTCCTGAATATATTTCGATTATATAACACAGATGGCGCTAAATACACTTTTGCCACAATATAAAGCATTTACAGATCTATGAAACAATATTCACAGGTTTGGTATTCGTATTCCAATATTTATAGACGAAAGTGACCCTACCAGTCTTATTGTATGGAAGTGAAATCTGGACAATAAAACAAAAAGACAACCAAAGATTAATCATCATCATCATCATCATCATACGTATCAAGGATTTAGGCCTAGCATAGCCTGTTCCGGCCTCGAAAGTCATCGTTGAATCGTTTAAGAGGACGTCTTGGTTTTCTTTTTCCTAATGGCTTGTACTTTAAGGCTTGTTTTGGTAATCTTTCTGTTTTCATTCTTTGAACGTGTTCCATCCATTTATGTTTATATTTTTTAATTTTTTCTATTACTGGTTCTTGGTTTAATTCTTTCATAATATCTTCGTTTCTTTTGTGATCAAATAGAGTATACTTTGCAGTTTTTCTCATAAACTTCATTTCTGCTGTTGTTAATCTTTGTTTGTCTTTTTGTTTTATTGTCCAGATTTCGCTTCCATACATTAAGACTGGTAGGGCTAATGTATTGAAATGAAGTTTATGAGAAAAACTGCAAAGTATACTCTATTTGATCACAAAAGAAATGAAGAAATTATGAAAGGATTAAACCAGAAAACAGTAAGAGAAAAAATTAAAAAGTATAAATAAAAACGGATGCAACACGTTGAAAGAATGAAAACAGAAAGATTACCCAAACAAGCCTTAAAGTATAAGCCATTAGGAAAAAGAAAACCAGAACGTCCTCTTAAGAGATTCAACGATGACTTCTAAGGCCGGAACAGGCCTAAATCCTTAACAGGCATGATGATGATGAAAGTGGTAAAGCTCCCAGATGCTTCACACACACATGTAAAACAAAATATGAAATAAATAAATAAACAAAAAATTCAAATAAACAAACGATACAAAATAATCATCTTATAATATTTTATACTCAGGTATATAATTAGATGACTCTTCGTAGCTCAGTCAGTATAGACGAAGTCCCTGGGTCGGAATGACCTGGGTTCGATTCCCATCAGTGACGTGAGGAATTTATTTGGTCTCTTTCGACGAAAGGTGACTTAGCCGGTCTCAGTCATGAATTATGAAAGAATTAAACCAGTAATAGAAAAAAATACATACAATAATAAAATAAACTGGATTACAACGACGTCTCAGCCATATGCCGGTTCCGAGCCCAGATAAAAGTGGGTATGTGTGGGGAAGCAATGATGGTGAACTACCCTGTAAAAATCTCACCAGGAATACTTTGTGGGCAATGCCTACAAAGTCATCACCTAGGGTCGGAAACGACTGAAAGGGAAAAACCACCAGCAACCGTATAATTAGATATATTTTTTCTCTATTTATTTTTTCAATGTAGTATTATTTTTTATTTGCAAATATTTCCATATCTAACACTAGATGGCGTATGCTTTCACAATGACATCACTAATCAACAAGAGAAGTTTTTAACGAACTCTCTTTTTTTTTCTATTTGATTGAAATCTTTTTTATAAGACTTTTTGTCGCAAGTTTGCTTGTAGAACCCACGTACTTAAGAGATTAATTCTCTTAATGGACTTATTCAAAGCTTTTCTGTGACAGTTACGTATTTATTTCGTTCATTGTTAGACACAGTTCATTAATTAGGTTTTTTTTTCTTGAAGGTATTTGTCCTTGCATGAAACTCAAGCAACGGGATGGAGTGGGCTTTACGTTTAAGTCCCCGAGAAATATCAGATCAAAAACGAAGTACTATAGCATCTCTATTTTGATGTGTACTTAACTGAAAGGCAGTTAATCCCACATCAAAAGGAACTGCTCCAAATTAATGTGCCATCGTCTACTACAGAATCAGAAAAAAAATGTTTTTCATTACGATGCTGAAAAAAAATAATAAAAAATTTATTGCGTCATGAACTTTCGACGAAACACAATACGTCAACATACGATAGAAACAATACTTAACATTTAAAATCATTTATCTTTTGCAGAAGCTTGCGAACAAAACAGACTTTTGTATATTCCCTGAATAACACGTACAATTCATTATTAGATTGGATTACAATAGAGGCAACTAAGGTTGTGTTAATTTGACATATTCTTTGTGGAGTTTTTCTGTTGCTTTTTTTTTTCAGAACTCAAAATAGGCAAATTAGCCAGAATTAACAATTATCATAATTAATAGATACTTATAAACTGGCGTCTTATTACCTTAGTTGCTTTGTTTCAAACAATCCAACTCAATCCTAACTCTCGCAATGAAATCAGCTAACTCACATTCTGTTGAAAGATGACTTGATAACTGCGCTCAGGAAAAAAAAAAAAAAAACTCAGTGATTCATCTTTTAATGCCGTATTTGTTTTTCTAGAGAGCATTCAAAAAGGTGTCTCATACAAGAAATTCTCTGTGTTGACTTGATGCGTAAGTTCACAAATCTATCAAATACAACGAACAACAAGAAATACTCTTGAAACAGAAGGAAAAACAATCTACAATCTTAACACTTGTTTAACAAAAAAAAAAAAAAAGATAAACTCACTCAAAAGATTCTTACAGCGAAAAACGCTTTATAGGTGATAAAGCAAACATCGTGAGCTTTCACTAGTAGTAGAGACTTATGAGTAAACCTGCTGGCATCACTCCTTCACACACACACGGTGAACCAATATCAGAATAAAGTCACTAAACATTTTACGAGAGAGAGAGAGAGAATATTGTTATAAGAAGTTAAGCTACTGATGTGTGAACTGGTAAGCAGGATTACTTTCGACAAACAAAGTGAAAGTATATAATTCGTCGTGTTACCAAACCCAGCTAACCTTCATTTCTTTAGATCTTCTATCTCTCTCGTACTGGAAGGTACTGTGCATGTAATTCAATCACATATTCTGTTTTGGTACACCAGTAACCATGCATACGTTTTTCACAGACAAAAATAAAGCTTTGCTAATGAACATCTTCTGGTAAAAATACTATAATAATATAAGTGCCTTTCTGGATTATTGCCTACGTTTTTTTTTTTTGTTTTTCTTTTATGTATTTTATGTTATTTTTTTTTTTTTTTTATATTCCCTGAGTGGCCAAGCGTAAAGTAATTCTGGTTGTTCAAATCCTCATAAATATATGGCGCCATCTGGTTACTAGTAATGAAAGTGAATTTCTTGGAAATGCGAAAGAGAAATATAAACGCAGTCGCCAGTTTAAAATGAGGATTTTATGTGCTCTGTTTATTGAATTTCGGTTCATAAACTGATTTTTTTTCCTATAAAATATCACATTCATTGTTGTCGAGTTTCAAATATTCTGCCATTTCCCAAATGTATTATAGGCTGGTTCTACGCGGTGTATACAGTGTTCGTATTAATATTTACAATTACACCGCCCCCTTACGGGAATATAACCCACTAAACAGTCTGCTGTGAGAGAAATTTTTCGTAATATAATGGGCTAAGTGCTCAGCTATTTCTGACAACTCTGTCTATAATCTAATTATAACTTTATGATATTTGAAGATACATACTGTAATGAGTTTAGTTTAATCCTTTATCCAAGTGTGAGCAAGCAAAGTTTGCGCCTGAAAGTGTCTTCAGGACTTGGGTAAGGTAGTACAACACCAGGAAACTCGTTGCAAAGGTGGAGAAAGCTCTCATCACTCCTATCTCTTATTACTTCTGCCTTGGTGTCTCCAGTACTGGGCCTGGCTCTCACTGACGAGACCTCAATAAAGGTCGAAACCGGTATGCGTAGTGGCCCTTGCCTTAATGCATAGCATTACACATATCCGCAAGGAGATGTGCTTTGCATTATGGGAAATACTGAGATACGAGTCATGAGAACTTTCTCCACCTTTGTAACGAGTTTCCTGGTGTTGTACTACCTTACCCCAGTCGTGAAGATACTTTCAGGCGCAAACTTTGTTTGCTCACACTTGGATAAAGGATTGAACTAAACTCATATTATAGTCTAACCAAGTGAAAAATAAACTCTCAAGATACATACTGTGTTTTTTTATGATTTCATGACATACTTTAAACTATGAAAATGTTAATTTATAGATTATAAGTAAAATAATAAAATATAATGTACATTATTGTAGGTATCAGTAATAATAATAAAATTATTATTAAAATAATTTATTATAGTAATAACTCTAATGCTAATCCAAGAGAGTGAAGTGCACAAAAACAAAAACTAAAATCCATTAACTTGTCAGAAAAGGTGCTAAATATGTTATTTAAAAGCATAATAAAAAAACACATAACCTGACATATAACTTTCAAGGAACATAAACTACATATTTTTTTTTTTGTATCCTCCATTTATCGCTTCATTAACAGTTCACGCATAGACATTACTGTATTATATTTTGGAAACGTGTTGTGTCCTGAATAACATGAGCGTGCTAAGAACCTCGTTTCCAGACCACAAATATGTTATTTTTCACGCCACCGATCCTATAAATTAAGCAGTGCAGTGGTCTCGTGTCCCGATTATTTCCATACTTATTATTTCAAATCATGTCCGTACTTGTTTTTATAGTAATTCTATTCACTAAAGGATGGAGTTAATGATGTGAAGAGTTAAACATTACTTATTTGAGAATGGAAGGGTATTCTACTGGCTCTACTTCACACAAATCACCGTCTCCACTCCTTGCTCAATCTACCAACTATACTCAACGCCATCTGTCGCTCACCACCAAACGACGATAGACTTAAGTTCGAGTCTAGTCGCCGAATGGAAGAACTTTTTCTATCCCTTTCTTCGACTGGTTCCCGAGTTAGTCGATCTCTAGCACGGGCAAGTGGGTTTTCTCCCGGAAACTATGATTTTACGTCCCGTAAACTCAAGAAAATCGACCGTAAAACCCACATTATTTCAGACAGTAGCATATCCTCTTAGGGTTAGGTACCAAGAGATGGCAGCACTTGTTTGCCGGTCTCTTAATTGGCAGCTGCTTATAATTGGTGATAGCCCCTGGGCACTGTCGGTGCCGGGTTATTTTGCACCCTAGGCAAAGTTTACAAGTGCGCCCTTTATTTCATAAACTAAAATGTTTCTAATTGACATTAAACAAAATAAAATTGTCTTTCAGGTTAAATTAATAGGTAAATTAATAGAGCTTTTTTTATGTTCTTTTTTAATTAATTTAAAAATTCTCTGTTATAATTCATTTACAAAAAAAAGTTATAAAATACCGAAATTTAATATTTTAAAATGTTAACGTTTTAAAATATTTATCTTAACTGAATTTTAAATAGCGGTAAGTTCAAATCATTTAGGTAAGGAACAAAAAAGAACCAAGAGCTAAATAGTAAAATAGTGTGATGTGTAAGGAATAAGGAAAAAGAATCGATGCCTAAATCATATATCACTATTTAATTTTGATATTTTAGTAAAGTATGAATAAAGCATAGCTTGAAGTTTTCCGCCCCTTCATGGTTTGCGCCCTAGGTGGTTGCCTATTTCGCCTAAATGGTAACGCCGGCCTGGACCTGGGACAGCTATCTCTGATGGCTACTGGTGGAGATTGAACTGGCCACTCAGTCTCCAAAAGCTAGATAGAGTCTAAAGGCCTCGCCTACTCCCTATAAGGGAATAAAAGGCGTTAGCTTATTTATTTATCTTTATTGCGTGTGTTCTTCTGACCGATTTGCCTGTATGCGGGATGAAAAACCCTACTACCTCCGTGTGAGATTGGCTAACAAACCTTCAATTGAAAAAGCCATTATAAAGATTCTTCTCATCGTGACAATAATTTTGAAACGATTACTAACAGATAATACTAGATGAATGAAATAAATAATATAGAGAAGAAACACATACTACCTTGGTCAACTAAAAATTCCCACCTCCCCTTTCTCCCATGTAAACATGCCACTGATCTTCTTTGAAAGACAGAATGCATTAGTCTGAATTAATTCTTCCCATAAATTCTTTTATCATTATTGATTATTCACAAAAAATAATTTAAAAGAAAAAGAAGTCACTTTATAACCAGGAAAAAACGTGGATTAAATCTTTCAGTTGCTTGTTTTTTAGATGAACGATACATAAAAATAATGAGCTAAAGTAAATGCGGTTAAAAAATATAAAAAAAAGCTTGAACTTTTTTTACTATCCGTTTTCTTAGTAATTGTAGTCTTTCAGTTAAAAAAAAAACTATTATAAGCAATTTCGCTTATTTTAAATAGCTATGTTTTTTTTTCTTTCTGGATTAACGCCAAATACGAAAATAATAATTAATATCCCAACGCACGGAAAAACTGCGAACGAGTCAGCTGAATTGAAACTTGCTAAATAATTATGTAAAAGAACAATCGCATAAACACAAAGAAAATTGTGATCAACAATGCGATGTTTGATAATGGGAAAATAAGCAGATAATGCAAAGCCCGAATAACAAAGAAAAAAGAAACGTGAACCACAAAGAGGTGCATTGAAGAATTTAAAATTCTAAACAGAAAAGGAAATGACGGAAACCATTGTGACCTCAAATCTCAAAATCACCGGAAGTTAACCCCCGCACCTTTCCCCCCCTTCCAAACTCTTTTTACAGGCCATCTATCACTCTTCAAAGTCCCGTAAACACCTCGTGTCTCCGTCAAATGGATTTTTCACTTTTTTTTTTTCTTTTTTGTCGCCATGAAAGTCAAATAGACAACGGGATGGTGACAGCAAAATTTCTCGCGAGGCGGGGAGTGGTAAGACGCGCGCGCTGTCGATGTTCGGTTTTTTTCACTGTCCTCCCCCTCCCTACCCCTTCAGCTGGGTTTGTCGCGCAGCTAAAGGAACTGGAAACCTCCAAATCGACACGTGTCGCCTCGATGTGGGATTTCGGGTGTCGGTCAGAAGACTTTGCATTCGTCTCTAAAAAGAACTGGCGAGGCCCACGGCGAACATCTGAGGCTACCTAAACAAATATTCTGTTTCTGGGAGGTTGTAACAGTTCATGCAAGCAAATCACACTGTAGTTTCCTTCACTTTACACACATTTCTTTTTTTTTTCTTTTTTCTTTCTTTCTTTTTTTTTTTTTTTTTTTGATTCTGCGTGATTATCCACGTGCACTTAATAGACTTTATTATTAAATATTTACGTAATGATTGTGTAGCTCTTGATTAACATGCTAAAGCTGACTTTATGTGCTACTTTATTTAATTGAATAAAAATACTTAAAAATATAGCGGCACGTATCTAGGATCACAGTTCTTATGTGGAATATTTATTATATCAATATCCTTTGCTTACATGAGCTTTTGCAGTCCTAAAATACCGTCCTTTTTTTTTGTCTTGCAGATGCAGACTTGGCTGGATTTACTGGTGCCTGCAGTTCTTCTCCACACCCAAGTGTTAGGTAAGCCGTTTGCATTTTGGCCCGACCAATGTATTGGAAGAGGTGGATATGCCATATTATTCTTCCCTGGGTCTTTGTATAACTGTTTAACAGTTTATTATCATTTCCATCACGTATACAAGATATTTATATTATACAATTCAATGTACAGTATTATACAATACAAATCAAGTTGCACGATTCAATGTACAATATTATACAATACAGTTCAAGTATTACTATAATTTTCTGTTGGTAATTACACTTATTTTTGGCTATTATTTTGTTAAAGTTAAGAAATGTTTCCTTTGTGTGTGTGTGTGTGTGTGTGTGTGTGTGTGTGTGTGTGTGTGTGTAAAGTAAAATACATTTCGGATAGTTTTCGTAGTTTATAATAAGTTACTGATTTCAGTGATAAAGTAAGTTAGTTTGTGAATTTATGTGTAACCAAGGGCCGTAGCCATTGACTAAATTGACTATATGAATAAATTGACTACATTTTTTTTTTTTGGTTTGTTTGCTTTTGGTCAGCATTATTTGTCTGCGAGGAGAAGGGAGATATAATGTTCGACAACCAGCTGAATCCTGTTTATCTATCTATTTATCTTACGTGGATAGAAGAATTCATCAATGACACAAACACGGACAATTTGAAGCGACTGTCATTCCTCTTCTTCATTTGATAAGCCCTGTAGCACTCTAATGTTAGATGCCTTCCATGACCAGTGACCTAAACACTGATTCCTCAATATCCTGAAATAAGTTGAAGAGAACTTAGTACTTTTCAATGTCAAAAAGAAAAAAAGAAAAAAACTCAAGCCTGCTTTATTATCCGCAAGAAAAATCCTACCTGGTTCTCTCTCACTTTTGATAATGTCCCACTTTCCTTTTAAGATCAACTTTCTCTTTTGAGTTGACTATTACATCCATTCCTGACACAAACACATTACTTACATAACCTTCTTAGCTTCTAAAACGTTTGTTATTCTCTTCCGTTCTAAACATTACTTCTCTTCTTTTTCAACTCCTAACACTTAATAAGTCTCAGACCTGACCAACTTTCGAATATTGTTCCCATATTTGGGGTGGAGCACCCAAGACCTCCCTAAGAATTCTTGATGATATTCAGAAGAAGGCAATTTACTTAATAGAAATAGACGACACCCTTCCCCTCAAAGATCCCTTTATTCACTTTATCATAGGTGCTCTGTTTCTGCATTGTACCTTTTCTATAGGTACGTTCATGAATTGGCTGCTTATGTTCTTATTTTCACGAACAGAGATAGTTGGGTGGCATCGTCTTTTTTGCCTGAGCACAAAACATCGCCATGATGGTTCCGAAGAAAAAACAATTCCAAGTCACAATGAGGTGCTGAAAATATTGCTGCAACTCTCAAAACGTCGATGATATTCTATTTTTGTGTTATTTTATTTTTTATAAATAAACAAATCCGCTAACGTCTCTTATTGTCCTATAAGGCACGTCGTTTTCTGGTTTACTGGTTTTCCCTTTTCAGTCGTTTCCGACTGTAGGTGACTTTGCCCACAAAGCATTCCTGGTGAGATTTTTACAGGATAGTTCACCATTGCTTTCCACAACCCCTACCTCCGTATGAGACCGGCTAACTCACCTTTAGTCGAAAGAGACCAGATAAAGTTCCTCACGTCACTGACGGGAATTGAACCCAGGTCTTTCTGACCAAAGGACTTCGTCTATACTGACTGAGGCTCCAAGTCCTTTAGCTCTACTAAATTTGAAGACTGAGGGGGGAAGTTCAATCTCTGCCGGTAGCCAATCAGAAATAACTGGCTCAAGATAATCACTAATTATAAACATCGAAGAGACAGCAGACAGTGCCGCCATCTCCTAGTTCCTATCCCTAACACAATATATCTGCCCTGCCAAAAGTATCCGGACACCACTTCTCTAACAGAACATACATGATGGATTCAGTCAATGACATATCGGCCAACCTTTACAACAATAACCGCTGCAACACATCGTGGAAGAGTTGCTGACACTGTTGGAGTATAATACGTTGCCATTTGGCCTTCAAAGGCTCCAACAATTGATGATAGTTGGTGAAAGGTGGCTTGCATAGCCGTATGCGGCGCTCCAGAATATCCAACATCACTTAAATCGGGTTCAAATCGTGAACTGGACCGGCAAGGATAACAGGTTAATGCAACCTCTGTGGACCACTTTTGTGTTGTATGGGCAACATGGCATGGAACATTGTTCTGCTGGAAGAAACAATCAGTTGATTCCCATAGAATGCTGCCATGGCTCCAGGAAGATGGTTAGCCAGCACCACCTCCTGCTGTCTAAAGGCTTAGAGTCTCGTGCCCACACCACATATGGGCCTCACAACTGCAGAACAGAACAGAACATTGCCCATGCCGACTCCACCTCCACAATCGGGCACGAGACAGTCTTAGTCATATCTCTCTCAAGAGCGCAGCCAGACCCACACACGTCCATCCGATTGGTAGAGAGTCAAGCGACCCTCATCACTCCACATCACTTTTGCCCACTGGTTACTAGTCCAGTGCTGATGCTCTTGACGCCAGCGCAGACGCCGCGGAGCATTCACCTCCGAGATGAAACGTCGCAGCCCGCCAGAAAAACTTCATCTCATGAAGAGCACGATTCACTGTTCGTGCTGATGGGTTACACTGGCAGGTGGAAGGAGAACTCGCGTTCACTGATACTATGTGATATCCTCAAGAGTGGGTCCTAAGTCTTCGTGACCTCTTTGGCAATGTCTCGTTTGTTGCGGTCGAAAAGGATACTGGGTGTTCCTATCGTGGTGCAACCGTTGTAGAACCTTGTTTCTCGTAGTGTGATATAATTATTTTTATTTGTAAGGTTCATATTGTAGTTCAAAATTTTGAAAATCATATGTGCAACCTAAGAGCAACAGCTTGTCCAGGTTACGATATGCATAAAGTTACAAAACCATATTTATTTATTTATTCGTATGGAGTTTCCTCCCTTTTTCTCCCCCGTCCCTATTGGGGCGAGTTGAGCCCCCTCATGGAGGGTTAAGTATTTTTATGGCTGTACATTCGTGTGTTCATGGAGCCGGTTTGCCTGCTTGCGGGATGAAAAACGCCAGATAAACTGACGGAAAAAAAACTACTGCCCGCGCCCAGGACCGGCTAACTTGACTATGGCTTGAGGAAGATTCTCAAATTCCTAACGTCTTCGACGGAAATCGAACCTGGGACACTCCTTCCCCAGTCATATGGTTGCGAAGCGCACAGCCACTAGGCTAACCGCGCGGACACAAAACCTTATGTAATGCTTTATCATTATAATGTATACACATATGTTCATCATCTGTTCAAAAAGAAACCGAACTTTTCGAAAATAGAAGAAACTAGTGGAGCGACCTCCTGTATCTTTTTGATGCCGAAAACGGCAACCTTCATTAGTGTTGTGTCAACTGTTTATGACATTTGTTTCATTAGAAGCCCAGTTATAGTGACAGAGTGTTTTGACGAGCGGTCGAATAATGAGTTTCGAACAGAGCTGCGATTGACTTTTCGTTAAACTTGGTAAACGTTTTACCGAAACGCATCAAATGCCTCAAAAAGCATACGGTGATGAATGCTTATTCTGTACTCAAGTTTGCGAGTGGTTTAAGCAATTTCAAAAGTGGTCGTGAGACGCTTGAGGACGACGAAAAGCCGGCCAGCCCAAAAACTGGACTGAGCGAAGTTAACATCCAAAAAGTGCGTGATTTCATCAAAGAAAACCCGAAATCTTCAGTGAGATTGATTGCAGATGAATTGGGGATTCCAAACTCAACTGTGCACAACAGTTTGACCAAGATTTGTGGGCCTTCATAAATTGAATTCGCGATTTGTTCGCCCACAAGCTGACCGACGACCAAAAAAAGTATCGAACTGAACACTGCAAGGACCTCATTAAAACCGCTCGTAAGGACTGAAACTTCCTTGAAACGATCATTACTGGTGACGAAACGTGGTGTTTTGAGTATAAGCCAGAAACAAAGCGCCAGTGCTGAGTGGAGACCACCAGAAGTGGGGCATCCGAAAAAAAGTCGCTTGGAGAAGTCAAAAGTAAAGACAATGCTGATTTGTGTCTACGATTCCAAGGGCATTATCCACAAAGAATTCGTTCCGTCTGGCCAAACGGTCAATGGTGAGTTTTATCTCAAAATTTTGAAGCGATTGATGGCGAGAATTCGTCGCGTACGGCATGAATATCGTGACGACCGACCGTTCGTCAAAACACACTGTCACTCTTGGCACTATAACTCGGCTTCTAATGAAACGAATGCCACACACATTTGACACAACACGAAGGAAGGTTGCCGCTTTCGACAACAAAAAGATACAACAGGTGGCGCCACTAGTCTCTTCTGTTTTCGAAAAGTTTGGTTTCCTTTTGGACAGAGGGTGTACATTCATATAATATACATATTATATATTACTATAATATAATAACATAATAAAACCACAGGAGAGATGCTAATATGCATAGAGATCGTTGCATAACATTAATTAGGAACAAAATAAAATGAAGTAGTTAAATAGTATTTACATTTCTTACATCTTACACATGAAACTGGATCTTTAAATACAAATATGCTACAAACCATTACTTAAACCAATCATTTATACAATTATTTTGAACACAGCTTCCTCATTTCCTTGGTGAAATAAATATTATTTCATTGGAGTTTTGTATTTATTTAGTTTAGTTTCATTTCTCGTTGTCAAAGGAAGTGTGCTGAATATTTTTGGAGCGAAATGAGTATAATGTTTGTGTATTTCTGTACAATTTCATGTACAGTGGAACGTGGATGCCCTGTCTGAACACTGATCTCACGGACAGACTTGCCACTTATACGTCAACCAATGATCATACCTCGTTCAAAGAGCCTCCGTAGCTCAGTCGATATAGACGAAGACCTTTTGTCGGAAAGACATGGATTTGATTCCCGTCCGTGACGTGAGAAACTTTATCTAGTCTCTTTCGACTAAAGATGAGTTAGCCGGTCTCATACGGAGGCGTAGGGTTTTTCCAACCGGAAATTCTGGTTTTTTGTCCCCCAGATAAGGCAAACCGGTCCTGTGGACACACACGGATTACAGTTAGCAATACCTAAGACTCAGCCATAGGCTTGATTAGTCAGCTATGCCGGTCCCGAACCTGGATAAAATTAGGGGGAATGAGATGGTGCCGTACTTCCCTGTAAAAAGGGCCTCACGACCGTTGTATCATCATACGCTAAATAAATAACCTAGTTGAAAATCACTTAACTGACGTGTCTTGGACATGTTAGCCAGCTATGCTCTGCAAAACTGCTGCCTTGAATGTCTGTTGCCTTCCTTTTATAGGATCCCATGCAGTGCTTTATGGGAGGTCAGTATATTATATGTAGCGGGTGTCCGGATACTCTTGGCCTGGCAGTGTATTTAATATCTAAAAGAGTGGGTAAAGTCGTTTTTTTTTTTTTTTTGAGTTTAATGGACGAAAATTCAGAGTTTCTCGGAGGAGAAAAAAAAAAAACGTTTGCTCATGCTACAGATCGACTAATTTGGGAATTCGTCGATTAGAAAAAATTTCTTCTTGTCGGAGGGTAGATTCAAACCCAGAACGACTTTCTCTGGCGGCTTAGCGCTAAGACTACAAAAGTCACTTCTACAAGACTGCACGTCTTTTAGATGTACATTATAAATCTTTACGGTGTGAAAGCTGTTATGTTTGGAGAATAGATTTTAAATACTCTTTAATGAAAATACATGAAAACATGAATGGGAATGCATATTTACACAATGTTCAAAGGAACAATTGAAAAAGCACTTTAAAAAATCTCTGAATGTAATATTTTTCAGCATTCCTTTCATTCTCTGTGTTTCATCATTCGGCTTCAGACTATGGTGGATACTACAAGACTTTTACTGTCACTTAATTGTATATTTCCATTATTAAATTGAAGTGGACCGAAAGGTATTTTAATGGCGCCACAAAATAAGGTAAAACATTCGCAAAACTTCCTTGGTGTACTGTTACAGAGAAATGTCTCTAAAACAGAATTTAATCTCGATATCTGGAGAGAAATATGATCTTCCTGCTCAGTTCGGCAGAACAATTGTTTTAATGCAGTTTAGTAGAGTTCGTGGCTGCTTCTTTTAACAAGTAAGAAGATAACATTTCCTCTACTGCAGTAAACAAAATATTTTCAACTTAAACAAAACGAAAAAGAACTATTAGAGTTAAATTTCATGAAATATGTTAACAAAAAGAAAAAAAGAAAGAAGAAGCCACAGCGAACTTGTCTGAAATGAAGTTAATGTCAGTAATATCTGAAATATTGTTGATATGAACTTCAGACAAGTTGGATTAATTAACATTAACTTACTGTGTGAAGAATATACGTTGGCTTAAAAGGAAAAACATTTTCCGAGATTAGCTGGAACTCCAAGTGTCCCCAGTGTGACAGCGCATCGTAATAATGGCATTAAGTCTTTCCACTGCTACATAAAAGGAAGTCAGAAGTACTAATCCATTTCGAGGCGAAAGTGCTGACCGGGTGAGTTTGTTGATGAACTCTTCTATCCCGATGAAAGAATTTTATCTACAGAAAAGAAAAAAAAAGAAGTAACATGATTAACTCTTTTTGTGTGTGTGTTAGAGAGAGAGCAAAGTTCCGTTTTCTTCAATTAGTCTTTTGAAAGAAAAGATCGAAGCCCTGTCCGCTTCGATAACTCTGAGATCCTTAGAGATTAAGTCTTTCATTAAACCCCCCCTTAGATCTCCGCCCCAAACATTGCCTGTGTCCGGAGGTCAGAATAGAAGAAAATGTAATGCAGGAAGGCAACAATTAGAATCGTTTCCTTTAGCGCGCACAAGCAGGGAGATTGGGGGAGGTTGTTTGCGTCAATAATTCCGATTATAACACGGAAGGGGCGGTCACTGATAGTCTGCGCTTTCTCCATTTTTCAGGAAAATGCCTCTACCAGTACCACAGCCAAGTGAAAAAGATCGACAACTTCTCCTCTCCCAACTTCCCCGGAGTGTATCCCGAAGACCTGGAGTGCATCTACAACTTCCTCGGACAGGAATTCGAATCTCTCACTCTGACATTCTTCGTGTTTGACCTCGAAGCGCCCTTCACAAAAGGGTAAGTATCCGTCTTGTAGTTTAGATAAAAATACAAGAATGCTATTACGAACTGGAAATTTTTTAGACACCAGTATTGGATCTACCTAAATAAGGAATCAAGAAAAAAGAATTTTCGCATTTGAAAGAATTTGATTACATTTGATTACAGGAAGATTCTAAGAATAGGATGGGTACAGAAAGTCACAAATGAAGAGCTCTATCGGAAGACACAACCAAAGGAGAATCTAATGCAGAAGATTATAGAACGAAAGCTGCAATTATTTGGACACATCTGGAGAATGTGTGAAGACCGGAAGATAAAGGCATTCATGTTTGGTATTACGATGGTGTAAACAGAAGACGTAGACCATACAGAGAATGGATAGACGACATAACGGACTGGTGTGGAATGGGTGTACAGAAACTGCGACACTGTGTACTAGACAAAGAAAGGCGGAAGAAGTAGTGAAGGAAGCATCGGACACCAACTGGCAGTAAGCCCATGGTTCGTGATGATGATGGTGATTGATTGGATCTACGATTGTTTGTTTTGATGTTACCTTGATGTTTCATCATATCAGATGTAGTGTCCTTTTTAAATTTAGAAAGCTTTCATCCTTGTCTTCCTTTTGCATTTTGCAATTGAAAGTCCAATTTCTTCCTGAGAGTCCAGTTTCCTCGATGTGATGACCGATTACAATGAACAACGAATTAGACCATAATCTATTTTGGATTCTCCAAAGCTAGAGCGTGTCTGTTTTTGTAAGAGAGTCTTCACTCGGTTTAGATATCATCCATACCCTCAATCAATACAAATTTCGTTTAAGGACTAATAGTAACTGGAAGCTCCTCTTAGCATAAATGCGAGGATTGTTTGAAAAGTTTGGTAAATTTCATACAGATGGCGACACAATTCGTTCATTCATACCAATGTCGGCACGTATCATCGTTTTCATGACCCCTGACAAAATTTTAGCCACGTGCGACGCGTATTTCTCATTTGACAAACATTTAAAATGACCATGTTCGCGTTTTTCATAAAAATGGAGAAAAACGAGTTTCGTGTAGTGATAAAAACACTTTTATTTGAAGAAGTGGACGGCCGCTCAGATCAAAGCCGAGTTAGATGCAGTTCATGGGGACTCTGAACCAGCATTAAAGACTATTTATTTTTGAATAAATGAGTTTAAACGTGGTCGTAAGTCCATCGAAGATGAAAAGCGCTCTCCGGACGCCAGACTGAGGTCACTACGAAGGAAATGATTGACAAAAATCCATGGTATCGTTATGGAAGACCTTCGACTGAAAGTGCGTGAGATTGGTGAGATTGTAGGCATCTCAACTGAACGGGCGTATAATAATATCCTGCGCGAAAAATTGCACATGAAAATGCTGGGCGATGTGTGTAGCGATTGATGGCCATCGATCAAAAATGCATGCAAATACACATTTCAGTGCAGTGTTTGGCGATGTTTAATCGCAATTCGCAGGATTTTTTGCGTCGATTCGTGACTGTAGACGAAACTTGAATTCACCACTACACCCCTGAGTCCAAGAAGCTGTCAAAACAGTGGACAATGCTCCGTGAAAGAGCACCGATAAAAGCGAAGACCGTTTTGTCAGCTGGGAAGGTGATGGCCATTTGTTTTGGAGATTCCCAAGGAATTATCATGATAGACTATTTGGAAAAGGGTATAAGACGAGTCTATTATGCGTCTTGTTGGACCGTTTAAAAGAAGAATTGAAGATAAAACGGCCAAGATTGGCAAACAAACATAGGATCTTTCATCAAGACAACGCACCGACACACATCGGCCTTCGCAATGCAAAATTGCACGAATTGAGGTTCGAATTGGTTCCACATCCACCGTATTCCCCAGACTTGGCTCTTCTTGTTCCCAAACTTAAAAATTTGGCTTGGAGAGAAAACATTTTCTTCCAACGAGGATCATCAAGGCTGTCAATGACCTGGACCAAATGTGTAGACCTTGATGGAGACTATGTTGAGAAATAAAGGTGATTTTTTCCAAAAAAAATTGTTTAACTTATTTTTTTACCAAACTTTTCAAACAACCCTCGTATATCAAATCTATATGTGTCTCAGCATTCAAAAATTCGAACTTTCATTCCACTTCTGAAAAGCACATTTTTTTGTCGTTTGTCAACGAATGGATGAAGAAACAAACCCTAACAAACACTAATGCAATTATCAATCGCAAAATGCCTAATGAGAAGATCTGAGAGAATTGTAAGAATTATTGAGGTTATTAGCCAACTTGAACATGAGATTAAAAAAAAAATTAATATTCTTAAAGAATTTCTTGTGTTTTATGCAACTCAACCGAAAGAAAATTCAGACTCACGTTTTGAAAAACAAAAACATTTAAAAGGAATTCAACAAGTCGGAAAGGCGTCAGCTTGTTCAGAAATGTGCCACGAATCCGAAAACAGGTCTCTCCGGAAATAATCGCAGGTCAACCCGTCGGGGCGCAAACACACATTGGACTGCTTGATTATCTCTCCGCCTAGTGCACCCATTGCACATTCCGGTGGCCTCGTGAACGGTCACAGTGCGTGATCTTTCACCTTGATTGTTACAACGACGATGCCAGGAACTCTTCATCGCTCGAAGTCGATAAAACACTCTTCTTCTTGGGCATTAGTCTTATTTGCTGTCTTCCGTTAGGCCATTAATGATTAATAGTGCTTAATGTTTTAAGGATGAAAAGTGGTGGTGCTGCCATCTGTCGTCTAGTTTCGTAAACCGAATTCGTTCCGGTTTATTTTATTTAGTGAGGTGGTATAGCTGGTCACGTGTCTGCTTGATTCGGTAGCAGAGCGAAAAAGGAAGATTTCATTTCCGTGTTTTGAGTTTCAACGAATTGTCTGGGGTGTTTTTAGCATTCATACGAAACAGCATGTACTTACGAACCGAAGAATCCTCGTCAACGCGAGACAAGAATTTCTTAAATTATTCAGCACGTGGCTGGCCCTCCGCACAGGTCATTTGCACTCTAAAAGATCTGAGTGAGTACAATCAAGCGAAGGCAGTAAAGTGCGGAAAATTTACAGGACTTTTTCTGCAGTAGTGAATTTTCTGGTATGTGGCCATCTGTAATTCCCCATTCTGAAGCCAAGGAGTCCATTTTTGATGAGCTTTTTTGTTCATCAACACACGTAAATATGCAATGACGGCAGAAGAAGAGGCGATCCCAGACATGGTCACATTCAAATTGGGTCTACAACAGATTCAATTTGAATACTGTAAAAGACACCCAGAGATCTTCAGAGCTAAGTGAAAAACTTGTGGCCGATATTTCAAGAAGTGGCGTACATTAAAAGCACAGGAACATATGAACACAGGAAAACCGAAGTCATTTTAGCTCGTGGAGACGAACGGATTGTTTTAGTTCTTCGTGATATAAAAGCACTCCTATAAGGGACACAAAGTTAGATGAAATATGTAATGTCTCTCTCTCCGTTTGCTCTACATTTTTGCATTTCTCCTTTTCCAGGTCTTACTCTTTCTTTCATTTTTTCCCTCTTTCTCCCGATTATTTCCATTTTCTTTGTTTTCCCGTCTTCCTTATTTTTACCCCTCCCTTTCTGTTCTGTCTATCTCTCTCTCTCTCTTTTTTTTCTTTTTATTTTTGTCTCACTTTCCAAATATCTTCCATTTAATTTCGTTTTTGCATACTGTCTTCTTTATTTCTTTCTTTCTACCCTTCCCCTACTTTTATAATCATTCTTTATACTCTCTTTTTATCTTTATAGATTCTCTCTCTTTCTTCATGTTTTTATTTTGCTATCGATGTTTCACTCTCCATCTTTCTCTATCAGATGTCTTACGGATTACATCGACATCTCCACCATCACCATCAAGAGCGACAAATACCTGGTTGGCCGTTACTGTGGCAACGAGTTACCTAAGTCTTTCCTCTTCATGAATCCAAACGCCGAGATCATATTCAAAACGAACCATGTCATTCATCACCAGGGTTTCCACGGAATGTTTGAATTCAAAGACGAAAGTAAGTATCTTAATTATATGTATCCATTAAAGAGTTAAGACAGCGAAATTATGTAACAGTAATGATTCACTTTTCCTTTATTTTAAAAACGTTAAAGTGTTTCGTTGTCAAAAAATCAATATAGAAACCTTTTAAGTAAACCAATTATTCTCTTTCGATGAGTTACATTCCTTAACTTTGTTTTAATGGTTAAGCAACGTGCTGAGAGGTCTCAAATGATTCCGCATTCATCAGACAAGTAGGGGGGAGGGTTAAGAAAATGTGGCACCAGGGATATATCTAGAATGATGTCTGATGTTACGTCACAAGCTAAAGACAATTTTCTTAGTAAATGATGAATTGTTCAGATTATAAAGGAAGCGATTAAGATATTTTAAACGTCATCAAATATTCAAGCATGTGGTGATGACAGGATCATTACATGTGATTATCGAATTTACAAACATCAATTTACAGGAAATTTGCAAAACAAAAAGGCCTTTAGAGCTGTACAATGGATGGAAGAGAAAAAAAGCGATCCAGTAGTCGAGAGGGTAGAAAAATGTGCCATCATTTAGGGCAACCACTTTACATTTTGCTTAATAGAGCTATGAGGAACTCTGCATACACTTCGCATTCTTAAAATACAGTTCAGAAAGTCATTTGGATTCCATATTGATTGATAGTATACGTTTTCTATGTAAACTAACTGTCAATTGATCAAGATCAAGAAAGTTGCAATTTGCTCTGGTTCTATATATTTTATTTGCTAATAATGAGATTATTTTGGCATACACCTACAGGATCAGCAACCGCGAACACAGTCTGAAACCAACTTTACATAAACGACAACGGAGAATGTAAATATTTTGAAGACAAATCAGCGATGTCGCGATATCCATGTGGTGCCATAGCTTCCATCGTTCCCTCTCAAACAGTTTGTATGAGAAAGGTAATGCTCTCAACATCGTCACAATTAAGAATCTTTTTAAAAATTGAACATTAAATTTATCATAAATTTAAGACTGCAATAGCATTTTCTCCGTCGATATATTAATGCAAATCACTTAAAAAAAAAAAAGTGTAAGTAGGTTGACTTAAGGAAACTAGAATGAGGATCACAGTCATAAAATGCATCTTTTTGATGATTCTCTTGAGATGTTTTTCATATTTGTTAGCAAAACTATACATGTAAGTTGTTTTTGTCGCCCTGTTGACCGAGCATGTCGTCTCACAATTTGCCGCAGATTCAACACAGCGGCCTACCTCTGTCTATTCCTTTTGGTCCGGATTTCATTATCTTGGGTATTCTTTCATATGGCATTTTGATTTCATGTTCTTCATTTTGAATTTTTCCTTTTCTTCTAGATAAAAACAAAAACCATTCTACTTTTCATAACCAGCTGTTCTCGTATTTTTTTTCATTTATTTCTGTAATGATTCTTTCCATATCTCCTTGTGTTATTATTCTCTATACTTCACTCGAATACAAGAGAATGATTTGATAAAATATTCTGCACATTCTTTCCGAATTTTGGGACTGTATTCGGTCTTAATGTGTTATTTAATATTCCATTTACTTTATAGAAATCATTTATTTTGTTCGCAAACTCTAAATCTTCATTATAAGTTATTTTGCTTCCTGTTTTGCTTCGGATCTACATTTTTCATGGTTTGAGTTGTTATTTTTTCTTGAGAAATTGATATATTATTATATTACTAAATTTAATTAATATACACCTCTTTTTTGCGGATCTTCAGTTTCCCTGTCATGTAATCATTTTGCAAAGAGCAAGATATCTTAAGATAAAAATGCTTTCTTATTTGAATTCCACCTTTATAACTAATTACTTTCAGATCATTTTTCTTCTGTTTCTTCTTCCCAATATATTTCTTCTAAGTATTTAATTTTTTTAGTCTGCTGTAACAGAATTACTTTATATAAGGACTCATTAATTCTGTTTCCAATTTGGAGGTATTGTCATAGTTCACATAATTAAATAATAATATATTATATTCCTGTAAACTCTTACATCGTTTATTATTTTTTTCGAGTTAATTATTAGCTATCCAGTAATCAATTACTGATTTTTGATCATTAGCTGTCCAAGTAAATTTATGAAACTATTCATTTGAAGTGTCATAAGATGTAAAGTCTATTAATATTTTCCAGTTACGACAGTTTTCTGTACATTTTTCAATTATACTTTATTGGTACATCACCCTATTCTCGCATTCAAGTCTTTCCCCTGTTAATGCACATACTTATTTGGATTTATTAACATATCTTACGGAATCTTATAAAATTCTTAATTTCTTAGTTTTTCTTAGTTGACAGATGGCCTGTTTCTTTCTTTTTTTAGGGGGTTTTTTATTCTTCCTAATAATATTTCACTATAATAGTTATAACTGTGTACATATGTGTACATATTCTTTCTATCCTTTCTTTATTCGCACCGTTAAATATTCCGTAGTTCTTTCTTTTTCTTTTCGTCTGGTTCCACATCTGTACATAACTTTTCTAATTATTTTTTTTTCTTTCTCTTATTGCACAGCCTGTAGCTCGGTAGAAGTGGCGTTTGCCCTTTACGACGAAAGACTTGGATTCGAATGTAGTCGCCGACTAGAGGGACATTTTCTAAGACTTTTCTCGACCTGTTCCCGAGTTAGTCGATCTCTGGCAAGGGCAAGCGGGTTTTTTCTCCCGAAAACTACTCGGGTTTTTGTCCCGTAAACTCAATAAAATCGACCGTCGAACCCACACTATTTTCGGACATTAAAACTATTGTGTTAGGGACCACGAGATGACGGCACTTGTTAGCCGTCTTCACTGAACACCGATTAGTTAGTGATAGCCTTGGACAAGCTATCTCTGATTGGCTACCAGTGGAGATTGAAATGCCCACTCAGTCTTCAAAAGTTAGATAGGACTAATACGGCCTCGCCTACACCCTATGCGGGCACAAAAAGGCGTTAGCTGTTTTTTTTCCTGTTATTATTGATAAATCAACTTTGACCTCCTTTAGTTCTACATTAAGCTTTCTTCTTTGCTTGCTATACTCTGATTCTTTCATTTAGCTGTTTTCAATGTCCATTCGAATCCCTTGTCTTCATCCCAAAGAGTTGGGCGATGAAATTTCGTTTGAGACTTTCAATTTCCTCGAATAGGTTGCCAGTCATAATGAGTTGACTCTGGTGGTCAGACGGGTAATGAGAAATTAAATTTATGCAACACAGTACCCACGTCTTAACTGATTATTTCTCCATGCAACACTCCATGGATGCAACGTTCTCAAAGTGAACAGTTAATGTAGAAAAAAAAAAACCCACTAAATTTAAAATCAACTTACTTTTTCGTTTTCTGTCCCTCTACAGAGTACATCCCTCCCCCAGCGTCAACACCTAATGTAAGTAGTTGTGGCGGATCGGAGACTGGAGTCGGAGGCGTCATCGTATCTCCAGGATTTCCCAATTTTTTCCCCAAGGACGTCGAATGCACTTGGCTCATACGAGTGAATTACGACCAAAACATCTACATCCGGGTTATAAAGATGCAGCTATACGGAAGTATTGGTAAGTAAGACTTGACTTCGATCTTTTTTTTCCCCTTTTTTTTTTCTTTTTTATCAATGTTGCACGGAAAAATTGGGGTCACACATAAACACACACGTACGTACTCAGGTTATTATATTGTTTTACAGATATAAGTGAGGATTTTTAGTAAGATAATAATCAAAATTATAGCAGAGATGAAAAAAAAGGTAACAGTGACCATAAAAGGCAAGAAATTGAGATCACATGAGTGATAAACAGTATCATAGGGAAAAAAATTATGATACCACGAAATATAGAGAACAAAAAAGAATAGTATCAAAGATCAGGATCATTCGAAGGATAAATCGTGATTTTAAAAAAAAATCATAAAATATGGCTTACAGAAAATAAAAATTAACGTATAAAGAAGAGGATTCGTATTAAAAATAGGATCGCGAAGGAAAATAAGATCCAAATTTATAGATAATCATAACAATGAAATCGGAATAACAAAAATAAATAAATTTATAAATAAACGGAATAATAAAATGATTATACAAGAAATAAAAATCATAGCAATGTGGAAGTGTATCGAAAATCAGAATCACATACAGAAGACGAACAGAATTCGAATTTATAGCACGGTGAAATCAAGAGAAGATGTGCTTTGTTGTTTTTTAAATACGCCCGACAGTTTCCGGAATAGGCAAAGAGGTCATCTGAAACAACAAAGCCTTTAGCATGATTTTTAATTTTTTTTCTCCATTTTCTGTTTTATATCAGACTAAAGGAGACATTTTTCGTTATCATTTTGAAATACTTCCGTAATCGTTCGTCAGACTAGCTCGCCCATGAGTTAAAAGTACAAGTACTTCGCAGTGTTTACCTCCAAAGACTAGGTGATCCAAAGCTGCCACGTGATTCATGCAAACACGCTCTCATTACTCTTCCCCATGCTGTTCGGACAATTCCACGGTGCGCCGTACCATTCGAGGTAATAAAATGTAAAAATTAATTAGCCAGATAGATTTAACGAAGCGCAGTAAGCATTTAGAGACATTCCCCAGTGTAATTAGCCGAGCTTAATCAAATAAGTCGATACATCTGCAAAGAGGCTGAAAATTACGACCGCTCCATGACAACAATCTACGCCATTTTCGCCAGAGTTTCATCCATAATTGCACACGCTCAGCTGATCAGTTCAATTTGCCGTGAGGAGCGAACTCCCCTCCCCATCTTGCAAACGATACTGAATCTTTTACATTGCTAACCCATACTCCGCAAATGAGCTTAAAAAAGGATTTATTGACTTAGAAACACATTCACAAAATATGCAACAAATTTTATTTGCATAATATTTTATATTATTACGGAGTTGGGGACAAAAATGTGCGATTGAAAGACGCATATTTCAGATCTGAATAGCAACTGAATAGTCAGTTGCTATTCAGATCTGAAATATATTCATGACAATAACCACCATTGGTTCTGACTGCCAAAGAATTCCTCTATTTCTTTTTCTGCATGTTCTTCTAAACAGAGCGACCATGAACGCACAGTGCATTTCTTCTTTTCCCTTAAACACCACGTGCAACCTAAACATTTCATCAGCAACATCTTATCGACCAGAGAAGTTCCTTGACAGTATTCAGAAATACCAAAATGCAAAAATAGGATATCCAAGTTTATCTCTCGTGTAGGAAAAATTATAAAGCAACCACCTCGGCAGTTGGTGGTTGCCTTATAATCAGAGAATACTTGAAAAGAAGAAAAAATCACTACTAGCAAAGATTATATAGTCTTTCCTCTTTCATTACGTTTTCCTCTTTCTCATTTCATAAACAATAACTTCAGACAAATAACCAACTTTATACAAGCTGAACGAATCTCCAATTATTACACCATTTTAAAATCCTAGCTCAAGAATGTAGGTAGGCGTTTATTTGTAGTTGATTACAGATTTTAGTAATATTAATTGACTTCATTGTTTATGTATATTTTTAGCTTATAAAGGTAAGCTACCGTTGAGTTGAGGTGAATCTGTTTGGCATGTTTCTAATAATCACGCATCTAAGAAGTCAGGACTAGTTGACGTGGTTGCAAATATTGACCACTCTTTGCAAACATAGGGAACGTTTTAAGCAAATAGATATATAAGCGTTGCCATAAATATGGGAGAAAATATTAAGGAATATGATCAATTCTGAGACAGTCACGAGTTAGAAAAGTCCTGCAATCAGTGGACGGTCAGATTTTGGATACAGTGAAACATCTAATCCAAACTTGAAGAATAAGAAATAAAATAAATCAGCTAACGCCTTTTATTCCCTAATAGGGTATAGACGAGGCCTTTATACCCTATATAGTTTTTGGAGACTGAGTGGGCAGTTCAATCTCCACCGGTAGCCAATCAGAGATAGCCGGCCGTGTCTATCACTAATTATAGGCGGCTACTGATGAAGAGACTAGCAAACAAATGCTGTCCTCTCTTGGTGCCTAACCCTAACAGGATATGTTATTGTCTGAAATAATGTGGGTACTGCGGTCGATTTTCTTGAGTTTACGGGACGAAAAACCCGAGTTTCCGGGAGGAAAAACTCGCTTGCCCGTGCCAGAGATCGACTAACTCGGGAACCTGTCGAAGATAGGCTTAGAAAAAGTTCCTCCAGTCGGTGACTAGACTTGAAACCAGGTCTAACTTCGAGCGGCCAAACTTAAAGAGAAAATGTGTACACGGTAAGAAACATATCAACGCATGAGAATGAAATAAGACAAGAAAATGTACCGAATTTCTCATTTTTGGTACATTTTCAAAAGATATGGCATGTCGTTAGCACTACAAATTTTATCTTCAAATTATATCCAGTAGCGACATTTTTTTTTTGTTTTAGTTCATGTTTAAGAATATTTGTGCTTTTGTTAATGAGTACAAATATCTCAATGATTATTGCTAATGTGGTAGATACACCTAACCAGCAGTGGTTTTCAACCATTTTTAGTAGATCGCTTCTTCTTCTTCTTCTTCTTCTGCAGCTTCTCCCACTTAAGTGGGGTCACTGTTTATTATGAGTCTCCTCCACACCTTCCTGTCTTGGGCTGTCACCACATCCAAGTTCTTCATCTTCAAGTCCTCTTCTACCAGCTCCCTCCATCTCTTCTTTGGCCGCCCACGCTTCCGCCTTCCTTGCACATCCATCTGCATGACCCTTCTTCCCACATATTCGTCCTCTCTCCTCATCACATGACCAAACCATCTCAACCTTGCCTCCTGTATTTTCGCTCCTAAGTTCGTAACTTTCACTGTTCCCCTGACATAGTCATTTCTCAGATGATCCTTTCTGGTCACACCGCACATCCACCTAAGCATTCTCATCTCTGCTACTTCCATCCTGGTAATGTTATTTTTCCTCAGGGCCACAGTTTCTATAGCATATGTCATAGCTGGCCTCACTACTGTCCTATAAATTTTGCCTTTCAGATTGATCGGCACCCTCTTATCACATAACACTCCAGCCATCTCCCTCCAGTTCCTCCAACCTGTTTGTATCCTGCATCCCACTTCCTTCTCACCTCCTCCATCTTCTTCCACTGTCGAACCTAAGTATCTAAAGTCTCTCACCTTCCTGATGACATTTCCTTCCAGCTCCAGGTCTGTCTCCTGGCCACCGCCCACTGCGCAACACATATACTCTGTCTTACTTCTGCTCAGTCTCATACCTCTCTCTTCCAGTACTTTTCTCCATCTTTCCAGTTTAGTTTCCGCTTCTTCTCTTGAATCTACACACAGCAAGATGTCATCTGCATACAGCATTGTCCAAGGTGCATCTTCTCTCACCTCCTCTGTTACCACCTCCATCACAATATTAAACAGAAACGGACTTAATGCTGACCCTTGATGCAAGCCAACTGTTACTTGAAAACTTTCTGTCTGTCCCAAACAGGTCCGAACACTTGTCTTCACATTTCTGTACATTTCGTGCACCAACCTGACATATTTCTCCGGCACCTTCTTCTCCCTCAGACACCTCCAGACTTCTTGCCTTGGCACTCTATCGTATGCTTTCTCCAGATCAATAAATACCAGATGTAGCTCCCTTTGTTTCTCTCGATATTTTTCCATCATCTGTCGTAACCCAAAGATAGCATCTGTTGTTGATCTACATAGATCAACAACAGATGATCTACAGTAGATCGCTTCTCAAAATAGTAATAGTGATAATAAATATATATTATTCAGTATGTCAGGTGATTTCAAAGCAGCAGTGGCCAAATTTTCTTGTATAATGATAATGTTCAATAAAGAAACAAAATAAAAATAAAAACTATATGCAGCTAAAACGGACAGAATTACATATTGTTAAAGAAAAAAGTAAAAGTCCTGTTTATTAGAAAACGTTACAATGATTGCTATGGAAAACACCAGTAATTAAGATTTTAAGGAAACGACCATGAAATCATTTCAGTCGGATTCCGATGATTGCTCATTTGAACCATGCACACTACCACATAGTAGTACCTTGCTTATCAATAGAAGAATGCTCGATGCGAAGAAGATGTAATAGATAACGTATGTAATCTAATGAACAACAAAGTTGGGAAATGAATTCCAACTTTGCCAGCAAATTAACAGTTTCAAAATGATACTTTACTTTCAACGCATGCGCAAAGTATTGAAGAAGCTATGCTCCAGGAAATCGGTTAAAAATTTGGTCACCACTAATTTTTGTTAATTTGAAATGAAGATCAAATTTTTGCATTTCATTAAAGCAAACCAAATTTTCGCATTGACGTATTAACCACAGCAAAAAGTTTCAAAAGTTCTGAGATCAGAGCTAAGCAGTATTACAAGTAATACTTCAAAGTCTTATTCTTACTTAGTATCTGAGGTTTGTGAAGACTCGGATTCGATACATTTAACTTAGTACATCAAATAATTTTCAAACGCATAAAGTCGACAGAAATCCAGCACGAGGTACTGAAAAGTATAAAGGCGTAGTTAATATTCGAAGTATTTTTCTTCTTTCCAAAATCAAACGAGTCTCTAAAACGACTATCCCCTTGTGAGTACATCCGCAACGAACACGAAGCACTTTCTTAGTTGAACTTGTCTACACTTATTGTTTGGTGGTAAAGTTCCGTTCCTATAACCTTCATTTCATTTGTTACTCTTCCAATTCTTACCTAGGATCCTCGAATACTCTAAAAGAATTGGAAAAATAACAAATGAAATGAAGGTTATAGGAACTTAACCACCAAACAATAAGTGTAGACAAGTTCAACTAAGAAAGTTGAACTGAAGATAGAATTACTATTTTGTCATTAGATGGTGCATGACTTTCACCTGTCTAGTTGAAGGCCAGCCTGCTCACTGTGGACCTGAAATAACTCGAAAAAGTTCGATATTTCGTCTCTAGAGCAGCCTTCATTGAAATCTAACCTTTATCCCATCTATGGTACTATGTGTTATGAATTTCAAGCATTTCATGGGTGGGTCTGACATAAACATATGCTCTACATTTCAAATACTACACATAATTAGAGCACTTTCACATTAAGAAGTACTTCAAGCACTTCGTTCTTTGAAGAAGTTTTTAAAAACTTTGTATTGCTACTTTAAATATTTTAGAGTACAAGAAAATCTCGCTTAACACGATTAATTAATTCATCAATTAATGCGCGCTAAGCGAAATTGCGTTAAGCGAACACAATAAACAATAGGAATAATTAGAATTCATTGATCAGTTAGCGCAAATTTTAAAAAAATAATTACAGTATAAACTATATTAGAGGATAAAATCATCAAATTAAAAAAATTAATTGCCTAAATTTTTACTTATTGTCTAAACATTTGATTGAGCAACTTTTTGACCAAAAAAATTAAGTAAAGATGTCTGAATCGTGCTCGGCTTTTTTCATCTTGTCATGTAATTTGCGATAGCTGGCGATCGCTTTATCAAGATTTCGGGGTACTTCGAAGCGTCGTTCCATATCAGGATCAGCATCAAACAAAATTTCCTTAGCATGCTCAATGTGATTGAAAACTCGCTCAAGTTCTTTTGCAGTTAGCTCCTTAGTCGTAGCATTCTCTTCTTGTTTGCACTCCTTATCTTCTTCTTCATATGCACGCTATTCTTCTAGTCGAAGGAGATCATTCTCGCTTAACTGATTTGAATGGGAATCGAGCAAGTTTCTGACATCTTCATTATCCAGCTCATTAAATCCAAGTTCTTTTCCAATTGTGCTGATTTCTTCAATAATGTTAGCACCTTGATTTTGCGCACGATAAACAAATATACGACTGAGTTTAAAGTCGCCTTCTGCATTGCCTCCTAATAAAAGCGTAAGACTATCTTTAGATATTTTGTATCCTGGTTGAGATGTTCAAGTTTTAGGTAGGAAAGTTTTTGTTGGCATACGCTTCCAAAAGAGACCAATTTTCTTCGACGTTGAATATCTACCGATCGTCATAATTACCCTTCTAAATTATGCTTTGCAATTCTTCAGGAAACTTGGCGGCAGAATCTTTATCAGCACTAACAGATTCTCCAGTTATTCTTACGTTATGCAGTTCGATTTTTAAAATGATCAAACCATCCTAAACTCGCAGTAAAACTTTCACATTCCTCTTGAAATTTGGTTTCTTTCAGTGAGGTAAACTTATTGAGAGCTTTTGCCTGAATATTCCGTATACTAAGAGGTATTCTTTCTTTGATTATAATGCTCAATCTAGAGTGATAGAAGACGCTCCATCTCGATCATTAAATGGCTTATGGGTAATCTGCATGCTTAAAGAAGCAGTAGCAACTTTTCCTTGTTCTTTATATTCTTTGCTCCTATTTAGTATAGTCCAAACTGTAGACTCGCTATATCCCAGGTCTCGCACAATCATTGTATTACTAGCACCACTTTCATGTCTCTTAATGACTTCCAGCTTTTCCGCTAGCTGCAGATTGGCGAAAAAAAATTTCGCGTAACGTAAAAAAATCGCGGTAACTCATTAATCACTCGCTTAAAGCGGGAAATAATATCATTTCATCAATCATTATCATCAATCGCGCTAACTGATTATCATGCATATCGAATTCGCGTTAAGCGAGGTTTTCCTGTACTCTGCTTAGCTCTGGTTTTAGTATATTTAAAATTATAATAATGAGTAATTATGATGTTCAGAAGCTGTAATTTTTCAAACTACTACTAATAGTATTCATAAACTGTTGAAAAGCACTGCACTAAGTAGTACCATTAAATACTCAAGGTTCAATATGTTTCTTTTCACTAAAATATCTGAATGTTTCATATTCATACTAATGTTCTTTAAAGTAAATAAAAAATAATGCAATTAATTTTTATTTTTTTAAATTAAAACTTTTAATTGTTTAAAATCTTAGCAGTCTAATATTAGAATTATGTAATATGAAAAATATAATTTCATCATCATTTATTTTATTATTATAATTTATATATTATAATAATAAAATAGTATATTTATGTGTTATACTGCATTTAAATTATAATTCATTATTTTAATACATGTAATTTATTAAATGGCGATGTATATTTAAAAGTTAGTAACGCGTAACAAGTATCTAAATTATTTTAAGGCTCTTAGAATACCTCCACAGCGAGGTAGCGCAATGCAATCCCGCGTCATGAACGTGTTGAATTTCGCGCATGACGTCATAAGCATGCGCACTGCGGATCAGTAGAATTTTGCACGCAGACACCTGGCTTGAAATTTAACTGTAAAATTCCTCGTCCTAAGAATCGAGATTAACTAATTGAATAGTTGCCAGGGCGTAACTCTTGGCAACTATGGCATTCTCTCGCAACGGTGCAGCTTGCCTTTTTCTTTCAAAGTGACACGTGGGAGTGTGATCTCTGCCTGAAACACTGGTTTGAATTTCAAGCCAACTGTCATGATGCGGAGTTGACCATCTACGACGGCTACTCAAGCATATACTTCAACCCAAAGATTCTGCAGAGGTACTGCGGGGATCTCAAGTACTACAAGAACATCGACGAGCAGACTCAGCTGTCTGGGAGGAACCGACTCCTCGTCAGGTAAGCCAATTTGGTCAAGATTCGTGATGTTAATTATTAAAGTTATCTAAATGCACAGAATAACTAAAGTACTTAAAAATAAATAAATAACATAAAAATAAAAATTAGGTTTCAAATTAAGTTACTGATATAGGATACATCAGTATCAGTGTCACAGGATTCTTGTGATATAATTCTTTTGTTGGGTAAAATTGCAAGTAAAGAAATTAAGTTTTACTTCCTATAAATTATTATTATTATGATTATTATACGGGCATCTCCGTGCAGTCAGAAGACTCATCACGGGAGACCCAAACCATCCACACAATATCTATCATACCTCTTTTTGAACTCAATGACAGACGAAGCACCCTCAACTGAGTCGGGCAACGCATTCCATTCATTCACCACTCTCCAAGCGAAAGATCTAGTCCTCATACCGTTGTTAACCACTCTCTTACTTAATTTCCAGGGATGACCTCTTGTTCTTCCACCACTATTCCACTGCTGAACTATTTCCACTGCATCAATCTTATAAAAACATTTTAGTAATTTAAATGTTTCTATCATATTCCCTCTTCTCCGCCTTTCAACCAACCTCTGTAATCCACAAACTCTCAATCTATCAATGTAATTCAATATATCAATCAACTTGGTCACTCACCTCTGAATCTTTTCTACCACTTCCTCATCTCCAAGGAATCCAGGCGACCAAACCTGAGCACAATAATCCAGATGTGGACGTATCAACGCCTTATAAAGAGGAATAATAACTTCTTTATCTCTGCATGTTAGTGTGTTCTTCCATAACCAAATAATCCTATGAGTTACCTTGGACACCTTAGCAATATACCTTCTTAACTTCAACTCTGTATCTACTAGCACCCCCAAGTCCCTAGCCTCATCAATCTCTTGGAGTACAGTTCCATCAATATGATACACAGCTTGTAAACTTTTAATCCCAAAAAATGCATAACTTTACACTATTCCACATTGAACTGATATCCATTATCTTTTGCCCATATTGCCAGCTTATTTAAATCATCCTGCAACTTCTCCACATCAGCTTGATTGATTATTGCGCTACCCAACTCTGCATCATCAGCAAACAACTGAATATCTCCCTTCAAGTCATTCCCTATATCATTTATGTACAAATTAAACAACAGTGGTTAAAACACAGAGCCCTGCGTCACACCATTCATCACCTGCTTTGTCCTGGATTCTGCTCCTCCATATACTACTTATTGATATCTGTCCAGCAGCCACCCTTTTACCCATTCACCAGTTTCATATCCATCCCAATTTGTTGCAGTTTGTGTAATAGATTTCCGGGTGATATCCTCTCAAACGTCTTTGGAAAATCCAGCAGCGTCATCGTGTAGCTATTTCCTTTATCCAACTCAGCTGTCACTCTATTATAAAAATTACTAAGGCAAAACCGACTTTTAACAAATCATGTTGGGCCCCATAGAGCATCATATTCTTATCTACCCATTCCTGAATTCTGTATTTAATCAACTTTTCCAATATTTTTACCGCCACTCCCGAAATTGAGACTGGTCTATAATTTGCTACCGTAGTCTTAGAGCTTCCTTTATGCAAAGGAACTATGTTACCTTCCCTTCACTCCCTAGAAACCTTACCAGAGCTCAAACTTAAGTTAAATAGCCAGGCAAATATTATGTTATTTTTTATTACTAAAATACATTCATTTCCCAGAGCCTGCATATTACCTTGATTTACCTTTTTTTCAAATTTACGAAATCATTTAATAAATTCGTAAATTCGAACCATTAAGACCCATTTAAATCACAACAAAAAATGTGTCCAACTTACTGATATATCGTAATGAAAGAAGCGCCCTCCCACTTAATGAAAACAAGTGAGAAATTCAGTATAAAATCTGACTGCGACCAATTCGCAGTGTGGGGCTTCCATAAAACTAATGCTGATATTTAAATGCAAGCAATTATTGAAAACAAATTAAGCATGGTAGCAGCCATTTCGTCAATAATCGACTGGGGTGGAAAGGAGGATTATATATATATATATATATATATATATATAAATTTCACACACACACACACGTGTGTGTGTGTGTGTGTGTGTGTGTGTGTGTGTGTGTGTGTGTGTGTGTGTGTGTGTGTGTGTGTGTGTGTGTGTGTGTGTGTGTGTGTGTGTGTGTGTAATTACCCACGAATAGATCTGCATTAGTTATGTTACCAATCAAATACGTGCTTATCAGAAAAATAACAGACAGAGCTAACCCCAGTATAAATGACAGTGGTAAAGAACACTTTTCTGTAACTGATGGTGACAGGGAGCCACACTTTTTGCTCGATTTCCTTCACAGATGCACATCGAATCGCATTGATAATTCAGTGCAGAGAATAGACTTCTATATACACCAGCACAAGATTTTTTGCAACATTATCAATGGTTCCCTTTCAAACCACGTGAAGAAAGCCTTGGAACACTTCCTTAAAGAACTGTAGGAACAATATACACATCAGTAAATGTTTAAAGATATTCTTCAAATTCCAAACACTATCCCCCTATTTAACCGATAATTAATCTCTCTGAGATTGAGTCAGCTCAGAATTATTTGACTAACTTCGGATCAGGTTCCATTCAATAAGTTATCAGCAAGAAAAAAGGTTTAAGATCTCGTTAACTCGATATTATCTATATAATCCAGAAATCCTGCTCTACAGACCACAGATTTAAAAAAAATCAGACACCCGAGACCACAAATAACCATACTATAGGCGAGATTCACCTCAGTCCGCATTCTAGTGGACCGAGGTGAAAACTGTACGATTTAACCCAAATCTGGACTACGTAAATTCGCCTTTCTTCTCCGTAGAGATATATACATTGGAATGGTTAGACTACTGTTAATAAACAACTATACAGGTTTTAAAAAATTAGCTCAAAACTAAAATTTCAAGACATAACAAATATTGAACAAGCAGATTCTCAACTTGTATCAATTTTAACGCTTAAATAAAAGACATAACTATTTTCTTTATAGTGCAGTACTTTCATATCTAAAATGGTTTTAACTGCTTAACAGTTAAGAGCAGAAAATCATTGTCAGCTGACAACGGTGGACTGGCGATTAAAAAAGGCCCAGGAAAATACGTGAACAGCCCACGAACTCTATTTTATATATAAAATATTTTATTATGAATTTTTTTTTTTACAAAAATTGCTAATTCATCAAGAACATCCTCATTATTTATTTCATTGTCCTCTTCACGTGAAATTTGCCCGAAAGATTTACGATATGATTGTGTAAAGATGATTTCTCAGTATGATGCAGTTTAGTTTTCAAAGATAGACCTCTCACACGATACCTGGGTTGAAAATAAGGTTAAATACATATTTATAGGCTATAAAACGGCTACGATTTTCACCCATTGGTATACTATTGTGAGAAAATGCAAATTAAATTCAGTTTAAAACTTGATAAACACCCAGACTTTGAGGTATTTACAATTTTCAATAATAGTATCGGTTTCCTCGCAGTCATTGTCATTGTCAATATTATTTTCATATAGTGCACCTGTGTTTTCACTCCTCAGCGCTAAACCGCCCAAAGATAGACTTCGAGTTCAAGTCTAGTCGCTGACTAGAGGAACTTTTTATAAGCCTTTGTTCGACGAGTTTCCGAGTTAGTCCATCTCTGGCACGGGCAAGCGGGTTTTTTTCTCCCGGAAACTCGAGTTTTTCGTCCCGTAAACTCAAGAAAATCGACCATAGAACCCACACTCTTTCAGACATTAAAACATTGTGTTAGGGTTAGGGAGCGCAAGATGACGGCACATGTTGAGCCACAGTGGGATGCTTAATTAGTCGATAGCTTTGGGCCAGCTTTCTTTGATTGGCTACTGCGGAGATTGAACTGCCCACTCAGTCTCCAAAAAGTTAGATAGGGCAAAAACGGCCTAGCCTACTCTCTATAAATAAAAAAATAGGGAATAAAAAGGCATTAGCTGTTTTGTTTATTAGTACACCTTCAGTAAAGAATTGAACTAATCGGATCCAATATGAAATTTCTTCGTAAAGATTAATGTTTTAAATACATTTCATTAATGCTGTATGTTATTAGAACCAATTTCTCCAAGAATCTTTATTTCAATTTATTCGCTTAATATATAAAAACTGCTTCAATAAACACATCGACGTTTTGATTTCTAACATTTTATTTGCCAATGTTGCAAATTTCTCAAATTTGTTAGAAATTCCTCAGATCCATTTTGGATCACATGATACGCTGTTATAATGCGTAGGAAACGCATCAACAGTTGCATTGTATGATTCTGTAGTAAGTAGTTCGTGAAAATATATATGTATGAAAATGTATCTGTTAATTTCTTACTTCATCGTCATGCGGCATGTAACATCATCACAATTCTGTAAATTTATTATTACTGCATTCGATAAGACCCTGTGTATTTCGAAGCATTTGCAATGCGTTTCAGAAGATTTATTTAACATCGCGATTTCTGAATAAGAATAACGCTTGAAAGTTTAAAAAAACTCACCGACAAATATTTCGGCCCATTCTCACGACTTCCCACTAGGAGATTCCCAGTCCGACCCTGTCAGCTCATCCGATATCAAGTGACTTCTAAAACCATACTGTAACTGCACTTATCGATGGTGTCTGATTTCAGATTCAAGACGACTGTGACGCAAGAAGCCAAAGGTGAGGAAATAGACGCAGCTGTAGGGTTTAAAATAATCTGGACAGCAGTATCATTTCAGGACGAAGGTAAGTAAAACTGATTTCGGTAAAAAAATATTTAAATTCCACTAATTAATTCAAAGTTGCCTTGTCATGAGGGAGGCTGCAGTGATCAAAAATACGTGATCTGACGAATTTAATACATTTTGTCCTTCGTCAGTGTACATATGCCGTCAATAACGACATGTGTACACTGGTAAAGGACAAAATATGCTAAATTCTCGCCAAATCTCGTGTTCATGTAATTCTTATACGAACACGAAATTTTAAAATAATAGCAAAACCAAGTACCCGGAAGCAGAGGGTATTCCTGGTTGAATAGTTGTCTGCTGTGCATCATACTCGTATCTATTTTAATGGGAAAAAAGAACTAATTCGGTGTTCTACATTTCATTATGTTCGTCGGAAAAAAACAAAACGTCACACTCATAAAAAAAAAATGCCGATATAACACTGTGGTCAACATACGAGTTCCATTGTTCAAAATCTCAAATACAAGAATTCTACGTGCACTTGAAAAAAAAAGAATTCTACGTGTAAATCCAATTCTAGAAAGGTATACTAAAGGGAAAAAAACGTTGGCCTCTCAGTTAAGGATTAGATATTTTGGGAAATCTATTTTAGAGATCAAACATGGAACTTTTTCGAGTTATTTCAGGCCTCCAAATAAGGGTGGACTTCTAGCAATGATCGATGAAATTCATCGCCCCCTGACAGACATCAACATCCATACCCCAGTTGGGAATTCGAGTCAATGGCTGGTTAAAGAACGGAAATGCTATTCACTCTGACAACCAGGCCAGCTACATATTAAATATTCAATTACTGATTATTAAATATTTAAAGAAAGTATTTTTAAACTCAAACTAAAGCACTCTTGCGTTCTTCAGGTGGAGACCTTCCCATCCTCTATGCAACTTATAATATTAAACAGTTAAAACAGGAAAGTTATTTCTTTTAATTTTATTAATTTCAATAATTTAATTTCATTAATAATTTTAATAATTTACAATTAATAATAATATCTAATAACAACTTAATTTTAAATACTCAAAAAGTGTAGCCGGCAGCGGACGAGTACAAACGTTTGATAACCTTATGATAGTACTTTGAAGCCATTTGGCAAGAGTAGAATTGTCTTATTAAACAAGGTCAAATAAATTGCACCACAAGATTGTTACAATTTGAATAGCAGTTCTGTAAGAATTAAAAAGTACATTATTATAGAATAAAGAAATCTTTATGTTAATCTCTTTCTCTCTTTTACCCCTAGAATATCTGAATGAAATTACATATATATTCCTTCGTTCTTCCCCCCCCCCTTACATTAGGGCAATGTCCTCAGTTCGTTTGCCGAGAAAGCCGCTACTGCCTCAACTCCGTTTCTCGGTCGTGCACCGAAACTCTCCATTACTGCATCGATAAGTCCCTGGTGTGCAACGGAGATCCGAACTGCGGAACAGAAGACTTCAGTGATGAAGACAAATGTAAGTACTTCCTCATCTTCGAAATAGTGTAGCGATCCTCTCCCCTCTTACTGATGCGATGTCTGGTCCAGGTGATAGCGCTTCTTACAACTCGCCTGCGTATTGATCCGCTCCCTCGCACTCATTTTTCATACTCTGCCACCCAGAGGTTGTGATGCAATACCCTCCGCGGCCGATTGAAAATGACATGTTTCCGATAAGTGGTATGCACGAGTTTCTGGCAAAGAGAGAGAGAGAGAGAGAGAGAGAGAAAGAATGAATGTGGACATAAATGTACACATTCTGTGTGTGTGTGTGTGTGTGTGTGTGTGTGTGTGTGTGTGTGTGTGTGTGTGTGTGTGTGTGTGTGTGTGTGTGTGTGTGTGTGTGTGTGTGTGTGTGTGTGTGTGTGTGTGTGTGTGTGTGTGTGTGTGTGTGTGTGTGTGTGTGTGTGTGTCTTTGTCTTTCACGAACAAAGCCGCCAACAAGTATACCATGTTGCAAGAAGTTTCAGACACCATACACGTAGAAAAATCCAAATTGCACGCGCTTCAACAGAGTAGATCTTCCTTTGGAAGATCCACGATTTCCTTGATCACACTTTTCATCCTTGTAGGCATACGTTTCTCCATTTTTGATAATACCAGGTTAGGTGTTTTGGACCTTTTTTCCTTCAACATGACCACCACTCCATGTACCCGTTGTTTTTTTTTCAGCAATGGTCAAAAGACAATGCATCGTACCATGCCGAACGGCATGTTATTTCGTCATGCTGAAAGTTTTTGCCTACATTGGGGCAGGTTTACTTTTGGTACAACTGCCACAATGTAGGAAGCACACTACACCAACAATCGTGAAGTTCCTTTCTTCATGCACTATAACCAAAGGTCCAAGTCCATACCAAGAGAAGCGATCTCCAGACTACTATTACACTTCTGTCACTAAACTTCATAGCGAGAATGCTTCTCTAGGGTATAAGGCTTTCACCAGGAATATACCACATCCGTACTCTCCCATCCGAGAGTATGGATGTGTCGAGATTCGTCTCTCCGAATCACAGACATCTAACTCTCTACGGACCAGTCATGATTCACCCAAGAATTGTTGTTGTTGTTGGGATTACTACCAAAGTAACTAAAGTTAATAAAAGCCGGGGTATTATATGGAGGTGAAACAACAGACCATTCTTCAATCAAGTCGCCATTCTTCAATCTTTCACCTCCATAACGAGCTAACATCTTCAGTTAAAAATACCCTTATCGAGATGTTCTTTTCATACTAGATGAGATTGGAACCCAGGTCTTTCCAACCTAACTGCGTCGTGGATAAGGACTGAGCTAAAAGCAAGACGAAGCAATATTTGCAAAATTTAAAGTAATGGCGATACATTGAATCACAATTTTGTCTAGTAAAAGGACCATAAAAACAAATATAAAAATATGAGTATAAAGTTAAAATTGAAAGCTAAAAGATTCGAATATCCAGTGAACGTTATTCCAATCACATGTAAAAATAAATTCAGTGATATGCTCTATGGTTACAAGAGCATCCTCCAAACAAATAGCTGTCTATTCATAACAGCAAGACAAGTACCTGCATCTACCTGGGCCGATTTAGGAATGACGCAGGTTTATTTGTAAAGCATACAAGAAATCTGAATGGGGGTATCATTTAATATCCTGTGACAGTCTGCATGGCTTGGTTCTAATACGAAAACAAAAATTATACAAACGCTTGATTAGGAAAATCAAGTTCTAGAATCTAGATTAAGAGAATAAAATGTTTTTAAGAAAAGACGAACATTGTTGTCACTAACGAAAAAACTTTAAAAATATTGCGTGTAAATATTAAAGATTATTCTAGATGAAACGAGACGTGTTGAATTGAAGTAATTCATGCACATATTCCTAGTAGATAAAATACAAACCTTGTTTCACAACCTACTTTCTTTATATGCTAAGTGTTCTTCTGTATGTATATAGCGTTTGTAATCTGATACATTTTCTGGTTGGCTATACGTGCATTGTCTTTCATGTAATTTTGTAATGAACCGAAACTTATTTTTCTGTAGGTCACCTTCCCCTTGTAGCGGGATGCGGTGCTGCTGGTGGAGTAGTCCTTCTCAGCATTCTTGTTGGCTTCGTGGTGTACCGAAGAAACGCTGTTGTAAGGAAGTCACTATCGCAATCGCAAGCTCTGGCCATGCAGCTTCGACAGTTGGAACACAGTCCTTCGTTTGCCAGTAGACAAGTGGGGAATTTCTATTTCCATCCTTCTGACGTCCGATCTCAGCCTGACGTAAACTGTAGCGTTCACACGCACTATGACGTCATCATGAACAACAGGCACGAAAGTTACCCCACTGACGTGTGAAAAAGTACAGAATGAAAACCAAACAACAACAAAAGAAAAAAAACTCTATTTTAATACCGGTGTGTAAAACAGACGTCAGCTTTCAACAAGGCTGAACGTTATTTTAAAATGACCCGAGTGATTAACTGCAGGACAAGAAAAGCTAAAGAATGCAGTTTGTGTAGTTTACAAAGCGGCATCTTATAGAAGAAAATGAGATCCTATTCAGCTAACCGAGACACTATAAAAGAAACATCCCAATGAATGTAACGAAGCTACCAAGGAAACTATGGCAATATCCTCGTTTCCATCTTCTCCAAAACCGACATGAAAAATGACATAGTTATTAAAATATTGGGGAGGAAATTCTGTTGTTGAAACCCGTAAAGAAACATTACCTAACCAATGAATGTTGTACAAAAGTTGTTATAACTGTTATGCGAAAAAAAAAAAAAAAAGAAAAAGAAAAAACAGCTGCAAACTCATTCCATGAGGGATTAACTAAAAATAATTAACGTTTCAAAAAAAGATACATTCCTTTTAAAGATAACGTCGACTTAGAAAGCAAGATGCAATTAGCTGACATCAGCATACGATGCGAAAAGTTTTGTTAGAAGATGTCGTAAAAGTCCAAATAACTAGGCGAGCACTTGCCAAAGTAATTTAATGTTGAGTGGGGGATTTAAAGAGCTGTACTGTGGATGTACGCCGTAAACCTCAACAGGAAATTATAAACGCAACTTAACCCACTATTTTCTTTCTTTTTATGTAAATAGATTTTCGCTGGCTAGAAAATTTCTGATTAAACAGAAGCATTAACAGCGACCTCATTAAGTATTAGAATTCTCGTTGAGCAGTATGAAACCGTAATGTGAGACGGGAAATCGAACCGGAGTATAATCTCCCCCTGCCTCACCACCCTTGGTGTCATCAGCTATCTGCTCTCCGGCAGATGGTGCTGGTGTCGAAGTAGTTTTCAATTAACGAAATGCACGTAGACGTCAGTTAATAGTTTTGTGGACCAGACATCACTTTAATAACACCATCCTCATTACTCTAGCAATGATCCCCGATATTACTAGACCAGGGAGTATAAAGTGTGCCACAAAACAGTAGTTCCTATGCATAACGTAGTGCCAGTAGATGCATTGGTCACATTGCAATAGGTTTAGCCACGATACATTAAGGTCTGTAGTAGTTTATAAAGAAATGTTCCTGGAAATAAATTTATTTTAAGGGCTGCACCTGTTTCACATTTAACTGTAATTCATATTATATTAAGGAATGCTTTCACAAAAAAGTAGAAACCTTTAAAACTGGAAAGACTAGAGAAATTATATTCAATCATTAGTTGTATACACAGTTCATTTTTTTTTTTACCCTGAAGAAATCCACCATCCTCCCTACCCCTCCTCATAGTAAAAACTATTTGCTTGTTCGTCATGGACTGTTGCTACAGTAAAGGAGTCGTTACACGTGCTATAATATTAAACACGAGTCTTTGCTACCGCACACAACTGGCTACTTATCAGTAAGCCGTTTTGTATATTTTGTAACTTATATTTCTGCTGTAAACATCCTGATGGAATGTCAGGTCAATGGAAAATAATGGAGCCGAAATGCCTACTGAGTTAGCGTCTTTCAAACATGGCTATCGTGTGGTTCTTCAGAAAATGTTGTTAACGAGTCTCTCTAATCTATCTTGTACAGAGCACTGTTCAATAAAGCACTTCAGGAAGTGTTTGTGGACGAATCCTTTACACACAAATACACACACACGCGCGCCAAATAAAACCAGGTAGAAATAGAATCTGATAATATGATCACATAAATAGATTACATTGTTTTCCACTGATAATTAAAATATCAACTCATAAATGGGCCTTTTCGAAGTCCTTTAGAAAACCAAACAAAAAAAAAAAGCTTGGGTTCATTGAGTTCATTATTTTTATGGTAATGATTTTGTTATACATAAATATTTATCACTACAGCCTTTCATAGCTTATTCGGTATCGAAGATGGCCTTTGGTGGAAAAGACCTGGGTACAAATCCCGTCTAAGTCCAGAATGGTGTCTCTTTATCAGAGTTTTTCAGCTAAAAGTGGGTCGGTATTTTGTCTGAAAAACTAGATATTTCTGTAACATAATGGTTACAGAAATATCAAGCTCTAGTGATAGGATTAACAGGGATATTCATTGGGTTTATTTAAACCAACTTAGCTGTGATCGGTAAATAAGCTTGGTGCTGTAAGGAGAAGATGTAACGAATATTAGTCATCAGTAATGTCGGAAAATTGGTATCACTGCAGTATGTAAATAAATGCATTTTATCGTGCCATTTTTAAACTTTCTCCTGAACTTTTAGGTTGAAGATAAATTTCATCGCCTAGTGCGAGACCACCTCCCTACTTATTGGAGGCCTGAAGTGTCTTGATAAAATGTTACATGTTTGGTCTCTAGAGAGGGGTTCCCAGACTATGTAAAAATAAATGAAATAAAAAAATATATAAAATCAATAAAAAAGAAAAAATTCTTAACCCACCAACGGTACAAATGTATCAGAGATTTACGAGGAAATCTTTCATGGGTTGGAGCCACATAAATAATAATAAATAAATAAAAATAAACTGAATAATGAAAACTAACATTTTTAAAAGATTCCTACGTTGATTTGTGGCAAGTGAAAAATCTTTCACTTGCCATAGTGCGATTAAATTATAAACCTCCTTCAGAATTTCGATAAAATTGAAAAATTAAGGAAAATATATCAAACAAACATGCCAAAATCCGTAAAAAAATAATCATCAACCACAATAGAAAAAATCCTTTAATAACTAACGTATACCATAACTTACAGGCATCTACATCAGAACGACTGTTCTTCACAAAGTAAAATTGCAGCTACATCAACCACCGTTACTTTTAAAACTGCACACTTTATGAAACACTCCTTCCTAGAGAATGCCAAACTTAGAATTCTCTGCTTTGGATCTCCTCTGGCTTGCCCCATTCTGTAAAATCTATCTGCCTGATTAACCATTACGAATTCCAAAAACATTATGACCTCTGCATCTTCATATAACCGAAGACTGACTTTCTACAATCGAGCTATTCAAATAGTCAAGTCGTCTTTTTCTTGGGTAACCTTCAGCTTCCCTTTTCCAACACCGCTGACCAAGTTTGACAAGGTGTGGAAGTTTTGTTATAATGCAGATCGCATCTACAAATCCTAATATCTGATAGTTTTTTTGGGGATTCTAAACAAAGTTATTAAACACTTTCACATCTCGTGTGTTTATTAAACATACCAGTCGTTTACCTACATCACCTGCTATTGACACGTGCGTGAAAATGCTTGGGGGAAACATAAGCTGTTGCTCTTAACACCTCCAGAGCATTTGATAGTATCTCGTATTAAGGCCTAGTCAGTAAATTGTCATATTTCTATCTAGGCTTCTAACCGCTGTAATTGGTAATCGGCTGTTTGTTCTCTCTAGTTGTGCACTGCATGCTAATGGATGACTCCCATCTCTTCAAGCTTCTCTCCACCAATGCAAGAATACCTCGGGGTTCTATCCTATCACCTACTCTCTCAGATCCTGTGCATAAATGATCTCCTCTCAATCACCAGTAATCCTATCCACAGTTTAGCAAAGCTAAGATTATTATGCAGTGCTCAGACATCTCAATCTTTAGGGTAGTCTACCTTTAAAGTAGTCAACTAGTACCTTAAACACTGATCTCCATATCAACTCTCAACAGGCGAGGAATAAATGGTGTTAGCGTATTGATTTATTTATTTAGGCGGATTACTTTTCTGTTCCAAAAGATGTATTAGAAAGCTGTGAAGTCCTTTTTTTACCATATGGATAATAAAACTGCCTTTAAAAGAAGATAATGCACCTGAAAAGAAACAGAAAGTTTTTTCTGTGAATCTTACCTCTAAAAGGGTGTAAACTAAGATCTCGGAATTCGACTTCCGAGAAGGATTTAAAGAACCTGGTTAATAGTCTTGTCAGTTAAAAATACCTTGATTTAAAGTTATTGAGAAGGGAAAATATATATCAATTTAATGTCATATCTGATCATTACTACTACATCGTGATAACCAGATATAGCTTTCAGATCACTCTAATCAAAGGTTCAACGAAAAATAGCTAGATCTGATATATAACTAATAATAGAAATCGCTGGTCATAGAAATATCTCATCAACACCATATAATAGTGATGACAAGATACACCATTTAGATTAATAAATAAAATAAATCCACTATCGTTTTTTTATTCGCCATAGTCAGTAGGCGAGGCCGTTATAATCCTAACCTATTTTAGAGGGAGATGCTCAATCTCCACCAGTAGCCAATCAGAGATATCTGGCTCAAGACTATCACTAATTTCAAATGGCATCCGGTGAAGAGACGACAGACAAGTGCTGCCGTCTCGCAGTCCCTAATACTAATAAAATATATTATTGTCTGATTCGTTATCTTCTTGAATTTACGGAATGGAAATCAGTTCCCAAGAGAAAAAAAAGATCCGCTTGCCCTTTTCCCGAGATCGACTTACTCGGCAACTAGTTGTGTTTGAAACATTATAGGGAAGACAGCGTGAATATAAAGGTATATCAAAACATAAAATAATTCTTGGTGCATATTTCTACGTAAGAATTAATTATGGAAGCAAGTGATCATTGATAAATGCTTAAGATTTAAATACGATATTTTAAAAATCATCGTGCACATATAACTAGAGGTAAATAAAATAGTTTTTAATGATTTCCCTCAGAAGCCTTTAGAGTCTAAAAGTGCCTTAAAATAGACCCCAGTGTTTCCCAATATTTTTCGAGTCGCGAACCTCCTTTTTATGCAAATGTGGGGGGGATTTTTAAATCTATTTAAAATAGATTTAAAAATCTATTTTAAACACATTAAAATAGATTTTTCAAAAGATAATGATAATTCTAACCTAATATTTAATTAACCTAACATTTAATGTGATGGTTGTACTTGCATCTGGGCTTCAAATTCGCGGCTGTTAAAGCCAATCTCATGTCATCCTCATCAACGAAGAAGAAAAGTTGAAAATCCACTCTCGGAGAGACATGTATACAGGCAAATGAAAGCAAAACTCGAAAGGCAAGCATTTGAATATGAGTGATACATAGCATACACAAGAACTGAGTCAGCAATTTTTCAAGAAACAAATTAAGTGCCGAGAAATCGTTCTGCAGATCCAAGAATTCATCCTGTACTTCATCGGGAATGCTGCCTACATACAATAACCGCGGTGACCCCGCAGAAAATACTTTGCGACTCCCTTGGAGGTCGCGACCCACAGTTTGGGAACCCGGACTTTAGACTGTAAGTACTGGATTTTACGACCAGTAACTTTCTTCATTTTTCATTTCTGTGCACACTACGGATTCATAGCATTAATGGCTGCATTGCGGGCTGCTCTGATAGCTGATACTGCAAAGACGGCTGTAGAATTTAATTCTATTTATCTGTTATATATTCATCACAGCATGAAGTCGTGTATGCTTCTAAAACTACAGAGCCCAATAATGAACTGGATGATGAAATATTTTACTTTATAATCTAAACGGGAAAATTTTCTTGTATAATACATCACTGCATTTAACGCTCAAAAAAACAAAATAAACGCAACCAATGCAGTTACTTTCCTGCACAATTCTGTTAGAGCAAACCCTTTTCTGTTTAAAAATGAATGAACTTTAGTCGTCACTGGGGAAAAAATTTGTAGTCTTAGCTCCCTATAAACAGTTGTATTATGGAGAAAATAAGAACACGCCGATATAATGAAACCCTCTAGTAGAGAATTTATTTTTTAAAGTCCAAAGGGCCTGAGGACCCACAATTGTAAACTATCAGTTATTTGTTAACCTTTTCAAAACGAGTGATAGTGTTTATACTGCAGAAAGTTCTTTCTGTAATTAATAGAATAATAATACCACAAAAAAAAAACTTAAATAAAACTTAATATCAGAACATCTTAGTCCACTTTAAAGTACAGTTTGAGATGAGTAGTTCCAAACATGAATTAGAAGGGGGAAACATTCCGTATGGAAGCAGAGAGTGAATCTCTATAAGTGTCTATAAAATATGCTGCCTAAGATAGTTATCCCTCAAAAACACAAAAAAGTTGACTTTTGTTTCTCCCATATACTCTATCCTCCTACTCGATATTACCATTTTCTCAAAATACAGAAAATAAAACAATGGAAGTAGTTTACTTCCAGTCTTTAAAATTCATAAAAACAGATTCTGAACAATACTTCGAAAAAAAACTTCGCCAAGGAGAGACAGAAGGTAATATTTGACGTTATACACATTTCCAGAATATTCCGCGTATTCAACAATATTTAGTCCAGCAAAGTATGCGGGACAGTTAGTTGGAATTCGTCGACATGCTCTCCTTGGTGGATCAATAGTGGCGTTGAGAGGAAGAGAGAACGGCATCGTAGGCTTTATATATTTACAGGGGTCTCGGTCGTGCTTGCGAGGTTACTTGACTATCAACAGGTATTGAATTCTTCCAAAACCGCTTCCAATATCATGATGGATGCATTAACAGCTAAAAAACGTACATGTGGTCGTCTATAAATCTCGTCCTAAGACCAGTACGACGAATGTAGTTTAGTACAGTCTTTCATGGGTGAATTCACGCAAACAAACAAAAACGTTTGTTTATTTTTTCTTTGCTATTGATCAGCAGATTTACAATTGTACCTCTGAAACCACCGCCAAGTTTTACATTGTGTAGAGGAAAAATGAATTGCAAACAGAGACGCAGCTGTAAATAACATATTAATGCAGATGCAGTTCTCGAGGATCTCGTAGAAATCAATTGTCTAAAACTGTTGATATCTCCAGTAGCGCTAACCCTTCTACTATATACCTACCGTATTTGCGAAGGCAATTCATTTAAGATGACAAGAATCCAGATCGCAGAAAAATCTATCAAAACCAAAGTTGGTATTGCAAGTTTTTCCTTTGTTGCCATCTGAAGTACATATTAAATGCGTTATTCGTGTATCCTGTGGATGCATGAATCCATTTAATATGTACTTCGGATGGCAACATCCATTTCTCTGCAATGGTGTGCAGGTGTTCCTAAACGTTTATATTTTGCGCCCTAAAATATTTTATAAATTTCACGCCCCATTTTAGAACAAGTGCAAATAAACATAAATGACATGCAAATTAGCTATTAGTATACATATTTTTATAATATAAAGCCAAATACAAATATATCGTTTCAAAGAGTCATCTCTTGTTCGCTAAATTTCAAATTTAAATTTTTTTAAATCCATCTGAAGTATTTATTAAGAACGTGTGTGGTCGTTGACTTGCTAAAACCATAGCAGCCCTAAGAGTTTGAATTCTGCAGTGCTGTATGACAACGAAACTACCTAAAATAGGCAAAAGCTTTTTAAATGTTCTCCATATGCCATTAAAAAAAATAAAGAAACGTGTTCAGATCAACAGCACGCACTTCTGCACATTGCGAACCTCTGACGTATAACAAATATTCCTCTTCCCTTCTGTTTATTTTTGACAAGCTTTCGAAATGCCTTCGTTCAAAATATGTAATAATACTATTCGCTGTATTTTCTGTAGATTGAGGATAATTTGCTGGATTTCGATGCTACCAAAACTCAGCTTTGGTAGTATCGAAAACTTACAAAGTCTCTCTCCAGTCGCTTCGTGATAGATGCTCTGTTTCTGCATTTAATTTATTAGAAGGTATTTTCATGGGCGCTACTCTGCCGAAATAACTATTCCTTCCCTTTGATCTAATCATGTCAGAAGAAGACAGCTGTTGGTCAACATTCATACAGTTCAGCTTCAAACTTACCAGCAATTCTCCTCATCCATTTCTTTCATTCAATACCTGTGCATTTTCTTTGAAACACCCACCATCTCTTCAAGAAAGACAACAGATTTCTTCTTTCTTCCTTACCACTTGCCCAGCATGGCACTGTTGTGGTGTTATATTCTGTAATCCATAACACGACATATCAACTCACACACTCGTGTGTGTATTTGTGTGTCATCTTATATGTACATTAGTTAAGCATATAGTTTTGCTAATTTCTATACCTACTTTGCACATATTCTTATGTTCAAAAAATTGTGTTTTTAGAGTCTTACCCTGTTTTTAACAGTTCAGTTATCTGACAGTTTGTATACACGTGAGAATAACAGTTGATGCGAACTTGGCTGTTAATTAACTTTCGTAATTATTTACACGATCTTGCTGAGCTGCTGACAAATTACATCAGCGGAAGCAAACCGTGAATTCCCGTGACAACTTTCTGAAACATTTTTTGTAATGGTTGAAGTGAAACTTTTATCTTATAACTGGATGGCTAAATGTTTCCGGGGGGGGGGGGGAGAAGAAAAAAAATGCTGACATATCCACCGCATATGAGTCATAACGATTTCATATTTTAATTAAAAATAAATCAGTAATATGTTCCTCGATATGCATTCTCTTTAACTATATTTAATTATTTATTCCGTTAGGTAAAAAAAAAAAAAAGATATGACAGATTGCCATAATCAGAACTGCAACATCTCACTGAAATTTATTTTATTTTATGTTATTATTTAGACACTACAACTCACATGGTGAAGCAGTGAGAGCATCTCATATCCACAACTCAACAACCTGCCGGACAACAATCATCTAAGCATCGAAACCGTTACAGAACTTAAATGTAATAGTATTCTTTTTTTTTTTTTTGTATGGTGAGACCCGTGAAGTATCCATAATTATAGAATCGCAATAAAAATTTATTATAGATATTTCATCAATGTATCGAAAGAAATCACCAATGTGATGATCTCTATAATTATTATATACGTTAATCCTGCTCTCTTCAAAAAAAAAAAAAAAAAAAAAGTAATTCCAGCTTCGAAGTTGGAATATGCCATTATACGAGCTTGCAGGTTGATATATCGATATCAGGTCGATACAGATCTTGCAGGGTCGATTTAAATAGACTGATGCTGTGGTCCATGCAGAATGGCTATCGGTTTAATGTAGCAAAGTGTGAGGTTATACACTTTAAGTTGAAGAAATTACCAGCTCCGTAGCATTGATGGGAAGGCCCCGTATAAACCTGTGAAGTGACGTTTGCATCGATAGCGCTAGGCCTCCCGAAGCAAGCGGTTCTCAGTTCTAAACTAGTCACTGACTAGAGGAAGTTTTTCTAACATCTTCTTCGGCTGGTTCCCAACTTAATCGATCTGAGGCACTGGCAAACGGCTTTTTCGCACCCGGAAACTCGAATTTTTTGTCCCGTAAACTCAAGAAAATGGAAAGTAGAACCCACCCTATTTCAGACAAATAGCACACTATGTTCGGGTTATGGACCACGAGATAGCGACACTTTTCTGCGTCTCTTCATGGGATGCCGTTTAAAATTAGTAATAGTCTTGAGCCAGCTATCGCTAATTGGCTATCAATGGAAACCGAATATATTTCCCTCAGTCTCCAAAAGCTAGATAGGACTAAAACAGCCTAGGTGTTAGCGAATTTATTATTACTTTTTTTAAAATTCTTTAAAGCATTGATGGAATTGGACTGTAGAAAATTAATAAGGCTAGGGATTTGAGGATTCTGGTGGACTGTGAATTGAAGTTCAGAGGTCGTATTACAAAGATGGCTAAAACAGCTCATAGAATATCTTGGTTATTAAAACCACATGATAAGCAGACTTTGATAAGCTTTTATTAAACTCTGATACGGCCCTATGTAGACTTTTGTACCGATCTAATCACTCCGGTTTCTTGCAGACGTGGAGAGGATCCAGAAGAGAGTGACCCACATGGTAGAAGGCCTATAGAATATATTGAATCTCTTATCAAAAATATATTGAATATTTGTGGGTTATGAAAATTAATTGATAAACGGTAAAGGGGGAATATGATAAAGACATTTAAGTTACTTAATGGATTTAATAGAAGTTAACAGAGGAAATCTTTCAGCACCTGATGTAATGAGAGCTAGAGGGAGTAGAATTTTTTTTTTTTTTTTTTTTTTTTTTTGCTTTTGAGAGCTGTGAATGACTAGAATGGGTTGAAAAGAGTCAGAGCTTGGTGAAATATTAATGGACCTCACGCAATGAGACTATAGACTCTAATATAATAATAATAATAATAATAATATTATTATTATTATTATTATTATTATTATTATTATTATTATTATTATTAAGGTATCCTACCATCAATACACAGCGGCGCCATCTACCGCCAACCACCACCATCACTAGTATATATTGACTGTAAATCGTGTGTCGTATTTACCACTATAATTCTTAGTGTACATTTGTAAATACTCCAGATGAATAAAATATAGTTATTTTAAAAATTTTATTACATCACACCCAGTTTAATAATATTTTACACCGCTCATTCCTAGAAGACACGCGAAAAGACACAATATCGACCGCTTACGTTACCCAGTTTTTCCTCTATAATATTAAATATAATATAATATGAAGTAATTTTGAAATGAAGTAAACCATGTTTACTAGAACAATACATTCATTACTAATACTGCTTGCTGTAAATAAACAACAGAATGATATTTATGACTTTCACAATCCTCTGTAATGTTTATTAATCTAGAGTTTGAAGTTTTAAAGTTACAAGACTTACTTTGCCAAAAAACGGTAATACAGTTTGACTACTCACCGTAATTCCATTTTGTTAGTTTCTATTGGCGTTATGTACGCATGTCAATCTTTTGGCTGAAAAATAATCCATTTAAACTCTGGTGGCTATTTTAGTCGAAATATTTTGTTAGCACTTTTAAAATAATCCGCAATAGTAATATTATTCGGCATAGATAAATCATGAAAATTGATGTACCAGCTCTCTTTTTTACTGAAATTTCATGCAGCGAGAAAATCATTAAAAATGAGAAATATATTAGTTTTAAAATTTCCCATTCTCTGCGTTTTTATATAAAATAGCTCAGTTTATGATTTTCTAGCAGCGCTGTTCCCGTGCAACAATTTATTACGAAACATTTAGCAAAAATTACACGAGAGGTCGCGTCAGAAACCCAAATAATAACATGTCTGAATGCACCTACGGAAATTAAATGCAAAATCTACCTTCAGATGCGTGGCTAGCATTTAATGAAAAATAGCATGGAAAAACTTGCGTGTTAAGATTCGGCATTCTCTCTCTCTCTCTCTCTCTCTCTCTCTCTCTCTCTCTCTCTCTCTACGTAATTCTTCTGACTTACGAGCGACTGGAATGAGCAAATTACTTTTTGTAATGTATTTTTCAGTTTATTCTCATGTCTTGATGTTGTTTCTAGATAAAGGTTTCAATTGTTGGTATAATAAACTTTCTTCCACTAAGCTGTGTTGTAACTAAGTCCGAAATCTTCCCCCCACCTCCTCAATCTAAATTCCATGATAAATAGAGTTCTCCATCAATAGATAGATTATCCTTTTTTGCCTGATTGATCATGCAAACTAAACAATGCGACGCTGCCGTTTTATTTTGTTGAGGTCTATTTTAAAAGCTAGTTTGTGTGCATGTGTGTGTGTGCGCGCGCGCGCAAAAGTTAGTTTCCGTGTTCTTTACATTATTTAAATATCATAAATAATAAAAGTGCAAACAGATAAATTTTATTATTGATATTCATTATAACTGATAATACTCTAGGAGGAAATAAAACGATAAGGAACACTCAATAAACGAATAACAGAAAGGATCAAAAGTTTATTTTTTACGACAATAAAAAAAAAAAAAAAACTAAAACTGATAACGTATTTTTCAACTAACAAAGAATGAGGTACTATTTTTTGCCTGCTTGTATTAGGGAAAATTTAATAGAAAACTTCCTAAAAGTTTCAGATCAAGTGCTCACTGTAAACTATTGCTGCAACAAGGCGACACTACCATCCTGCTTATTGAAAACATGAATTGCAGTTCGAAGGTTCAAAAAAATAGGTCAGTGGCCTACTTTTTACCCAAAATGTTGACCTTCCTCTGTACCCCGTTAGTCATAGCGGAGTAAGTTTTTTAATTATTATTTTTCTTGTTTTTTTTTTTTTTTCCTTTTTAAGGCCTGTAGAGCCTTGTGGAAATGATGTTTGCATTCATAGGCCGCCCGAAGAAAGCCGTTCTTTTTTCGAATCTATTACTGACTAGAACTTTTTCTAACCCTTTCTTCAACGAGTTCCTGAGACAGTCGATCTCTGACAGGGGAAAGCTAGTTTTTTTCTCCAGGAAACTTGGATTTTTCGTTCCGTATTCTCAAGGAAATCGACCGTGAAAAACACGCTTTTTCAGAAAAAAACATATCCTGTCAGGATTAGGGACCACAAGATGGCTGCACTTGGCTGCCGTTTCTTCACCGGATGCCTTTTATAATTAGTGTTAATATTTGGCCAGCTGCCTGATTGGCTACTGGTGGAGATTAAACAGCCCTCAGTTTCCAAAAATAAATAAACAAATAATAGATAGGGCAAAAATAGCCTCGCTCACTTCCTATAGGAGAATAAAAGATTTCAGCAGATTTTATTATCCCCCCCCCTTTATTTGTTGAATTTTTTCAATCGATGGAGTATAGCAAAGCTAAAAATCGTCAGTGTATGAGAGGATTTTTTCATTGTCAAATTTTATTTTAAAAATGTTTTGAATATTTTTCATAAAATCTGTCAGTCCATAGAAGAAATGTTTTGATTTACGTGGAGTTCCGTTACTTAGTAAGTTACCGAAATGTGGCGTTTTTACAAATGTGTGAGGGGTGTGACTCTCCAGGAAAAAATGTGGCTCTCTGTGTAGTAGCTCTTCAAAAACGTTAATCAGTTTCTGGTACTTATGCTTCCTTTAGGAATAAAAGACGTTAGAGAATCATATTTTGTATTTCTTGAAACCTAGTTGAATTCACTCATATTACAACAAATTTAGAATGGAACGGATAGTAAACTGAACTAAATTTGAAATGAACGCGAATATAGAACTATCGATTAGCGATGTAAATATACATTTTACTAAAGAAAGAGCGGTACGACTTAATTTCGGCGACGTAAATCATAGAAATAATGGATATTAAAGATCCAATATTATTTCAAAGCCGAATGTTTGTAGAAACTATGAAAGTTTCGTAAATTTGATTTGAGAGCTTACGAGAATACAATCCTGGAGTTGCTTAGACTTGCACTACTTAAACGAATACGACCGCTGCTCCAAGCGTATGCAATTTACGTCACCAAAATGAAGTCATATGGCCTTTCTTTATTAATTACTTTTACGCACCGACCGAGAATTCACTTACGAAAGACAAATTTCTCCGATATTGGATTTCTTTTTTTATTGAATGATAGTTTTTACTCTTAAGGTTTCTGCCTGGTCTTTGAAGAGAACCAACAGTTCCAAACAGCTGTCTAGCTAGTGAAACCTTTTAAAAAGCAGTAATAAAAGCCGAATGTACGGACCTGGAAAGCGGTTGTGTTCTTTTAAGTAATGCAAGCTAAGGCTACTCAGATGCTGAGGATTGTATTTTCAAATTAAAGACTTTCATAGTATCTGCAAACATTCGGGTTTGAAATAATGGTGAAATAAAATCCACTATTTCTATTGTAGATTTTTACTATTTTACCATTGGAACGGTGTGAAAAAATATTTCGTCTTGGATTTGGATGTGAAAAATATTTGAAGTGTTAAGTGCGTAAAGTATGTCCTATTCTTGCATGTTATTCTATATATAATAATTTGTTTGCTTGTTTGGTGATATAGATGAGGTGCTTGAACCAGGGCATCGGCAAAATAGTCAATGTTTGTGCTGTTAACAGAAACATTAATACAGCGCGGTGGCAAATTTCATTACAACTACGTTAGAAGCGTGCAAATGCAGTTTGCATTTGCATAAACTTTAAATTCAGCATAAGTTAGATATCTATAAAAGAAGTAAATCTTTTGAATTAAAAAAAAAAAAAATCGGGTAAAATTTTCCCAAGCTACACGCACTAAAGCTATAGTTAATGACTAATATTATTGTATTTAATTTTTCGAGACATAAATCGTATTGTCATTTCGTATTTGATTTAAAAAAAATAAACTTTTTTCAGATGAATAACTAGTTTTAAACTACCTGGTCTTTTAAGGAAACTAAGCCGAACCGAATGTTGAAGTATTTTGCTATTTGCCGTACATTCCACCTCCCGATATCTATGAAATCATTGCTACCTTGTGTTCAGCTATCAGTGGTTGCTTAACTTGAAGACTGACTGCATACCAAACTTCTAAAAAAATGGTTACAGTTAAAAGGCGATAGAATATGTTTTTATTTATTTTTATTTTATTTTATTTTAGATAGGATCTGTTAGTTGTAGAACGAAAAGCGATGTATTTGTTTTTCTCGAGTGATTTGCCACTTTATACGTCTTTTCTTCCCCCTCCTCCTTTTTTTTTTCAGAACGATTTACGGGACTTGTTAATGAAATCATCGATTTCAATAGTTACAAATAAATGATGGCAATTGTGCTACTTTGCTCTCACATGCACGCGTACATGGTCAAACAAGCAAACACACCCAAATTTCAGGTTACAAACATAATACACAACTCTGTAAAACCTTGAGAAATTATAACAGCTCTATCTCACCTCTCATCCTACTCGAACACTGTTTATAATGTGCATAATTTTCATTGAATGAATTTTCAAAGGGGTGCGGTTCCTAATTTTTTGGTCAAGCAATGTCCATCAGTTAAACACATGCTGGATATAACTATTTACTTTCAATTTACTTTTTAATATTTCTCTGTAGACTGGAATCTCCCAGATGAGCAATAAAAGGTGAGTTTCGCTGCATGTACTCGCTGAGAAATATGCCTTGCCAATGCTAATGTGTAATCGATTTATGATGCCATCCTGTGCTTCTGAACACTCCATACTGACCAAAGGAAGTGTGTACTTCTGGGGAGAGAAACACAGTAGAAGGATAGTGGCTTCTTTATACATATTTTTCACCACTTTGCCTCTCAAGGGATCTTAATTTCCATTAAGCCTAATGGAGTCTCGAGACAGCAGAGTACTCTCGAGCTTCATCTAAGTAACTGCCTAAAGTAAAGTCATTTGTTTTATTCCATCGCATCGTCGATTTTCTAGGAAATCTTTCTCCCTCCAGCTTCCCTAAAAGAGATATGTACGGTGACAAGAAAGACTGCACACATAATAAGACATAAGCTTGCCATTAGCTAAACTGCAATTGATTTTCTACTCCATTATCGTATAGTAACTGCGTATGCAAATAAATATTGATGATTCGCAGACTCATCGACAACGCTTTTACTTCCATACACTGAAGTCAATGGCAGCTTTAGAGAAATTCTGAGTAAAGCCATCAAGTAAGATAAACTACAAGTATTGAAATATAACCCACAAGGTATGCTGAGACGAATCCATCAAGTCATCTGGTGTTTATATTATTCGCTATTTTTCAAAATAGATGGATGGTGGAAACAATTGAAATTAACTTATGCAACATTCAGGCTTCGTAGCCTTTAACTAGTGTGTTAACAGCACTACTTAGATTTAAAAAGAAAAAAGCACTGTTAATAGTATGAAGACAGTGTAAATATTATTGGGATGATATTCTAAAAATTCCGTTCGTTCATACACAACGCTCTCTCTCTCTCTCTCTCTCTCTCTCTCTCTCTTCAAACATAAGCTTGTATTCCCTATACATATTACTTACTACATACTCATATACATATTACTCAACATTCTGTTCATTCTAAAATAACTTACGGCATACATTCGATTTTATTGCAAATGAATACCACTTACCAATACCAGATTTATGAACACAAGGTCCAAGGAGCATATTTTTATTTTTACTTTTTATTTAATTTAGTTTAGTTTCGAAGCCACTTTTCAACCAGTTCCTGAGTTAGTCGATTTCTGACACCGTCAAATGGTTTTTGTCTCCCGGATACTCGGATTTTTCGTCCCGTAAACTAAAAATCGACCATAGAACCCACACTATTTCAGATATTATGAATATAGTAGTCTCTTCACTGCGGGCTGCTTGGGACAGCTATCTCTGATTGGCTACCAGTGGAGATTGAAATGTCCACTCAGTCTCCAAAAAGTTAGATAGGAATAAAATTACCTCGCCTACTCCCTATACGGGAATAAAAGGCATTAGCTGACTTAATTTATTTATTTATTTTATTTTTATTTTATTTTATTTTTTTTTATTTATTTATTTTGTTCTAGAATCTCCAGTCATAACCAATCTTTAAACAGAGTGGATGGTATCTCCATTCTACAACCCTCACTCTGCAAGTTCCATTGTAGTAGAAATCACTGGGATTGTCTTTAGGTGGTGGAAAATTAATATCTTCTATCTTCCAATGTGAAAATATCACCGAGTTCCTCAGAAGTCTGAAGCAGTGACTTGAAAAAATTCCATTTGATCTTTTAGCAGGTGACGGATGAAACAAAGCAGCAAACACTGGACAAGAGTTCACAACACCTTCCTTGGTGTGGTAGACAAAAATAAAATAAAAATAAACAAATAGTAAAATTGAAACAGTCTTTTATGTAGCTCTCCCACCCACAAAAGTTTATTTCATAAACCTATAGAACATGTAATGTGGGTGGACTAGCAGATTTTTTTTCGTTTTGTTATTTTTTGTATTTTTATTTAGTTTGAAATTAGTCTGGAAGCCAAGCTCTAGAGATCATGCATGGAGCGTTTTCAAGCCACTTCAACCTTCCAATAAGTAGGGACGTAGTCTCACACCAGATGATGAAATTCATCTTCCACTAGCTCAGTAGAAGTGGCACTTGCATCCTCTATGCCCGGCCGCCCAAAGACAGACTTAAGCTCAAGTCTGATCGCCGACTAGAAGAGCTTTTTCTAAGCCTTTCTTCGACCGGTTCCAAAGTTAGTCGATCTCTGGCACGGCCAAGCGGGTTTTTCGTCCTGTAAAGTCAAGAAAATCGATCGTAAAACTAACATAATTTTAGACAATATCATGTTAGGGTTAGGAACCACGAGATGGCAGCACTTGTTTGCCAGTCCCTTCACTGATTGCACCTTTAGTCCTGAGTCAACAATCTCTGATTGACTATCAGTAGAGATTGAACAGTCCATTCAGCCTCGTAAAATTAGTAAGGCTCAAGTGGCTTCATCATCCCTATAAGGGAATAGAAGGCATTAGCTGTTTTTTTATATTATTTATTTGCGCCAGGTTTTTCTTTCGAGTTCTCATTCCCTGCATCAGAAATGAGTTCAATCCATCGTCATTACGTGAAAAATTAATGAAACCAACAATCAATGTATAAATTGCCAGGTTTCAAGAAAAAAAATTGAGTTATTTTAAATTGAAATAATTATCAAAAAAATTTAAGATAAATTAAAATACAGAAGCAGTAATAAACATTGTGAATGTTTGTTTTGAGTACAATTTTTTTCCTTTTAATTTAATATAAACATGTTCAATGAGCTCCATTTGTAATTCTTACATCCAACCTGTAATTCAGCTCTTGCCATGAGCGAAGCTTCTCTGATGTATTAATTTTTAATTGCAACATGAAGGTATTTGATGTGTATACTTCTTTATCTTTAAGCCAACTCCATCTTGACCACCTCGCGAGATCGGCCCACGAGCATCAATGGGCATCAAAAAGTTCTTTTGATGCCCTTGGGCAATGGACATCAAAAGAACTTTGCATTCTTGTAAACAGATTAAACTGCTTCGTGCATTTATCATAAGATGAATTAATCTGATAAATTCGAGTTGCACACTAATCATTATTATTATTATTATTACGCGACACCTCCAGGGAGTCCAAAGACTGACCAAGAGAGGGCACCTACTCTACAGCTCACCGTCTCCACTACTCTATTCACCAACTACAACGAACCGCAACTACACTAACGCCATCTACCGCCAACCACCACCACTAGTATTTTTCACAGATAATCACAAATAGCTATGCCCACGATAGGATTCGAACCCGCAGCCTTTTGGCTGGAGACCGGATACGCCAGCCAGGGTACACGACAACTGGGCGACGGAATAAAAGATCAAATATGCAATTCTATTTTTTTTTTGAGAAATGAGTTAAAAGAACGGTATAAACATAAAATTTGAAAAATCTCACTTATAATTAAGTTTATTTTTATTGTGTAGAATTACGAATTGTATAGAAATTATATTGAAATTTCCCATACAAAAAATGAGTCAGCTAGTTAATAAATATTTATATTATATATTTTCGTTTATATCATATATCAAAATTTGTAGGATCGTTTATGAAAGAGATGGTTAAAAAGAGTGGTCCGAAAATGATTTAAAAATGAAAAGGTATAATTGCACAGTATTAAAATAAAGAAAAAATATAATTTTATTTTAATTCATTTATTAATAGTATTTTGTAATTAACAAACATATTTACAAATGTTACATATATACAATAAAACAAAAAAAAAAGTATATGAAATTCGTGATAATTTTTTTGAATTTATTAATTCATATTATAGTTATATGCAATACCACGTAAATATTCTATTATATTTTCCCTATCGTAATTAATAACTTTTTTCAAAATTCTTTGGTCAGCTTCATCGTAACGTCTACGTTTGTGCTCATGTTGAAAACCTGCTACTGCTCTTTCATAATCAACATATGTTTTTTGAATTTTTTGTAGTCCATTTATAAAAATCCATAAATTTCGATGACTTGCGCTGCTGCCAAAGCTCAATTGCAGTTTTTGATGACGAGCTTCCGCAAAATTATTTGTCCTATCGCTTCCATTTATTGTTCTTTTGTACACAGACCAAACGTTTGAGGGAAAAATGGGTGGAGCCCTGGTTCTGTTATTCCTTAGACGACCTATGTATGTGTTCGTAAACCATTTGGTGCAAATTCATTGGATAAATGATTCTCAAGTTCTTTTGAATGACTCTCAAGTGATTCTCAAAAAGCATAAATAATAATATCTTGTTCTGGAGCGAAAGCAAGCGAAGTGATCATTTTTGAATTTAAAGCGAATTGCGCATCAGAATTATATCTGGTTAAAAGACTTCATGAAGCTAAATGCTTACGAAGATTTTGTACGAGATGAAAAAAAAAGCAACCATTTATGTTAGCTTGTGTAAATACTATACGTACCGCTTGATGAATGGCAATTTCAAAATCAACATTTATATTTTCGGGATCTAGTAATGGCCACATTTCATGTATCATATAAAATAATTTTGTGTATGTTTCAAGCGTCTTATTAGGTAATAAACAATATATAAAACAGGGAAAACAGGACCTCCATCCTTTCTAGCCAAAATAACAAAAATTTGAGCAAAAATAGGGGGAGAAATTAAAATGTGCCATCCATAAATAATCCCATGCTTTGGCTCAACACTGCTTGGCTTTCATGGCCAAAAAATTAATATTCTCGTGGGGTCGACCTGTTCTGATCCAGAATCAGCCAATAAAAAACGTTCAAATTGTTAGATATATGAAGAGCCAAAGGCTTCAATTCGGCGACATATGAAGCCTTTGGCTCTTCATATATCTAATAACTTATTAGGACACCTCTCGGCAATACTCATAGAAGGATTGTAAGTTCTGTTCGCTACAAACTTGATATTAACTAGGTCTACCTACTCACTGATGAGACCTCAATAAAGGTTGAAACCGGTCTGGGTAGTGACCTTCTCTCATAATGTAGAACAGAAATACAGCTCCTGGGAGCTAAGTTCACATTATGGGTAAATATCAAGAATGGTGATCGGAGCTTGCTCCACCTTAGACATGAGTTGCCTCAGCTTGCACTACCTTTAGGGTCAATTGCTGCAGTATCCAGGTATTTGCTTACGCTTGGAATCGCCGAACTTTATATAGTTTCTACTATATTTGGCATGAAACTCTTTGAGTTTCCTATTCGGCTAAGAAACGATATGGGATGTCATATCCCTTAAATTAAACGTTCAAATTCTGATGGACTGAATTCATAATTTAAGTATTCTTCAGGAATAATTATTGTTTCCCTAGAATCAGGATTAATTGGGGCTTTTAAATATTTTAAACTTCTTCTTTGAATATTTCTGCACAGACTGCTATGATTTGGAAGCGTTCCTTCTACCGCAGAAAAACATGTTGTAGAACTTGAGTTCTGATACATGTGTGCTCCTGTTTTTCAGAAATTAGTGATCCATCACTGACACTTGTCCAGATTTTACCTTTGCATCCTTTGTTTTTATTTTCACATCGCCATAATCGAATTGAACCTTTCTTATCAATCTTGTCTTTAATATAAATACCCATTCCAAGCATATTTTCCCTTGTAAGAATTTTTTCAGTACTATTTGAAAAATAGTACTGAAAAAATTCTTAATTATATCAATAGTGAAATATTTCTATACTTCTATATAATTGTACTTAGCAATTTGTTTCATTTGAGAGATAATCAAGAGTTTGAAATTTATTTAAATTAAGCGTGAGATGTCACGTATACAATTTAGTATACGATTAAGATTATAAATTTTGAATACATACCTTTCATTTACTGAAACTTGTTCTTTGTACGTGGTAACTGTAACGTTGACGCAAATATCGGAAACGATGTAATAAACAAACAACTAGTCTTACTGTTTAATAGAAGTCAAAATATCTTGCGAATGCGTATTAAACTAAATAACCGCACACAAAACGCCCAAATGATAAATTGCTAAACAAGACACCTTACGCAGTGAAGCTCAAAAATACTTCTTCAGACAATAAAAATAAACGTAATCATAAGCGAGATTTTTCAAATTTTATGTTTATACCGTAATTCTATGGGAAATTTCAATATAAATTCAAACAATTCGTAATTCTACACAATAAAAATAAACTTAAATAAACTTAATTATAAGCAAGATTTTTAAATTTTTTTGTTTGGCAATTTATCATTTTGGCGTTTTGTGTGGTTATTTAGTTTAATACGCATTTGCAAGATATTTTAACTAGTCTTACTGTTTAATAGAAGTCAAAATATCTTGCGAATGCGTATTAAACTAAATAACCGCACACAAAACGCCCAAATGATTAATTGCCAAAGAAGACACCTTACGCAGTGAAGCTCAGAAATAAAAATTATAAGCAAGATTTTTCAATTTTTTTGTTTATACCGTTCTTTTAACTGATTTTTACCTGGTAATAGATCAACAGAATAGATTGCATATTTCATCTTTTATTCCGTCTCCCAGTTGACCGTGTCCCGCCAGCCACGCCGACAAAATTGAGAAAAACCAGGCTCTCAAACAACTTATTTAGGCCTCGTCATTATCTGATGATGGAATTAAATGTCGTGCATCCTAAAACGCATTGAGCTTTTTAATAAATGTCGCTATCAAACAGCTACTGACCAGCATGAAATTAGACTCTGTGATATTTAGGTAAATGAAAAAATTCTCTTAAGTTAGGTTTAAAAATGCTGGACTAGAAAACATTGATATCCTATGCACATAAGAACTCGATATGGAAAGTTATATAATAAACAATAGTACTCGTTTCATTGAGCTTCGGCTTGTCGGTTTTTGATGGACCTATTTGGTTGGATAGAGCTGGATTCAAAGAACGTTTATCAGGGCTTTACAAACGACGGTAAGTTATTCAGTCTCATACAGAAAAGTTCGTAATAGGCCATGACTGATACGAACGTAACAGGCCACTAGGACTATTACGTGAGAGGAGGAGGGTTATTAATTTCATTGTTTATCAGTTGTTTTATATATCCTGTCCGCCCCAGTGGATGATGTTTTTATACATCACGTTTTCCCCGAAAACTGCAATGATTTAAATTTGTATGGATAACCAAAATATAATTTATTAGCAGAAAACCATTTGTAATTATAAGTTAATAATGACTGCATTTAATGCCTTTACTTGATATGTAGTATCATCGATACTACATATCACGATACTGTATCATATATTGGTACTGCATCAATATATAAAATCGTTGGATCTAAGTTTCCAATTAGCATCATTTAAGCTTCTAATTTTTTCATCAAAAAAAATTCTTAGAGTTTAACTGATTAGACAATTCGACAGAATAAACAGCATATTCGAAATCGTTCATTATTCTCCAATATATGAATAAAATTCTTCATGAGAGAACTTAAGCTTTAACTTAGGTTATTAGAGGGTAAAACAGTATTTTTGTTTTGAGGTTTTTTTCAAAATATTAAAACCTATTACTGAAGTTTATTTATTTATGCGAAAGACTTGTTTTAATTTAACGACAGAGGGCAAGAAGATAGAAAAACCAAAAGATTGGTGTTCAACATTGGATAACTTGATCAGAGCCATCTAGCCGTTTTTCTATTATCGATTAAAAAAACGTTTTCATAATATCGATTCTGTTTGTGTTTCAATGCTGCATAGGTCTCAGCTTGTACGTACAGATTAACTGCAGAAAATGTTTAAACTCTTATCCTTATTACAGTAGCCCTATGTTGAAAAATCTCTAACGATTTTCTATTTCTATCTTTCAGCACGCGAATCACTTTTGTTTTAAGTAGAATATTTTGTTTTATCGTATCTTTAAATGTTCCACCAGTGGGAAACCATCCATTTATAACTCAGTACACAAATAACTCCAGTGCCCAATGGAAGAGAGAAAAAGTACACAAATCGGACTTTGTTTTCTCTTCTTTCTCTGTTGATGGATGACTCCCGGGCTCGTGGGCTCCGTTTCTCGTAATGCCTTACTATCGCCGATCAAACGGGGAACATTCGTCAATGATTTTCCTGTTCAAATAAAGTATGCCCAATGAAAAATAAAAAAAGAGAAAGGACTGCGGTTGTTAACAACAGATAAAACCATATGAAACACTGGGGAGATTGATGAAGATGGTGGGCAGTAGAAAGATGGAGTGATTTTGATTATTATGGCAGCTACACGTTCTTAGATAGATCGCTCGGTTATCTGGGGAGGAGAAAGACAGAGATCACTCAGGAATAATTTAAAGAAGGAAAAACTCGGTAGCTAGCAAACTAGTTACACAATCAACGGAAATCAAGAAACTTCTGATTTATAGTGAGATATTTATGTGAAATGTTTCATCTCACATCGCTAATCGGCTTCCATATTTCAGTTAAGTATGGTTTCAATCTCTGATTGCTCTTGTACTAGCATTGTAAAAACATTGGAAAAAGCATCTGTATTCATCTGACCTGTGCTATAAGTTTTAGAAGAAACAGAAACAGATTTATAGATTCTATAAAGATAAACATATAAGTTTTCTGAATTCACATTTAGGGTATACATGCGAATTCAGAAAACTTATATGTTTATCTTTATAGAATCTATAAATCTGTTTCTGTTTCTTCTAAAACTTATAGCACAGGTCAGATGAATACAGATGCTTTTCATCTGACCTGTGCTATAGGTCAGATCAAAGGAGGTGATGGGGGGGGGGAGTTGCTTTTTGAAAGGAGCAGATTTCCTCAAATATTTCGGTTCATGTTACTGGTGGTATAACCCTTCATTCAGTAAAGATTTCCTTCCCAATGGCTCCTCTTTAAAACTAAGACGAAGCGTGTAAGATGCTCTCTATAGCAAAGTTAGAGAATTTAATGATTTTTATAAAAATGATAAAAGGGGTATGTGTGCGTATGCGAGTGCGCGCTTTACATCTAAATGTTTACAAATATATTGTTTAGAACGAAGAATCTCTCAACAAAAATTTAAAACCCTAGGGCTTCCTTTTGATAGGACGCACATATTTGGTATTTCATCCAATAAAAACATGTGCAAGAGTGCATAATTAAAAAATTTTTCCGCCTTGCAAAAATAAGCATTGAATATATGGAAGCAGAATTGATTTTATTAAAAGTGATCTTACATGAATGGTGTAATTTCTTTTGTGTTATAAAAAAATAAAAATAAAAATAAAATAAAATAAATAAAAGTGTTTAACAACTTTGAAATCAAGCTGCATTCAGATAACTCCTTTTATATTTTAAGTGCCATTCAGTGGAGACAGCTAATAAGTGTCTCCATTTCGTGATCCCTAAACCTAACACAGCATTCTTGTCTGAAATAGTGTGAATTCTACGATCAATTTTCTTCAGTTTACAGGACGAAAAATCCTATACCCGTGCCAGAGATCGACCAAGTCGGGAACCGATCGCAGAAAGGCAAATTTTTTTGAAGAATTAAATTTTTTATTATTAAGCTGTAGACCCTTCGCGCTGTTAGAACAGCATGAATTCGAATTGTAGCAGACTGATACAAGTCATGTACATAAGATAATGGAATTTTGGACCATTATTCGATTCTCGTCACGAAGGGAGGAATCTTTATCTGGACGATTTCAATCGAAGGTGAGTTATCCGATCTCATACGGAGGTAACAGGGTTTTTTCTCCCGGAAACTCGGGTTTTTCATCCCGCATACAGACAAATCGGCCCTTCAGAACACACGCACTTTACAGACAAAAAAATACTAGTTGTGGTAGTGGTGGAGGTGAGCGGTAGATGGCGTTGATGGAGATGATTCGTAGTAGAGGTTCGGTGTAGTAGTTGAGACAGTTGTAGGTATCCTCCCGCGATGAGTCTTCGGACTCCTTGGAGGTGTCACGAATAATAATAATAATAACAATAATAATAATAATAATAATAATAATAATAATAATAATAATTATTATTATTATTATTATTATTATTATTATTATTATTATTATTATTATTATTATTATTATTATTATTATTATTATTATTCCTGTAAAATATGTCCCAAATGTGCCAGTGATATTTCAGGCGGAAAATGTGATCAAACCATGTAGAAATGATTGGAGACAATGCCTTGTCCGTTTCATTACCTTGTCATAATCTTCGATACTGTGGCTCGTGATACACCTACGATTTCTGCCATTTTGGTGTTATGGCAACTCCTACAAGGAACACTCCAATGATACTTTATTGGAGGTCATTGAGGTGTGACATTTTGCACACTAACTGAACAACAGCTAATTCAACATCGACTGGCACTGCTATGTGATAGCCGATATTATACTGTACCGTCACATCGCGGTTGAAGTTGTCTCTGTGATTATTGTTATGCAGTTAGTGTGAAAAATGTCAGACCTCGGTGTATTCCAAAAAGGTATGATCATTGGAGTGCAGCTTGCAGGAGCTGCCATAACCAAAACGGCAGAAATCGTAGGTGTATCACCAGCCACAGTATCAATTATGACAAGATAATGAAACGGACAAGGCATTGTCTCCAATCGGTTCTCTAAGATTCAATCACATTTTCCACCTGAAACATCACTGGCACAGTTGGGACATATATTGCAGGAAGAATATATATATATATATATTCGCATGTTTATCAGTAGAGAGAATTAACTAGCTGTATGCGTTAAAATGCAGTGGGGAGATTATGAGAACCGCATAGCAGTAATAACACTTCACAAGTTTGGAATGCAGCCGCCTGTTATTTTTAACATGCTGAAAGCACTCAGGATCAGTAGGATGTTTGTGTATTGGACTATTTACCGTTATAACGTTATAGAAAAGACATGATTTCTGTAAAGGCAGGCCTCTGCCATAATCCTGTGAGAATGGAGAGAGAGTGATGTCATAAGAGATGAATGTTTCACAGAGAATGATGTCACGTGTACTAACTGATGACCTGGAGGTGAGAGCCTATCGTCGTTCTACTAGACACTTCTTAACAGCACCACTTATGCAGTAGAGGATGATAAAATCAAAGGCATTTCTCTGGTGGTATGCAAACAGCACACAGAGACATCCTCTTCACAGAGATATTTACCATTGAAGACTCGTTTAACCGCCAAAACGATCAGATATATGCCCTGGATGGTCGCACAGCACATGTCATAGCACTCAGATTCAGAGAGGTTATCACTCATCAGTGATGGCATAGTGGGGAGGTGACATATCAAGGGGAAGGGTATCTAATTGATTTCTGCGAGAAAGGGGTAGAAACCTCCACCATATTGTATCAAGATGCTATGCTGGAACCTGTTGTATGGCCCCTGAATGACACTTTATTTCACGATAGGCAGTGGACCTTCCAACACAACTCAGCCCCTGTACACGAGACAAGGACCACACAATAGTGGTTGGAGGTGAATGAGCCTGGCCACATATCACCATCCGATTAGCTGGAAGTCCTGATCTGAATCCCTTGGACTTTGTGGTTGGAGCTTGAGAGATTAGCCTGCAAGAAACAACACCCCAGCATCACCAGCCTGGGAGTGGATTTGGCGTGAGCAGTGGCAAAATTTTCATTGGATGTTGTGCATGCCACCACCAATATGTGACTTTACAGATTTTGAGCATGCTTGAAGTCAAATGGGGGACATTTCAAACATTTAGTGCTTCTACATGTGGTTTGCATGTGCCAAAAGCTGTAAATGATAAAGGCTAAAGAAAAGCAACCAAATCTGCCCTAGAGTCCTAAATGGCACCTCCTAGTGAACTAAATTGGGGGATTATGGCTATCGGGCTGAAGATCTGAGGTTGAGTGCTTCCCAAAGTTGGGGAAGTCTCACTCATTTAAATTTGCTGAGGTTTGGAAAGTTTCTTAGGGCTGAGGCAGATTGAGGAATAGCGTTTCATATTTGTATTTGCTGCGGTGTAAGAGTGGCCTTCTTCCAGCACATCCTATGGTAAATATCTAAAGCAAGGTTTCCCTAATTGTGTTCCAGGGAAAATGAATAAATGTTCCGTGATGTCAGTGACCACTCCGTGTATTTTAAACATGGAAGTAATTCGGAAAAGGGAATACCGCTGTTTATGACCGATCATAAAAATTGCCTGCAAGCAGATTACAACAATGGGCAGCATATCCTCTGTTCTCAAAACTGAACGAAATAACATGTTTTGCAAATGTTAGTAACCAATCAGCAAGGAAGTATAAAGAAAATTTTTCCACTGAAATTGAAGATCAAGGTAGTCTGTATCCGGTTCTCAAATCTAATAATACTGAATACTTTCTTCACAAGTTCGTATTGTAGGGTAAAAGTGCTTGTTTCGAAACCGCAGTGGCATGATTTTTTAAAAGTAATAGGCCTACAGATTTAAATTTTAATACGAATAAGAGACAAGGGACTTTGTTTAATCTTGTTGTTAAGAAATCTCTTATTGAAGGTGTTTGTGATGCAACAGATAGTGATTCATCCATTCCTCCTACAAAGCGATCTCCAGGATGTACAAAAGTAGGGGAAAACTACCAGCACACAGGAGAAAGTCTGCATTCACTCGTAAGTACTTATATTATATTATTAATTTTTGGTGATCAGAATGAGATGTCAATGGAAATCAGCACAAATTAATTTAATGATGTTGGCCTGAGGAAACTGCAATATGCTACAAGATTTCATTAGTCCAGTGATTGATAACTGATTTAAATGTAATTTTATATTTGTCAACATGTCACACTGTATACATAAGTGTACTAATACTCTTTATGATTATGCCATAATTAACCCTCTGGATTTTTTTTTTCCAAGTGAAAAAATTTTTCTTTCTATTTATTTTGTCTTTAGATCTAAAAAAGCAAGAGTAGCAAGTATTTTTCAGACAGCTGCAAAAAATGGAACTACGACGTATGATACCAGTTGGAATCAATCGCCACGTAATGTGGGCTATGAAAGCCAAGAAAGTTGGTGATTCCAATTGGAATCATTCGGGCAGAAATGGTTAATTATTAATACATTACAAAATAACGAAGGTGTTCCATGAAAATTTCAGGATTTGTGAAGTGTTCTACCATAGGAAAATCTGTAAAACACTGATCTAAAGCATGGCCATGGAAACAGATGTAGTCCTTGCATTCAGAAATTCTGATATTGGCTGTCCAAACTTTCCTACTTTGGCCATAGTGGGAAAGTTTGCAATGGCAAGGATCCTGGTAGACACCTGGTGGGTCTAGATAATGTGGTTGGTCTTTGGTGGAGCAGATAAGGTGGTGCCAATTTTAATGTCTGTAAGTGGTTAGGATTTTTGCTAATTTTTCAGATATGCCCTGGATGTATGGCGATAGATTTTGTACAATTTCTGCTCTGAAGGGGGAAGGGGGGGAGAGATTTGGGGATTGCAGCCATTGGCAAAGAAAGTATTGATTACCCAAAAATGGTGGCCTAGCTGCAGCCTTATTTTCTGATCACATTGTCTCCTGGGATATAAAATAGATGAATGTCTGTCCAAATTATTTGCCAAAATAGATGTCGGGATCTGAAAAAGAGCACTGGACATAGGTAATATGAGATCTCGACGCAGTAGTTTAGCTCAAGGGATTAGTGTAACCAACATACCTTTGAGAGCATTTTGAGTTTATATGCTTAATCAAGAGTTTGTTTCTAAAAAATATTCTACAGGAGGTTGTAATTATTGACAAAGCAGCTAAGGCTATGAAGCCAGTGTATGAGATATCCGTGACAAGAGTCCAATGCATGTGCTTTGACACCACCTCTGCATCAATAAATAGAGCCTGCATCCATTTCGAATGTAATACGAACAAAGATCTGTTGTGGTTGCTTTGCCATCACCATATTCTTGAAATAATATTGGAATCTGTAGTACAGCTCTCAACTGGGCTTTCTACACTACCAGAAATAAGCAACCTGCTCTCATTCAGTGGCGCACCCAGGATTTAATCTTGGGGGGGGGGGGGGGAGGCGAGTTGAACGGATAAAAATATTTTTAATACAATGAATTTGCATTCAAAATAATTTTATCGTTCAACTAAAATTCGTTAAATTCCATTCATTGAATAAAATTCATTAGGTGATTATAAAAATTTATTTAAAGAATAAAATCCAGTTTTCTTTTATTTTTACAAAGCTCTTGAATTACTTCAGTCGTGACTCAATCGTGATTGTGTCATGGTAGATCTTAAATAGGTTTTTAAAAGGTGTAAGTTAGAAAATGACCTTTCACTGACACATGTTGTTATCGGAAGCGTTGCAAATATTTTTAATAAGTTATAGATGTTAGGATATATCATTTTATCAGATTTTGAAACTGCATCAACGGCATTTTTGTATGGAGCTATTGCAAATCGTTTTTCAAATTTCTTATACCACAACTTGAATTCGGCGGTCAAAATTGCAGGATTTGTATAAGGCAAATCACCAGCATAAAATTCACACAATTGACGAAAATCTTCCATTGCACTTGCTGTTGGAGCATCTTTTCCATTTGGTAGAAGAGAAAAAAATATATTTCAAAATGTTGCGGTGCCGAGTGAAACGTTTATGAAGTTGAGTCAATATTTGGTCAATAAATGGAATGAAATAGTTCTCCTGAAATACACTTCTACAGAATCGGTTGGAACATTGGGCCTTAATGTTTGTTTTGATGAATTCCTTGGCTTTTTAATGTCAATATTAAAATTTTTGGCTTTTATACATGCTTCATCGTAAATATTTTTAAATGAAAAATCTGGTGTTTCACGAACTGTATTTTGAGCCACAACATCATCAACAAAATTTAGGGCAATTAAGAGATCACTGTCAGATTTTTGCATTATTTTTGACAATGGTAAGGTGCACGCAAATATTCTTAGCAACACCTAAATAAAGATATTGTATATCTTAAAAAATATTAATATTACATTATAAACCACAAGGACATCCTGTCTTTTAGGGTTATTGAAGAAATTGTGTACCTTTTCAATTAGCCAATGCAATTTCTTATTTGTCACAGATATAGCATTTAAGTGCCAAATTCAAATTATGTGATGCACAATGAACATACAAAGCTTGTCGATATCATTATTACATACCACCTCCAGGAAGTCCAAAGACGTATCGAGGAAGGGCACCTACTCTACAACTCTCCGTCTTCACCAACCACAACTACAATTATCATCGTCATCTACACCAACGCTGTCTACCTCCGACCACTACCACTAGTATTTTCACAGACAATCACAAACATCCATGCCCACTGCGGGATTCGAACTCGCAGCCTTCTGGCTGGAGAGTCGACCAATCAGGCCGAATATATAGATAAAAAATTAAATTTTGTGGATAAAAATGAAAACAAAGTTTTAATTTTTATAAACAACTAAATGATATAATTATGTCACTATTTACTTTTAATGAGATGGTTCAGCTTCTCGGCCTCTGCAGAGTAGCTGGATATCTGGCTCAATATTGGTCAACTTCAGTCGAAGATCGTTACACACACACTAAGACGAATTCTGTATTTTGTTTTATTTGGAGCGATGAAAATCGTTTCTCGCAAAGATAGGTTGTAGAAAACCGCATGACGATTTTTGAATTCTTCAAATAATTCGGGAAATTCACTTCTCACTGAAGGCGAGATCCAGAATCAAGCCAAACCACGATCACGGAATTGCATTTTAAGCACACTGTCACTTGAAAGCACAATTAGCTGCTGATTTTTTCGATAACGAAAGGTCGTTCTCGTGACTGCAAGCCTGAAATGGACCGTGAAATCACAGAAATTTCTTATAAAAAGTTATTCAGAAAATGTTTCCAAATTCTGTTTCAGAGTTTTGAGATGGACACAAACCCTTTCCCAGTGGTTAAATTCTAAACTAATAAGTTTCGGGGCCCTATACAAAATAACCAATCGTATTTACCTTTTGAATACTATCTGGGGAAGCTCCAAACCTTCCCGTCCCTTTCATCACGCGTTCGTAATCGGGCTACTGTTGATATTGACTTTAATACACATTCAAAACTGTAAACAATTGTTGAATAACACAATAATGTAGAAATAATTACTGTAAAGAGAGAAAAGTCACAAAACAGAAACAGCTGTATTTACCTTTGAATGCGATCCACTAGTCGAGTGTCCAGCAAGTCAGCAAATCTTTCCTTTCGTTAAGCGTATTAATATTATCGCATTGCAACTGATGGGAATTCTGTGTTTCTGTGGATTCGTTACAGATCTCTTTCTCTTCAGAAACTACACACAAACTGTCATTACAAACTCGTTTTGTATTATCACTGTCATCCGAGATATTTTTCCGTTTAAAGGTACCAATGTACTTATCCTTAATTGAAATACCGTACTTACGCCCATATAACTCTCACCCCTGATTTTACTTTTCGAAAAAAGAAATTAAAAAGTTTCGCATATACCTCGCAAATGAAAAAAAGCTGAAACACGTTCAGAGCAGGGCGATAGCAACTTGCTCCCGCGGTAAACAACACGCCCTCCCCCAATAGCCATTATATTGCAGAGGCAATAAAAACAAGTACTTTCATTATTATGTTAGTGAATAAGGTATAAGCAGTCTGTGTAATATATTTCTCAACAAATAGTGCAATTAGAGACAACTGGGATAAAAACGACACTAATTAATTAATCACATGTCCCCCTCATACAGAAACTATGCTGTATATATAGACTCAAGCAAAACCATATGTTGCACAGGCAAGCACAGTATCTAACTAAAAACTATTGTTATTAATTAGATTGTGTGAGTTCGCTCGACAGCAATAAGATTCAACCGAAAGTGTTAAAATTCGTGTTAAAACTATATATATATATATATATATATATATATATATATATATATATATATATATAGTTTTAACACGAAGTTGGAAGCAATAAAACCATATTGATTTTCACTTCACCCCTCTTTTATTACTCGTCATTCTGCCGCTAGAAATTAAAATAGTGGCAGAATCTTCATTCCATGAACATTCTGCTGCTATTTTTTTTAAGTATTCATTTTATTTTAAGAATTTTTACTTAATTATTCAATTTTAATTTGTTTTGTTTGGATAATTAAAATGTATAATTTATTTGGTTAATTTAAGCCTTTGGACCACCTGTGGTTCACGGACCATAGGTTGAGAAACACTGCTACAGGGTTCTCTCACCTTATGACCCCTAATTCATAAGTAGTATAGAAATAGAAGACATGACTCAACATAAATAAAAATGAATTTTAATTAGGAAAAGTACTTTGGAAAATTTTCTAGTGTTTTTTAACTTTTTCTTTTGGAGGGGACAGGGCCCTTGGCCCCCTCCCTGGGTGTGCCACTGCTCTCATTGACAGCAAATACTCTTCAGTTTTACTGATGATAGCATTTTCCACTCATCCTACAAGCTTTGCAGTACTCGAACATCTTGATCTTCAAGATCACCTGTAATCGTAATGCTCTGAACACAATCTCTGTAAATCCTTGAATGGGATGAAAACACCATTCAAGGATACTTCCAAACAGTTTTGCTTGTTTTACCACTAAAAAAGACCTGAGATCTTCACTTACTTTTGATAATGCTCAGTTTAACAGTCAAGACCAGATCTTGACTGTTAAATCTATATATATATATATATATATATATATATATATATACGTGGGCTGTTCAATAAGTAATAAGACTAATTTTACTGTGGCGAAACCACTCATCACAATATTAATTTCTGTGGAATAAAGAAATGTTGCTGTCTGTATTAACAAGAGGTTGATATATGGCGTATATGGGCTGATGTGCCAAAGTGTCACGTGACTAAACACAAGCTTGTTTCGGCGCGCCTGAGAGGCGAGACCAGTTGTTGAAATGGAAGCGTCCTTGGAACAGCGTTATGTGATTAAATTTTGTGTGCGTTTGCAAAAATCGGCATCGGACACTTTTAACATGATACGCGAAGCTTTCCACGATGAAGCAATGTCGAGGGCAAGTGTTTTTCGCTGGCATAAAACTTTTAAGGAAGGCAAAATGTGGAAGATCTTGAACGTGAGGGAAGACCTTCAACGTCCATCACAGAGACAATGATCAACACAGCAGCGATTATCATCAAGCACGTCAAAAGGAAGCGTCCATTGCTGAAGAATGCTTCTTATTGCACCACGATAATGCAAAGCCACATATTGCTGGTTGTGTAGTGGACGTTTTGCAGAAGAACAACCCAGATATCCTACCACACCCTCCATACAGTCCTGATCTCGCACCCTGCGATTTCTGGCTGTTTCCTCAGCTCAAGAAACCACCAAGAGGCCGCCATTTCGAAAGCAACAAAGCATGTGTAAAAGCTGCGAGGGCGGTTTTGAAAGAACTCTCAAAAAACGGACTTTCACATGTGTTTAAGAAGTGGACGCAACGTTGGAACAAATGCATCGCGTCTCACGGTAGTTACTTCGAAAAAGACCATGTAAATGATGACGATTAAAGATAATCTGTTTTCTGTATAAATATAGTCTTATTACTTATTGAACAGCCTACGTGTGTGTGTATATATATATATATATATATATATATATATTTATAAAAATAAATTTAACTGACTAGAACCCGAGAAAGTATAACAAAAACCTTTAATACATCACAACTAGTTTCATCGGTGATCCGACTTCTTCAGGTGAGAAATAAAAACATAAGACATAAAATAACACGGTAAAAAATGAACTTTACAGCTTAATAAAAAGCAGAATAATAACAGTCATATTTGAATAGGTGACCGCGTGCTACCGTTGGCATGAGTAGAATGTGTGCGACAGCTAATTTTTGAGCGCCAGTACTGGATTACTGCGCTATGGGAATCGGGTAAATTGTAGCTAAGATTATTATTTAAATGTGAAGGGTCCAGAACTATTTCTTTTGATTCGATGATTCTTCTTTCGAATTCATCCTTGCAAATATATAAATTAGTAGTGCGTTCCCACTCAACTTGATGTGGCTGTTCTTCAAGGTTAGAGTTTGCCGAGAAAAGGACATGACTGGAAAGGGCGCTCGCACGTGCTCTACTGTAGGAGATGTCACGTCTATGTTCCTCAAGACGAAGTGAAACAGATTTGTCTGTCTGGCCAAAATAAGGTCGACCACAGTTGCACAAAACTTTATAAACACCAGGAAAATGCAGATGGTTGTGTTTTGGTTTTGGTCGACTCAGAAAAGAACGAAGTTTTGGCAGCGTAGTATAGTCGGTCTTTATGTTGAATTTTTTCAGAATCTTAGCTAGTTTTGGGGTAAGAGTGCTGATAAAAGGCAACTGTATATGAGTGATAGGGTTGGAGTCATCTTCTTGTCGAGGATGTTGGCGTGGTCTCAACCGTTTAGTGATGTTACGAGACGAATATCCATTATTTAAGAAGGTGTTTTTCAGGAAGTTAAGCTCTGTTTGAAGGTCTTCTTCTGTGGAAATGAGACATCTTGCTCGATGGGCGAGGGTGGAGATGATGCCCAGTTTCTGAGGTGGGAAGTGATGAGAAGAACCATGTAAATATCTATCAGTGTGGGTGGTTTTTCGAAAAATTGAAAATTTAAGACAGTCAGGAAATCTACTGATCTTTAGATCCAAGAAGGGGAGAACGCCGTTAACCTCTAGTTCAGATGTGAATTTAATGTTTTGATGTTGGTTATTTAAATGGTTTAGGAAGTTTTGCAGTTCCTCTAAACTATGTCCCCAAATAAGGAAGACGTCATCGATGTAACGTAACCACAGTTTAGGTTTCAAAGTAGCTGAGGAAATAGCTTTCTCTTCAAAATCTTCTAGAAAAAAATTAGCTAAGACTGGAGATAGAGGGCTGCCCATAGCTAAACCGCTAGCTTGTTTGTATATTTTCTCTTCGTAGCAGAAATAGCCGGAATTGATGCAGTGAGTTAGAAGAGTGAACACTTTTTTAGAAACCTTGTCCTTAAGAAGACTCAGAACTTCATCTGTAGGAACATTCGTAAACAAAGATACGATGTCAAAACTCACCATTCTGTCCGAGTCTAAAAGATTCAAATTTTTTATTTTTGAGATGAAATCTTCAGAGTTTTTGATGAAGGAAGAAGAATTGCCAACTAAATGTTTTAAAGAAGCTGCAAGATATTTAGACAGATTGTATGTAGGTGAGTCAATCCCTTCCACAATAGGTCTTAAAGGGGTGTCAACCTTATGGATCTTAGGCAAGCCGTACAACCGAGGAATGAGGGGATGGAGAGAGCGGAGAGATAGTCTTGTATGTCTAGGAAGTTCAGAAGTTGATTTCAGAAGATTGTTTGTACGGTTATGAAGTTCTCTTGTGGGATCACTTTCTAGCATAGAATACGTATTAGAACTTAACAAGTTGTTCATCTTACAACGGTAGTCAGCTTTGTCTAAGATTACAGTTGCATTCCCTTTATCAGCAGGTAGGATAATAATGTCATTGTTGTTACGAAGTTGGTGTATTGCTTTCCTTTCTGTCGGCGATAGATTATCTGTAGGACGACGACTGTTGTTAATGGTAAAGATGGCTTCGATCCTAAGTAGATTCGCAGTTTGTTTTGGTAATTGTCCAGCTGCCTTCTCAACTTTCGTAAGAAAGAGTTCTTTAGGAATGAAGGTCGGAGAAGGAACGAAGTTAAGGCCCTTTGAGAGCACACTAAGTTCTGCAGGAGAAAGTGTGTGAGAGGATTTGTTAATCACAACATTTTTTAAATTTTGTGAGTTGATATTGGATTGGCGAGTTTGTTCCTGTTTGAGTTGGTTGAATTTTCTGATAAGAATTAATTTGTTGGAGAGTTGCGATCTAGAAGCACGGAGAGAGCTCGTGTTTTTAATATCAATCCAGAACCTGTTGTCTAAAGATGAGTTTAAGGTATTTTCTAAAGAATCTCTTTTGCGGAACAAAGAAGCTAATGTGGACTTGGTATCTGCGATTCTTTCATATAATAAATCAAGTTTAGCCTTGTGATAGATATTATGAGCACGTTTAGTGCGAATCAATTCTTTGAAATCTAAAAACTTTGGGATGACAGAGTGAAATTTGCATCTTTTCAGAAAAACTAACCTATTAATAAAAAGTCCAATTTTTACCAGAGTTTTTTCATAATCCTTGATAAGATGTACATTAACCTCGTCAGAAGGTAGATAAATATTGTTGAAATTAGGATTTACTCGGGATGTATACATTTATAAAAATAAATTTAACTGACTAGAACCCGAGAAAGTATAACAAAAACCTTTAATACATCACAACTAGTTTCATCGGTGATCCGACTTCTTCAGGTGAGAAATAAAAACATAAGACATAAAATAACACGGTAAAAAATGAACTTTACAGCTTAATAAAAAGCAGAATAATAACAGTCATATTTGAATAGGTGACCGCGTGCTACCGTTGGCATGAGTAGAATGTGTGCGACAGCTAATTTTTGAGCGCCAGTACTGGATTACTGCGCTATGGGAATCGGGTAAATTGTAGCTAAGATTATTATTTAAATGTGAAGGGTCCAGAACTATTTCTTTTGATTCGATGATTCTTCTTTCGAATTCATCCTTGCAAATATATAAATTAGTAGTGCGTTCCCACTCAACTTGATGTGGCTGTTCTTCAAGGTTAGAGTTTGCCGAGAAAAGGACATGACTGGAAAGGGCGCTCGCACGTGCTCTACTGTAGGAGATGTCACGTCTATGTTCCTCAAGACGAAGTGAAACAGATTTGTCTGTCTGGCCAAAATAAGGTCGACCACAGTTGCACAAAACTTTATAAACACCAGGAAAATGCAGATGGTTGTGTTTTGGTTTTGGTCGACTCAGAAAAGAACGAAGTTTTGGCAGCGTAGTATAGTCGGTCTTTATGTTGAATTTTTTCAGAATCTTAGCTAGTTTTGGGGTAAGAGTGCTGATAAAAGGCAACTGTATATGAGTGATAGGGTTGGAGTCATCTTCTTGTCGAGGATGTTGGCGTGGTCTCAACCGTTTAGTGATGTTACGAGACGAATATCCATTATTTAAGAAGGTGTTTTTCAGGAAGTTAAGCTCTGTTTGAAGGTCTTCTTCTGTGGAAATGAGACATCTTGCTCGATGGGCGAGGGTGGAGATGATGCCCAGTTTCTGAGGTGGGAAGTGATGAGAAGAACCATGTAAATATCTATCAGTGTGGGTGGTTTTTCGAAAAATTGAAAATTTAAGACAGTCAGGAAATCTACTGATCTTTAGATCCAAGAAGGGGAGAACGCCGTTAACCTCTAGTTCAGATGTGAATTTAATGTTTTGATGTTGGTTATTTAAATGGTTTAGGAAGTTTTGCAGTTCCTCTAAACTATGTCCCCAAATAAGGAAGACGTCATCGATGTAACGTAACCACAGTTTAGGTTTCAAAGTAGCTGAGGAAATAGCTTTCTCTTCAAAATCTTCTAGAAAAAAATTAGCTAAGACTGGAGATAGAGGGCTGCCCATAGCTAAACCGCTAGCTTGTTTGTATATTTTCTCATCGTAGCAGAAATAGCCGGAATTGATGCAGTGAGTTAGAAGAGTGAACACTTTTTTAGAAACCTTGTCCTTAAGAAGACTCAGAACTTCATCTGTAGGAACATTCGTAAACAAAGATACGATGTCAAAACTCACCATTCTGTCCGAGTCTAAAAGATTCAAATTTTTTATTTTTGAGATGAAATCTTCAGAGTTTTTGATGAAGGAAGAAGAAATGCCAACAAAGAAGATTTTTTTTCTAGAAGATTTTGAAGAGAAAGCTATTTCCTCAGCTACTTTGAAACCTAAACTGTGGTTACGTTACATCGATGACGTCTTCCTTATTTGGGGACATAGTTTAGAGGAACTGCAAAACTTCCTAAACCATTTAAATAACCAACATCAAAACATTAAATTCACATCTGAACTAGAGGTTAACGGCGTTCTCCCCTTCTTGGATCTAAAGATCAGTAGATTTCCTGACTGTCTTAAATTTTCAATTTTTCGAAAAACCACCCACACTGATAGATATTTACATGGTTCTTCTCATCACTTCCCACCTCAGAAACTGGGCATCATCTCCACCCTCGCCCATCGAGCAAGATGTCTCATTTCCACAGAAGAAGACCTTCAAACAGAGCTTAACTTCCTGAAAAACACCTTCTTAAATAATGGATATTCGTCTCGTAACATCACTAAACGGTTGAGACCACGCCAACATCCTCGACAAGAAGATGACTCCAACCCTATCACTCATATACAGTTGCCTTTTATCAGCACTCTTACCCCAAAACTAGCTAAGATTCTGAAAAAATTCAACATAAAGACCGACTATACTACGCTGCCAAAACTTCGTTCTTTTCTGAGTCGACCAAAACCAAAACACAACCATCTGCATTTTCCTGGTGTTTATAAAGTTTTGTGCAACTGTGGTCGACCTTATTTTGGCCAGACAGACAAATCTGTTTCACTTCGTCTTGAGGAACATAGACGTGACATCTCCTACAGTAGAGCACGTGCGAGCGCCCTTTCCAGTCATGTCCTTTTCTCGGCAAACTCTAACCTTGAAGAACAGCCACATCAAGTTGAGTGGGAACGCACTACTAATTTATATATTTGCAAGGATGAATTCGAAAGAAGAATCATCGAATCAAAAGAAATAGTTCTGGACCCTTCACATTTAAATAATAATCTTAGCTACAATTTACCCGATTCCCATAGCGCAGTAATCCAGTACTGGCGCTCAAAAATTAGCTGTCGCACACATTCTACTCATGCCAACGGTAGCACGCGGTCACCTATTCAAATATGACTGTTATTATTCTGCTTTTTATTAAGCAGTAAAGTTCATTTTTTACCGTGTTATTTTATGTCTTATGTTTTTATTTCTCACCTGAAGAAGTCGGATCACCGATGAAACTAGTTGTGATGTATTAAAGGTTTTTGTTATACTTTCTCGGGTTCTAGTCAGTTAAATTTATTTTTATAAATGTATACATCCCGAGTAAATCCTAATTTCAACAATATTTATCTACCTTCTGACGAGGTTAATGTACATCTTATCAAGGATTATAAAAAAACTCTGGTAAAAATTGGACTTTTTATTAATAGGTTAGTTTTTCTGAAAAGATGCAAATTTCACTCTGTCATCCCAAAGTTTTTAGATTTCAAAGAATTGATTCGCACTAAACGTGCTCATAATATCTATCACAAGGCTAAACTTGATTTATTATATGAAAGAATCGCAGATACCAAGTCCACATTAGCTTCTTTGTTCCGCAAAAGAGATTCTTTAGAAAATAACTTAAACTCATCTTTAGACAACAGGTTCTGGATTGATATTAAAAACACGAGCTCTCTCCGTGCTTCTAGATCGCAACTCTCCAACAAATTAATTCTTATCAGAAAATTCAACCAACTCAAACAGGAACAAACTCGCCAATCCAATATCAACTCACAAAATTTAAAAAATGTTGTGATTAACAAATCCTCTCACACACTTTCTCCTGCAGAACTTAGTGTGCTCTCAAAGGGCCTTAACTTCGTTCCTTCTCCGACCTTCATTCCTAAAGAACTCTTTCTTACGAAAGTTGAGAAGGCAGCTGGACAATTACCAAAACAAACTGCGAATCTACTTAGGATCGAAGCCATCTTTACCATTAACAACAGTCGTCGTCCTACAGATAATCTATCGCCGACAGAAAGGAAAGCAATACACCAACTTCGTAACAACAATGACATTATTATCCTACCTGCTGATAAAGGGAATGCAACTGTAATCTTAGACAAAGCTGACTACCGTTGTAAGATGAACAACTTGTTAAGTTCTAATACGTATTCTATGCTAGAAAGTGATCCCACAAGAGAACTTCATAACCGTACAAACAATCTTCTGAAATCAACTTCTGAACTTCCTAGACATACAAGACTATCTCTCCGCTCTCTCCATCCCCTCATTCCTCGGTTGTACGGCTTGCCTAAGATCCATAAGGTTGACACCCCTTTAAGACCTATTGTGGAAGGGATTGACTCACCTACATACAATCTGTCTAAATATCTTGCAGCTTCTTTAAAACATTTAGTTGGCAATTCTTCTTCCTTCATCAAAAACTCTGAAGATTTCATCTCAAAAATAAAAAATTTGAATCTTTTAGACTCGGACAGAATGGTGAGTTTTGACATCGTATCTTTGTTTACGAATGTTCCTACAGATGAAGTTCTGAGTCTTCTTAAGGACAAGGTTTCTAAAAAAGTGTTCACTCTTCTAACTCACTGCATCAATTCCGGCTATTTCTGCTACGAAGAGAAAATATACAAACAAGCTAGCGGTTTAGCTATGGGCAGCCCTCTATCTCCAGTCTTAGCTAATTTTTTTCTAGAAGATTTTGAAGAGAAAGCTATTTCCTCAGCTACTTTGAAACCTAAACTGTGGTTACGTTACATCGATGACGTCTTCCTTATTTGGGGACATAGTTTAGAGGAACTGCAAAACTTCCTAAACCATTTAAATAACCAACATCAAAACATTAAATTCACATCTGAACTAGAGGTTAACGGCGTTCTCCCCTTCTTGGATCTAAAGATCAGTAGATTTCCTGACTGTCTTAAATTTTCAATTTTTCGAAAAACCACCCACACTGATAGATATTTACATGGTTCTTCTCATCACTTCCCACCTCAGAAACTGGGCATCATCTCCACCCTCGCCCATCGAGCAAGATGTCTCATTTCCACAGAAGAAGACCTTCAAACAGAGCTTAACTTCCTGAAAAACACCTTCTTAAATAATGGATATTCGTCTCGTAACATCACTAAACGGTTGAGACCACGCCAACAACCTCGACAAGAAGATGACTCCAACCCTATCACTCATATACAGTTGCCTTTTATCAGCACTCTTACCCCAAAACTAGCTAAGATTCTGAAAAAATTCAACATAAAGACCGACTATACTACGCTGCCAAAACTTCGTTCTTTTCTGAGTCGACCAAAACCAGAACACAACCATCTGCATTTTCCTGGTGTTTATAAAGTTTTGTGCAACTGTGGTCGACCTTATTTTGGCCAGACAGACAAATCTGTTTCACTTCGTCTTGAGGAACATAGACGTGACATCTCCTACAGTAGAGCACGTGCGAGCGCCCTTTCCAGTCATGTCCTTTTCTCGGCAAACTCTAACCTTGAAGAACAGCCACATCAAGTTGAGTGGGAACGCACTACTAATTTATATATTTGCAAGGATGAATTCGAAAGAAGAATCATCGAATCAAAAGAAATAGTTCTGGACCCTTCACATTTAAATAATAATCTTAGCTACAATTTACCCGATTCCCATAGCGCAGTAATCCAGTACTGGCGCTCAAAAATTAGCTGTCGCACACATTCTACTCATGCCAACGGTAGCACGCGGTCACCTATTCAAATATGACTGTTATTATTCTGCTTTTTATTAAGCTGTAAAGTTCATTTTTTACCGTGTTATTTTATGTCTTATGTTTTTATTTCTCACCTGAAGAAGTCGGATCACCGATGAAACTAGTTGTGATGTATTAAAGGTTTTTGTTATACTTTCTCGGGTTCTAGTCAGTTAAATTTATTTTTATAAATGTATACATCCCGATTAAATCCTAATTTCAACAATATTTATCTACCTTCTGACGAGGTTAATGTACATCTTATCAAGGATTATGAAAAAACTCTGGTAAAAATTGGACTTTTTATTAATAGGTTAGTTTTTCTGAAAAGATGCAAATTTCACTCTGTCATCCCAAAGTTTTTAGATTTCAAAGAATTGATTCGCACTAAACGTGCTCATAATATCTATCACAAGGCTAAACTTGATTTATTATATGAAAGAATCGCAGATACCAAGTCCACATTAGCTTCTTTGTTCCGCAAAAGAGATTCTTTAGAAAATAACTTAAACTCATCTTTAGACAACAGGTTCTGGATTGATATTAAAAACACGAGCTCTCTCCGTGCTTCTAGATCGCAACTCTCCAACAAATTAATTCTTATCAGAAAATTCAACCAACTCAAACAGGAACAAACTCGCCAATCCAATATCAACTCACAAAATTTAAAAAATGTTGTGATTAACAAATCCTCTCACACACTTTCTCCTGCAGAACTTAGTGTGCTCTCAAAGGGCCTTAACTTCGTTCCTTCTCCGACCTTCATTCCTAAAGAACTCTTTCTTACGAAAGTTGAGAAGGCAGCTGGACAATTACCAAAACAAACTGCGAATCTACTTAGGATCGAAGCCATCTTTACCATTAACAACAGTCGTCGTCCTACAGATAATCTATCGCCGACAGAAAGGAAAGCAATACACCAACTTCGTAACAACAATGACATTATTATCCTACCTGCTGATAAAGGGAATGCAACTGTAATCTTAGACAAAGCTGACTACCGTTGTAAGATGAACAACTTGTTAAGTTCTAATACGTATTCTATGCTAGAAAGTGATCCCACAAGAGAACTTCATAACCGTACAAACAATCTTCTGAAATCAACTTCTGAACTTCCTAGACATACAAGACTATCTCTCCGCTCTCTCCATCCCCTCATTCCTCGGTTGTACGGCTTGCCTAAGATCCATAAGGTTGACACCCCTTTAAGACCTATTGTGGAAGGGATTGACTCACCTACATACAATCTGTCTAAATATCTTGCAGCTTCTTTAAAACATTTAGTTGGCAATTCTTCTTCCTTCATCAAAAACTCTGAAGATTTCATCTCAAAAATAAAAAATTTGAATCTTTTAGACTCGGACAGAATGGTGAGTTTTGACATCGTATCTTTGTTTACGAATGTTCCTACAGATGAAGTTCTGAGTCTTCTTAAGGACAAGGTTTCTAAAAAAGTGTTCACTCTTCTAACTCACTGCATCAATTCCGGCTATTTCTGCTACGAAGAGAAAATATACAAACAAACTAGCGGTTTAGCTATGGGCAGCCCTCTATCTCCAGTCTTAGCTAATTTTTTTCTAGAAGATTTTGAAGAGAAAGCTATTTCCTCAGCTACTTTGAAACCTAAACTGTGGTTACGTTACATCGATGACGTCTTCCTTATTTGGGGACATAGTTTAGAGGAACTGCAAAACTTCCTAAACCATTTAAATAACCAACATCAAAACATTAAATTCACATCTGAACTAGAGGTTAACGGCGTTCTCCCCTTCTTGGATCTAAAGATCAGTAGATTTCCTGACTGTCTTAAATTTTCAATTTTTCGAAAAACCACCCACACTGATAGATATTTACATGGTTCTTCTCATCACTTCCCACCTCAGAAACTGGGCATCATCTCCACCCTCGCCCATCGAGCAAGATGTCTCATTTCCACAGAAGAAGACCTTCAAACAGAGCTTAACTTCCTGAAAAACACCTTCTTAAATAATGGATATTCGTCTCGTAACATCACTAAACGGTTGAGACCACGCCAACATCCTCGACAAGAAGATGACTCCAACCCTATCACTCATATACAGTTGCCTTTTATCAGCACTCTTACCCCAAAACTAGCTAAGATTCTGAAAAAATTCAACATAAAGACCGACTATACTACGCTGCCAAAACTTCGTTCTTTTCTGAGTCGACCAAAACCAAAACACAACCATCTGCATTTTCCTGGTGTTTATAAAGTTTTGTGCAACTGTGGTCGACCTTATTTTGGCCAGACAGACAAATCTGTTTCACTTCGTCTTGAGGAACATAGACGTGACATCTCCTACAGTAGAGCACGTGCGAGCGCCCTTTCCAGTCATGTCCTTTTCTCGGCAAACTCTAACCTTGAAGAACAGCCACATCAAGTTGAGTGGGAACGCACTACTAATTTATATATTTGCAAGGATGAATTCGAAAGAAGAATCATCGAATCAAAAGAAATAGTTCTGGACCCTTCACATTTAAATAATAATCTTAGCTACAATTTACCCGATTCCCATAGCGCAGTAATCCAGTACTGGCGCTCAAAAATTAGCTGTCGCACACATTCTACTCATGCCAACGGTAGCACGCGGTCACCTATTCAAATATGACTGTTATTATTCTGCTTTTTATTAAGCTGTAAAGTTCATTTTTTACCGTGTTATTTTATGTCTTATGTTTTTATTTCTCACCTGAAGAAGTCGGATCACCGATGAAACTAGTTGTGATGTATTAAAGGTTTTTGTTATACTTTCTCGGGTTCTAGTCAGTTAAATTTATTTTTATAAATGTATACATCCCGAGTAAATCCTAATTTCAACAATATTTATCTACCTTCTGACGAGGTTAATGTACATCTTATCAAGGATTATGAAAAAACTCTGGTAAAAATTGGACTTTTTATTAATAGGTTAGTTTTTCTGAAAAGATGCAAATTTCACTCTGTCATCCCAAAGTTTTTAGATTTCAAAGAATTGATTCGCACTAAACGTGCTCATAATATCTATCACAAGGCTAAACTTGATTTATTATATGAAAGAATCGCAGATACCAAGTCCACATTAGCTTCTTTGTTCCGCAAAAGAGATTCTTTAGAAAATAACTTAAACTCATCTTTAGACAACAGGTTCTGGATTGATATTAAAAACACGAGCTCTCTCCGTGCTTCTAGATCGCAACTCTCCAACAAATTAATTCTTATCAGAAAATTCAACCAACTCAAACAGGAACAAACTCGCCAATCCAATATCAACTCACAAAATTTAAAAAATGTTGTGATTAACAAATCCTCTCACACACTTTCTCCTGCAGAACTTAGTGTGCTCTCAAAGGGCCTTAACTTCGTTCCTTCTCCGACCTTCATTCCTAAAGAACTCTTTCTTACGAAAGTTGAGAAGGCAGCTGGACAATTACCAAAACAAACTGCGAATCTACTTAGGATCGAAGCCATCTTTACCATTAACAACAGTCGTCGTCCTACAGATAATCTATCGCCGACAGAAAGGAAAGCAATACACCAACTTCGTAACAACAATGACATTATTATCCTACCTGCTGATAAAGGGAATGCAACTGTAATCTTAGACAAAGCTGACTACCGTTGTAAGATGAACAACTTGTTAAGTTCTAATACGTATTCTATGCTAGAAAGTGATCCCACAAGAGAACTTCATAACCGTACAAACAATCTTCTGAAATCAACTTCTGAACTTCCTAGACATACAAGACTATCTCTCCGCTCTCTCCATCCCCTCATTCCTCGGTTGTACGGCTTGCCTAAGATCCATAAGGTTGACACCCCTTTAAGACCTATTGTGGAAGGGATTGACTCACCTACATACAATCTGTCTAAATATCTTGCAGCTTCTTTAAAACATTTAGTTGGCAATTCTTCTTCCTTCATCAAAAACTCTGAAGATTTCATCTCAAAAATAAAAAATTTGAATCTTTTAGACTCGGACAGAATGGTGAGTTTTGACATCGTATCTTTGTTTACGAATGTTCCTACAGATGAAGTTCTGAGTCTTCTTAAGGACAAGGTTTCTAAAAAAGTGTTCACTCTTCTAACTCACTGCATCAATTCCGGCTATTTCTGCTACGAAGAGAAAATATACAAACAAGCTAGCGGTTTAGCTATGGGCAGCCCTCTATCTCCAGTCTTAGCTAATTTTTTTCTAGAAGATTTTGAAGAGAAAGCTATTTCCTCAGCTACTTTGAAACCTAAACTGTGGTTACGTTACATCGATGACGTCTTCCTTATTTGGGGACATAGTTTAGAGGAACTGCAAAACTTCCTAAACCATTTAAATAACCAACATCAAAACATTAAATTCACATCTGAACTAGAGGTTAACGGCGTTCTCCCCTTCTTGGATCTAAAGATCAGTAGATTTCCTGACTGTCTTAAATTTTCAATTTTTCGAAAAACCACCCACACTGATAGATATTTACATGGTTCTTCTCATCACTTCCCACCTCAGAAACTGGGCATCATCTCCACCCTCGCCCATCGAGCAAGATGTCTCATTTCCACAGAAGAAGACCTTCAAACAGAGCTTAACTTCCTGAAAAACACCTTCTTAAATAATGGATATTCGTCTCGTAACATCACTAAACGGTTGAGACCACGCCAACATCCTCGACAAGAAGATGACTCCAACCCTATCACTCATATACAGTTGCCTTTTATCAGCACTCTTACCCCAAAACTAGCTAAGATTCTGAAAAAATTCAACATAAAGACCGACTATACTACGCTGCCAAAACTTCGTTCTTTTCTGAGTCGACCAAAACCAAAACACAACCATCTGCATTTTCCTGGTGTTTATAAAGTTTTGTGCAACTGTGGTCGACCTTATTTTGGCCAGACAGACAAATCTGTTTCACTTCGTCTTGAGGAACATAGACGTGACATCTCCTACAGTAGAGCACGTGCGAGCGCCCTTTCCAGTCATGTCCTTTTCTCGGCAAACTCTAACCTTGAAGAACAGCCACATCAAGTTGAGTGGGAACGCACTACTAATTTATATATTTGCAAGGATGAATTCGAAAGAAGAATCATCGAATCAAAAGAAATAGTTCTGGACCCTTCACATTTAAATAATAATCTTAGCTACAATTTACCCGATTCCCATAGCGCAGTAATCCAGTACTGGCGCTCAAAAATTAGCTGTCGCACACATTCTACTCATGCCAACGGTAGCACGCGGTCACCTATTCAAATATGACTGTTATTATTCTGCTTTTTATTAAGCTGTAAAGTTCATTTTTTACCGTGTTATTTTATGTCTTATGTTTTTATTTCTCACCTGAAGAAGTCGGATCACCGATGAAACTAGTTGTGATGTATTAAAGGTTTTTGTTATACTTTCTCGGGTTCTAGTCAGTTAAATTTATTTTTATAAATGTATACATCCCGAGTAAATCCTAATTTCAACAATATTTATCTACCTTCTGACGAGGTTAATGTACATCTTATCAAGGATTATGAAAAAACTCTGGTAAAAATTGGACTTTTTATTAATAGGTTAGTTTTTCTGAAAAGATGCAAATTTCACTCTGTCATCCCAAAGTTTTTAGATTTCAAAGAATTGATTCGCACTAAACGTGCTCATAATATCTATCACAAGGCTAAACTTGATTTATTATATGAAAGAATCGCAGATACCAAGTCCACATTAGCTTCTTTGTTCCGCAAAAGAGATTCTTTAGAAAATAACTTAAACTCATCTTTAGACAACAGGTTCTGGATTGATATTAAAAACACGAGCTCTCTCCGTGCTTCTAGATCGCAACTCTCCAACAAATTAATTCTTATCAGAAAATTCAACCAACTCAAACAGGAACAAACTCGCCAATCCAATATCAACTCACAAAATTTAAAAAATGTTGTGATTAACAAATCCTCTCACACACTTTCTCCTGCAGAACTTAGTGTGCTCTCAAAGGGCCTTAACTTCGTTCCTTCTCCGACCTTCATTCCTAAAGAACTCTTTCTTACGAAAGTTGAGAAGGCAGCTGGACAATTACCAAAACAAACTGCGAATCTACTTAGGATCGAAGCCATCTTTACCATTAACAACAGTCGTCGTCCTACAGATAATCTATCGCCGACAGAAAGGAAAGCAATACACCAACTTCGTAACAACAATGACATTATTATCCTACCTGCTGATAAAGGGAATGCAACTGTAATCTTAGACAAAGCTGACTACCGTTGTAAGATGAACAACTTGTTAAGTTCTAATACGTATTCTATGCTAGAAAGTGATCCCACAAGAGAACTTCATAACCGTACAAACAATCTTCTGAAATCAACTTCTGAACTTCCTAGACATACAAGACTATCTCTCCGCTCTCTCCATCCCCTCATTCCTCGGTTGTACGGCTTGCCTAAGATCCATAAGGTTGACACCCCTTTAAGACCTATTGTGGAAGGGATTGACTCACCTACATACAATCTGTCTAAATATCTTGCAGCTTCTTTAAAACATTTAGTTGGCAATTCTTCTTCCTTCATCAAAAACTCTGAAGATTTCATCTCAAAAATAAAAAATTTGAATCTTTTAGACTCGGACAGAATGGTGAGTTTTGACATCGTATCTTTGTTTACGAATGTTCCTACAGATGAAGTTCTGAGTCTTCTTAAGGACAAGGTTTCTAAAAAAGTGTTCACTCTTCTAACTCACTGCATCAATTCCGGCTATTTCTGCTACGAAGAGAAAATATACAAACAAGCTAGCGGTTTAGCTATGGGCAGCCCTCTATCTCCAGTCTTAGCTAATTTTTTTCTAGAAGATTTTGAAGAGAAAGCTATTTCCTCAGCTACTTTGAAACCTAAACTGTGGTTACGTTACATCGATGACGTCTTCCTTATTTGGGGACATAGTTTAGAGGAACTGCAAAACTTCCTAAACCATTTAAATAACCAACATCAAAACATTAAATTCACATCTGAACTAGAGGTTAACGGCGTTCTCCCCTTCTTGGATCTAAAGATCAGTAGATTTCCTGACTGTCTTAAATTTTCAATTTTTCGAAAAACCACCCACACTGATAGATATTTACATGGTTCTTCTCATCACTTCCCACCTCAGAAACTGGGCATCATCTCCACCCTCGCCCATCGAGCAAGATGTCTCATTTCCACAGAAGAAGACCTTCAAACAGAGCTTAACTTCCTGAAAAACACCTTCTTAAATAATGGATATTCGTCTCGTAACATCACTAAACGGTTGAGACCACGCCAACAACCTCGACAAGAAGATGACTCCAACCCTATCACTCATATACAGTTGCCTTTTATCAGCACTCTTACCCCAAAACTAGCTAAGATTCTGAAAAAATTCAACATAAAGACCGACTATACTACGCTGCCAAAACTTCGTTCTTTTCTGAGTCGACCAAAACCAAAACACAACCATCTGCATTTTCCTGGTGTTTATAAAGTTTTGTGCAACTGTGGTCGACCTTATTTTGGCCAGACAGACAAATCTGTTTCACTTCGTCTTGAGGAACATAGACGTGACATCTCCTACAGTAGAGCACGTGCGAGCGCCCTTTCCAGTCATGTCCTTTTCTCGGCAAACTCTAACCTTGAAGAACAGCCACATCAAGTTGAGTGGGAACGCACTACTAATTTATATATTTGCAAGGATGAATTCGAAAGAAGAATCATCGAATCAAAAGAAATAGTTCTGGACCCTTCACATTTAAATAATAATCTTAGCTACAATTTACCCGATTCCCATAGCGCAGTAATCCAGTACTGGCGCTCAAAAATTAGCTGTCGCACACATTCTACTCATGCCAACGGTAGCACGCGGTCACCTATTCAAATATGACTGTTATTATTCTGCTTTTTATTAAGCTGTAAAGTTCATTTTTTACCGTGTTATTTTATGTCTTATGTTTTTATTTCTCACCTGAAGAAGTCGGATCACCGATGAAACTAGTTGTGATGTATTAAAGGTTTTTGTTATACTTTCTCGGGTTCTAGTCAGTTAAATTTATTTTTATAAATGTATACATCCCGAGTAAATCCTAATTTCAACAATATATATATATATATATATATATATATATATATATATATATATATATATATATATATATATATATATATATATATATATATATATATATATATATATATTGTGTCTCTTCTATAGATATTTCCATGGCTGCTGTTCAGCAGAACTAGTATCCATTATGTGAACTTAGGCAATTGCTGCTCAACATCCATTTACAGTCAAATTGCATACTCACCAAACCTGCTAATCTTAGTCATCTTTCATTCCATTCCATCCACTTAGCTGTGGAACAGTTTTTCCCATGAAGCATTTCCAAAAGACTACAATTTCTAACTGTAAGAATATTCAGATTACTTGCTCATGATTTTGCCTCATGTGTATGAGTAATATAATAAAAATATACTTTTTATGCATTTTTTATACAAGTGTTATAGTTTTCATTATTTTTTTTTTACTTTCTCTTTATATACACTTTTACATTCCTGTAACAAAACTTGCATTCCCATGCCCATTGGTACATGTCTATATACCAGTTTCCCACAGGTCCCCTAACGGTATCGTTACTAGCTGAAGAGTAGAAAGCAAGCTCTGTAATGTCATTCCATTATAACTTCTTGTAATGGTCTTTTTGTGTGTGCGCGTTCACTTCAATGATGTGATGAGATAATCATCAAGAAATATATGTTTTACATTCAATGCTTTTTCTTTACATAATTTATGTACAGTAAGGTCATCCTAGTAAGAATGTGAATAGGAGAACACCTTTATATGAGTGTTATGATTATTTCTTTATCTTTTTTTAAATTTAAATATGGTGAAATGCTAAAACAATGTGCTATGCTTATTTTGATAAATGCAGAAATCCAGCAATAAAAAGAATTATCAGTAAGGATGCATACTGAAAGTCCAAGATTGTGTGACAGAACTATATTCATTGTCCCTAATAGGAAAACAATCTTATAAACATATCTGTAATCATAGCCACAAATGAGACTTTCAACTGCCTGATTTGTTAATAATAAAATTGATGTAGTACACGATGCACTGGTGCAATACTATACACCATATCATTCACAACTCCTCTAACACATTGCCTTTGTTAATCCTTCATGACCATAATCAAGTGACTTGGCTTTATTATGTATATATATATCTAACAATTTACTGTCACGTGCTGGAGGGTACTGTCTAAACTAGAAACGGTACCACATTACTCATCAGTGGGCAACATACAGTGCATTATAGATATAAATAATCCATAAGTGACTGCATAATTGGAAACTAACCACACTGACACAGTGTGGTTAGTTTCCAATATAAGGTTGATTTCAAAGGATATTTTGCAAATCTTTAACATTATGGCTGTTGATGTGCTAATACTCTGGAGCAGTATGCTATGTCTGTTTGTCTGTTTCTTGGGCTTTTGTGTAAAACTGATCTGATGAAAAAAACCTCATGTGGAAGGAAAAACATTGCTATTTAAGATATTGGTCTATATTCTCCTTCAGTATAAAGCCCTCATAGAGGTTCTTGAAATTATGGATTTGAACAAAGTTTTTTTAAATGGAATTGTTGTTACTGAACTGCAGAAGCTTGTAGAGCAATACGCCATTAAAGAATCCTTTTAACCCTTAAAGTGTACTTATGTTACCCGAAATCAATAAAAAGAAAATGACAGCAATTTTCAGTAGTTCATGAAATACTGAAAACTTTCCACGTGTGCAATGCCAAAAGATACTGAGAATATTTCTTATCTGAAACCAATAAATAATAGAATTAAAATCTGCTAGGGCCTTTTCAGTACATCGTAATCCAAATAGAAATGTAAACTACCAAATTATGAAATTTGTTAGTTTACACAACTTATGATTCCTTAGGTCAGTTTTTGTTACTATTTTTCTTTCCTGGTTTCCTTTAATTTTAAGTTGTAATGGTGGACAGGAATTTGAAGTTCAAAGGTCATATAGCAAACGTTTTAAATACAACTCAGAGAATAATTGCAATGTTGAAGTGAACCTTGACATGTAAGGATACGGAAGTCATTTGGCCTCTTTATAAGGCCTTGATAAAACTATACTTAGATTATTTTGTGCAGATTTAGTCTCCTGGGTTCCAAGAGGATAAAGAAGCTGTGGAAAGAGTACAAAAAAGAGTTACAAAGACTATATCTGGATTATGGAATTTATATTAAGAGAACAGTCTGTGAGTATGTGGATTACAGACTAGTTAACAGGAGAAAGAGGAGAAGTTTCATTATATGGAACAATGCTCCCTTATTCTCTCCTCACATAATGTAGGGAGAGAACAAGGGAGCATTGAGTGGAATAGTTTGCCTTTAAGGGTAGTGAGTGCATATAGGGTAAACGAATTTAAGAAGGTATGACAGTTGGTATGGGTGATTTATAGCCTCCCTCAAATCCTTGACTTCCTGAAGGCCTCAGATAACGGTAATAATATACAGTATATTGGTCTCGTATTAAAAACTATTTTCTTGTACCACATTACTCTCAAAAAATGAGTATTATATTTTAAACACTCTCTAACCAATAAAGCAATTCTAATCTATGTACAGGTAATCCCCATATAACACTCCATTCCTACAACACAGTTTCGCTCTAACATGGTTCGGGAATTGGGGAAAATTTGACATGATGAGAACTTTCAGGAGCAAGCACCATCTCATTCGATATTTTTCATTCGAGCGTATATGTCGTGTTAGATTTACGTACAGAATTTTAGAATTTATTAGAATTTTAAATTCATTTTGTTCGTGGAGTATTAAACATATTTTAAGACTAATGCTAATGTTCACCGTTTTCTTCTTTCTACTATATACATACATAGATTAAAAATTTTCGGGCATGTATTATTGAACCTTTTTTAAAGAAGCATTAAATATTTCTTTTTTGTGAATTAATTTGTATCTCTGAACAATGTCTGCCTTAAAAAAGTACTCCTTAAAAGACATTTCATCTCACTAGAATTAAAAATACAGATTTTGGATTGTCTTAAAAAGGGGGAAAAAGTATCATAAGTTTCAAAAACCTTGGATTTAAATGAAGCAACAATCTGGACCACACAGAAAAATGAACAGAAAATTAGAGTTTCCGTTGCTGCGGGTTATTCTATCTCTGCAAATATGACAGCTCGTCCCAGAGCACCAATACTTCAAATAATGGAAAAGCTCTTAGTATTTGGATCGATGACTGCTCAAAAAAAACAGATCCCACTGGACACCAATGTTATTAAACACAAAGCTTTAAAAATTTACAACCACTTAAAAGAAAATGGAGAATCTGCTATTAACCCCGACTTTGTTGCAAGCAAAATTTGGTTCAGCCGTTTTAGAAAACGCTTTTCATTACAAAACATAAAAATGCAAGGGGAAAGCACATCAGCTGATAATGAAGCGGCCAAAACTTATTCAAATGAATTGCAAAAAAAATGATTGAACTGGGTGGATATACAACACATCAGGTTTTTAATGCTGACGAGATGAGCCATTGGTGGGGAAAAAATGCCCAAGAGAACATTTATTTCAAAAAATGAAAAAGCTGCACCAGGTTTTAAAGCATCAAAAGACCATGTAACATTACTTTTATTATTATTGTTATTATTACGTGACACCTCCAGGGAGTCCAAAGACTCATCGAACCGCAACTACACCAATGGCATCCGCCACCACCATTAGTATTTTCACAGACAATCACAAACATCTATGTCCATGGCAAGGTTCAAACCTGCAGTCTTTTGGCTGGAGAGCAGATACTCTAACCACTCAGCCAACCAGGCCAGCAAACCCATGCTAGTTTATAAATCCCTCAATTCTTGTGCAATGAAAATCCCAAATAAGAGTGCTTTACCGATATACTGGACGGCAAATAAGAAAGTTTGGATAACTACTGATTTATTTAAAAAAATGGTTTCTAAAAACTGTTTTGTACCAAGTGTGGAAAACTACTTAAAGCAGAAAAATCTAGATTTTAAAGTTCTACTGATATTGGATAATGCACCCGGCCATCCGAAAAATTTATTAACTCATCCAAATGTCAAAATAATTTTCTTACCACCAAATACAAGTTCATTACTTCAACTGTTAGATCAGGGAATTATAGCAACATTTAAAACTAATTACATCAGGAAATCGTTACAAAGGGTTTTGAATAAAGTCGACAACGAATCTATCAAAGTCATGGAAACTTTTTACAATTTTGGACTGTATTAATCTCATAACTTCATCCATCAAAGAAATAAAACCAACAATGTTAAATGCCTGTTGGAAAAATATATGGCCAGAGTTAGTTCAAAGCAAAAATCTAATCGAACCAGCAGAAAACAGAATGAATGCAATAATAGAACTTTGCTAAGTCTCTAGGAGGGGAAGGTTTTGATGATATGAATGTCCAAGATATTCAAGAATTACTGGTGGAAGAAGAGACTGATGAAGCAAATTTGGTGGAAATGGCATCTGGGATAAACCAAATGAATTCAGAGGACGATAGCACAGATGGAAATGATGAAGTTAAACATTTTACCCTAAAAAGCATAAAGAAAGGCCTAGACTTAGCCGAACAATTGGAGTTATATTTTCTAAATGAAGATCCTTCCACTGAAAGAAGCACAAAATTTAAGAGAGAACTTCACAAGTGCTTAGCTCCATACAAAGAAATTTATAAAGATCTCTCAGCTAAAAGCAAACAATCAAAAATAACAGATTTTTTGGAAAAAAGTAGAGCATAGAACTCAAGATGCTGTTGAAGAAAGCTCAGAAGATGAAGATATTTTGCCAGAAAGAAAATGCCCTCGTTTAACACTTTCATTGCCAAGCTGAAAATTGGAATTTCGTGTGGTGGCCAATTTTTTTTTATTTTTTTTTATCTAGTTAGCGACGCCCACGCGATAACGCGTGTTTAGCAATGAACATGTTAATTGTGCTTGGTACTGATGACAAAGAAAACATTATGTAATAATCTTAATATGTAATACTTTTGATCAATTGTTGTTTTAATAAACATACATTTCTCTTAGTTATAAAAAGAAAGTAGAATGGTTTTTTTTAACTTCTGGAACCAAACCCTGTTTTTTGTACCAGGTCTTTGTTTCGTATAACATGAATTCGCATAACACGGCATTTTTAGGAACCTAACGACTGTGCTATACTGGGGTTATCTCTACTTAACAATTGGGGAGGAGGGATGAAAAGTTCTAATAAACATCCAGAACAAAAATGATATTGAAGCAACTGATATAACCACCAAAAAGAACCTATCTTAAAACCTTTCTTATATAGTGAAACCTGTGAAGTATCCATAGCTATAGAATAATAGATATGCCACAGTAAATAACTTTTTTATTATGTAAATTTTCATTTTATGTATCATAAGACATCATCAGTGCATTTATCAAATAACAATAGGGATTGAATTCAATAAACAGTAGCATGCATGCTGAAATTGGAATACCTTTACATATAAAATTGCATGTTCGTGGATTAAACTTAATGGGCTGAACTAAAAACTAATTGAATTAAATTAAAATATAACAGATAAATTTATTTAATACAATTGAGTATAAAATTTCCCAAAGTTTTGAAATAGTGAGACAGTCGTTCCGATTAAGATTAGGTCTATGAAGTAAGGCTTCAGCACTTTCTATGTAACAGATCCATATATAAACTTTCGTTTATATATGGATCTGTTACATAGATCCATATATAAACATGAATGTTTATATATGGATCTATGTAACAGATTAGCATTTTTCCCACTGGATTCTGTGGTTAGCATTTTCAATTCCATGTTGTGCAAGACCAGATTTGTGAGCTCTGATAACACGGTGTGATTAGCAAGAAGGATGTTGTATGTCAATTGATATACATCCAGCGAAAGCAAGATCATTTCCACTTCTGTCTACCGAAAACCAACTTTTTCAGGTTGTTATATCCACAATACGTCAACTCACCATCCATCTCAAAAATATGGCATCCTAAAATCTTTAGTATCCAGAGCACACAAGATTTGTTCTTCTGAAGAATCTCTAAAACAAGAATTGGAAATTGTCAAAGAAACAGTAAATGGATATAATCCAATAATAACCCAAAAACTAATTCATCACTCTCCAATAAATCAACCCAGACAAAAAGAACCCACAGGACTCCTGTATCATATATTAGAGGCATCTCTGAATGTAGCAAAAATTATGAAAAAATCAACTCATTGCTACCTATAAACCCATTAATCAAACTCACAACTTGCTACCTTCTCCAAAAGAAACTCTCACCAATTATGCTACCTGGCATATACAAAGTACCATGTTTGTGTAACTTGTCTTACTATGGACAACCAAGAAGACTTCTAAAGAAACGTATCTTTGAACATCAAGACCATATTGTCTTATCAAACTTCACAAATCTGGCCTTGCACAACATGGAATTGAAAATGCTAACTACAGGATCCAATGGCAAAATGCTAAGCTGCTACATAGATCCATATATATAAACATGAATGTTTATACATATATTATATAAAGAAAATACTTAAGCCTTACTTCATAGAACTAATCTTAATCGGAATGACTGTTTCACTGTTCTAAAAAACTTTGGAAAATTGTTTATCATCAATTGTATTAAAGAAATTTGTTATATTTTAATTTAATTAGTTTTAATAACTAAAACACTTTTTTTGAATGTTAGTCAAGTGGGTTTTAATTTATCGTCCTACATGTTTCGCCGATTTTTGCTATCGGCATCTTCAGGGAATACAATTGCTAAGTTATATGAAGGTAACAGACTAGGTTTTAACTGACAGTTCTAATTCATACAAAATTAGTATTGTGCGAGACAATGTGCGTCTCGGGAACATGATTTATTTGTTACAAGACATAATGTAATTTGTGTGAAAGTTCATTTCTTTGAAGTTTAGTGATCTGATTAAAGCTTTCTAAATTTCCTGTAGGATTAGTCCTTCATTCTTATTTAGGTTTCCTGTTGAACGGGCGACCGTAGCAGCCTCCTTGAAGGTTCTGGAATGGTAGTTCTCTTATCACACTCAATGAGATGGTTAGTAGAGGCAAAGTGGCAAGAAAGGCCTGAAATATCTTGTCTGTTGTTTCTGACGTAATTAACACCACAGGAGCAAGGTATATTATATACTCCAGAGTACTTGTAGAATGGATGAAGGTCTTTCGGTGATCTTAAAAATTTCTGAATAGTATTGACTGGCTTGAATGCTACTCTAATATTGTGTGGTTTTAGAAGGATAGCCAATTTTTTGGAAATACTGCTGACAAATGGAATAGTTATAGTACTGATGTATTGGGTGTTATCACGTTGTCTTTGTGGTATATCCGAAAAGAGGATATTGTTACAGAGTCTTTTAGGATAACCATTTAAGAATAGCTCTCTGGATATTGTAGTTAATTCTTTTTGTAAGTCATCTTGGTCTGTTGTGTAATGTATAGCTCTTTTCTTAAGCATATGGATAATGCTAAGTTTCTGGGATATATGATATGACGAGTTGAAATGGAGGTAACGTCCAGTATTCGTAGGTTTTCTATACACAGACAGGTTGATACTGTTATTGGTTTGTTTTTTTATTAGGATGTCTAGAAATGGAAGTTTTTCATCTTTTTCAATTTCTAATGTGAATTTGATGGTATGGTGGAAACTATTGATTTGGATGAGATAATCCATTAGTTCTTCTTTTGTATGATTCCAAACGATAAAGATGTCATCAACATATCTGTACCAAGTTTTCGGTTTTGGGGTAATTTGAGATAAGATTTTATCCTCTAGGTCTTTCATGAATAAGTCAGCAAAAGAAGGATAGAGGGGGAGGGGCTACCCATGGCTAATCCGGTAAGTTGTTTGTAGATTGTTTTTTGCCAAATGAAATAGTTCTTAAACAATGATTGAACAAAGTAGTGATGTTTCTTGGGAACAAGTTGTCTAAGATGTTGATGACTTCCACAACTGGAATGTTTGTAAACAGAGATGTAACGTCAAGGCTTGCTAGTATATCATCTTCAGATATAGGGATATTTTTTAATTTTTCAATAAAATGTTGTGAGTTTTTAATATAAGTATCTGAGTTGTGAATGTGTTGTAAAATCTTGACTAGATATTTAGACAGTTGGTAAGTAGGAGAATAGATTCCATCAACTATTGGACGTAATGGTATACCTTCTTTGTGTATTTTAGGAACGTCATACAATCTTGGAGTCAACGGGTGCATGGATTTTAGCTTTCTTATTAAGTCTATAGGCCAGTTAATCATTCCACGTAATAGTTCATTGGTGTAGTTGTGGTTTTTTTTGCGTAGGATCTGTACTGAGGACGTCATAGATAGAAGTGTCTGATAATAGAGTTTTAATTTTTTTCTTCATAATCTTTTGTATTTAAGATAACAGTATTGTTGCCTTTGTCAGCTTTAAGTATGATGATGATGTCTTTATTATTCCTTAATTTGAGTAGTGTTCTTCTTTCCATTTGGTTAGAGTTTGTGTTAGGAGATCTTGATGGAGCAGAAAGGATTATGCTGCTTTTTAGTCGTAAGTCATTAGCTATTGGGTGTGGTAGCAATGAGATGGCTTTTTCTAAGTTGCAGATGAACTCTATTTTAGGAATAGTAGTAGGTTTTAAAGCAAAATTGAATCTTTTTTGAGAATTGAGATCTCAGGTTTTGTTAAAATGTGTTTAGATAGGTTTATTATCACTTGGTTATCTGGTAGAGACGGTTTAGAGTTAATGTGATTATCATACAGCAAGTTGAATTTATCAATTTGTGTCTTTTTGCTGTAACTAAAGGTTTTGGCATAACTGTTGCTAATCATATTATCTAAAAGTTGCCAGGTCTCTACATCAAGGTTATTAGATGTCTGTGAACAAGTCACAGCACTGTGAGACTAATTGGCTGAGCAAGGTTCTCGTATGGCCAATTCTTTCACGGAGAAGGGCAAATGAAGTTCGGTGGTAAATAATATTAGCTTTTTTTTTTGTTTTAAAATATTGTTTGAGACAAAGAAATTTTGGGATAACGTTACTGTCTCGATATCTTTTCAGAAAAATCAGCTGGTTTAAACACCTAGCCTTTTTGCATTTTAAACCTTTAAGATTGCGTAATTTTCGTTTGTTGATCTCGTCGATCCTGTTCATAGTGATTTTCTTCCTTGACTATTTATATAATAACTAAAACACTTTTTTTGAATGTTAGTCAAGTGGGTTTTAATTTATCGTCGTACATGTTTCGCCGATTTTTGTTATCGGCATCTTCAGGGAATACAATTGGTAAGCTATATATGAAGGTTAGAATATAAGAATATAATTATTATTAAGAGACACCTCCAGGGAGCCAAGGATTCATTGAGAGAGGACACGTGATGCACGCACCAGTTATCATGCTTGTTCTCAATCCCTTTTTAACATATTTAACATATTAACTATATCATTTTCTATAAACATTAAGGATAAATCATTTAAATGAGTCTGCCCTAAACTATTTCTTAACTAATTTTTATTCTTTTTTAATACCGAAAAAAAAAAAAAAACGTTCGCCACTAGCAATGCTTATTGGCAAAGTCATGAAATTTTTGAAGATTATCTCCATGTTTTTTAGAGATATATTATCTTTTTGCTATGTAATTTTTGAGACCCCTCGAGAAGATGAGGCCTTAGGTGCGCGCGCCTAGTGCGCCTATTGGGTAATCCGAAACTGTATATATATATATATATATAAAAGCAGAACAAAGTTTTGCGCGTGAAATATATTCACGTCTGAGCTACTTGCATATAAATGCTAATGACTTCATATCACTTGCCTTAGTATGTATCCCGTAATGCAAAGCACACCTCCTTTCGGACGGTGTATAATGCAATGCATATTTGGAAGGGCCCGTTATGGCAACCCAGACCGGTTTCGACCTTTATTAATGTCTCTTCAGTGGGAGACAGACCGGGGAGAGATACCAATGCGCGCGCGCGCGGGTGTGTGTGCGTGTGCGCGCGTACATAAAAATTAGCTAACAGCTTTCATTCTCCTATCTAACTTTAGGAGACTGAGGGAACAGATTAGCTCCACCGGTAATAACCAAACAGAGATAACTGGCCTAAGACTAATTATATCACTAAATATACCACTAATTATACCATATTACTATATATATATTGTCACTAATTATACCATGCACCGGTGGAGAGATGCTGCCGACAAGTTCCGCCATCTGGTGGTTTCTTAATCCTAACACATGCTTTACTGTCTAAACACAATGTGGGTTCTATGGTTGAATTTCTTGAGTTTATAGGACGAAGAACCCGAGTTTTCAGGAGGGAAAAACTCGCTTGTCAGTGCTGGAGATCGACTAATTCGGTAATCGGTATATATATATATATATTTGCCTTCCAGCTTATTGTACCAAAGAATTTTTGCATTAATTTACAGTTTATCGTTTTTTGTTTGTCTTTTTTTCGTAACAATTATCAAAAGAACAACACTAACATTTAATTCTGGAAGATCAGTATATTTTAATACTATTAAAATTTATCTGCGTAACTCGAAATGGATTGCAGAATTAATTAAAGACTTCACACGTGTAAGGGAAAAATACACGAACTTGTCGTAAATGAGATAAAACCAAGAGGTTGGGTACATTATTTTTAATGACCACTGATAGAGTTACTGCTGCCATCGCACACTGCTCGAGAATTTCCGAGAAGATGCATTTGCATTCTAAATCAGTTATCGCTCGCACTCACAGTATTGTGTTTTGAGTGCCACGGGTTTCTTGGTCGTACTAATCACGAGTTTACATCAGTGACTATTGGTACACATTTGTTTGTATTCGAATGCGTTGGCTTGGATGTGAAAATAAGACACACAAAGTCATTTCATAATAAAAAGGATTAAGAATGTGTATACACGCGTAAACACACGAAATATTTGTAGTTCTTTTTGTCGTGTGATTAATATATTTTTTAAACCAATATTTTTTGGATAATATAGAAATTTGTATTTCTTAATAGTTATACGATTTACTATTTACAAAAAAAAACAAAAAACACCTCTATTATGACTTTTAAGTAATTGCGCAATTATGAATGACAAGTTAAATATTAGGAAATAAAAGATTTTTGTTCTTCAGTTTTGCATTGAACCTTCTTTTCAATTGTATATAAAGAATCACCTTCGTTACATGTCAGATTGCTTATGTTTGTAATGCATTATTTGTCCTATAATAAGTGTATTTAAATTCACTCCTGCTTTATTTTTGTTATTGTTAGGTGACTCCTCCCAGGAATCCTGGGACTTATACTTCTGCCTAGAAGGAAAAGTCCTCAGATTCCATTTGCACTTCTCTCCCACTGCCATTTGAGGGCAGCAAAGAAATCACTTTTCAAATTATTTCTGATTTTACGAAATCTAAATTTGACAGTCTTTTATTTCACCAATTTTACCCCTCTTCTGCTGTCTTTCCATGTTTTGTATTTCTTGTCTTTTACTTTCGGCAATATCTCATATTTTCTGCAATATTCAAAAAATATGAAGATAATTAAATAAAACAATTGTCGATTATACTTTTATAAAGCAAGCAACTAATTATAAAACCAATTTGCTCAGCAGAACTTCAAAATTTTATCAAGTTGCAATCTGCATTTTTCTTAGTCTGTGCAATGACGTCAGAACCACTGCTCTATTTCCCACCATCCCGACATGTTTCTTGACAAATCGCGATGTTCTCCAAAGGAACACATAATTAATTTATCCTAAACTTAGTTTCTTTTAGCCCGTAGTGATCAAATGGGCAGAAGCCCAAATCGCTATTGGTAGTCCACTCAAGTTCGACTGTTTATCAGTCTTATAAAGTTTTAGATGTAAGTCCAAAAAAACCTAAGATATCGCCCCTCCCATTCAAGAAACATGTTTCGGCACTTTTTGGTGCCTCATCAGGAGATGGCTAGGGAGGAGGGAACAGTCTTAATTAAATGTTCTTTTATTCAACTGGAAGTATTTAAATTATTTTTTTAGGAAAAAATTAGTATTAATATAATCTCCTAGCTTCATTAATGCTAAGTAAAGAGTTTTTCAAATTTTGTGAGTGAAACCTAGATTAATATGTTTACATTGATCTTCGTGATACTCGCCATCAGTTTTTAAAAATACGTTATAATTCGTGAAATAGTTGTTTTTTTATTCCACCAACAAAGAAAGCGAAAAAAAATATTATAAACGCTGTTTGAAGATAATATGCTCGTACAGATAGTTAAAAAAAAAAAAAAAAAAGTTAGAAGAGAAGAGTCACAAATTGATCGAATGTTAATTGGAATGCAGAGAAAACAAAGAACCAGATGAACGGAAGAACTCTCAGTCGACCATCTCCATGAAAGCAAAAAAAATATATAAATGAGGATATACAAATGTGTAGTAATAAGCAGTTTGCACGAGGAGATAACACGAACATTACGAAGAAAGTTTTAAAGAGCAGGCTTCATTTAAAACTAAATTCGAAGAAATGAGTTAAAAGAAAATGTCAGTGAATTAAACTCAGAAGAAAAGGATTAACCGCGAAGTGGGAGCGAGATCTCCGTCAGAAGTACCATCGATTATGAATTCTGTGTCATCCTGCATCCCCCAAAGCACCCAAAAGCTCAACCCCCAGTGTCCCTTGACACAGTCACTGTACAGGACAGTGAGTGTCACCTGTCACTGCAACCGCCCAAACGCTACACTAGTGCAGACATTGCACTAATGACACGCCACTGGTAAGGAACTAACGTTTACTTTGGCGGTGTGACGAATCAACACTCTAAAGGATAGGATGGTCTATCACCTCACTTCGAAGACGGTACTCAACTCCTGCCCTTTCCAATAAAAAGAACATACCAGAAACAGCAAAAAAAAAAAAAAAAAAAAAAAAAGATGACCCTTATCCAGTGTTTGAAATAAACCTATTTTACATCCAATGAATACAGAAAAAAAGTGGGTTAACCCCGAAGTGGGAGCGAGATCTCCTCCAGAAGTGCCATCGATTATGGATATCATCCTGCATCCCCCAAAGCACCCAAAAGCTCAACCCCCCAGTGTCCCTTGACACTGTCACTGTACAGGACAGTGAGTGTCACCTTTCACTATAACCGCCCAAACGCTACACTAGTGCAGACATTGCACTAATGACACGCCACTGGTAAGGAACTAGCGTTTACTTTGGCGGTGTGACGAATCAACACTCTAAAGGATAGGATGGTCTTCCACCTCACTTCGAAGACGGTACTCAACTCCTGCCCTTCCCAATAAAAACAACATTCCAGAAACAGCAAAAAAGATGAGTGTTATCCAATTTATCAAATAAACCTATTCTGATTCCAATGAATACACAAGAAATTGGATACACTACGAATTCTACACGGTACCGAACTTACTCAACTTCGTTAAAAATATTTTCAAGAAATGAAAAATAAAGATTTGACTTAATCAAAGTACCAACTAAATTGGTACGAAATCTAGTAAAGACAGAAGTGGATTGGCAAGAAATCTGAAAGATATTTCCGTTAGTTTAGCGTTCATTAAGGTTAGATCTGCATTTTCGAATGCGACATACTCTAGCAGTGTATGATCATGATCAGAAAAAAAGAAAGAACGATATCCAATGTTACCAAAAGAGAAAAAAATTCTATTCATTAAATAGAAGATATTCCTTTGTCAATGTTGTCATTATAAATATGACGTGATGTAATGTCCGCATCTAAGATGAAAACCTCATGGAAATAGCTTTTCAGAGTAAAGGTTACAAAACTGGTTCTGGTTTTAACAAAAGTTCTTTTGCTCCAGAAACTGAAAATGTACTCTAACATGAAAGCAGTCTGTACAATTGTGGTATTCTTTCCCATCCTAAATGAAAAATTAATTTAAAATTTAACTCCCGGATTATCTAAATATATTAGAGTTATCTCTTGGTTTAAAAGTTTATTCATTCAAGTTAAAACTATAGAAGGCGCGTAAAGAAATCTTAAATTGACGTGAATGAAAACTTCAAAGCTGAATCTATCTCTCTCCTCCTCCTTTCCATGATGATAGCTTCATTTTGATAAAAATAAACTAATTTGTACGTTAACTATTAATATAGGTAGAGTACAATGTCAAAATACATTAGCCCTACCGGTCTTAATGTATGGAAGCGAAATCTGGACAATAAAACAAAAAGACAAAGATTAACAACAGCAGAAATGAAGTTTATGAGAAAAACTGCAAAGTATACCCTATTTGATCACAAAAGAAACGAAGATATTATGAAAGAATTAAACCAAGAACCAGTAATAGAAAAAAATATATATATATAAACATAAATGGATGGCACACGTTCAAAGAATGAAAACAGAAAGATTACCAAAACAAGCCTTAAAGTACAAGCCATTAGGAAAAAGAAAACCAGAGCGTCCTCTTAAACGATTCAACGATGACTTCTAAGGCCGGAACAGACCATTCTAGGCCTAAATCCTTGATGCGTATGATGATGATGACAATGTCAAAATCTATTTAGATTAATACTGCTTGGAGATTTATGTCTTATGGATACTAATAAAATCAGTTAAGGAATCTGATTGAATCATGTGGTTTCAGGAAATTGACAACGTTAACTAAATAATAATTGAATACAAACTGAATTATCACTTCCTATGTTTCGCCATAATTAAAATGTCATCTTCAAGGATTAATGCACTGGTATCACCCATATAGCACACTTCGGTAACAGAAATGGGAGAAATACAAGCAGGCCTAAAATTCTACAACTACATCAATGTAGTTAGAGGACTTCAGTTATAGTTATTGGAACACTCCACTTCGATCGATTTTTCTTGGCCATCCGGCTAAATATCTGTAGTCTTCTCTTCCTCCCCACTCTACTTAGAAGACAAAAACAAGTCACCATCTACAGAAACTCCCTCCCCCACACACACACAGATAAATACATTAATCAACAGTCGTATCACCCCCACTAACTCCGGGATCATTAACTCAACCACACAAAACACATTTTTTTCGCCAATGGCAACACCCCCCCCCCCATTGGAAAAAAAAAAGCACTGTCATCCAGTACCCACACTTCCTTCCGCCAGGCCAAACATAGATTATAGCAAATCTGTCTCCATTGCTGTATTCGTGGCCTCTCAAGAAAGGTGGCAAAGATCTTAAAAAAAAACATAAACATGTCAATTTCCTGAAATAATATCACACGTGATAATCAGTGTTTAAGTCTTGATGCGACCTACATGTGACACTTGTAATAATGACAGAGGTTAGGAACAGAAAATGGCAACTGTGTCTTGTAGTATTGTCATACTTATAACTAATTTAAATTAACTATTCAGTACATTATTTAGTGTTTATTCATATAACCTGCGTTATGACTTAAATCATTGTTACGAACAGAGCAGGAATGTTAAAATTAGCATTTAATACTAATATAAATATTTAATTATGATATACTAGTATACTAGTAACTAATTAGGATTAATTATATTTAATAATTATTACATAGAATATGAAATTAGTAAAGACTAATTACTAATTATATTTCCAGAAACCTACTCACTTCATGACGTATTTTTATATGTATTGAATAGTAAGATAACGCCAAAAACGTTCTTCTCCTTTTGATGTCCAGCGTTTGTTTAACTGTGTATATTGGAAACGAAGGTGTGTTACTGATGGTCAACAATGCCACATGGAACAATATACTCATTTTTATTGGAAAGTTTAAAGAAACAACTGACTTGCTTTCTAACAATACCTTTCCTATGTAATAATTAGTGATTATTGTTAAAGATGTCTAATGGACGAAATATTGTTTTCGAAAACAGCTACACCATTTCAAATATTATTTTTACCTCACCACCACCTATTTCTCAATACGCACACACAATATGTTTTCATTTGAACATTCGTTTCGTCTTTTTATCAGAACATCGGCTAAAATCCCATAATCATATTTTTACATATTGGTACGGTTAGTGCAAGTATTATGTTGAAATAATACTTGTACTAACTGTAAAAATATAATAAGAAGGGTATTTTATTTATTTACTTTTAATTTGGAAAGGTGCCATAGTCATTACTGCTATCAGAGGCAAGAGCCTCATCTAATACCTAATGAGTCAAGCACAACAGTCAGGATGTGATGCTATTATAAAAGAGGTTTTTACTGAGCCACTCAAATGTAGAATGATTAAGCATGCCGACAATCCTCTTTGGTTGGAAAGATCTATGTACGAATCTCGCCTAGCATGCGAATATCTTTTAATCTGTTCTAAGGGTTCTTCGAGACGCTGGATTTTTCACTTGTAAAACAGACAATTAAACAGAAGTCTGACAAACAGGGCAGACCTACTGCAATTCGTTTTAAAAATAACAATTGTTGATTTGAAAAAATGTAGAGCTGAAATAAGACTATAGTTAATTTACTTACATAGCAAAAATTAAACGTGTTTTAACTGTCTTAAATATGTATATATTCGGTTGATTAAGTATTTTTTATTTAATTAAATTTCAATTTTAATTTTTTTTTTAAATTTCAATTTTATATTTAATGCACCGATAACAATTGGGACGATTTTGGAGTGATTTAGAAAAAGCCAGTCAACTTCGATTGCCAGATATTGATATTTAGGGATTTTTCTAATTCTTTTTTTGTTGATGTTGTTATCGTTGGATAACGCAAAGTCAATAATCCAGACTTGTCGATGTTCGAGAATTGTGATGTGAGGTCTATTGTATTTGAAATACCGATCACTTTTTATTCGAAAGTCCCAGAGAATTTTCCAGAGAAGTCCCAGAGAGTATGAAAATCATTTTTGTGCATACATGTCAATGAATTATTTTGGCCACTTGATCATGGCGGTATTTATAGTCAGTTGGAGCTATTTTGCTGCAGGCTCTGATTAGATGTTTGATAGTCTCATCTTTCTGATTGCATAATCTGCATTTGCTGTTATTATCGATGTTAAAAATGTTTGTTTTCATTGCATCAGCTTGCAATGCCTGTTCTTGAGCTGCTGGAATAAATGCTTCTGTTTCTTTTTTAATGTATCGGTGTTATAACCATTGCCATTCTTGTTCACGGCAATTTTTCCTCTGTATTGCGAAGAAATTGGCCATGCAAGGGTTTATTTTTCCAGCGCACATATCGGATATTTTGTTGTTCCTTTTTGTAATCGGATTTGTTTCCTGTTGCTTTTAGGTCCTCCTGTGTAAGTGCTTGAAACATTTGATCAGTGCTATTGTCTTTGTATTCTTTGAAACTAATTTCTTCTTCTTCCACAGTCTGTTTCATTTGCAGAAGATCCATTCCACCTCTCCATCTCGTTCTCGGTAGACAGTCGGTCAACATCACTTCAACAAAATGGATTTTGAATACCGATGGCCGACGAATGATTTCCATCTAAGCAGCATCGTTCGTATTTTGATTCCTTGATATCGAATATTTTAAGAAAATACACTGAAAAACTTGCGAAATTTAATCGTTTTTGATTTTGTTTTGATTAGGTATGTTGTATAGCACTGATGAACATGTAATTTGTTTAATTCAATCCATCTCTCCTTTGCTAGAAGTTTGGAATTCAAGACCCAAATCTGCAACTCACCTGTCCATGACTCAATATAAATCTTTCATCTATGAAGCGTAAATCCTTCCGTTTATCTACCTTGATATCTTTGCCTATCAGCATCTCTGCTGATAGGTTAGATTTTAGAGAAGTTGATAAGAACTCCCAAATGAAAGGCAGTTGCATAATCCAGAGAACAAGGAATATAAACAAGACTGGTGGCCAAAACCTAAAGAACAACACTATTTCTGAAGAATAGAACCGCAAATTCAGACAAATCAGTTTGTGGCAATTTGTATAACTGAGAGTTTCAAGTAGAAATCGGGTACACATTCGAATCGCGCGAAAGGGATCACGTGTTAGCATTCAACAGAATAAAAGGCAAAAGATTGCGTGTCTTCGAAGAAAACTCTTTTTGTGAAGGAAACTTGGATCTCTTAATATCTCAAAGACATCATCTGCATGATGATGTCTTTAGAGCAGTGGTTCTTAACCTTTTTGAGACTGCGGCCTAGTAAATTCTTTATTTTTATGACACACGCCCAGTCCCAACAAATTTCCTCGTAAATACTTTTCCAATTTTTTAAAAGTTCATACATTAAACTTAAATAAGTATTAATAATTAATTATTGCATAATCATAGAGTATTAGTACACTTAAGTATATGGTGTGGCATGTTGACAAATATAAAATTACATTTAAATCACTTATCAATCACTGGACTAATGTTGCATATTTTAGTTTCACCAGGCCAACATCATCAAATTAATTTGTGCCGATTTTCCTTGAAATATCCCATTCTCATTAAAAAAGTTATGCTATTCAGTGTAAATGCCTACAATTATCAAAAAAAAAAAAAAATCAGCTAACGCCATTTTATTCCCGTATACGGGAGTAGGCGAGGCCATTTAGCCCTAACTTTTGGAGACTGAGTGGGCGGTTCAATCTCCACTGGTACCCAATCAGAGACAGATGGCCCAAGGCTATCACTAATTAAGCGGTACTCAGTGAAGAGAGACGGCTCAAATGTGCCGCCATTCTCGTGGTCCCTAACCCTAACACAATATATTTAATGTCTGAAATAATGTGGGTTCTACGGTCGATTTTCTTGAGTTTACAGGACGAAAAACCCGAGTTTCCGGGAGGATAAACCTGCTTGCCCATGCCAGAGATCGACTAACTCGGGAACCGGTCGAAAAAAGGCTTAGAAAAATTTCCTCTAGTCGCCGACTAGACTCGAAACCAAGTCTTCCTTCGTGCGGCCAAGCGCCGTGGTTGGAAACGCCACATCCACTGAGCTACACAGGCTCTCTACAACAATTACTGAATTATTAAACTGATTTTAGTGATGTGTGACTTTTTTTCTTGACTACTTGTATTAGAAACTATAGCAAAAATCGGTGAAACTAGTCGGATAATAAATATTACTCACTTGATTCAGCGATTATTGCTATCGGCATCTTCAGGGAATGCAATTGGTAAGCGATATGAAGGTAACAGACTAGGTTTTAACTGACAGTTCTAATTCATAAAAAATTAGTATTGTGCGAGACAATGTGCTTGTCTCGGGAACATGATTTATTTGTTACGAGACATAATGTAATTGGTATGAAAGTTCATTTCTTTGATGTTTAGTGATCTGATTAAAGCTTTCCGAATTTCCGGTAGGATTAGACCTTCATTCTTATTTAGGTTTCCTGTTTTACGGGCGACCGTAGCAGCCTCCTTGAAGGTTCTGGAATGGTAGTTCTCTTCTATATAGGGCATATGACTCTTATTCCACTCTACAAGAAATTTGGAAAGCTTTAATCAGATCACTAAACATCAAAGAAATGAACTTTCACGCAAATTACATTGTCTCATAACAAATAAATCATGCTCCCGAGACACGCGCATTGTCTTGCACAATACTAATTTTTTATGAATTAGAATTGTCAGTTAAAACCTAGTCTGTCGATGACGACCTCAGTACAGATCCTACGCAAAAAAACAATAACGATACCAATTAACTATTACGTGGAATGATTAACTGGCCTATAGACTTAATAAGAAAGCTAAAATCCATGCACCCATTGACTCCAAGATTGTATGTTCCTAAAATACATAAAGAAGGTATACCATTATGTCCAATAGTTGATGGAATCTATTCTCCTACTTACCAACTGTCTAAATATCTAGCCAAGATTTTACAACACATTCACAACTCAGATACTTATTTAAAAACTCAACATTTTATTGAAAAATTAAAAAATATCCCTATATCTGAAGATGATATACTAGCAAGCCTTGACGTCACATCTCTCTTTACAAACATTCCAGTTGTGGAAGTCATCAACATCTTAGACAACTTGTTCCCAAGAAACATCACTACTTTGTTCAATCATTGTTTAACTTTGAACTAATTCATTTGGCAAAAAACAGTCTACAAACAACTTATCGGATTAATCATGGGTAGCCCCCACCTTCTTTCCTTCTTTTGCTGACTTATTCATGACCTAGAGGATAAAATCTTATCTCAAATTACCCCAAAACCGAAAACTTGGTACAGATATGTTGATGACATTTTTATCATTTGGAATCCCCCCCCCCCACCCCCCCCCCCCCCCACCCCCCCCCCCCCCCACCCCCCCCCCCCCCCACCCCCCCCCCCCCCCACCCCCCCCCCCCCCCACCCCCCCCCCCCCCCACCCCCCCCCCCCCCCACCCCCCCCCCCCCCCACCCCCCCCCCCCCCCACCCCCCCCCCCCCCCACCCCCCCCCCCCCCCACCCCCCCCCCCCCCCACCCCCCCCCCCCCCCACCCCCCCCCCCCCCCACCCCCCCCCCCCCCCACCCCCCCCCCCCCCCACCCCCCCCCCCCCCCACCCCCCCCCCCCCCCACCCCCCCCCCCCCCCACCCCCCCCCCCCCCCACCCCCCCCCCCCCCCACCCCCCCCCCCCCCCACCCCCCCCCCCCCCCACCCCCCCCCCCCCCCACCCCCCCCCCCCCCCACCCCCCCCCCCCCCCACCCCCCCCCCCCCCCACCCCCCCCCCCCCCCACCCCCCCCCCCCCCCACCCCCCCCCCCCCCCACCCCCCCCAAGTTCTGCAGTAATTTGCTTGTTTAGTTGTAATCAGAAGTCTGTAATTGATCCTTAAACTTTCTGTCATTTGTATTTTTCAAACTCCTCTCATATTTCTATATGTCTTTCTCCGTTTTGATTTTTCTTGTCTTTCCCAGTTTCCCACCACTCGATTGTTTTGATGTCTCAAAAATAACTTTGAAAAATTGTTAAATGAGATAAGCAGACATAATGGCAGGAGAAATAAAGAGTACATGTCATCTTGAGTACAATCATAGTCATGTGCAATCTTGAGTACATGTCAATACTTAAAGTAGCCAAAGCTGTCAGAAACGTGAAATGTGGAAAAGCAGCTGGAGTAGGTGATATTCTACCAGAAATGCTCAAATATTGGGAAGGGAGAGTGGAAATGTCAGTTTTTAGTGTTACGTAAGGTATACACTGATAGTACAGAAGAGATCTAGTCAAAACACAGTTTTGAGATGGGTGGAGTAGAGTTCTCATACTTCCATCTGTCTGTGAAAGAGGAAAATAAAATTGCATGTAAAAATTAGTGTTCCTACATGAGTGTTCCAGGTAAGATTTATGCAGTCATACTCGAGAAGAGGCTAGGAAAACTTGTGGAAGAGCAGCTTTGGAAAGAAGCTGGGTTAAGACCTACAGTGCCAAGAGGAAAGCTGTTCTGAACACTGTAGTTATATCATCTGAATAGGGAATTATACAGAGCAGTATATATTTTGTATTTAAGTTGTAAGTCAGCAGTTAAATCTGAAGTGATACAGCAAGATGGTTTGATGTAAGACAAGAATGTCTGCTGTCTCGACTGTTATTTTCTATATGGATCACATTTTGAAGGAAACTAGCATTAAACCTGATATCAAAATTGGAGTAAACAAGTAAAGTAAATGTTATATTCCTAAATAAATTGAGTAGAAGTCTTCAGGACTCTTGAACCAAATTGAAACATTCAGCAAATTTTGAATGAAATCAGTTAAAGACAATGGTTATGAAAATAGGCAGGAAATGTTAGTGAAAAATGAAGATAATATAAAGAAGCAGCATTATTTGCATTCCAGAATAAATGTGCCAAGTATCAGCTGTTTTACTTGTTCTGTAGGCTTTCCAGTGAGAATGTTCACTTGAAGGCCTTATAGAACAAGTAAAACATTTCAACTATTCAGGCACAGTTTTTATTTAAGGTGATAAATTAAATTTGAAAATAGATAACAGCATAAGCAAAGCTCTTATCTTAAGGTGTCAACTGAATAAATCTATAAGTCCATTTACAAATCAGTAAAGTAGCTATATACAAAACAGTGTTCAAACCAATTTTGCCTTATAGAGAGCTGTGTTGGAAATAAAACAGTTGATAAAAGACTAGAAAAACCACTGATATAAGAGTTTTGAAGAAAAATATAGGAGGGTGAACAGATTTCAACTCCTGGATTGTTAGCATTCACCAAATGTAGGAGCAGAGCTAATCTCAGGTGGTATTGTCACATAAACCGAATGGGAATCTAAAAGTTAACAAAACAGCTGCTCGATGCCAGGATGAGAGGAAAAAGACCTAGAGAAGACAAGATCTCAGTGCAGTACTGCAGTTACAAAAGTGCCCTTGAATGCTACTTTGATAATATACTTTATTCAATTCTAACTGCTGACTTACAAGTCAAATAAAGACTAAGTATTGCTTGATATACTGTCCTACTGACACCATATAACTGTAGTTGAATAGCTTCTCTCTTGGCACCTTGTCATATGCCTTTTAAGGATCGGCAAAACTTAAATACAGATCTTTGTTATATTCCCATGATTTTTTAACTATTTGTCGTAAAGTAAAGATCTCATCCTGATAGCCTCTATTTGGCCTGAATCCAGCTTGTTCTTCACCAAGCTTTTCTACCACAATTCTTCTCAACCATTTCTCAAGTATACTGGCATAAATCTTACCAGGAACACTCAGTAGGGAAATGCCTCTGTAATTCTCACATTCAGTTTTATTTCCTTTTTTATATATGGGTACTATGAGAGCTCTACTCCAATTATTGGGAATTTGCCCTCTGGGATGGCCTTCTGAACAATGCAGTGCAGTCACTGTAAGACTTTTATACCACCATACTTTCAGCATTTCTGGTTGAATATCATCTACTCCTGCTGCCTTTTCAAACCTTTGATGGCTTTTTCTACTTCACGTATGAATATGTATTCCTGACTGTATGCCTGTTGAGGGTTTTTTTTACCAGTGTGCTATCACTGCTTATTTCATGTAGCAATTTTTCGAAGTAATTACTCCATACTTCAAGGATATCTTTTTCTCCCATTTTCATGTCACCTTTATCATCTCTAACTCCTTTTAGAGCACTCTTTCCTCAATTTCTAAGCTTCTTCAACAACCTCCAGAATATTTTGCCACTTTCTTGATATTTATTTTTAATGTTCTTGCCAAAGTCCTCCCATGACTTTTGTTTAGCTAGTTTTACACACTGTTTAGCTTTCTTACATTTGTCTCTGTATTCACTAAGAGCACAAGCTGACTTATTTGCCAGGAACTTTTGATATGCTTTCTTCTTTTCCTTCACTGCCGTTTGAACTGCCTGTGTCCACCATCGAGTTCTAATTTTTCTATCCTTGCAGTCAACTTCACCACATGTCTCTCTGGCTGAATCAATCAGGGTTTTCTTCGAGACTTGCCACTAAATCTCCAAGGTTTGGTTCCTGTTCTCAAACTCTTTCATTTTTTCTTCAATCATGTTTGTGTATTTTAGTCTACAGTTCACATCCGAGAGCTGCTCAACTTTTATTCACTTTAAAACTTTCTTACATATTATTCTTTTTAATATGAAATTCAATTTTATCCTACTCAAGACTAAATAGTGATCACTTCCAATTTCAAATCCTCTGTACACACCAGTGTCCTGCACCAGGAAAAAAGCATCATTATCAACAAAAACATAGTCAACAAGACTTTTCGTATTCCTTGCCTCTTCTCTCCATTTGAATTTGTGCACATTTTTATGTTGGAACATTGTGTTTTAACAACCATTCCATGTCCAGAGCAGAAATCCAAAATGTATTTGCCATTATTATTAACTTTGCTCTTTTCTCCAAATTTTCCCAAAATATTTTTGTATATCTGACAATCATTTCCTACTCTGCTATTTAGATCCCCAACAAGGACTAATTTTTCCTTAAAAATTTCCTTAAAAAAATTCCTCACTTCAACCTTAGTAGAACCATCTTGGGACCATAGGCACAAATAAGTCTCATTGTCCAGTTCCCCATTCTGATATTTGCCCAAATCACTCTACTTGAGACTGCCTGCTATTCAAGAAGATTGGCCTCGTATTTTGTGTTGAATACTATGGCTACTCCTTCTTTTCCTTGATGGTCATTGTCTGAATATAACATTTTGTATTTGTTACTCAGAAAGATGTCACCAGATTTTGTCTTTTTTTGTTTCAGTTACCCCTATTATGTTGATCTGGTACTTATCTAATTCCTCAGCTAGCTCTATTTCTTTGCCATTCAGGCATCTTATGTTGATATTACTGAAATTTAACTCTGGTGAATGTTGAGTTGGGGTGTGTTTTAAGATTTGTTCCAGTAGCTGACTTTTCGCTGTTCACCCTGGTTCCCTGGCAAAAAAAATGGTGGTCTTGTTTAACCGGATGATGCCCTAGCCAGCATTAACTTTTTCATGTTGCAACATCATTTTGTATTTTGGTTTGAGCCAATAAAAATACAATTTGGTCGGCTAAATCCCAAATTGCCAGCCGATCCTCGTTCATTCAGTACCAGGTTGATATTCAACATGGTGCGCCACGAGAAGATGAGGATTGGACATTAGGTCAGAAGCCCTGGCCGGTTCTTCGCATTCCTTTAAAGGCTATGTGGAGATCTCCTTTCAGTTATATAGCTTTGACCCTTAAGCATCCCACATTTCCTATTGCATCCTTAATTTTTTCTTTAGTCACATCGTTTTTCAACTCTTTCTTTTCAAGACCTTTTCGTGGATCTCTTCCTTTCATATAACTTTTCTTATTTTATAGGAGTTACCTATTTTAGACCTTCCTGTTAATCTTCTTGAATATATGTTTTTAAATTATATTGTCTGCAGTATTTTTGATCTGAAATCTGAAAACACACCCTAACTCAACATCACCAGAGTTAAAAATCGGTACTATCAGCATAAGAAGCCTAAATGGCAAAGAAATGGAGCTAGCTAGGGAATTAGATAAGTATCAGATCTACATAATAGGAGTGACAGAAAAACAAAAAAGACAAGAACTGGTGAGATCTTTTTGAGCAATAAATACAAAATGTAATATTCAGGCAATGACAATCAAGGAAAAGAAGGAGTAGCCATAGTATTCAACACTAAATACGAAGCTAATCTTCTTGAATGGTAAGCAGTGTCAAGTAGAGTGATGTGGGCAAATATCAGAATGGGGAACTGGACAATGAAACTTATTTGTGCCTATGGTCCAACAGAAGGTTCTACTAAGGTAGAGGTAGAAGTGGAAGAATTTTTTGAGTCTTTAGAGAAAGCATCTGACACAATGAAAAAGGAAAAGTTGGTCCTTGTTGGGGATCTAAATAGCAGCGTAGGAAATGATTATCAGACATACAAAAATATTTTGGGAAAATTTGCTCAGGACATGGACTGGTTATTACTAACACCATGTTCCAACATAAAAATGTGCACAAATTCACATGGAGAGAAGAGGCAAGGAATAAGAAAAGTCTCATTGACTATGTTATTGTAGATAATGATGTTTTCTCCCTGGTGCAGGACACCAGAGCGTACAGAGAATTTGAAATTGGGAGTGATCACTATTTAGTCTTGAGCAGGATAAAATTGAATTTCATATTGAAAAGAATAACATGTAAGAAAGTTTTAAAGCGTATAAAAGTTGAGCAGCTCTCAGATGTGAACTGTAGACTAAAATACAAAAAGATTATTGAAGAAAAAAATGAAAGAGTTTGAGAACAGGAACCAAACCTTTGAGATTCAGCAGCAAGCCTTGGAAAAAACCCTGATTGATTCAGCCAGAGAGGCATGTGGTGAGGTTGTCTGTAAGGATGGAAAATCAGAACTTCATGGTGGACAAGGACGTTAAAGAGGCAGTGAAAGAAAGGAAGAAAGCATATCAAACATTCTTGGCAAATAAATCAGCTTGTGCTCTTAGAGAATACAGAGACAAATGTAAGAAAGCTAAATACTTTGTAAAACTAGTTAAACAAAAGTCATGGGAGGAGTTTGGCAAGAACATTAAAAATAAATATCAAGAAAGTGACAAAATATTTTGGAGATTATTGAAGAAGCTTAGAAATGAAGGAAAGAGTGCTATAAAAGGAGTTAGAGATGATAAAATTGACATGAAAACCGGAGAAAAAGATATCCTTAAGGTATGGAGTAATTATTTCGAAAAATTTCTAAATGAAACAAGCAGTGATAGTACAGTGATAAAAAAAAAACACTCAACAAGCATAATGTCATGAATACATATCCAAACTTAAGGAAGAAAAAGCCACGAATGGCTTGAAATGTGGCAGCATTTCAATTGAAAAGGCAGCAGGAGTAGATGATATTCGACCAGAAATGCTGAAGTATGGTGGTATAAAAGTCTTACAGTGACTGCACTGCATAGTTCAGAAGGCCTGGACAGAGGGACAAATTCCCGATGATTGGAGTAGAGCTCTCATAGTACCCATACGTAAAAAGGGAAATAAAACTGAATTACAGTTTTATTTCCCTAGTGAGAATTACAGAGTATTTCCCTACTGAGTGTTCCTGGTAAGATTTATGCCAGTATACTTGAGAAACGGTTGAGAAGAATTGTGGAAGAAAAGCTTGGTGAAGAACAAGCTGGATTCAGGCAAAATAGAGGCTGTCAGGATCACACTTTATAAGAAATAGTGGAGAAATCATGGGAATATAACAAAGATCTGTATTTAAGTTTTGTCGATCTGGAAAAGGCATATGATAAGGTGCCAAGAGAGAAGCTATTCAATATGCTACAGTTATATGGTGTCAATGGGGCATTATATCAAGCAATACATAATCTGTATTTGAGTTGTAAGTCAGCAGTTAGAATTGAAGGAAGTACTGGAAGATGGTTTAATGTTAAATCTTGTGTGAGACATGGATGTACATTATCCCCTCTGTTATTCATTATCTATATGGATCACATTATGAAGGAAAGTGGTATTAAATATGATATCAGAATTGGAGATGTTAATGTCAGCTCTTTGCTGTATGCAGACGATGTTATACTTTTAAATAAATCCACTGCAAGTCTGCAAGATTCTCTGACTATATTGAATAACTGTTGTAATAAATATAGTATGAGGGTCAGAAATAAAATTACAAAGACAATGAAAATAGGTAGAGTCGTTGAAAATGTCAGCTGTGTTTTGAATGGGGAACATGTGGAACAAGTAAAATATTTCAGCTACTTAGGCACGATTTTTAGTGAAGATGGTAAATTATATATTGAAATAGACAACAGAATCAACAAAGCTGGTATGGTAGGAAGTCAGTTAAATAAATTCATATGGAATAAAAGAGAAATTAGTCCCAACACTAAATTAGTTGTATACTAGACAGTGTTCAAACCAATATTAACTTATGGATCTGAGAAATGTGTCAGGAGTAAAACGACCAAAGACTAGAAACCATAGATATGAAAGTCTAGAAAGATCAGAGGTGTGAACAGATGGTATCAATGGCAATATCATATTAAAAACAAGATATTAGGAAAGAACTTGACATTGTTAGCATCCAGGAATTAGTTAGCAGAGCTAATCTCATGTGGTATTGTCACTTAAACAGAATGGGAGAGGAAAGATTAGCAAAACAAGTGTTCTTTGCCAGGTTGGCAGGAAAACGACCCAGAGGAAGACCAGATATAGGTGGATTGATATGGCACAATGTTGATAGGGCAGCCACTGTAAGACTTTTATACCACCATACTTCAGCATTTCTGGTCAAATATTATCTACTCCTGCTGCCATTCCACATTTCAAGCCATTCATGGCTTTTTCTTCTTCAAGTATGGATATGTATTCCTAACATTATGCCTGTTGAGTGTTTTTTTTTTTTTTTTTTTTTTTTTTTTATCACTGTACTATCACTACTTGTTTCATTTAGAAATTTTTCGAAATAATTACTCCATACCTTAAGGATATCTTTTTCTCTGGCTTTCTTATTCCTTGCCTCTTCTCTCCATGTGAATTTGTGTGCATTTTTATGTTGGAACATGGTGTTAGTAATAACCAGTCCATGTCCTGAGCAAATTTTCCCAAAATATTTTTGTATGTCTGACAATCATTTCCTACTCTGCTATTTAGATTCCCAACAAGGACCAACTTTTCCTTTTTCATTGTGTCAGAATGCTTTCTCTAAAGACAAAAAATTCTTCCAATTCTACCTCTACCTTAGTAGAACCTTCTGTTGGACCATAGGCACAAATAAGTCTCATTGTCCAGTTCCCCATTCTGATATTTGCCCACATCATTCTACTTGACACTGCTTACCATTCAAGAAGATTAGCTTCGTATTTAGTGTTGAATACTATGGCTACTCCTTCTTTTCCCTGATTGTCATTGCCTGAATATAACATTTTGTATTTATTGCTCAAAAAGATCTCACCAGTTCTTGTCTTTTTTGTTTCTGTCACTCCTATTATGTAGATCTGATACATATCTAATTCCTCAGCTGGCTCCATTTCTTTGCCATTTAGGCTTCTTATGCTGATAGTACCGATTTTTAACTCTGGTTTAAAAACATGTATTCAAGAAGATTAACAGGAAGGTCTAAAATAGGTAACTCCTATAAAATAAGAAAAGTTATATGAAAGGAAGAGATCCACGAAAAGGTCTTGAAAAGAAAGAGTTGAAAAACGATGTGACTAAAGAAAAAATTAAGGATGCAGTAGGAAATGTGGGGTGCTTAAGGGTCAAAGCTATATAACTGAAAGATCTCCACATAGCCTTTAAAGGAAGGCTTCTGACCTAATGTCCAATCCTCATCTTCTCGTGGCGCACCATGTTGAATATCAACCTGGTACTGAATGAACGAGGATCGGCTGGCAATTTGGGATTTAGCCGACCAAATTGTATTTTTATTGGCTCAAACCAAAATACAAAATGATGTTGCAACATGAAAAATTTAATGCTGGCTGGGGCATCATTCGGTTAAACAAGACCACCATTGTTTTTGCGGGAACAAGGGTGAACAGCGAAAAGTCAGCTACTGGAACAAATCTGAAAACACACCCCAACAAAACATTCACCACAGTTAAATTTCAGTAATATCAACATAAGATGCCTGAATGGCAAAGAAATAGAGCTAGCTGAGGAATTAGATAAGTACCAGATCGACATAATAGGGGTGACTGGAACAAAAAAAGACAAAATCTGGTGACATCTTTCTTAGTAACAAATACAAAATGTTATATTCAGACAATGAACATCAAGGAAAAGGAGTAGCCATAGTATTCAACACAAAATACGAGGCTAATCTTCTTGAATAGCAGGCAGTCTCAAGTAGAGTGATTTGGGCAAATATCAGAATGGGGAACTGGACAATGAGACTTATTCGTGCCTATGGTCCAACAGAAGGCTCTACTAAGGTAGAAGTGGAGGAATTTTTTTAAGGAAATTTTTAAGGAAAAATTAGTCCCATTATCCCCTCTGTTATTCATTACCTATATAGATTACATTATGAAGGAAAGTGGTATTAAACATGATATCAAAATTGGAAATGTTAATGTCAGCTCTTTGCTTTATGCAGACGATGTCATACTTCTAAATAAATCCACTACAAGTCTGCAAGATTCTCTGACTAAATTGATATAACTGTTGTAATAGATATGGTATGAAGGTCAGCAATAAAAAGACAAAGACAATGAAAATAGGCGGAATCATTGAAAATGTCAACAGTGTTGTGAATGCAGAACCTGTGGAACAAGTAAAACATTTCAGCAACTTAGGTACGATTTTTAGTGAAAATGGTAAATTAAATATGAAAATTGATAACAGAATCAACAAAGCTGGTATGGTAGGAAGTCAATTGAATAAATTCATATGAAATAAGAGAGAAATTAGTCTGAACACCAAATTAGTTGTATACAGGACAGTGTTCAAATCGGTTTTAACTTATGGATCTCAGAGCTGGGTCAGAAGTAAAACACTTGCCCAAAGACTAGAGACTGCAGATATGAGGGTCCTGAGAAAGATTAGAGGAATGAGCAGATAGCTTCAATGGCAATATCATATTAAAGACGAGGATATTAAGAAAGAACTTGATATTGTCAGCATCCAGGAATGCATTAGCAGAGCTAATCTCACGTGGAATGGTTACTTAAATTGATACAGTAAAAAGTGCCTTAGATGATAGAAATATAAGATCTGATAATGTTGGAGTGTTGACAAGTAACAGACTGATTTGGAGGAAAACTGTAGATAGGTTGTTAGTAATGGTGTAAATTTTTCATGTAGTACTATCATATCCTGTACACCTCTTGAGGGTACATGGCAGGAATTTGATGATGATAATGATGATAGGAAATGTGAAAAAATGCTTGCAAAAATAGTTGAAAAAACTCAAAAAAAGACTCCAAAGAAAAAATTAAAGAATACAGTTAGTTTAGAGGAATGGAACAAAGATTTATTAGAAGAGGAGATTCTAAGAAAAAATTAAATATGGAAGGAGAAGAATTCATAATAAAAATAGAGATAACAGGATGAGCAAGACAAGAAAGAAAAAAAAACTAACGGTAAAGCCCCTCAAACTGGAGTTTTGAAAGGAGAGGAAAGAAAATGATCGATTTGATAAAGAAAGTGGCAGAAATTTTAAATGAAAAGCACAATGGAATGATGATACCAGAAGATGCTGACAATTCTAAATAGCATTACAAGGATTGTGAAAAAGATAAAGGTTTATATAATACAGCATAGAAGCAGGGTTACTTAAGCTAAAAAACAAAATCATGCAAATATTTTATAACTGAATAACTGATTGAAAAAATGGTAATAAAGAACTGGTTTGTGTAAAACATTTATATGAAGATAATGTTTATCAAATAAAAAGAAGGGGATCAAACCTAGAGTTATGAATATCTAAAAGGTTAAAATAAGGATGCCGATAGGTAAAAATAGTAAGATGGAGCTCCATTGAGTTTTAGAATTTAAAATAGATATGAATAAAGGAGTTAAAAGTGTAAAAATAATAAGATACTATTAAAAGATAAGGATAAATCTGGTAATGAATGATGTGATATGATTATTAAATACACTATAAAACTTGTAAAATTTAAAAATGAAAAATATTCAAAGATCAAAAACTAGACCGTAAAAGCTGTAAAGGACAAGAAAAGAATGTAAAGGACAAGAAAAGAATAAAAATATATGATGAGAGATGAAATCAATTTACGGGGTGAAGTAAGGATATGGAAAGCTGTCATCTGAAACAATCTTACTTCACCCCGTAAATTGATTTCATCTTTCGTCATATATTTTTATGCTTTACTTTCAAGTTCTTTACATTCTTTTCTCATCCTTTAGTTTTTATGTTCTAGTTTTTAATCTTTGAATATTTTTCATTTTTAAATTTTACAAGTTTTATAATGTATTTAATAATCATATCACCTCATTCATTACTAGATTTATTCTCACTTTTAACAGTATGCTGTTATTTTTATGCTTTTAACTCCTTTAGTCATATCTGTTTTAAATTTTAAAACTCAATGGAGCTCCATCTTACTCATTCATCACCTTCTGCAATCTTCCCTCCAAATTTCAGAGATTATTATTATTGCCAAAAGTACAACACAGGTAGGCAAATATATATGATCACTTCATTACATTTTTTATTTTTTAATTAAAAAACAGAAATGCAGTCAAAAGCCACATTCTGATCTAGGGTGCTCCCTAACATAAAAGCTTTGCTTATTTCTTTAATCAGATATTTAATAATCAGCAGTACCTAAAACATTGAAATGGAGCAGATCATTAAAGTGAGCACTTTCCTTAATATCAGCAGATATGTTCAAAACAAAATACATAACCTCAATTTAATCTAAAAAAAAAAATGAATGCAGAATGAAGACTTAAGGACATAATTAACTTATGTCTCTCTTAGTTGTCTGAAATTATACCTCCAGCCAGTGCATTATGTCTGTTAATTGCAGAATGAAAAATCCCTGAATTTCTGGGAGGAACTCCACACCACCATCTTCACATGAGACAAGCTAACTCACTTTCAGCAGAAAAGCCCTTATAAAAGTTCTTCAAGTCCTTTACAGGATTTGGTCCAAGGTCTTTTCAGTCTAAAGGCATCATTATTGCCGAATGAGTTACAGACTCCATGGTGTAGGGTCAACAACAATAATAATAACTGGCAGCATATCTTTTGAAACAATTCTATGACGTCTACATTGGGCTTGTTATGGGTGGCACAACTTTCATGAAATAGGATATTCACAGTCATATTTGGACATTTCCAAATGGAGAAACAGATAACAATCAGATAATAATCAAATTATCCGATTGTTATCCGTTTCCCTATTTGGAAAAATAGAGTGTAGGACAGATCATTATAAGAGATTCTTTCTTAATATCATACTTCAGAGCAAATACATTTCAATTTAATATTCAGAAAATGTAGAATGAAGAGAGAAGATGTGATGAAAGTACACTTGAGAAGATATTATAATAATGTGAAAAATATATGGATAGACATTTCAGAACAGCATAAAGAAAACAGTAGAAAAGGCAATATTAATTAATTTAATAATTTACCTTCAGTGGATTAACTGGAACACTAATTCCTTCAGGAAGAGGCTGTGGTTCCATATCAAATGGAACAGTACTGTACTCTGGAAGGGCATCTCTCAAATAAAACAAACAATGGTCCAGCCTCTTTTCTAACTTCAGAACATCAATACTTTGAATGGTTGGGTTATACATGTCATAAACAATTTCTACTCCTATAAAATAAACAATGGCTATGAAAAAGCAGCAAATTTGATAATATTAAATGAGATAAAGGATTGCAAAGTAGCATATCTATAAAGCTGAATAATAGTTTGAATTTTTTTTTTTATTAAAATTATATTGAATATAAAGCCTGAACCAGTATCCTATCAAATCATGATATCAAGATAGTTGCAGAAAGTTTTTTTTTTTTTTTTTTTTTTTTTTTTTTTTTTTACAGAGCATATTATTATATTCTAGTTTTAATCATGAAAATACTTCATGTACATATTTTGTTTCTTCACACTTGAATAGACAAAGTATGTGCATAAAGTGGCCAAGAAGAAATAGCATTTCCACTCTGCTATCATAACCCGTGGCATATATGCCAGTGAATATCATTAGGTGGAAGATCATTTTTCAACATTTGGTATGAGTCTACCACTCTGGGAGGCCCGATGTTACGAGAAGAGAGAGAAACTATGCTTCATCTCTATAGCAGGCTTGATTAATGTGCTATACATTTTAAACCTTTTGTGAATGAAATTATTATAAAAATATATACAGATATAAAATATATATGTGTATATGCTGATGAGACTTGATGAAGAGCAGCCAGACAGGAATTCTGGTAATGTGAGTAGTTAACATTGAAGGAGGAAACCAACAAAATTTCATCATCAATTACTCCAACAGAAAATGTTAGGTCAGGGAGATCAAAGCTCTCCTTTTCTTTCTATCCTCCTACGTTCTTCCTTCATGAATACTGTTTCAATTCAAGTTTCTTTTTTCTAAATCTTTTCTTACCTGATCTCTCCACCTTTTCTGTGGTCTTCCACTTGGTCTTTTCCCCTCAATTTTCATTTAATAAATTCTCCTGGGTATTCTTTCTAAATTCATTCTCATAATATATGTCCAAGTGTATGTGGGCATATCACAACACTCCTGATATGCACATTAAATTATTCTATTTTTTCTTGTTATTTTTTTTTTCTCCCCAACATTATCCTCAAAACTTTCATTTCCATTGCCTCGATTCTACTCATGTCTTTTTCTTTATTAGTCTCCATGTCTCTGCTGCATAAAACTGAATGGACAAAAAAGTAACTTCTGTTAACCAAAAGCATGCACTTCAGTGAGACCTCACTATCAAAAAGCAGACTACTTACAGCATTAAAAAAAAAATTGGCCTCTGAAATTCTCCTCAATATCTCCTGATCAATCTATTATCACTAGAAAACTTCCCAAATATATGAAGTGTTTCATTTCTTCTTTTACACTACAAAGCATTAATCACTAATACTTAAGCATTTCTATATGTATCCTTTTGCTTATGACCACAATTTTTAAGTTCTGCTAGCGAAGGTAAGAAAGTGTTCCCATAAGCAAAATAAAAATAAATTAAAATAAAAAAGCATTCTTTCTCATCCAATAACTACCAGGTTATCATATATTTTTATCATTTCCTAATATTATTTCATTAGAAATCATAAAATAATGCTTTTATCAAAAATTGTTTTTGTTCATCAATTTTTTAACCCAAAATTCATGCACACATACCAAACACTGCTGCACACACAGACTGTAGTGTTCCTGGATTTGAAGTAATGAAAATACAATGAAATAGAACTCCATTTAATCTAGTGTTTTTTCCAATTGATTCTCTCTATAGCAAACATCTGCTATAACAAATCAATCACTAGAACTACTGAAAATTCCTAACCAAAGCCCCATAGATGCAATGCCATTTTAAAATAAAGTCACCACAGCAAACAATCCATTATGACAAACTTATTCCTGTGGTTCCTATGTGTTTGCTACAGTGAGAAGTACTATATTAAAAAATAAAATGGGTTAATTTAAGATACTTCTATAATATCAAAGTTTGCAAATTTAAATGAATCAAAAAATTCACACACAACATATGTGGAAAGAAAAAAATTACAGAAAGAATTTTCACCCATGTTTCATAGTAACTTCAGTATGAAAATTCAGTTTCATATTGAAGATTCCTCTTGAACATGGACAAAAATTCTTTATATCATCAATGATACCCTTAGGATGGAAAGACTTGGGCTTGAATCCTGTCTAAGACATGAAGAATCAGGGCTTTTCAACTGAAGGTGAGTTAGATGATATCATACAGAGGTGGCAGTGTTTTTCGTCATGGAAACTCATGTTTTTCCATCCCACAAACCAGCCATAAGAATACATATACAACTAATAGACATAACATACTGGCCTCGCAGACTAGTCACTTCAGACGTAAATCCAAAACAACCAATCATGACACAATCATTTTTTGTAAGTTATATGTGTTAATTTTCAGATTATGCTTATGTTCCTATTCTTAAGCATATTAAATGAATCAAATGTCCATAACACAGAAAATGAATAAACCAAATACACACACACACACACACACACACACACACACACACACACACACACACACACACACACACACACACACACACACACACACACACACAGACGGTTTATTTGCACGCACCTCCCCAGAGGTGTGGGGGGGGATAAACCTTTCTTCTTATGTGCAGTGTGGGTGGAGGCCTCACTGTTAATGCTCTCCACACTATAATTGTTTAACTATGGAGCCAGCACTTCTTCCATTCAAGGGCACAGCAATAAAGTGGTTTCCATAGGTCAGTCACCAGATAATATGTGGAGACCATACCTGTTGGTAACATTTTGGGAGGATTCCTGATCATCTGGCAAATAATACTGCTGCTTACTTCACCAGGTTGTGCCTCGAGGAAGTTCGAGTACAGCAGCTTGCAGGGGGGACACTGTCCAAGGCAATGCTTGGACTGGAGTTGGGCACTGCCTATGCAGGAGTGGTGACCACGTGTCCTGAAGATGACAAATTAAATATGGAAACAGACAAAAAAACTGGTATGGTGGAGGGTAAATTTATATGGAATAAGAGAGAAATTAGAACATTACAGTAGCTATACACAAGACAGTATTCAAATCAATTTTAACTTGGATCTGAGAACTACGTTAGAAATAAAACAGCTGATCCAAAGATCACAGTTATGAGAGTTTCCGAGAAAAATTTGGAGAATGAAGGCATTAATAGCAAAATCATATTAAAAATCAGGATACTAGGAAAGAACATGACACTGTTAACATTCAAGAATGCATGAGCACAGCTAATTTCAGGGGGTATGGTCACTTAAACAGAAAAGGAGAGAAAGGGTTATTCAGAATAGTCAGAAAAAGATCTAGGTGAACTAATGAAGTCAGAAGTACATTAGAAGACTGAAATATAAGTTCTAGCAATATTAGCATCCTTACAGATAAATTAATTTGGAGGAAAATTGTTGATAGAAAGTCAGCAATAATGTAAACTTTTTATGTTCTACTATCATAGCATCCTGTATGCCCCTTGTGGGTACATATCAGGAATCTGATGATGATAACACACACACACACACACACACACACACACACACACACACACACACACACACACACACACACACACACACACACACACATCCCAAATGTTAATGAGTATTTTCCAGATAATGATCAAAAATATATGTGTATTTGTATATAAAATACAAGTATTTAAATTGTGAATTTAAAAGATCTGGATCTATGCATAACAAAGAGAGAGCTGGACAAAGTGAATCTGTTTGCCAAGTCTTCAAAAAGGATCAGAAATTATCAGTAAGAAATGCATCCTGAAGAGTGAACATACTCAATCATGTAGAACTATTATTAGTATCCTGGAAATCCCCATCAAGGGTACATATTAGGAAGCTATGATGATTTTACTAGGATTTCACTGGTTCAACACCACTTTTTGAAAGCAGAGGTTCCCCTTAAACAACCTCCGTTAGCTTATATTGAAAATAGCACAGCGTATAAGTTAGCTATCCATGTCATTATATCATTCATAGAAAAATAAAGCTCCATGAAAGGCTTTAATGTATTGATTAAACTGTCATCATCATCAAATTATATACCCTCAAGGGGTGTGCAGTACTTGAAAAATTACTAACTTCTATCTATAATTTTCCTCCAAATCAGTCTGTTACCTATCAATACTTCAACATTATCAGATCTTATATTTCTATCTTCTAAGGCACCTTTTACTGTATCAATCCACCTATATCTTGGTCTTCCTCTGGGTCTTTTTCCTGCCAAACTGGCAGAGAACACTTGTTTTGCTAATCCTTCTTTGCCCATTCTGTTTAAGTGACCATACCACCTGAGATTAGCTCTGCTAACACATTCCTGGATGCTGACAATGTCAAGTTCTAATATCCTCGTTTTTAATACGATATTGCAATTGATGACATCTGTTCATGCCCGAAATCTCAGGACTCTCATATCTGCAGTCTCTAGTCTTTGGTCAAGTGTTTTACTTCTGACCCAGCTCTCAGATCCATAAGTTAAAATTGGCTTAATTCTGTCTTGCAGCTAATTTATTGTTTTGGCTAATTTCTCTCTTATTCCATAAAAATTTATTCGGTTGACTTCCTACCATACCAGCTTTGATTCTATCGTCTATTTCCATATTTAATTTATCGTCTTCATTAAAAATCATGCCTAATTAGCTGAAATGTTTTACTTGTTCTATGGGTTCTCCATTCACAATGCAGTTGATATTTTTAATATTTCTGCTATATATTACAACAGTTATTCACTTTTGTCAGGGAATCTTGCAGACTTGTAGCAGATTTATTTAGAAGTATAACATCATCCACATAAAGCAAAGAGCTGACATTAACATCTCAAATTTTGATATCAGGTTTAAAATAACCTTCCTTCCTAATGTGATTCATATAGATAATGAAGGACAGAAGGATAAAATGCATAGTTGTCTGACACCAGATTTATCATTAAACTACCTTCCTGTACTTCCTTCAATTCTAACTGCTGACTTACAACTCAAATAAAGACTAAGCATTGCATGATATAATGCCCCACTGACACCATATAACTGTAGCATTTTGAATAGCTTCTCCCTTGGCACCTTGTCATATGCCTTTTCCAGATCTACAAAACTTAAACAGATGTTTGTTATATTCCCCCGATTTCTCAACTATCTGTCATAAAGTGAAAATCTGATCCTGACAGCCTCTATTTGGCCTGAATCCACTTGTTCTTCACCAAGCTTCTCTTCCACAATCCTTCTCAACAGTTTCTCAAGTATACTTGCATATATCTTACCAGAAACACTCAGAGAAATACCTCTGTAATTCTCACATTCAGTTTTATTTCCCTTTTTATATGAGTACTATGAGAGCTCTACTCCAATCATCTGGAATTTCTCCCTCTGTCCAGGCCTTCTGAACTATGCAGTGCAGCCACTGTAAGACTTTTATACCTCCATACTTCAGCATTTCTGGTCGAATATCATCTACTCCTCCTGCCCTTACACATTTCAGGCTTTTGATGGCTTTTTCTACTTCAAGTATGGATATGTATTCTTGACTGCATGCGTGTCAAGTGATTTTTACCACTGTGCTGTCATCACTGCTTGTTTCATTTAGCAGTTTTTCAAAGTAATTACTCCATACTTCAAGGATATCTTTTTCTCGGGTTTTTCATGTCACTTTTATCATCCCCAATTCCTTTTACAGCACTCTTTCCTCTATTTCTGAGCTTTTTCCACAACCTCCAGAATATCTTGCCACCTTCTTGATATTTATTTTCTATGTTCTTACCAAAGTCTTCCCATACTTTTGTTTAGCTAGTTTTACAGAGTGTTTAGCTTTCTTACATTTGTCTCTGTATTCTCTAAGAACACAAGCTGACTTATTTGCCAGGAACTTTTGATATGCTTTCTTCTTTTCTTTCACTGCCTCTTTAACTTCCTTGTCTACCATGGAGTTCTGATTTTTCTATCCTTACAGACAACCTCACCACATGCCTCTCTGGCTGAATCAATCAGTGTTTTCTTCAGGGCTTGCCACTGAATCTCCAAGGTTTGGTTCATGTTCTCAAACTCTTTCTTCAATCATGTTTGTGTATTTTAGTCTACAGTTCACATCCGAGTGCTGCTCAACTTCTATTCGCTTTAAAACTTTCTTGCATGTTCTTCTTTCCAATAAGCACAACGTTATACATCCTGGAGTGATGAGATTTCTAAGGTAATTACAGTATAATTACTTTGAAAGACTGTTAAATGAAACAACCAGTAACAGAACCATACCAGAAAATTTTCCAGATGAATGCAAAGAGCAGTACATATCAATAAGGTAGAAAAGCCATAAAAAAACTTGAAATGTGGAAAGGCAGCTAGAGTAGATGACATTCAACCAGAAATGCTGAAGTATGGAGGTATAAAAGTTTTGCAGTGGCTACACTGCAAAACTCAGAAGGTCAAATTCCCAATGATTGGAGTAGAGCTCTGATAGTCCCCATCTATCAAAAAAAAAAAGTAATAAAACTAAATGTAAGAATTACTGAGGGATTTCTCTACTAAGTGTTCCAGGTAAGATTTATGCAAGCATACTTGAAAAGAATTTGAGAAGGATTGTGAAATAGAAACATGGAGAAGAACAAACTGGGTTCAGGCCAAATAGAAGTTGTCAAGATCAAATTCTCACTTTAAGACAAATAGTTGGGAAATCGTGGGAATATGACAAGACTCTGTAATTAAGTTTTGTAGATCTGGAAAAGGCATATGACAAGATACCCAGAGTAAAGATTTTCAAAACACTACAATTATATGGGATGAATGGAGCATTATACAGAGCAACATGTAATCTATATTTAAGTTGTCAATCAGCAGTTAGAACTGAAGGAAATACAGGAAGATGGTTTTTGATGTGAAAAACTCTTATTCATCATTTATATGAATCACATTATAAAAGTGGCATTAGCCTGATATTAGAATTGGAGATGTCCAACTTAGCTCTTTGCTTAATGCAGATGATGATGTACTCCTAAACACAACTAGTGCAAGTCTCCAGGATTCTCTAACTAAACTGAATAACAGCTGTAATAAATTTGGGGAGGACAATCTGTGAGAATGAAAATCAACAATAAAAAGACCAAAACTATGAAAATAGACAGGAACATGGAAAACTTCAGCTGCATTCTGAATGGAGATCCTATAGAACAAGTAAAATATTTCAGCTATTTAGACAGGGTTTTTAGTGAAGATGGCAGGTTAAATCTGGAAATAGACAACAGAATGAGCAAAGCTGATATGGTGGGTAGCCAGGTGAATAAATTTATATAGAATAAGAGAGAAATTAGCAAAACACCAAACTAGCAGTATACAAGACAGTGTTTAAACCAGTTTTAAGTTAAGCATCTGAGAGCTGGGTTAGAAATAAAGCACTTGATCAAAGACTAACTACCACAGTTATGAGTTCCAAGAAAAATTTGTGGAGTGAACCAATGGCATCAATGGAATCATATTAAAAATGAAGATATTAGAAAGGAACTTGACATTATTAGCATTTAAGAATGTGTCAGCAGAACTAATCTAAGGTGGTATGGCCACTTGAATAGAATAGGTGAAGAAAAGTTAGAAAAGCAGGTGTTTGATACCAAGAAGGCAGGAAAGAGATCCAGAGGAAGACCAAGGTCTAGGTGGATTGCCTCAGAAGAACGATATGACAATATTGAAGTGCTCACAAGTAATAGATTGATTTGCAGGAAAATTGTTGATAGGAGATTAATAATAATAAACTTAATCATGCAGTGCTGTCATAGTAACCTGAACACCCCTTGGGGATACATATCAGGAAATTGATGATGAGGAGGAGGAGGACAGAGAGAGTATGTGAACAGTAGAAAGTGGTAAGCAGGAGAAAGGGTAATATGGTGATATGACAGAAGCCTTTAAACTCCTGAAGATTGTTAGAGAATACCAGTTGATGGAATTTTTCATATGGGAGGTGGGAAGAGCACAAGGAGCCCATGGTGGAATTCAAATCCAAATGACAGTCTGTTGGTTGGAAGGCAAATACGTTAACCACTCAGTCAACCATGCTGGAAAACCGTATTGCTTATTTCTGTTCTAAAACATATTCTCTGAGAAGCCACACTGACAGCATCTAATATTTAATTGGTGCATGCAAGCTTTTTCTAGTGGTAGCTAATGACCACCATCTCTTTTTCCCAGTGAAAACTTTAAACTAGAATAAAAAATTCAAATGCAGACTTTCAAAGGAAACATTTAATCAACTTATTTCTAGTTGATTTTTATTTTTATTTATTTTTATTACAGAACAAAATTTACATTTTTGTAATCAAACTCATTTGAAATTAAATTTTAATCTAATATTACTTACCTTGATGATCGATGACATTCCGAAGGGTAAAGCTGGCTCTGAGTCCAACACCTTCTCTAGCAATGCAGATTCCAACAAATTTGTTTTTTTTTCCAGGAGCATATGGATCAGAAACTGTTACTGACATAATAGAACCTAAAACAGAGAACAAAATAAATAAATAAAATAAAAATAAAAAAATAAATTTTAAGCAAAACATATTTGCATTTACCTAGGTACTTGTCTAAAAATGTTTCATAATTCTATATATATATATACAATTTTATTTTTATGTGAATCTCATTCATGAAAGGTAGTAAGCCTATACAGTAAGTAGTATTAGTGAAATTCATCTACCGTGTAAAGGCATTCACATACATCCATGCCCAAGGCAGGATTCTTGTGAAATAAATAACGATGGAAGAATTACATGCGATCTTGCATAAGGGAGAATGCTTTATAACTAGAGAACACCTCTGCATAACCTGTAAGGAATGCAGAATCAACTATGGCTTCTGCTCCTATGTACAATTATCAACATCTCATGATGTGCTGAGTTATAAGGTATTCACTTGGATAGTGAATGAACAAGGATGGACTGGGCAATTTGAGACTTAGCCAACCAAACTGTATTATGTATTGGCTTAAATCACAAACCACATGATGGGCACAACATGATATATCATGCCAAATGAAAACAGCAGATTTTATTTAACTTAAAAAATAAAATAAAAGAATAATAATAAAACAAAAAACTGGATAAGATGGCAAAACTAATAATAATGATACTACTCTCTATGCAAAGAACATACTCCTTACTTCCTCTGTATATTCAACCAAAAACAAGGTCCCCATTTTCATCAGGAATTACTGAGAAAAATTTTACTGTTCTTAGCACCTCAGAACTGAAGATAAGCAGCATCAACTTGAGAAATATCACTAGAAAAGAAGTAAAACTTGCAGAAGAATTAGAGGTATTATGTTGACATAACTGGCACTGAAACTAGGAAGAAATGAAACAAAAACTAGCACAGTAAAACTCTTCAGGTTGTTTTTGGAACTATTTTCTTAATTTTTTCTGCTTTGATCTTGAAGAGTTTTAATATATCAAAATTAATATTCTTGAGATGAGTCTTTAATTTACAAAATAAGCAGAAGTCCTTAGTCCAAGCTGTAGAAAGAATGTTCCACAAATTCAAATCTCTCTGATAGCTGTTGAAATGAATGAGCTTGTGGGGCTTGCATTATCTTCATGTTGCAAAAGCAGTAGCTGTTCATTGGCATGTACCTGATTAATCCAGTGTTTTCAACTTTCTCAAATTCTTTACATACTTTGCAAATTTATTGCCATTCCTTTCACCATACAGTCATTGAGAATGATGGCTTTACAGTTCCTCAAGACAGTCACAATATGCACTTTGCATACTGTGACTGTTGCAAAATGATTGACCCCAAAATATTAATTTTGGGGTCAATCAATAATGACCCAACTGTGATCACAAATCTCAATTGTTTTGAAGAAAAATACTGCCCTCCTTGTGGTAACACGTCACATAAACTTCCAGTCAAGCCTATTTTGTTTTGCTAATCAGCTGATGGGCTCAACGGATGCACACATTTATTATAGCCCAACTCTTTAATGATTTGGTTGACTCATGTCTAATCCAATGTTAAATTTCAGTGCTTTGATCTTGATTTATTTGCCAATTTTCTCTAAATTAATTTCTTAGCTTTCTACATACAGACATCAGTTACATTTTTGGCCAGCCATCCATTCCATGCCCATAAAAAGTTTGTGAATTTCAAGAGTACTTATATCTTCATATGTAAAAAAATTCAATTACTGTATACTGTTTTCATCATCATCACGAATCATGGGGTCACTGCCCGTTGATGGCTGATGCCTGTTTCACTATCTTCTTCCACCTTTCTTTGTCCAGTGCACAGTGTCGCAGTTTTTGTACACCCATTCCACACCAGTCTTTTATATTGTCTATCCATTCTCTGTATGGTCTACCTCTTCTGTTTAAACCATCCAAAATACCAATCATAAATGTCTTTATCTTTCGGTCCTCACTCATTCTACAGATGTGTCCAAATAATTGCAGCTTCCGTTTTATAATCTTCTGCATTAGATTCTGTTTTGGTTGTATCTTCTGATAGAGCTCTTCACTGGTGATTTTCTGTACCCATCCTATTCTTAGAATCTTCCTGTAACAAGTTCTTTCAAATGCCAAAATTCTTTTTCTTAATTCCTTATTTATTACTCATGTTTCAAATCCGTACAGTACACCGCTGAAGATGCATGTTTCCAATACTCTTAGTTTTGTTTGCAGACTTATCACTTTACTTTTCCAGATGTCATCCATGGCCTTCAGATTTGTTCTTCCCTTTGCAATCCTGATCTTTATTTCTTTTTTACAGTCCAAGTCATATGTCAGTTTACTTCCCAAATATGTGAATTGTTCTACATTTTCTATATCAGTTCCATCCACTTGTATCTTTTGTTTCATGTTCTTCTCACCAAATACCATTGTCTTTGTTTTTTCAAAGTTCATAACAAGTCCAAATCTCTTCCCTTCCTCATTTAACAGTTTCAGTGTTTTTTGTAGTTCTCTTTCGTCTTCTTCAATAATAACAAGGTCATCTGCAAATCTGAGATTGTTAGTTCTCATTCCATGTACAGATATTCCTTTGGCATCTTCCTTCAATTTGTCCATTGCTCTTGCTAAATGTGCGATGAAAATGCTTGGTGATATTGGGTCTCCCTGTCTAGTACCGCTGCTTGTTTTAAACCATTTCCCCAAATCATCACCTATTCTAACTGCTGCAACTGCATCCTGGTAAACATCTTTTAATATAGCTATTAGTTTTTTATCAATTCCATAGGATTCCAGAACTGCTAATGTCACTTTCTAGTCAATACTGTCAAATGCTTTCTGAAAATCAACAAAGCAAGTATATATGTTTTTGGTTTTTACTGTTTTACACACTGACAAACATGTAAAAGGCTTGTATGCAATAACACAAGAAACAACTTTAGATGAAGGTACAAGACTAGACACTTTTCTTTTCAAGGCCACTCACAATGAATTTTAATTTTATGTGTCATGGGAAATCAACTGTCACATTACATAATACTACTGCATGACTGACATTTACAGTAATTTTAGCATTTTGATAATATATCATGACTATGGATACTAGACTGTTCATTTTAATTAAATATTGAAGAGGTAAGAGACTAAATAGGCCTTTATTTAATTATGCTCATTTTATTTTGATCATGACATCTTTATTAATGCTCTATTTAGTGTTATATAAGTTGTTTACTTTATAATACTGAAAATAGGCTTGGTACTAATGTCAAACAATGATTAACACTATAAACCAGCATTTCCCAAACTTTTCTTACTATGGAACACTTCGCAAATCCTGAAATTTTAACGGAACACCTTGGTTAGAGTCGAGTATCATTGGTCTCGCATTCAATATATAGCTAAGCACACACTATCAGCAAAGCAGGCTGTATCGCATCGCAAAAATGTGATACATTTTTGCGTGCTGTCACAAGCATTGACCTTGCTTGTGACAGCACGTTTCCTAGAAAAGTGCTGTCATAAACAAGGTCAATGCGAACTTGTCGCAGCATTTAAAACCATTCCAGGCTCATATTAATTTTGATTTTCACAGAACACTTATTCACTTTCCGCAGAACACCAGTATTCCATGGAACACAGTTTGGGAAACCCTGTTATAAACAATTACGAATATTAAGAATCGTTCTTTAAACCTATAATGCTTGAGATATTGCAGTAAATTACTATAATGGAAAATAAAATGTTTTTTTTGGGGGAATATAAATAGCATTAATAAGAAAACTAATTACAGGCTAGAGAGGAGATGGCAGGATGACCAAGCAGAGATGAATGGAAAATGTTGGCACTCGTAAGCCTTCAACAGAAAAAAAAAAGGGGGGGGACAAATTGGATGAGGCCTATAATCAAAAATGGTTATAAGAAGAAAATAAAGGATATTCAATATTTTAATTCTTAAGAGAAAGATATATTTTCAATACTCTGTACTGGCTAATGCAACATTCTCATGTTTATTATCTTCAAGCTATATGTTTAAAATCAATATTTTAGGATGGAACATTCCTGTGTTGAAAGTTTTAGGACCAGTATGTGCATAGCTTTACAGAACATCATGTAAGACCTATCAATTATGATTCTACACACTATAACTAGTTCATATATGCTTGCCAAGTGAATAGCATATAGATTTGAATCCCACAGTCACATCTTAGTCTGCAGTTCACGTCTGAGAGACATTCAACTTTCTTTTCTTTTCTTTTTTTTTTTTTGATTGGACACTCATTTTTATCCTACTGAACTTAATTCCCTATATGCACCTATATTTTCGAACAATCTAAAGACATTAATATAAACAATAATGTAATTAACAAAATTTTCCTTGTTTTGTGTTCTCTCAACAGAAATTTATGTGCATTTTTATGCTGGAACATAGTGGTAGTAATGACTAGTCTAATCCATATATTATCAATAGAAATCTAAAAGGTACTTATTATTGGAAGGGGGGGGGGGGCATCACATCATACCTCTTCTTGAATTGATTCACACTGTCTGCACTCACATCCTCCAAAGGCAAATCCATTCCAGTCACATATTATTTTACAAGAGAAAAATCCAGCTCTTGATTGTATTCATTCTCAACTTAGATGGATGTCCTTTCCCCACACTCCATAAAATCAAAAATTCCATATACTATTATCCTGTATGACCTGTTCAGAAGTTTAGTCTCTATCATATCACCCCTCTTAAGAATAAATACTAAATATTAATACTCTTAAGAATAAAATACTAATACTTTTAAGAATAAAAATATAAAAAATAAACTCATGAAAAACAATGTTTTTTTCACCTATGTTCCACAAGCATTACAAAAATGGAAGTGATTAAACAACAGAATATTGTAATGTGCTATTCAAGATTATTCAAATTACCAACATAAAATTCTGGAATGTCAATAACTTTTCTTCTTTTAAGCATATCCATTCTTTCCAATTTTTCTCTTATTGGATGCCGCAGACTCATCAAAACTTCTGGAAGGAATTCAGGGAAAATATATCTATAAAAAAAAAATCAATTACTAATAAAGAAAATTACTACATTTAGAGGGAAATATATTAAGCAACAAATGTTAACTAATTTCATCTGCAATATTTAATGCTGTATGAAACAGAAGACCTTGGAGAATATATTTCATACAGCATTAAATATTGCTGTATGAAATATATTCTCCAAGGTCTTCTATTTCATACAGCATTAAATATTGCAGATGCCTTTCCTTTCCTTTCCTGGCCATTTTGTATGAAGCAGATTGCCTACGTGTTTAAATATTGCCAGAAGCTGTTTAAAATTTAGTTTTTCATACCGTGCATCCATGGTTAGATCCAAGCCTTGTTCTGTAGAGCAGGATATGTCTTTCTCTTTCCACAATAATAAGTAGACAGTTTCTAATGAAGTGAATGAAGCAATGAAACAATGGTGATTCTAATGGCAGTAGGCCTTGTGTTTTGAAATATGTTGACTAACCTACACAGCTGATTCTTTGGTGTATAAAAATAGACCTCTTTGAAAAATAAACCGATTGTTTATAGTAGTAAAACTATTTACTACTAGTAAATTAACTAGTCAAAATTCCTTAAATCACATTTTATATCAATTATCAAACAAATGTTAACTAATTTCATCTGCAATATTTAATGCTGTATGAAATAGAAGACCTTGGAGAATATAAGTAAGGAAATCATTATACACATTCCTAAAATGCTGCATTTCATGTCCCCCCCCCTTGTATTATGACACCATTCAGTATCACAACAATCATATTATAGATATAATTTTGTTTTGCTTGCTTTTGCAATTATGGGTTAATGATTCTACATTTTAATAGAGATCATAATATTTAATAATATTAAATATCGTTAAATTCCAACCAGCCAATCAAAAATTAAAAGAATTATCATTTATTATCAACTGAAGACAGTTCCATAATAATAAAATATTCGTTAACTAGTCTTATACCAAAGAATAACAATGGAACTAGGGAAGAGAAGAAACTTTTGTCTGTAAATTTAAAAAAAAAAAACTACTTCGCATCTGTGTATGCACAATTCATGAGAGTGATCATGATCACCTAGGTGACCAACTGCAAGAAAACTTCTGTTAGGAAAGGATACATCTGAAACTACAAGGTCAGTCAAGGTGAAAAGCTTTGAAGCTGTAGCATGAAATGAAGAGTTAAGTGGAAAGGAGAGAAATGCTGCTTAGTCACTGATTAAAAGCTAATTAACAGAAGCAGTGTGTGAATGTATTCCACAAGTCAAAAGGCTGAATAAGGTAGGTGAAAAATAAACAAATGAAGAGATTATGCTTGCAATTTGGAAAAAGACAAATAAAAAAAACTATGGGAAACACAACTTAAACACTGGTAATAATCAGTCATGAATACAAAGACTAGGCCAATAGAGTGACCTACCAAGGAGAACAAAAGTGCAGCATAAGGAGAGACATTAGCCAAATCCAAGAAAAATCCTAGAGAGTTCTTTTGACATGTGGCAAGTAGAAGAAAGAATGATTATAGTAAGATAACGTCAATGGATGAAAGTGGTAATTGGTAATGCTGCAGTATTCAGTAGAGCAATTCATCTGGCTATTTCATCCTTATAAATGTGACATCATGAGAGGTTCAAGTGTATAGAGAATGGAAGAAGATTAACTGACGACAAGCAAGCAGGAGAGGTATATGGGGAATTAAGTAAATAAATAAGTAAAGTAGATAAATTTGATAAAACTTGATATTAATATGATATCAAGATAAGACTAGTGCTAAAAATTATAGGTCAATCTCTGAATCTGGAGTTGTGGTTAAGGTGTTGCAGGAGGTTGACAAGTTAGGATATAGATTCCAGTCAACAGAACTGGAATCTCATAACTTATTTTAATAGTATTACAACACCAAACAAACTAAATTAAAAAAAGGTGTTTATTAATTGGCTTATATTGTGCTGGATTTCAAACCAGCATTTTCTCAGCATAAAACAACATGTTGCAGTTTACACCTGACAACGAGTAAATGAAACAATTCAAATTATAACAGGCAAAAGATCTGAAGTCCTAATTTGGCATCCTCTAATAACGGAATCTGCCTTTCTGATCATGTACCAGAAATGTGCCACTGGAGTGAACAGAAAGGCACCTAGTCCTTCCAGGACCAAAACATGGTACCAACATAAACACCAGTGAAATGCTTATCAATCAAACTAAATCTCAACAAAAATGATGGCCTCAAAGTCCCAAGGATTTCTATTGCTCATCTATGACACACATAGCATCTGTTAAAAGAAGAATTAGCCCAACATAGTAAATACCAGAAGAAAAGAAATTTAATTGAATAACAACACAGTAATCCTCAGGCATAAACAGAAATCTAGAGTATCAGAACTATAATAAACAAATAACTGTTGTAGTTTTAAATAAATATAATTATGTTTATTTTATTTTATTTATTTTTTACTCATTTTTCACCAGAGGCCAGGTTATAGTCAATGGTTGACCAACTAGTTCTCAGCCCACTGCAGTTATGTACCAATGTAGCTTGTGATCCAGTGTATATACCTAGTATATATATATATATATATATATATGTACTCCTGATGATGACTTTGATATAAAGTTCAAAATGTCGAAATTTATTTCAATTTAATTAAAATAAGTTCTTAAATAGTAGTGTGTCCATAATTGTTCATAAAATTTCTATATGTTATTTATTCATTACCTTTTTTTTTTTATTATTATTACATAAATACAAAAAGAAACACACTTGAAAATATACAATACTTTAGCAGCGCCCACATTATTATATGGCAGTGAAATTTGGGCAATAAACAAACAAGATAAATAAAGAATAAAAACAAACGAAATGAGATTTATGATAAGAACTGCAAAATACACATTATTACATCAAAAGAGGAATGAAGACATTTTAAAAGAACTAAAAACAAAATCAACAGAAGAAAACTAAACAATTATAAAAAAAATGGATTGAACATGTAAACTGAATGGCCAACACCCGATATCCTAAACAAATACTAAAATATAAGCCAATTGGAAAGAGAAGGTAGGGTAGACCTCAAAAAAGGATATTGGATGGATAATGAGACTGGAACAGACCAATATGGTTTACACCTGTAATTACTGTTATGATGATGACGACATATATATATATGTGTGTGTGTGTGTGTGTGTGGTGCAGAAGAGGACTGAGATAGATTTTTTTTTTTGAAGAGTTGCAGGTTGCAGTTGTTTGGAAATACTTATTAAAGAAGGCTGTTCCAGAGGACCAAGGTGACTGAAATAAAAGGATGAATAGGAGTAGGTTCAATGTGTTTGCAGTTGCACAGTAAAGGGATACTGTGCAGCTGCAGCTCGTGCATTAACAGGTACAACAAAAAGTGGTGGAATGATGGTTGCCAATTCACTGGAACAGTGACCACGGATCTAAATCTGAAGATGATCTTCAAAACTTAGTCACAGAAATTTACAACAGAAGCTTAGACATGGGATTAATTATTAACCTAAAGAAAACAAAGTGCATGAGTATATCAAAAGAACCAATAAATAAGAAATTAAGCATAACTGTTAACAAAACGAAAATTGAACAGGTTCAGTCTTTTATACATTTGGGACAAATGTTTACAGATAGAGAAAATACCCTTAAAGAAATAAAAAGAAGAATAGAGATAGCAAGAAAAGCCTTTATTGATATGAAAACTGTTCTAACATCCAGAGACATTAACATAGACACAAGAAAAAGATTAATAAAATGCTATATCTGATCAAGTCTTCTCTACAACAGTGAAACACGGACTCTAAATAAAGAAGCAGAGAAAAAATTTGAAGCTTTCGAAATGTGGACTATCAGAAGAATGTTGAAAATATCATGGACAGAGAGAATGAAAAATGAAGATGTTTTAAAGAAAGCAAAAATGAAAAGAACATTAATGAAAATAATTAAAGAACGAAAACATTTTGGACATCTAACTAGACAAGAAGGCATTCAGAAATTAATATCAGAAGGGAAACTGGATAGAAAAAGAGGGAGAGGTAGACCCAGGAGAATGTAGTTTGAAGACATTAAGGATTGGACTGGCTTGAATTAGGATAGATGTTCCAGAGCAGCAAAAGAAAGAAAAAAGTTCCGTGACATGGTTGCCAACCTCCTTCTAGGGGATGACACTTGAAGAAGTGACCATGGAAAGTACCTGTAGAAGAGATGAGGTACCAAAACATTGTGTCTGTGAGATAGAGATTAAAGTGAATCGGTAAAAGAGTGATCATCCATGAGTCTAATTGCACACCTTGGGATGAAATCAAGAATTTTAAGGAAAGTTTCAGGTGTACCATCCCAAACATGTGAGAAGTATTCTAGACATGGACAGATATGGAATGTGTATATAGTGAAGAGTCGGTTGGGTGTAAAATAGGCTCTTGAACAAAAGAGAATACTAAGTTTCTTAGATGCTGAGGATGCTATGGATGTGATATGTTTGTGCCAGAAAAGTAAACGTTAGTCCAAGCAAAGAGATCTGATCTTGTCAGGTGATTTGCATATTACTGAGGGTAAGGATAAGTAAGCTGGGATCTCTTTTGTGTGAAAAAAAGGCAAGACTGTGTTTTGGTGGCATTGAACATAACAAGGTTGTCTTTGCCTCACGGAGGATAGTGTGTAGATTAATGTTTAAGACACTAGTTGTAGATGATCTTGTAGCCTCGGATGTCAGAGTACTGCATGGTTTGTCAACAAAGCTGTGGATGGGATTAGTGGCGATTGTGAATAGGTCATTCATGTACAGGAGAAAGAAAGGTGAGGAACAGAGCATTGAGGCACTCCAGCTGGTGGTGAAGCTCAAAGAGAGGGAACCATCTACCATGACTTGCAGAGAATGACCAGAAAGAAAGCTGGCTACCCAATTATGCAGGAAGACCAAAGAATGGCAATTTGTTTAGTAGGCCTTGATGGCACAAATGGTTAAAAGCTTTGGAAATGTCAAGGGCGACAGAATTTCCTATTCTGTTTAGATCTCCAACAGGATCAACTGTTCCTTTTTCTTCATGTTCGCTTCCTTCTCAAATGACTCGAAAAATCTTTTAATTCCTCCTGTTCTATTAACATGCCATGGCATCAGAGGTACGAATAAACCTCATTATCCAATTCTGCATTTTGATGTTTACCAGTATCATTCTACTCAATAACTAATCATTCAAGAAGGTTATCTTCATGTTTAACATTGAGTGGTGTATAACTACTCTTTCTTTCCCCTGATCATTATTGCCTTAATAAACATCTTTAAGGGTCAAAGCTGTATAACTAAGAGGAGACCTCCACATGGCCTTTAAAGGAGTGCAAAAAACCGACCAGGGCTTCTGACCTAATGTCCAATCCTCACCTTCTCGTGACGCACCCTGTTGGGTATCTACCTGGATACTGAACGAACGAGGATAGGCTGGCAATTTGGTATTTAGCCGACCAAATTGTGTTTCTATGGGTTAAACCAAAATACAAAATGATGGTATATGACAAAATTTCATGCTGGCCAGGGTGTCGCCCGGACAAGGCCCCTGTTGTTTTGCCAGGAAACCAGGGTGAACGGCAAAAAGTCAGCTACTGAAAACACACCCCAACTCAACATCACCAGAGTTAAAAATCGGTACCATCAACATAAGAAGCCTGAATGGCAACGAAATGAAGCTGGCGGAGGAATTAAATAAGTACCAGATTGACATAATAGGGGTGAATGAAACAAAAAAAAGACAAAAACTGGTGTGATCTTTCTGAGCAATAAATACAAAATGTTATATTCAGGCAATGACAATCAAGGAAAAGAAGGAATAGCCACTGTATTCAACGCAAAATACAAGGCTCATCTTCTTGAATGGCAGGCAGTGTCAAGTAGAGTGATTTGGGCAAATATCAGAATGGGGAACTAGACAGTGAGACTTATTTGTGCCTATGGTCCTACAGAAGGCTCTACTAAGGTAGAAGTAGAGGAATTTTTTGAGGCTCTAGAGTAAGCTACTGACACAATGAAAAAGGAAAAGTTGGTCCTTGTTGGGGATCTAAATAGCAGAGTAGGAAGTGAATGTCAGACATACAAAACTGTTTTGGGAAAATTTGGAGAAAAGAGCAAAGCTAATAATAATGGCAAATACCTGTTGGATTTCTGCTCAGGACATGGAGTGGTTATTACTAACACCATGTTCCAACATAAAAATGTGCACAAATTCACATGGAGAGAAGAGGCAAGGAATAAGAAAAGTCTCATTGACTATGTTATTGTTGATAGTGATGTGTGTACAGAGGATTTGAAATTGGAAGGGATCACTATTTAGTCTTGAGCAGGATAAATTTGAATTTCATATTGAAAAGAATGAACAAACATGATTGAAGAAAAAATGAGAGTTTGAGAACAGGAACCAAACCTTGGAGATTCAGTGGCAAGCCTTGAAGAAAACCCTGATTGATTCAGCTAGAGAGGCATGTGGTGAAGTTGACTGCAAGGATAGAAAAATTAGAACTCCATGGTGGACACAGGAAGTTAAAGAGGCAGTGAAGGAAAAGAAGAAAGCATTTCAAAAGTTCCTGGCAAATAAGTCAGCTTGTGCTCTTAGAGAAAGTATGAAATTATTAGAGAATGTAAGAAAGCCAAACAGTGTGTAAAACTAGCTAAACAAAAGTCATGGGAGGACTTTGGCAAGAATATAGAAAATAAATATCAAGAAGGTGGCAAAATATTCTGGAGGTTGTTGAAGAAGCTTAGGAATGGAGGAAAGAGTGCTGTAAAAGGAGTTAGAGATGATAAAGGTGACATGAAAACAGGAGAAATAGATATCCTTGAAGTATGGAGTAATAACTTTGAAAAACTGCTAAATGAAACAAGCAGTGATGACAGCACAGTGATAAAAAACACTGACCAGGCATGCAGTCAGGAATACATATCCATACTTGAAGTAGAAAAAGCCATCAAAGGCTTGAAATGCAGAAAGGCAGCAGGAGTAGATGATATTCGACCAGAAATGTTAAAGTATGGTGGTATGAAAGTCTTACAATGGCTGACCTGCATAGTTCAGAATGCCTGGACAGAGGGACGAATTCCCGATGATTGGAGTAGAGTTCTCATAGTACCCATATATAAAAAGGGAAATAAAACAATGTAAGAATTACAGAGGTATTTCCTTACTGAGTGTTCCTGGTAAGATATATGCAAGTATACTTGAGAAAAGGTTGAGAAGAATTGTGGAAGAAAAGCTTGGTAAAGAACAAGCTGGATTCGGGTCAAATAGAGGCTGTCAGGATCAGATCTTCACTTTACAACAAATAGTGGAGAAATCATGGGAATATAACAAAGATCTGTATTTAAGTTTTGTAGATCTGGAAAAGGCATATGACAAGGTGCCAAGAGAGAAGTTATTCAATATGCTACAGTTATATAGAGCCAATGGGGCATTATATCAAGCAATACTTAGTCTTTATTTGAGTTGTAAGTCAGCAGTTAGAATTGAAGTAAGTACAGGAAGATGGTTTAATGTTAAATCTGGTGTGAGACAAGGATGTACATTATCCCCTCTGTTATTCATTATCTATATGGATCACATTATGAAGGAAAGTGGTATTAAACATGATATCAAAATTGGAGATGTTAATGTCAGCTCTTTGCTTTATGCAGACGATGTCATACTTCTAAATAAATCCACTACAAGTCTGGAAGATTCTCTGACTAAATTGATATAACTGTTGTAATAGATATGGTATGAAGGTCAGCAATAAAAAGACAAAGACAATGAAAATAGGCGGAATCATTGAAAATGTCAACTGTGTTGTGAATGCAGAACCTGTGGAACAAGTAAAACATTTCAGCTACTTAGGCACGATTTTTAGTGAAGATGGTAAATTAAATATAGAAATAGACAACAGAATCAACAAAGCTGGTATGGTAGGAAGTCAATTGAATAAATTCATATGAAATAAGAGAGAAATTAGCCGGAACACTAAATTAGCTGTATACAAGACAGTGTTCAAACCAATTTTAACTTATGGATATGAGAGCTGCATCAGGAGTAAAATGACCAAAGACTACAGACTGCAGATATGAGAGTCCTGAAAAAGATTAAAGGCGTGAATAGATTGCATCAATGGCAATATCATATTAAAAACGAAGATATTAGGAAAGAACTTGACATTGTCAGCATCCAGGAATGTGTTAGCAGAGCTATTCTCAGGTGGTATGGTCACTTAAACAGAATAAGCGAGGAAAGATTAGCAAAACAAGTGTTCTCTGCCCCTTAGACGATAGAAATATAAGATCTGGTAATGTTGGAGTCTTGACAAGTAACAGACTAATTTGGAGGAAAATTGTAGATAGGAAGTTAGTAATGATGTAAATTTTTCATGTAGTACTATCATATATCCTGTACACCCCTTGAGGGTACATGGCAGGAATTTAATGTTGATGATGATGATAAACATCTTTAATTTGTTTTTAAATCTTGTTATTTGTCATTTCTCAATCTCTTTAAAATGTCAATGCCAATTGATTCATCAGTATTTTGATGGATATCATCATCACCAAATGATTTCTGATTATTAATAAACTTAATCCCACAAATCAATAAAGCTACAATCATACAGCACATTACCTGCCATTGCTGGCCAAGGATTATTCTCTGTCTCCATTGTATTAATAAAATAAAATTAACCTTATTTTAAACTATAAGTATATAAAAAAAATCATATAGGCTTTAAATAACCTGTTTTATATCATTTGTTCTCATCAGAATAAACACTTCTGAAATTGAGTTATCTAGCCTACATGATAATCCACAGAAATGCCATAAATTTTAATGCCAATATTTAAAGTATTTTATATTGTCAGTCTGCCTGACAACATAAAATCAAGAAATCCTAATCATTAAAATCTACCTCTGCATCAAATTCATCCATTAAAAGCGAGCTAAGCCATTTTCACCTGAATATTAAAAGATTTTTCAATTGGTTATACTATAAATGAAAGATGCAAAGAAATTATATTCTTGGTTTCATCTTTTATCTGAGTATAAGCAAACAAATCATATAACCAAGTGAAAAAACTTTCAACATCTATCTCTAATTCTGAGTATTTCTTTTGGCTACTTGTATATGGAAATATGACTTTTGCATTACTTCAACCTTGGTATCACTTCTGGATCTGACTCTCACTGATGAGACCTCAATAAAGGTCGAAACCAGTCTGAGTAGTGGCCCCTCCTATAATAAAGCATCGCATTGCATTATGGGATACTAAAGCAAACTGATGTGAAGTAATTAGCCTCTATATACAAGTAGTCCAGTTGTGAAGTTACTTCATGTGCAAACTTTGTTTGCTTACACTTGGATAAAGGATGAAACCAAGAATATAACTTCTTTGCATCATAAATTTATAATTTTGAATTATAAATTGATGGACTATGAATGGACTAGTCCATTCATAGTCCATCTTACTTTGAGAAAAAGTGATATACTGCTAAAAGCATCTGATATTTAAATATGCATAACTGTTTAACTACAGAAATAATTCTATGAAAATATGCAATGTAGAATATAATTTTCATGGACTAATTCCAAAATGCTACCTTTATGTTAATAATTTCAACTGTTTGAGAGTCATCGCACGAGTTGTTAAACTACATGCAACTCTCCTCAGCATCTCATATTATTATACCTGCACTGTGATTCAAGTGAAGAAACTATTATCACTTGAATGTATGACATTCATACAGGCTTTTTAAAGTAACTAAGCTTAAAAAAAGGAATTCTGGTAAAAAAACTGCTCTGAACATCTGATTTATGCTACTGATAATTTTAACAAATTACATGCTTTTAATTATATTATTATTAGAAAATTTAACTATATTCTATTTATAAAGTGTTTTTCTTTTAGTTAGAAAAATATCTTAAGAATAACAAATAGTTAACAATTTTTTTAAAGTAAGAAATCTGCAGACCAGTGTTTAGGAAACATTACACAAGTCACCAGCACATAAACCAGATGACAAGGAATCAAAGGACACCATTATTCTGTTGCCAATCATTTAGTAAATATATTTTTAAAAGTAAACATGCTAGTAAAACTACCAATTAGGTAGTGTTGTGATATATGAGTGTCAGTAAAGAGATTGAGAAGTGCTTGCGAGTAAAAATAGGCATAAAATATCTGGTAAAAAATCTTCCAGGATAGGAACCTCTAAGTGACAGGATACAAAGCACTGAGTGAGAATTGATTAAGTTAACAATAAACTGGACTTACAATGTCAGGGACAATGAACATGATAACAAACATGTGATGTGAGAAAATTATAAAAAAAGAAAAAGAATAGACAAAAAATATAAACACAATATGTGCTACAGAACTAGTTAACAGATCAAGTTTTAAAATATATAACATATTTGGTAAATATAAGAATTTATCAAATCCGGAACTTCCAGCAGGCAAAAAGAAAGAAAGGAAAAGGGAATACACTGCACTCTTTTTATTGATGATAAAATCATCAGTGCAAATATAGTCCAGTTTTCAAACAATTCTAAAGAGCAAAGGGAGGGAAGATGAAAGAAACCAAAAGAAATGGCAAAGTTTCTTTGTCCAACTTATAGACAATTACATAGAAAAGTAGTAGTAACAAATCACAACAAACACAAACATGACATCAGCAGAGTTCAAGACAGATAGCCTAAACTTAAGAAGTATCAAACGAAAAAAAAGATAACTGAAAAAGAATTAGAAAAGAACCACATCAACATAACTGCTATTACTGAAACAAGAAAGAAAAATCAGGTGAAGATTCTTCTAAATAACAACAAGATGTTATATTCAGGTAATGATGATCAGGGAAAGAAGGGAGTAACTATATCACCTATAGTCATCAACACGAAACATAAAGATAATCTTGAATGGCAGACAATATCAAGTGGCTATGTTTGTCCACATCACTTTAAATGGAAATTGTACAATGACAGTGATTTGTGCCTATGATCCAACAGAAGTTTCTACCAAGCAAGAAGTAGAAGAATTTTTCAAGTCATTATAGAAGGCAGCTGGAAAAGAAAAGAAAAAAAAGGAAAACTGATCATTGTTGGAAATTAACAAACAAGTCGTCGTCGTCCGGTAGCATCCTCTAGAAAGAGGGTTGCAGCAGATGAGCAGCTCTTCTCCATTTCTCTCTGTCTGTCACTTCCATCATTCTTAAACCAGTACATTCCACGATGTCATTAAACCACTCTCTAGTTGGTCTTCCACGTCTTCTCTTCCCCTCAACTTTCCCTTGTAATATAGTTCTTGTCAGGTGTCCCGAAGAACCTCTCAGAAGATGTCCTGCAAATCTGGTCTTTCTTTGCATAATATTCTTTAGCAGTGTTCTTTCCATCCCAACTCGTCTTAAAACTTCTGGATTTGATATTCTTTCTGTATAGCTAATCTTTTCCATCTTTCTATAACACCACAATTCCAATGCATTAATTCTTTCCATCTCTCTCTTTCTGAGTGTCCACGACTCACTTCCATAACTTGCAATACTCCAAACTGTTGCTTTAACTATTCCAATTCTAACACCTATTTTAGTGTTCTTGTTTATTAAAATTCTCTTCATTTCCATAAATGCTGATTTAGCTTTGCCTATTCTATTTCTAATGTCCAACTCTGAAGTTCCTTTTTCTGAGATCCAGCTACCTAAATATTGAAATCTTTCTACTTCTTCTAAAATCTTTCCTCCACATCTTATTTTTACATTATCTCCTATTTTTCTACCCATTATCATTATCTTGGTCTTTTTTGTGTTAATTCTTAGTCCATACTCTTTACAAGAATTTTCAATTCTTTGAATAATTTGTTGTAACTCATTTTCACTTTCTGTCATCACCACTACATCATCTGCATATCTTAAGTTATTAATGATTCTTCCGTTTATTTTTTTCCTTCTTCTACATCCTCAAGTGCCTCTCTAAACATTTGTTCACTATAAAAGTTAACTTGCATCCTTGTCTGACTCCTCTCTCCACTGGGAATTCTCCTGTTTCCTCTCCATTTACACATACTGATGCTATATGTGGCCAATATAATCTCTTTAAAATTTCCAAGTCATAAGTCAATATCAGTATTTTCTAGAATGTCAAAAAGCCTTTCATGTTTCCCTGTATCAAATGCCTTTTCAAAATCTAGAAATCCCAAAAACAACTTTCCACCATGGTTTAGTGTTTTCTCCCCAATAATTCTTAGACAAGTTATAGCCTCTCTAGTTCCTCCGTTGGTTCTGAATCCAAACTGTTCCTCACTCATTTCTTTTTCTATTTTATTCCTAATTCTCTCTAAAATTATTTGCACCAGAATTTTTGCTGTGTAAGTTATAAGACTTATCGTTCTAAAATTGTGACAGTCTAAAACTCCCATCTTTTTTTGGAATGGGGATAAAAATTGATCTTCTAAACTCCTCTGGTAATTCTTGTCCTTCATAAATTCTGTTAATAATTTGCCATAACACTTCCATACCTTTTTCTCCTATATTCCTTATAAGTTGTATCTGTATACCATCTATTCCAGGCGATTTTCCTTCTTTCATCTTTTGAATTGCTAGATTCAATTCCTCCCTCATGATGCAGTCTCCCCACTATGTTCTTTCCTTTGATTTTCTCCTCTTTCCCTGTCTTCATAAAGTTTACTTACATATTCTTCCCATCTCTGTAATATCTTCTCTTTTTCTATCAGAATTTCACCTCTTTCATTCTTGATTGCTCCAGTCCTTAGCATCTTTCTCCTTCCATCATCATATTAATGTTTTTATAAACACCTTTTATGTCCTTTCATTCTGCCTTTGCTGTTGTATCTTTACTTATTTCATCTAACCACTCTTCCTTTTTCCTTCTTATCTCTCTTTGTATCTCCCTACTCAAGTCTTTATACTGCTTTTTTTTTCTCCTCTGTTTTACTATTAACTAACTTTCTTCTTTGTGTTATTTTCCTCAAATTATTTTCCGTCATCCATGGTTTCTTTCTTTTCTCTTTCCTCTTCTTTTTTGACTAAATGCAATTCTGCAGCAGTAATTATACTTTCCTTCAGAATCTTCCATTTTTCACTTGCATCATCATTTACTTGTATATTTCTATTGTTCATTTCTTCCTCTACTTTCTTTGAGAATTCATTCGCCGGACTTGGTATCTTCAGCCGCTCCATGTTCCATGATTTGTTCCGTTTCCCTGTAGTTACTTTTTTTAGATTAATCCTTATCTTAGTTAACAACATGTGATCTGTATCACAGTCTGCTCCTGGATATGTTGTCACATCTTTTATAATGTTTCTATATCTTTTGTTTATCAAAATATAATCTATCTGATTTCTTCTACTATTTATATCCTCCCCTGGGGCTTTCCATGTGTACACAATCTTCTTGGATGTTTTTCTTAAACCAAGTGTTCATAATTGCTAAATCATGCTTTCTACAGAAATCCAACAACATATCTCCTCTTTCATTTCTCACTCCCAATCCAAATATCCCAACAATATTTTCCTCCCTTCCTCTTCCGATTTTTGCATTCATATCGCCTTGTATTATAATTATATCTTTTGTTTCTTTACATTTCAAGCCCTGTTCTATATCGCCATAAACTCTCTCTCTCTCTATCTTCTCATCCTCATAATCACAAGTAGGTAAATATATCTGGATAAGTAGAATATTTCTTGGTTTTGCTTTCAACTTTACCACTAAAACTCTGTCTGAGATTTGCCAGTAGCCTTCCACATATCCTGCCACTCGTTTATTCAATATTATTCCAACACCTGCTTGATGTTGCTCTTCCCCTCCTGAGTAAATTATTCTTATTCCATCCTCTGTTCTAAAATCTCCTTTTCCTTTCCATCTCACCTCAGCCATTCCCAGAACATCTATTTTCAATCTTAGCATCTCCATCTTTACAATCTCCAATCTTCCAGTTTGATGTAAGGTATTCACATTCCAGGATCCAATGCAAAAATTACTTTTAGCCCCTTTTCCACATGAATACTTTCCATCTTCCACTTCTCCACCTCCAACAGGCTTTAGTAAAGAAGATTCATATGACTGACATGCAATCTGGTCCATATCCATATGGGAACAAGTGACCTCCCTAGTAGCCAATTGCGCAGTTCCGGACCCAGGGGACCCATCCTGAGCTGTGCATCGCTCATCATTTTGATCTTTACTGTTCATCCAAACAAACAAGTAGGAAATGAATATCAGACAAAATGAAGAATAAAAAAAGTAGCGATTGTGAGTCTGCTGCTTTGTTATGATAGGACAGAATCAAGAAGGCCATGATTGTCAATGAGAAGTTTGCAGGAGGAATGGTGTACAGTTTATAGATGTGTGGAGTGAATTTGATGGATGTAAGGACCTGTATATACCTGATGGACTGCACTTAAACAATTTTGGATTTAGACGCTTGGAGAAAGTGTTGTTCAGTAAGATGTTGGAAGTACAAAACCAGGGAAACCAGAATCAGGGAGGAAGCACTCAAGCATGTGTCTAGCTACTCTTGGGACAAATGAGTGTGAGTGGTAACTGGTAATGCAGAAATGGTAACCCCGGGGATATATAAGTATGAGCTCAGGAATGATTATGAAGAGATAGATGCAATTTCCCAGGTTTCGAATCTGAATGGGCAGATAAAGACATTATAAAGGAGAATTGTTGGTCAAAGAGGATGCTGAAATGAATGTACATGAATGCCTGAAGTATCAGAAATAAAGGAGAAGTTTTAGCATTGGTCAGCTCAATTTGGCCAAAAATTGTTGATATCAGTGAGACCTGGTTGTCAGAGAATGATGTAATTACAGGGATAGAATGTAATGGATATTGTATTTTCAGAGAAGATAGAAGAAATAGGGCAGGAGGAGAGGTATTATTAATGATAGCTGAAGAACTTCAATCAACAAAAGTAGTAGAAAATCAGCAGTAAAAAGACGTTCACTAGGAAAATACGCACAAACACTGAGAATTTCAAATGGATATTGAATGAAGAACCTATAGAGCAAGTACATCTCAGTTATTTATCACAATCTTCAGTGAATATGGCAAATTAAATACGAAAACAGATAATAGAATAAACAACTTGTAACAGAGAATCAGATGAATAAATTATATAGAATAAGAGGGAATTTATTCAAAATACTAAATTAGCAGGATGCAAGAGTGTTTAAACTACGTATGATCAGAGAGTTGGGATAGAAATGTAAATATGAGAGTTGAGAAAAATTAGGGGAATGGACAGATTTGCCTTAATCGCAGAATCATATCAGAATCATTTCATATCTTGAAATATGAAAAAAATTTTAAGAATGTGTGAATAGAGCTAATCTAAGGTGGTATAGGCCCTCAAACAGAATGGGAGAGGAAAAGTTAGCAAACCAAGTGTTGATGCTAAGATGGCTGGAAAGAGATCCAGAGGAAGACCAAGATGGACTGATTCAGTCAAAAGTGCTCTAGAAAATCAAAATGTTAATTGACAATACTGGAGTGCTAACAAGTAATAGACTAATTTGGAGGAAAATTGTTGACAGGAGATTGGTAATAATATAAATATAATCAAGTAATGCTAAGAGCCTGTATATATCCCTTGAGGATACACATTAGAAAATGAATGATATGTATGAAGTGTCTAATATGTTTTTTTCTTTCTGCTCATGAAGTAAACTGCAACATGCAACATTTGCTTTTTTTTTTTTTTTTTTGCGTAAATCTCAAGAACAAGTATTCAAAGTTATTTCAAGGTATGGTTTGAGTTTTGATTGCATACTACATGGCTTGAGACTAATACACAACAGGAACATGCATGACTTTTTATAAATAATGATATTCAAAAACAATAAGTAAAAAAAATCAACAATGGGGGGGGGGAATGGTATAGATGTATGATGTACTTAGTTGTATTTATAGGTCTAGATTTACTATGCATGTTAAAGATGCTACATATTTTGAAAGAAGATAATCTATGAACTTATCCCGCATTTCGAGGAATGTCTGTCATGAAAATTATAATAGATGTGACAAAGAATGATATGTACTTGGAGAGATATTTTATCTTTCAACACTGGAGCATAATATCCCAACATTGATGAGTTTTACATTTAAACTGCAAATGTGAAGAGAATGATGCTTTTAGAAGCAACAGAATTATACCCATTTGTATTCTTCAACATACTTTCTACAACTCAGCATATCCTGTGAAGCATGCAGTATGTTTCATGCATAGTGACTTCAGATTTTGCTTGCTACACAGTTTATAAACCATACAAGGACAATACTGTGTAAATGTGGGAACTAAACTTATCCCTAGCTCTATGCTCACCAAGCAGACCATATTTTGCATCTCTGAAGGTATACTCTGAAAGCAGCAAGTATTGCTGCTTTCAGAAGTATACCTTCTCTAGGTGGAAGAAATGCTACATCACTGGGCAATGAATAGCCTTCATCATCACTAACCTTCATTATCCAGTTAAATATCACCATATTAATTATTAGAAAACTGAAGTAGGCAAAAATTAAAAAAAAAAAAAAAAAAGGAGAGGGTCATTTTAGAGTCAAAACCACATAACTGAGAAGAGACCTTCACAAAGCCTTTCAAGGAGACCGGACATCCTATCACAACCTTCTCATGGTGCATCCCTGTCAGTAAATACAGTAACTACTGGATAGCAAACAAATTATTAGCTGGCAATATGGTATTCTTACTGGCTAAAACCAAATAAAATAATGGTACAACGTGACAGAATTTCATGCCAGCTGAGGAGTCAACTGTGAAACAAGTGCCCCTGCTGTTTTTGACATTATCAACAAAAAGCAATAGAACTAGCAGAAGAAATTGATAAATATAGATGGACAAAACAGTTATTATAAAAAAAGCTGAGATTCTTCCAAGCAGCAAATAAAAGATGATATATATATTCAGGAAATAATGATCAATGAAAAGCATTCAACACTAAATATGAGAATGATCTTGAATAGCAAACAATATCAAGTAGTGATGTGGGCAAATATTAGAATAGGAACTGGATAGTGAGTGTTATTTGTGCCTATGGTCCTACAGAAGTTATACTAAGGAAGATGTAGAAGAATTTTTTGGGACATTAGAGAAGGAAGCTGACACAAAGAAAAATTTTAGAAACTTGGTCCTAGTTGAAGATCTGAACAGCAGAGTAGGAAATGACTACCAGACATAAAGAACTGTTTTGAGAAAATTTGGAGAAAATGAAAAAAGTTGACCTGCTGGATTTCTGTTTGAGACACAAACTCATCATTACTAACACCATGTTCCAACAGAAAGATGTGCAGAAATTTACATGGAAAGAAGACACAAGAAATAAGAAAAGTCTCATTGATAATGTCATTGTTGATACAAATATCTTTCTGCTGGTTCAGAAGGCTTAAGAAGAGTATACTGTGCATAATCTTGTGCCATGAACCAACAAGAAGATTAATGTTATCAATAGCAACATTGTGAAGGTGATAACTTCCTATTCCAAAGAGGATTTGGAATAGGAAGTGATCATTTAGTGTTGAGTAAGATAAATTACCCTGCTCATTTAAGAAAAAAGAAAAAAATGAAAGGGTTTGAAAACAAGAACCAAACCTTGGGGATTTACTGGCAGACACTGAAGAAACCATTGAATGATTCAGTTAGAAAAGCATGTAGTGAGGTGTGCAAGGACAGAAAAATTAGAATATCATGAGGGATCCATGAAAAGAAGAAAGCATATCAAAAGTTCCTGGCATATAAGTCAGAATGTGCTCTAAGAGAATACAGAGAAAAATGTAAGAAAGTAAAGCAGTGTGTAAAAGTAACTAAATAAAAGTCATGGGAAGACTAGGATAAGAACACAGAAAATACATAATAGGAAGGTTGCAAAATATTCTGGAGGATATTGAAAATACATGAAGATATGTAGAAATAAAACAAAGCACTTACTGTAAAAGGAATGAAAAATGATAAAGGCAACATAAAACCTGAAAACAAAGATATGCTAGATGTTTGGAGTAAATTGAAAGATTGCTAAAAAAAAAAAAAAAGCAGTGACAGCAAGGTAGTAAAAACACTCAAGAGGAATGTGTTCAGAAGTACAAATCAAATATGTAACCCCAAAGGGGAGCACTCAACACGATAAAAGGCAGAACTAAGGAAACTGCATTTGTAGGAAGCTCTTTTTATAAAGGCATAAAATCCCAAACTTGGATGTGCTTGTAATATCTCAAAGACATCATCTAAATGATTTCGCATGGGGAATAATTATTAGAAAGCTTAAAGAAGGCTGCAGAATTACTGATTTTGCCAGAGCTTGGAATCTCATGTAGCACTGTACCCAGGCTCTGAGCAGCATTTCAAACCAATGGAATGTGTTTTGCTAAGAAGTTGCCCTCGCTCTACCACAGAGCATGAAGACAGATTTTTGGTTATAACAGCAAAACGTAAACGACACACCATGGCAAGTCAGCTTGCAAGTTTGCTCCATTAAATCACAGATACATGACTATCTCGATAAACTGTGGCAAAATGTCTGCGAGAAGTAGGCCTATGTGTTGAAGGCCTGTAGTCTGCATCCCTTAATCCAGAGCTCATTGTAGAGCACGTTTTCAGTGATGTTGTATCCATAAAAATTGGTCAAGATACAAATGGGGTAATGTACTCTTTACAGATGAGGGTGATTTTAGTCTTTCCTCTAATTCTAGATGAAACTTGATCTGGCATGAAAATGGTACTGCTGACCATTGCAAGAATGTTCTTGAAAGGGATAGATACAGTAGTGCTGAAATGATGATGTGGGGAGGCATTATGCTTAACTGACACACCAAGCTACAACTGCTGGAAAAGGGGATGAGTGGTGAACAATATTGCAATGAAGTTCTTCAACGTCATATATGATTGTTCCGGGTGCTGTAGGCGAAGAATTCATTGTTATGGATGACAATGCCACACCACATTGTACATGAGCAGTGGAGATACTTCTGGAAACTGAAGATATTAATTAAATCAAATGACCACCATGCTCTCCAGATCTCAACCCCATAGAATATGTTTGGGATGCAACAGAGATATACACTGCTGTTCAAAATTATCCTCCAGAAAACAAACATGGCCTTATCCTTGCTTTGAAAGAGGACTGAGCCAAAATTCTGAAGCGCTTAGTGCTAAGCATGATACAACATTGTGAGAGCTGCATTGCAGTTTAGGGTGGACATATTCCATACTGAAATGTCTCTCCACACAGTTTTCTGTAAGCGCTTTACATTAATTCCTTAACTACGTCCTTAGGAAAATTAGTCACTTTTGACAAAAATGTATTGCAATTTAATTTGTACAAAATTTATAACACATTATTTGTATAATATAATTTATTAGTAAGATAGCAATAAATTTGTCCACATATGACTGTAGTTAGTCAGAAAAAGTTATTCATATACAAATAAAAGTGTAGTTTGTCCTTAGCTTTTGGACACCAGTGTATAGGATATGACAATATTGGATGCTGAGGGATAAGAAATTAATTTGGAGAAGACTGTTGATAGGAAGTTGGTATGATGTAAACTTTTCATGTAGTACTGTCATAATATTCTGTACATGCTGAGAATACATATCAGAAATATGATGATAATGTGGCTGATGATATTTGTTCTGGAGTAGGAACTTCCAGTTTATATATTCATTCTCTTATGACCTTTGTAAATGGATAATATGATGTGCCTACTTAGGTTAGGAAAAGGCCTGAGTTCAGTTCAATTCAATTCTAGGTTCAAGATGATGAACCTTGTCTCAGAATGAAAGGGCTTTTACAACCAAAAGTAAATGGAGAAGTCTCAATACAGAAGCAGATAACTCAAGTTTTTCTTCCAGCAAGCAGAGATAAACTGGCCAGAGAACATATGATCAGATAAGAATACAGGAATGTGTAATGGGCCTGATAAAAGCAACCTGAATGCAGTTGTTGGCTGGAAGTAGTCCATGATTCAGGTTCCACTTAGGCATCTCCAGATAGGACTGAATCATGGAATATAGTATAAGAAATGTAATCTACAGGCAGAAGAAAAATCGGGTACCGGGATTAGGGACATAAGAAACTGATATAAGGTATCTAGGATGGATGAGTGAATAGCATCCTTGCTACTTGCCAAACAATGGCATGTGGGGTTCAATTCCCACTGTAGGCATGGATGTTGGTGAATATCTTGAGCTGGTAAATGAATTTCATTACCCAGTATAAGACAACTGACACTCCACTTACTGGAGACCTGAAGTGCCTTGAAAAAAGTTCGATCTTTTGCCTGTAGAATAGAGTTTCCAATTATCTAACCTTTTGCAAAACAGAGTACTAATGTACTAGAGATTTACAATCTTTTGTGAGTGGAATTCATGTTGAACAGTTGGTGATCGAAGGACTGCTTCTGTACCAATTCCTCTCCCCTCTCTTCTCACATGTACCTTCCAATGGCATATCAAACATACACACTATGAAGATCCAAAATCTTCAGATTTAATGTTTATACAGCAATAAATCTGGAGATTTTGGATCTTCAGAATCTGAAGCTAAAGAATCAGACGTCTCCAACCAGCTACATAATTCTTCTGCATATTACTCAGCAAACTAAATAGAAAAGGTTTGAGCCCAGTAATATGGAGGGGGGGGGGGCTATGAAGGACATGTGATGACTACAACACTAGGCTCTTTGCAGGTGAGAGGTATGTCTGTGTGTCAGTTGATCACCCAACATTGCGCATGCTCTACTCTCTTAACTCTTCTCTTTCAACACCATGAAAAATAAGCAATTACAGCAACATTGCAGATCAAATAAAACTTTCCTCAAAAACTTTCATATCAATCAACAGTCACTGCCTAAATATTTATATTAAGGTAATAAAGATTGATGTACAGATGTTTGTCATCTTAGGCAACATTCATTGCCTAAATATGACATACATCCTAACCTAACTTCATATACCCAACTAATCCTCCATTTGCATCTACAACAAAAACTGCCCATCTTAAATGATAAAAATATATTCTACACAATTCTTTACCACAAACGTAGTAGTTGTACATTAATGCAATCTGACATTTCATGAGAGAATACCAAACTTGGAATTCTACCTCTAAATTTATGATCTTCTGGCTTCAAATTTCATTCTTTTGGATTTATTTACTTTGTCCCCATCCCTCTCTAAATTCTGACAACAGTCTGATCTCTTCAAATTTTTGTAACCAAAGGATTGTTTTCTGTGAGAGTAAATACTCATATAATAAGGTCACCCCCCCCCCAGGGACTAAACTTCAAAATTCTGAATAGTCTCCACTCTTATAACTCTTCTAGTCAGGTTGGCAGAGACAAAAAGTATCGTATATATCTGTTATATATACATAACAGATATATGACAACAATCATCACCAGAATATTGTATCATCCCTCGACTTACTTCCGTTCGAGTTACATCCTCTCGAAGATATGTCTGTGATCCCATAAGGGAACAAATAACATTTTCGGCTATACTTTCGAACAAGATGCAAGCGAGCGTAAGGTAAAGCATGTACGGTGGCAACAGCGCTTTCAGTGGCAACCTCCCTCAGCAGTTGGCACATGTGTTCAACAGTTCCTCTGTTGATTTTGTGTTTGAAAAATGGGTTATTTGTGTTTTTGTCGCTAATATTTCGCAATGTTTTGTGCAACAAGTACAATCAAAAAACCTAGTGAAGAATCACAGAAAAAAAAGGTGAGCAATTGATCTTGAAACGAAGTTGCAAGTTATAAAGCAACATGAAGCTGGTAAGCCTTTCAATGTGATCGAACATGACATTGGATGGTTTCATTCTATGGTGATGACCATTTTGAAAAATAAGGATAAAATCGTAAAGGTGTGAAAGGATCTGCTTCCATTAAATCAACGATAGTCACGAAGCAATGACAAGGTCCTATCGATGATATGGAAAAGCTACTTGCATCATGGATAGAGGACTGAACCAAAAGCACATACCACTTAGCTCTATGACCATAACCACTAAGTCTCTTCAACATGATGAAGGAGAAAGCAAAACCTGATTACGACTACGAATTCAGCGCTTCTTCCGATTAGTTCATGAGATTCAAGCAGCGTTTTGCACTGCATAATATGAGAATCTGAAAGTGCTGAGAAGGCTGCCAAGGAGTTTGTGGAAAAATTGGATAAAATTATTACGGAGGAAAATTATTTGCCACAGCAAATATTTAATATGGATGAGATGTCCTTCTTTTGGAAAAAAATTGCCCGAGCATACATTCATCCACAAAAAATCTAAAATTTATACCTAGTTTCAAAGCTCCTAATGCCCGTGTTACGATTCCTTTACGGGTAATGTGGATGGATATAAACTGAAACCATTTATGATATGACACAGTGAGAATCCACGAATCTTCAAAAACATTAGGAAGCATACTCATAGTTCATTATCGGAGCAATAAGAAATCATGGATGACTCAAAAATTGTTTGAGGATGCCTTAATCAACTGTCATGCAAACAGTTGAAAAATAAGCAAAGCACATTCGACATTTTCATCAAAAAAAAAAAAAAAAGGTTACAGCCTGATCGTTCACACAGGGAAAGTAATGAAGATGTGATTGTGGAGGAAGATTTGGATAATTATTCTCCTGTTTTATAGTGGAAGTAACACAGAGTACAGTTTTATAATACGGTTTAAAAATTAAAATGACAGTATACTTATTATGGTTAAGTCCCAGACCCTTATAACTCTGTTGATTTAATGTATCGATTTACATCCTGCCGGATGTAAATCGATACATTAAATCCCAAACATCTAAATCCCAAATTTTTTCCAGCCCATTCTCGTTCATTCAGTATCCAGGTAGATACCTAACAGGGTGCACCACAAGAAAGTGAGGATTGGACATTAGGTCAGAAGCCCTGGTCGGTTCTCCACGTTTCTTTAAAGGCTATGTGGAGGTGTCCTCTCAGTTATACAGCTTTGACCCTTAAGCACCCCATATAGAATAAGCATACAAAGTATATCTATTACAAGAAGAAAGCATTAGAATGCTATATCAATCATGATTAACAGATTACCTAAAAGAAGCTCAAATCAGTTATGACATAGAAGAAGAATGGAAAGCTTTAATAAAGCTAATTCATAAAGCAGCCTCTGAAGTACTTGGAAAGAAAAAAATAAAATAAAATAAACTCTCATTAGGTCACAATTTAAATTACTTCATTTTTTATGTAAATTTCAGCAGATAGGTAATTCCACAGAAGCTAATTTTTCTCATAGTAGATGAACATTAGCTTTAAAAAAATGAGTTGTGTACCTTTATAAGTGGTTTTGTTAGGCTACAGTTTCAATTATTGGAAAATATGTTTTGATGAAAATTATGTGGATTTCAGAGAAAACTAGTATTTTCTCCACTAGCGGGGGGGGCTTTAAAATAGGTGGTTAATGACTGCCATAGGTGCCTTCATTGGTCATCTTTTGTTAGGTACTATTGTTTTCAGTTAGTAAAACAGCTTAAGAAGTTTCTATATAGATCTGAAATTCCGAAATGATCCTTTCAAATTATTTTTAAAAAATATGTTACCTGTATTCTGCCAAAGAAGTAAATCGATTTGGCCGTTCTGTTTCATGTTTTGAAGGCTGCTGGGATTCATTTTCAAAATGCTTACTACTCTCTTCTGCAATCTGAGATGACACATTAGAACAAGCTGCACAAGGAAAAAATGCTAAAAACAACAAAAAATAATAATTCTAAATAACTTTCATATTAAAATTCTTTTAAAAAAACGAACTTACATAAATACGAAGGAATAATATATATGAATTACATTTCGTTAACTTATACTTGACATATCACAGGGTAAGTTTACATAACTGCCAATAACAAAATGTCAGTGATACTCTGACAACACTAATTATCTATGAAATATTTATATGAAAATAAACACTCATCATAGCTCACTATGAAGTAAGCTTTAGTGACTATTTCCATTTACAGTAAAACCCCTTTTTTACACTTTTTAGGGGACTGATGGAAAAAAAGTGTAAATAGCAGGAAATATAAAAAAAAACATTAAAAAATGGCTAAAAGATGACTTACTGCTAGTATGTCATACTAGCAGTAAGTCATCATACTAGATTACAAAATTTAATAATTGAAAATAAATGAATTTACAATTTCTTATATTTATCTATTTCCAAAAATCTTTAATTGTTGATTATTTTTGCTTTTCATTTTTTTTTTTTTTTTGACATAGCACCAGATTGCTTTGCATTGAGTTCAATACTTGACCTGTTTTTTACTATCATGTTCAAAGTGGACATGGAGAGTTCAAGATCTTTTGCTAAATGCACACGTGTTCCAGCATGTCAATCTACAAGTCGCAGAATTGCCATCTTTTCTTCTACAGAAATACATTTTCTGTCTTTTTTCTTCATGTTACTAACATGGATAATCCACCACCGCAACTTGAAAGCAACTTTCACAAGCTAAATTACGTAGCAGAAATTCTGCAATATCAATTTGTACTGTGATTGAAAAATCATGGTATCGCTCATCACTACATTACTGCTGCAAACAACCGAGATGGTGGAAACAAAACAACAGCCGAAAGCAATGCAATCTGGGAACAGAAATGCGCAGATTTCCACAGAAATTGATTCGAAAATCAGTATTGCCACCCGAGTAAAAAACGCAAATCACGGGAAATAATGTCCACATCAAGTTGTTAATGGCAGAAAAACAATATATCGTAAGAATAGGCCTTAAGACAGGACCAACGGAAAATGAACGTAAATGGCAGGAAACGTAAATTGCAGAAACTTAAAAACGGGGTTTTACTGTATTAAATTTCTTTCAATTCACCTTCACGTTTAATTTAAAAAAAAAAAATAGCCTAAATTACAGGTACAATTTGATCCAACATGCCTATATTACACAGATACTATGGATGGGTGAAAGATCAAAAAAAGAAATTAGAGGAAACTTTTAGCATTAGGCCTCGTAAACTTGGAGACAATATGTTAAAGATACCAAGCTATTCTAAACCTGGTTTTACTCCATTTCCCAGGTAAGCAAACATTTTTTTCTATTTCATTTATTCTACTTTTACCATGAGTTACCTTGGTCTTGCACTACCTGCAGGGTCAGCTAGACTTGCATTACGTGCAGGTGCAAACTTGACTTATTTGTCTGTTTGCTTACTTACGAAATGGAGTAAAACCAGGTTTAAAATAGCTTGGTATCTTTAACATTTATTATACCCAAGGTAAAATACTTTCTACATTTATATCTCCTCCTAAGATTTTTATTTAATAAGATTAAAACACCTTATGGTAACATGTTCTGGTAAAATACTTATAAGCTCTGTATTACTAAAATCTTGATATTTCTAGCCTGGCTTCCACTGATGAGACCTCAATAAAGATCGAAACTGGTCTGGGTAGTGGCCCCTTGCCTTTAATACAAAGCATCATACATCTCCTCCAGGAGATGTGCTTTGCATTATGAGTAAATATTAAGATTAGTGATCAGAGCTTATTCTACTTTTACCATGAGTTACCTTGGTCTTGCACTACCTGCAGGGTCAGCTAGACTTGCATTATGTGCAGGCGCAAACTTGACTTATTTGTCTGTTTGCTTACTTGGGAAATGGAATAAAACCAGGTTTAAAATAGCTTGGTATCTTTAACATTTATTATACCCAAGGTAAAATACTTTCTACTTGGAGACAATATGATTTGAAAAATAGATATGAAGTTGTTCCAAAGAAATATGATAGTATCATTTAAATTACTTAAAGGGTTTTATAGGATTGATGTGGGGGAAATATTCCAGCAGTTGGTTAGTGGTGGAAGAACATGAGGCCATCCCTGGAAATTAAGTAACAGTGTGATTAACAAGAGTGTGAGGACTAAATTCTTTGGATGGAGAGTGGTGTATTGCCTGATTCAGTTGCAAGTGCTTTGTCTGTCAATGAATTTATGGTAAGGTATGATAGATATTAGGTGGATAGTTTGGGATCTAACATGATGAGTCTTCAGACTCCATGGAGGTGCCCGTATAATAATACTAATAATTATCATTATTATCTCAGACCTCCAGGGAGTCAAGGACTCATTGAGAGAGACTATAAATCATACAAACCAACTGTCATACTTTCCCTTAAATTCATTCACACTAGATGCATTCACTACTCCTAAAGGCAAACTATTTCACTCACTCATGGCTCTGTGAGAAAAAAACCTAGTTCTTACCTCTTTCTGACTGTGAACAAACTTAATGTCCATGGATGCCCACATGTTCTCTACCCACTGTAAAAAAATAACAAAAAATTTCATCAGACAATACCTAAAGCACCCATTCAGAAGTTTTACAAACCTCTATCATATCAACCCCACTTTTTCCTGTTAACCAGAGTCTGTAATCCACATACTTGCAATCTGTTCTCATAATCTAAATCCCATAATCAAGATATAATCTTTGTAACACTTATTTGCATCCTTTCCGCAGCATCATTATCCCCTTGAAATCCAGGAGACCAAAGCACACGAAAATATGCAGTCTTATCAAGGCCTTATAAAGAGGCAAGATGACCTCCTTATCCTCACATGTTAAAATTTGTTTCAACATCACAATTATAATACAAGTTTCAGCTTTTGCTATAACCAGATTTGAAGGAATTTGAAGCTCTACGGCCATAGAGCTTCAAATTCCTATCCACAAATATACCAAGATCCATATCCTCATCAGTTTCTTGTAGTATAACCCTGCTAATATTCCCAGAAAAATTCATCATGCCAAAGTGCATAACCTTACACTAACTAATGTTAAACTTGAGAACTCAACACTACAGGACATAGGATACACCGGGGTGTAGAGCTGACCACCTTATCCTGTGAATGGTTTGAGGTCCAATGATTAATAAACCTCAACACCACAAGGTAAAAAGAGGTTAAAAGGAAGATGAGAATGTTAAACTGAGAGCCAGTTTCGTTTGCCCAAGCTTCCCACCTATTCAAATGATTTTGTAAGTGCTCGATATATATATGCATCCTAGACTGCCCTACCCATCTTTGGATCATCAGCAAACAATTGTACATCTCATGTTATACAATTCCTAATGTCATTAATGTATAGATTGAACAACAATGGCCGAAGGACTGAATCATGAGGTCACCACTGGTCACCTGAAATGTGGATTCACACCAACCGTGTATCACCCTTTGATATCTATCAATTGCATCCAATGATCCAAGTCAACAGTTTATATTCCAACTCCATATTCTCCAGTTTATATCATTCATGTGGTATCCATAGAAATGCTAGTGTATCGGTTTCCTTAATTCAACTTGGACATAACGTTTTATAATGTTCTTTGGTTCATTTTAGACTCTCTCTCTCTCTCTCTCTATATATATATATATATAAACACTGACCAGGCATGCAGTCAGGAATACATATCCATACTTGAAGTAGAAAAAGCCATCAAAGGCATGAAATGTGGAAAGGCAGCAGGAGTAGATGATATTCGACCAGAAATGCTGAAGTATGGTGGTATAAAAGTCTTGCAGTGGCTGCACTGCATAGTTCAGAAGGCCTGGACAGAGGGATGAATTCCTGATGATTGGAGTAGAGCTCTCATAGTACCCATATATAAAAAGGGAAATAAAACAATGTAAGAATTACAGAGGTATTTCCTTACTGAGTGTTCCTGGTAAGATATATGCAAGTATACTTGAGAAAAGGTTGAGAAGAATTGTGGAAGAAAAGCTTGGTAAAGAACAAGCTGGATTCGGGTCAAACAGAGGCTGTCAGGATCAGATCTTCACTTTACGACAAATAGTGGAGAAATCATGGGAATATAACAAAGATCTGTATTTAAGTTTTGTCGATTTGGAAAAGGCATATGACAAGGTGCCAAGAGAGAAGCTATTCAATACGCTACAGTTATATGGTGTCAATGGGGCATTATATCAAGTAATACTTAGTTTTTATTTCAGTTGTAAGTCAGCAGTTAGAATTGAAGGAAGTACAGGAAGATGGTTTAATGTTAAATCTGGTGTGAGTTAAGGATGTACATTATCCCCTCTGTGATTCATTATCCATATGGATCACATTATGAAGGAAAGTGGTATTAAATATGATATCAGAATTGGAGATGTTAATGTGTGCTCTTTGCTTTATGCCGACGATGTTATACTTCTAAATAAATCCGCTACAAAATTCACTGACTAAATTGAATAACTGTTGTAATAGATATGGTATGAAGGGCAGCAATAAAAATACAAAGATAATGAAAATAGACAGAATCATTGAAAATGTCAAATATGTTGTGAATGGAGAACCTGTGGAACAAGTAAAATATTTCAGCTACTTAGACACGATTTTTAGTGAAGATGGTAAATTAAATATGGAAATATACAACAGAATCAACAAAGCTGGTATGGTAGGAAGCCAAATGAATAAATTCATATGGAATAAGAGAGAAATTAGTCAGAACACTAAATTAGCTGTATACAAGACAGTGTTCAAACCAGTTTTAACTTATGGATCTGAGAACTGGGTCAGAAGTAAAACAATTGACCAAAGACTAGAGACTGCAGATATGAGAGTCCTGAGAAAGATTACAGGCGTGAACAGATGGCATCAATGGCAATATATTAAAAACGAGGATATTAGGAAAGAACTTGATGTCGTCAGCATCCAGGAATGCGTTAGCAGAGCTAATCTCAGGTGGATGGTCACTTAAACAGAATGGGCAAGGAAAGATTAGCAAAACAAGGTTCTCTGCCAGGTTGGCAGGAAAATGACCCAGAGAAAGACCAAGATATAGGTGGATTGATACGGTACAAAGTGCCTTACACGATAGAAATATAAGATCTGATAATGTTGGAGTCTTGACAAGTAACAGACTGATTTGGAGGAAAATTGTAGATAGGAAGTTAGTAATGATGTAAATTTTTCATGCTATCATATCCTGTACACCCCTTGAGGGTACATGGCAGGAATATGATGATGATGATATATATATATATATATATATTTTTTTTTTTTTTTTTTGTAGTGAATTATAGCAAAGGGAATGAAATACATGTAAGAGATGCATATATTCCAATGTTTTTCTCTACGTAAAAGAATAAATGAAGGTGAGAAATTTGATCATGAATTGTGTCATTTTTAAAATGCAATAAAAAAAAGTTTCACACTGCCTAATATTTCAGTCTTATCTTTTAACGGATTACTTACAAATCATATTTGACATTAGCAAATATAATTAACAGGAAAATAGTAGGACAATTTTGGGATTAAAACATTGCAAGCTGTGTAACATATTGATGGGAGTGTACTCCAAAAGATTAATGAGGCTAGGGACTTCAGATGTTGGCAGATAAAGAGTTGAAGTTCAGACGGCATGTTGCTAAGGTGTCCAAGACAGCGCATAGGATTACTTGGCTATTGAGGAACACACTAACAAGCAGAGATAAAGAAGTCATTATTTCTCTTTATAAGGCATCGATACATCCACATCTGGATTACTGTGTTCAGGTTTGGTCATCCGGATTCTTTGGAGATGAGGAAGTGGTAGAAAAGATTTAGATGCAAGTAACCAAGTTGGTGATGCTCTACATTGATAGACTGAAAGTTTCTGGGTTGCAGAAGTTGGTTGAGAGGTGAAGAAGAGGGGATATGATTGAAACATTTAAGTTACTAAAAGGCTTTTATAAGACTGATGCAGGGTAAATATTTCAGCAGTGGAAAATAGTAGTGGAAGGAAAAGAGTTCATCCCTGTAAATTAAGAGTGTGATTAACAAGCAAGAGCATGAGAACTAGATTTTTAACTTGGAGAGTGGTGAATAAATGGAATGCATTGCCTGACTCAGTTGTGTGTTACATCTGCCAGTGAGATCAAGAAGATGTATGATATTGAACATAATTTCTTGGCATCTTTAATTTACAAGGGTGGTCTGAAAAGTTCTCAGCCTCGACCATAGATGGCAACAATATCGGCAAGATTTATTTTTCTAAGTTGGTACATCTGTCATATTGCAAGTCATTCTATCAAGTAGTTTGTTTCATACAGTTGTCTGAAGCGAAAGTGTTGTCTGTATCCCTTGAAATGGATAAAATTGAGTATTGTGTGGTTATAAAATTCTTTGTAAAAGAAGGTTTAATGCCAAAAGAAATTCATTCGAAGTTCATAAAAGTTTGTGGGTACTCTTGCTGAGTTTAAACATGGCCATACCAGCCTTGAAGATGAAGGATGTCCAAAAAGTGTAACAACACCAGAACTCATTGATCAAGTGCACGATATGGTATTGAATGACTGGCAAGTCAAAGTGCATGAAATTGCCGAGACTACAGGCATTTCAAAAGAATGTGTAGGATATATTTTGCGCTTTGACACATGTGAGCATGGCACACACAAGATGTGTGCCATGCTCACAGAAGAAATCAAATACAAAAATCAGAAATCAAAAACACACTCGCATGAAAATCTCTGAACAGTGCTTAGAGCATTTTAACAAGAATAAAACTGATTTTGTACATGGATTTATTACTATGGATGAGACTTGGATTCATCATTACACACCAGAATCCAAACAGCAGTCAAAACAGTGGACAGAAGCCGGTTCTTCAGCACCAAAGAAGACAAAGTCTGTTCCATCAGCAGGAAAGGTCATGGCATATCTTGAAAAGTGTAAAACAATAACCGGGAATATTATTCCGATTTTTCAGCAAGAATAGACAAAAAAATTTGTGAGAAAAGACCAAATTTGCAAAAGAAAACAATCATCTTTCATCAGGACAATGCACCTGCCCACAAAAGTATTTTGACAATGGGAAAATTAAGGGATCTGCACCATGAATTGTTGGAACATCCACCCTATTCACCAGATTTGGCTCCCTCTGAATTCTATCTCTTCCCAAAACTCTAAAACTCTTCCTCGCTGGTCAGTGTTTTTCTTCGAATCAAGAGGTGATTGCAGCTGTACAGGAGTACTTTGCAGATCTTACTGAGAACCACTACAGGGATGGGATAATGGTGCTGGAGCATCGCTGGAATAAATGTATTAGTCTCAAGGGAGATTCATCATCATCTCATAATTCCTGACATGTACCCCTTGAGAGTACACATCAGGAATTATGTACCCTCAAGGGGTGTACAGGATATGATAGTGCTACATGAAAAATTTACATCATTACTAACTTCCTATCTACAATTTTCCTCCAAATCAGTCTATTACTTGTCAAGATTCCAATATTATCATTATCAGATCTTATATTTCTATCGTCTAAGGCACATTGTACTGTATCAATAACCCTATATCTTGGTCTTCCTCTTGGTCGTTTTTCCTGCCAACCTGGCAGAGAACACTTGTTTAGCTAATCTTTCCTCGCCCATTCTGTTTAAGTAACCATACCACGAGATTAGCTCTGCTAATTGTTTGGCAAATCTTGCCAGAATGCAAGCCCATTGCATATTTTTCTTATCTCATAGGCTTAAATTTTGGGTTTAAATTTAGACCTCCTTTGAAAGTGCCGTTGTTTTGGTATTGTCGGTTACGAGAGATTTTATTCTCCTGAGATGATCATAATTTCCAGCTTCCTAGTTCAGCATGTAACCTGTCCTAATTGGAAAATCAATATAATTAAATACTTACCAAGAAAGCACAGCATGATCACTGTCATCTGTCATGATCGCTGGTGGTAAAATAGTCATTCTTAACAGAGATACTATAAACAAATTGAAAACTCTTTGACCTCGATTTCGTTCTTTTACATGATGCTTGAGAAAGTTGTCTCACAACAATTCAATAAATTCCTCTTCATTCTTATCATGAGATTTCTGATCTACCCAATCAATGTTTGGGTAATTAAAGTCACCCATAATAATCACTCATTTAGTACTCATAAGGCTAAATTGGCTATGCATTTCTTTGTCATGGCCTATAGCAACACTCCATCATATTTCATTCTGTTAGCCTCCACTTCTCACCAGGTAGCCTCAAACTCACTACTGCATAGGACATTATTGCCATTCTTTTCTTGCATTCCTACCATAACTGGACTTCTGAAAGTCATCTGATATCATTAGTAGTAGTCCCCCTCCACTCCTATCTCTTCTGTCATTCCTAAAAATAGTATATCCCAGTTATTATATTTGATTCTGATAGCCAGGTTTCACTAATGCCAACAATCTTAGCCTACATCATATTTAATAAAACAATGAATTCAATCCCTTTGTTTCTGATGCTTCTGGCATTTGAATATAAACATAAATTAAAACCTAGCATATTCTTATTAGTGGTTATTGCATATTAGATATGTAATCTATTTGGCCTTGTAGAACTTTTCCCTACCCAGACATACTCAAAAGGTCCAAACCCAAAGTGTATATTTCCACCCCTTTGCCAGATGCATAACCACGTTTGAAACCATTCATATCATTATCCCATCTGAATACCATAGCTGGACTTTCCCATACATTTTTTCCATTTCTCCCTTGATGATCTAGTTTCCCTGACTCTCTGCCTGATGATTAGGTCTCATCCCAATAAGTAATTTTTCCAGGCTCCTGATGTCAAATGAATTCAAGCATAGTATAATGCATAGTGGATCAGTGATTAACAATGTCAGGAGTTGCCTATGAATAATGTCTTAGGCAGAAAAGCACCTAATTTTTTGGATATGGAATATCAAGAGGATATGGACGTGATTTTTTACTTCATATATATATATATATATATATACACACACACACACACACACACACACACACACACACACACACACACACACACACAGAACAGAATAGAAACAGAATATATGTATACACACACACATGGACAGAATAAATAGAATAGAATAGAAATAGTATTATTATTATATCCTCCATGGAGTTGGCAGACTCATCATGGGAGGGTCATTCAACTGAAAATATATTTATCATACCGAATCTTGAAATCCTTAACACTCCTTGCATTAACAGCACATTCTGGAAATGCATTCCATTCACTGACAATTCTCCATGTAAAAAACCTATTCCTCCCCCTCCCTCACCACACTTACATAACCTCCTGGGATAAATCTGGTTTTTCCCCTCTCGCCTTCAACTCTTTTTACAATCTCATCTGGATTAATCCAATAAAATCCTCTTAACTTAAATATCTCTATCATATCACCTCGCATCCTCCTATGAACCAAACTCTGCAATCCATATTTTTTCAACCTCTCTCCATAGCTAGCAGTTCAAAGTCCCAACACCGTCCCAGTTACCTGCCTCCGGACCCTCTCCAACGTCTTCTCCACATCACGCTGAAAACCAGGCAACCAGACCTGAGCACAACTGTCCAAGTGTAGTCCGACCAGCATCCCACAGAGCATTACAACACCTCCTTATCCCCACACATTAGAACACCTCCTATCACAGCAGCACCACAATATGCAGTCTTTGCAACACCAGCAATATGTCCTCCAAACTTCAGTCCCAAATCCCATCCACTTTCTGCAGCATGGCACCGTCAACACAGTACACAGCCCACCTCTGCACTCCAAAATGCAACACTTTGCACCTATCTACATTAAAATTACAATCCTACTCCTTTGTCCAAGTCAAAAGTCTATTCAAATCTTCCTTAAGGAATTAACATCAGCAGTGCTACTAATAATTCTTCCCAATTTTGCATCATCAGCAAACAACTGAAGATCCCTAATCAGCCCACAATATATCATTTACGAACAAGTTAAACAGCAAGGGCCCTAGAACAGAACCCTGGAGCACCCCACTGGTTACCCACCTTTTTTAAGACACTGCACCATCATACACAACTTGTAGGTATCATTCAGGGAGCCAATCTTCGATCCATCTAATCAATATACTATCTATTCCCATCCTCTGCAGCTTGCACCAACTTAACATGTGGTAATCTATCAAATACTTTTGCAAAGTCCAAGAATATCACTCTATATGATTCTCCCTTATCTAACACACCCATTACCCTATCATAAAATGCAAGTAAATTGCTGAAAAAGGCCCTACCCTTTACAAATCCATGCTGGCATCATAAAGAATGGTACGTCCGTCAACCCAATCCCATATTCTATTCCTAACCAATCTCTCCAACACCTTCACCACATCCGCAATTATACAGACTGGTCTATAATTCGAAACTTCTGTCCTCTAAAAATGCTTGTGGAGTGTTACTATCTCCCTTCTTTCCACTCCTTAGGAACCCTACCAACTGCAAGACTTTCATTAAATAACCAGGTCAATTGCACAGCAAACTGTGGTGCACATTCCTTTAGAATACGTGGTGATATGTCATCCATTCCCACAGCCTTATTAACATCTAACCCAACCAACACTTCTGATTCTTTCACTTCCAATTCTCCTAATATTTGCCTCCCTTCTATATATTGCATTGCATCATTTACACCCGTACGATATATGCTGATAAAGTGCTCATTCAATAATTCCACTATATCCTTTGCAACGGTCACTCTACTGCCATGACTATCCACCAGCATCAACCTGTCATAATTATTCTCTCTTGCTTGCCATATAGTGGAAAAATTCCTTTGTGTTAACTTTGGCCTTACCAGCCGATCTCCTCTCATACTGCTTCTTTTCTCTCTTTACCATGCTCATCACCTTTCCAGTCTGCACTTGATACACTTTATGGATCCAATCACCACCAACTGTCTTGTATCCCCTCCATAACATTTCCAGCACAGCTTGCTTGCTTTCACTCCAAGGAAGAGTGCGGTAAATATTTATTCACTCACTTCTACATACATATATAGAATAAAATAGAAATCGAATATATGTAGAAAGAGAATATAAGGTCTCGGCGAAACCTTGGATTTTTTTTGGCAGTAAAGGTTGGTCGATTGATAGAGCCTCTGCTACTAATGGTCCAACCAAAAAGTTAAGCAAGTTTGAGCGCGGTTAGTAGTTGGAAGGGATAAATGGTTCGCACAAACTCCCTCGATGAGTCTCTGGAGGTGTCACATAATAATAATAATGTGTGTGTGAATACACATTTTGAAACAAATGTACAAATTAACATTTTAATTCTCAGTTAAAATTTTAAAAAATAAGTTTGAATTTTAAAAGCTGTCTACTTAACAATTACCTCACCTTCGCTCCGTCGCCAAAATATTTTGCCAAATGCACGCGTTATAGCAACCGCCATGATGCTTACCAAACGCCATCTACAATGTATGTCATACAGGTTGGAATAACACCATAAAAATAAAGTATTATTTTTATTGCATTATTTTAGTAATCTATATCAGTTTTATCTAGTAGGCGAAACATTAAACTGTATTTCGGTCTAAGGGTTGATGAAGCACAAAACATTGTCCTTCTGATTCATCAACTGTTAAACTGTAACCATTGTTTCAAAAATGGCTATGACCACCAAGCATTGGCAGTATAAACACAAATTTGACTTAATCATTTAATTTTAAATGACTATACCACAACTGGAGTAACGGACCTTCCTTAACGATAAACCGCCACTTTGTATCTCTGTCTGCTTTAGCTACATGAACCAATGTATGCTGATATATACACAGGATACCTAATGTCAGCAGTAGCCAATTAAGAGAAGAAATAATTACAAGTGCCTAAAATCTACTGCTTTTAAGCATTGGCAAACTGTAAAGGAAGCATGTGGAGATAGTAGAGTTCTCATCCCTCCCCTTCTGGAAACTCGATTTTTCATCAGCAAAAATAACAACAACAACAACAATAATAATAATAATAATAATAATAATAATAATAATAATCTACAAAATGATTTTTTGATTTCACAAAATTCGCTAATTAGGCCTCAGGATTTAGGTGCAAAGATCTGGTCATTGCTGGCATGGCTGGCCGAGTGGTTAGCGTATCCGCTCTCCAATCAAAAGGTTGCGGGATCGAATCCCGCTGTGGGCATGGATGTTTGTGATTGTCTGTGAAAATACTGGTGGTGGTCGGCAACAGATGACGTTGGTGTGGAGGCGGTTCATTAGATGGAGTTGGTAATGGAGACAGATTGCTCTACAGCTCTACAGTGCCCTCCCTCGATGAGTCCATGGAAATCCTGGAGGTATCATGTAATAATAATAATCTGATTATACTGGTAATACGAAAACATTAGAGAAGAGTGCTGAGGCTTTTAAATGACTGTCTCAGGACTAAAATGATGAGCATGAGGACAGATTGAGGAAGTGTGGTCTTCAGAGTTGAGCAGATAGGAGGTGGGGGGAATTGATATGATTAAGAAGTATAAGTTGGTCATAGGAGCCTATCAAATAGATACAGGTGAAATAATCCATAGGATACTGGGTGGTACAAAAAAGAGGTCATCCCAGGAAACTATACAAAGGTCATGTGAATGGAAAATATTTTTGCTTGGCAGGTGGTGAACGAGTGGAATGCATTCCCATAGTGGGTAATGAATATGCCAACCACGAAGGTGTTCAAGACAAGTATGAAGTATGAGAGTTATTGGGATCTGTGAATCTTCGAACTCCATGTAGACTTGGAAATAATACAAATACTAAAAAAGGTATACCGCCCGAAGAATACGCGCAATGTATAGATATAATACACAAATCGCATAGCCGTAGATACAGCTACAGTAATTCTGCACAGTCACAATTTAACTCGTGCAACATATGACGAATGGTTCAGGAGACTTAAACTCAAGAGAGCTAGAAGACAAATTGTTGTCCCATTACAGAAATTAGGACTGTTCCTGAAAGAATAACAAATAAACAAAAACAAACTTATCCACAGACCTAATAAACTTTTCCTTGGGGATCTGGACATCGATGGTACTGTACCCAGAAGTTTTCGTTAATGTCTCTAGTCAAGAATTTCAGATATATGCAACTCCGAATCTTGCTACTGAAATTTGCTGCAGGAATTGAATGAAAATGATGACGTTCAGAAGAGATGCATTAGGAAGCAAACTATCTGCAAGGTTACTTAAGATAAATAGAAAAACGTTACTTAATAGAAAGACTAGCGGTGCTCAGCTGGTTTATAACTGTATTAATGAGAGATCCTAACTGCTAAATTTAAGACTGGTAGTAACGTTCTAAAATGTGTTTAGCTGCTGTGAACCTATGTAATACTTAGAAAATAGTTCTTGGCAATGGCCAACTCGACTTGGTTAGAAATTAAAGGAATTGCTGAGGCCTGATCAGCAGAAAATATTATAGCTACGGGGATAAAATGTAAAGTACCAGTATATTGTATTTGGGGGATAGAGGAAATAAGGGAAAATGTGGGATATTGCTAATGACAGATGAAGAACTTCAATTAGAAAAGCTATTTAAGATCTGGCAAATGCAATTTATTTTAGACTATCTGGTGCCTCATAAAGGACAATAGAACCAAGTAAGTTTTTGTATACTGCTATAGACCAGAAGAAGGTTCAAATGAAGATGCAGATACCATCATCGGCAGATTCGTACAATGATTGTAGGCCGAACAATTATTATGAAGATTTTAACAATGGAAATATACATTGGAAGGAGAAAAGGATGCATTGCAATATGGAAGTTGAATTTTTACAAATGGTAAGGGATAGTTACTTGAAACAGCATATAATTGAGATGATAAGTGGTTTGAGAGTGCTGGGTACGATAATATCCAGCAGATGCATCCAAAATCAAGGTAGACACTGTACCTCCAACCGGGGAGAGTGACCATCAGTCTTGTTCCGTGAGGTTGCTAAACGTGTAAAATTCTCTGTCAAGAAAGGGGTTATGTTGAAGTATAAAGCTTAATTGTCACAGACTTAGTAAGGAGCTGGAAAGTGATCAGGAACTGTGTGAAAGAAGCAATATCAGCAGGACCACAGGAGGTATATAAAGCATGAGAAGCAAAATAAATAAATAATAATTATAAAAAGAAAAACGTGATCAGCATACTCATGAATGGTAATAAGCGTATGCAAGAAATGTGAGTACTATGGTAAGAAGTCCAAATCAGATTACGAGATAAAATTATCTAAGAAGGCCAAAGCAAACTCAAACACGTTTTTCGCTACGTAGCAAGTAAGACGAAGGATTATGGAAGTGAAAATTAGTTTTGTTGGTGAGTGATCGCTCTGCAAGACTGAATAACCCAGGTGAGATATATTGCAGATCATGCAGGAACTGAGAGAGAACAGGTGGTGCTCAACATATTGAGAAATACCAATGTGAAAATAACAGTGAGACTGAAGAGCATGGAGTCCGTGTGCTATGTGAACATGCAAGAGAATTGGCTGTTCTTGTAACGAAATTGTTTAACATAAGTCACAGCTCTTCAAAAGTTCCAAGTGAGTGGATAGAGGGTAAGAAAATTTTGTAATACAAACTTGGCTCTAGAACTGAAAAAGCAAACTACAGGCCAACTAATTTAACACTTATCACACTCTGTTCTGGTGTTAAAGTATTGAAAAACGTTAATTAGAAGCAAAATTCAACAATGCGTGGATCAGGATAGGATGCTATATACAGTGTACATCACGTCTTTGTAAAAGGTCCTGTTTTCCTCAGATTTTATAATAACGTGATTGCGGAATTGGATAAAGGAAATAATTAAACCATGATACTAATGCAATTTGCAAAAGGAGTTGACAGAATACCACATGGAAAGCGATCATAAAATTTGGAAAACGTGAGAATCAATATGAAGCTATTCACATGAATGGAGGGGATAGAAGACAGGCACCAGACCGTAGTATATGGTGGAGTGGAATCTCGGAGAATGAATTTCACTGGTAGCGTGCTTCAAGAGTCTGTAGTAGGGACACTAGTCTAATTCGTATATTAGTGATATGGAGAAAGAGTTAAGGGGGATATGCATACTGCAGATGACAATAGTTAATAAAGGTGATGTAGATATCTTTGAGGGTAATTTAAATAAATTTTCATTATTGTGCAATGGATAACAGTTGCATGTAGAAAATTTAATGCAATTTTCAATTTAATGTAGAAAAATATAAGGTTACGCACTTCGGGTTGTAATAGTGACATATGGTGTATCATATCGATGATAATTGATTGCACTAAGTACCATCAATGTGATATTGATGAGGCTAGGGACTTGGGTATAATATCGGACAGAGAGAGTTAAAGTTTAGAGAGCATATTGAAAAAGTTGATAAAATAGTGCAAAGGATTACCTGAACTTGAAAACACACGCTAACAAGTAAAGATAACGAAGTTATTATACCTCTTTATGAGGCTATGATACGGCCTCATCTTAACTACTGTGCACAGATTTGGTCAACTAGGTTTTTGGATATCTGAAGAAGGTAGAGAAGATTCAGAGACGAGTGACCAAGCTAGAGACAGGTCTGTGGAATACTCCCTATGATGATAGGATGAAGGTATGTGGTTGCAAAGTTTATTTCATAGAAGAAAATAGGAGACATAATGGACATAGTAAAGGGATTTTATAAAATTGGTGCAAAAAAAAATTTTCAATATATGACAAATTGTTGGAGAACTAGGGAGAATATGTGGAAGTTGAGCAAAAAGTGTGGTCAGTAAGGATGTGCAGACTACATTTTTTTAATGACAATGAGGACTGAGGATAACGGATTGAAAAAATTAGTTATGAGTGCCCTAACACTGAATGAGTTTAAGGAGAGGTACGATAGTCTGTGTGTATAAAGTTAGGATCGGTCTCCTGTTATGAGTCCTCCTACTCCATGGAGATAACTATATAATTTAATAATAATTTCGATTCTACTTGCTGACTAGAGGAACTTTTTCTAAGCCTTTCTTTGACGGTTTCCGGAGCTGGTCAAACTCTGTCACGGACAAGCAGGTTTTTTTCTCCACGACAGTTGATAATTAATTCGAAATCATTACTTTGATATGTAGAACCACAGAAAACACAATGACCAACATAGTCACTGTTAATACCAAATTATTTCCAGAGTTTACAATGCTGAGATGCTCAACATTATAAGAGAGCACACAAGATACTAAGAATGAATGGGTCATCGTTTCAGTTAAAAAAAAATCAGCTAAAGCCTGATTATTCCCGTATAGAGAGTAGGCGATGCCGTTTAGCCCTATCTAACTTTTAGAGATTGAGTCAGCAGTTCAATCTCCACTGGCAGCCAATCAGAGATAGCTGACCCAAGGCTATCACTAATTAAGCGACACGCTGTGAAGAGAGACGGCTCAACAATTGCCGCCAGGTTCTACGGTCGATTTTCTTGAGTTTACGGGGCGAAAAATCGGAGTTTCCGGGAGAAAAACCCGTTTTCCCGTGCCAGAGATCGACTAACTCGGGAACCGATCGAAAAAAGGCTTAGAAAAATTTCCTGCAGTCGACGACTAGATTCAAAACAAAGTCTTCCTTCGTGCAGTCAAGCACACCACATCCACTGGCTACACAGGCTCTTCATAGTTTCAATAAGGCAGTAATAAAATTAATCTGTTTAGAAGTTCACTCCCTTCTCTCACTCATTCCTTTCTCTCACTCCCTGCTCTGTGAGAGAAAAAACGTATCTCTTACCTCTCACTTGACTGTGAACAAACTTAACTTCCATCGATGCCCCAATGTTCTCTCCCCACCTTCCATATAGCGAAAGATTTCGTCAGATGATATCCTGTAACCAATTTCAGAAGTTTATAGACCTTTATCGTATCATCCCTCTTTCTCCTGTTAACTAGAGTCTGTGATCCACACACAATCTGACCTCATAATCTAAATTGCATAATCCGGATATAATTTTTCTAACTCTTCTTGGCACCCTTTCCACAACTTGTTTATCCCCTTGGAACCCGGAAGACCAAATCTGCACATAATAATCCAAGAGGGGTCTTATCAAAGCCTTATAAAGAGGTAAAATGACTTCCTTTTCCTTACATTACTTGTAAAAGTTCACTTCGACATCACAATTATTCTCTGGGTTGCATTTTCAACTTTTGCTATATCACCTTAGAACTTCAAATTCTATCTAATATTCTACCAAGATCCTTAGTCTAATCGGTCTCTTGTATCATGACCCCGCTAATATAGTATGCACTGGAAATCTCATCACTCCAAAGGGCATAACTTTACACTTACTAACATTAAACTGTCAGCCATTTCCGTTTCCCCAAATTTTCCAGCCTGTTCAAACCATTTTGTAAGTGAATATCAGTAGCATCCCTAATTGCCCCCTATCTACGCATCATCGGCAAACAATTGCACATCTTCTGTTAGACCCGTCCTGATGTTATTAATGAATAGATCGAACAATAATGGCCTAAGAACTGAATACTGAGATACACCACTGGTCACCTTAAATCCGACTGATTAACATCCACTGTATACCACTTTTTGATATCAGTCTATCTGTCAACCATCCCAGATACAAATCAAGAGCATATATTCCAATCCCATATTCTCCTGTTTATTCAACAGCCTTTGGTGTGGTATTCTACCAGATGTGTTAGAAAAATCCAACATTATCATAATACAGGGTGTCCCAAAATTCACTCAAGATATAAATTTAGCGCCATTTGTGTGGTAAAGTGTTGCCACCGAGAAATAAAGACAGCGTGACAGCTGACAGTTCAGGGTTATTAAAAATGACCACACACAGCGAAGAGAGTTCGTTGAATGGATAATGGAACAACAACAAGTAAATGCTTATTTTTCGAACAAAATCATCTTCAGCGATGAGGCTCATTTTCATCTTGATGGCTTATTTAATCGACATTTGGGGTTCAGGAAATCCACGGGTGATTGTTGAGAAACAAATGCATCCACAACGTGTCACTGTTTGGTGCGGATTTTGGGCCGGAGGCATCATCGGTCCATTCTTCTTCGAAAATGCGGCTGGTAAGGCAATAACAGTTAATGGTGCTCGCTATCGCGACATGATAATCCAGTTTTTTGTGCCTAAATTGCAGGATATGGATGTGGACGACATGTGGTTTCAACAAGACGGTGCCACATGCCATACAGCCCGAGAAACAATTCAATTACTGCATGAGTCATTTCCTGCTCGTGTAATTTCCCGTTTTGGTGATCAGAATTGGCCGCACAGATCATGTGACTTAACGCCGTTGGACTTTTTTCTTTGGTGTTTTTTGAAGTCTAAGGTTTATGCCAACAAGCCCACGACCGCCCACGCCTTGAAGGAGGAAATTGAGCGCTGTATCAACGAAATTCAGCCACATTTATGCAAAACGGGCATGGAAAATTTCGACAAAAGAGTGCGTATGTGCCAGCAAAGCCGTGGAGGCCATTTACCCGATATGCTATTCCATGCATAACCCTATACTGTATACTTTATGAATCAATAAGAAATTACAATTTTTAATTAAAAACCTGTGTTTTCTATCAAAATTACTTCTTTCGTGAATTTTGGGACACTCTGTAGATAGCATGTATTGGCAAATTAGCACGATGAATGAAGGTCAAGTAATTATTATGGGAGATTTTAACTTTGGGGATATAGATTGGGGGAAAGAATGGTCACAAGGAACAAAGGAAATGGAGTTTATACAGTTGTTAAGAGATAATTACCTGAGACAGCATGCGATGGAAGGGACAAGGGATTCTAGAGTGTTAGATCTGGTCATAACATCGGAGAACATATCAATAAGTAATTTAGTTATGTCTCCACTTGGGGAAAGCGATCATGTGGTCTTGACCTGGGAGATTGAAAGACATGCTGAATATTCTATTAAGAATGGGTATATGTGGAATTATAAGGCTGGTGATTATGGCAAGCTGTGAAGTCAGCTTTCAGCTGTTCTATGGCATGAGAAATTCTAGAGGGTTTGATCTGGTCATAACATCGGACAACATATCAATAAGTAATTTAGTTACAATGTCTCCACTTGGGGAAAGCAATCATGTGGTCTTGACCTGGGAGATTGAAAGACATGCTGAATATTCTATTAAGAATGGGTATATGTGGAATTATAAGGCTGGTGATTATGGCAAGCTGTGAAGTCAGCTTTCAGCTGTTCTATGGCATGAGAAATTCAAGGGGAGAGAGATGTTGATGGTGCGTGGGAGATTCTGAAGGAGTATTTGAAGAAAGCTGTTTCAGACTGTATTCCCAGAGTCAGAAGGAGAAATCAAGTAGGAGTAAAATGGATGAATAATACTATTAAACAGAAGTTACAGATAAAGAAAAGGTTGTGGAGGACGTATAAAGAAAAAGGTGACGAGCGTTCCGATGAGCAATATAAGGTACAGGCAAAGAAGTAATCTGTATGGTAAGGAAAGCCAAAGCTAATTATGAGAGGAAGCTAGCTGATGAATCCAAAAGAAACCCTAAAGAGTTCTTTCGCTATGTGGCTAGTAAAAGGAAGAATATCCATGGAAAGATTACTTTAAAAATTTTCGATGGTAGGGAAATTACTGAAGTTAATCAAATAGTTCAGTTGCTTAGTGATCATTTCGCAAAAGTGTACCATCTTCATAGTGATAGTGCAGTGTCAGATGTGCCATTGACTGATGAGAGTATAGAGATAGATGAAATTGAGAGGCTTAATATATTAAAGAACCTTAATACTAACACTGCCATGGGGTTAGATGGCATATCGGCCCATGTGTTACGAGAATGTGCAAGAGAATTAGCAACTTCTCTAACCAGAATGTTTAGTTTAAGCCTCAGTTCTGGTAAAGTGCCAATAGAGTGGAAAGAGAGGAAAATAGTTCCATTGCACAAGGGAGGCTCTAAGACTGAGGTTGCAAATTATAGACCAATCAATATATCTGGAGTGGTGGTTAAGATTTTGGAGAAATTGGTTAAAATTAGAATTCAGGACTGGGTGGACAGCAATATGATACTTTATAAGGGGCAACATGGTTTTGTGAAGGGTAGGTCTTGCCTAAGTAATTTGCTTACTTTCTATAATAAAGTAACAGTGGAGTTGGATAAAGGAAATCCTTACTCAGTGATACTGCTTGACTTTGCAAAGGCTTTTGACAGGATTCCACATGGAACTCTGTTACATAAATTAGAGCAAATGGGTATGGATCTGAAGATGGTGATTTGGATTAAAGGATGACTGGTGGACAGATATCAAATAGTGGTTTACGGAGGAGCTGAGTCCAGCTCCTCCGTAAAAGCAAGCGACTTGTGGTGTACCTCAGGGCTCAGTTCTTGGTCCTCTATTGTTTAATTTGTACATCAGTGATATTGGAAATACCTTGAATGGAAATATCCACTTGTTTGCTGATGATGCAAAATTGGGAAGAGCGATAATCAATTCAAATAATGTGGATATTTTACAGGATGACTTAAATAAGCTGACGGTATGGACTGAGGTAAATGGCTGTCAGTTCAACGTGGCCAGGTGTAAGGTGATGCACTTCGGGAGGATGACATCGCATGCTGTTTACTATATTGACGGAACTGAACTGCAGGAAGTTGATGAGACAAGAGACTTGGGAATTATTGTGGACAGAGAACTTAAGTTTAAAGGGTATATTGCAAAGATTGCCAAAACATCACATTAAATTACATGGTTGTTGAGGAACACACTAACAAGCAGGAATAGAGAAGTTATTGTTCCACTCTATAAGACATTAATAAGGAGGCCGCGTTTGGACTATTGTGCACAAATCTGGTCGCCAGGATTTCTTGGTGATGCGGAAGTGGTGGAGAGGATTCAGAGGCGGGATACAAAGATTGTTGCAGGTCTGTGGGATGCTCCCTATGAGGATAGATTGATGATCTGGGGGCTCCAAAAACTAGCTGATAGACGTAGGAGAGGAGATATGATAGAGGTATTTAAATTATTAAAGAGATTTTACAGGATTGATAATGATGATATTCTTAAGACCAGTGAAGGATGTGAGAGAACTAGGGACCATCCCTGGAGATTGTGTAAGTGTAGTTAACAAGGGTGTTAGGACTAGATTTTTTACTTGGAGGGTTGTGAATGGGTGGAATGCTTTGCCAGAGGTGGTTGTGAATGTTTCAACTGTGAATGAATTTAAGGAGGTATGACAGGTATTGTGTAAATAATGGTCAGTGTGTCAATGTCGGGTCTCCCGCGATGAGTCTTTTGACTCCATGGAGACACCGTTAAAATAATAATAATACAACCATGTTAGAATTAAAACTTTAATTTCCCGAAGTTTCGACCTCCATAATAAGATCATCTGGAGTGTATTCGTATTCCTTCTCTCCTCTTTTACCTTGCGGTGGCATAGATTTTTTTACATTTATTTAACTGCCACAGTATCGAGGATAAGGTGGTTAATCCTATGCCTCCCGGTGTGTCCTATGTCTGTAGATGCGCATGTTCACGGGAAAGTTTGCCTGTTCTGGGGAAAAAAAAATAACCTACCTCCGTATGTAACCGGCTAACTCACCTTTAGTCGAAAGAGACCAGATAAAGGTTCCTCATTTTCGCTGATGGTAATCGAACCCAGGTCTTTCCTACCAATAAGCTTCGTCTATACTGACCGAGCTGCTATGAAGGTGCGCTCTCTCTTTATATTTATATATATACGCACGCACACACAGAAGCTATATTACATTTCAAACAGTATGCCAAAGAGACAATGATTTGATCAACTATTATTCTACTGGCCTGACCTCTAGCAGAAAAAAAAACAATCATGCCTGAATATTCTACACAGAATTGACTGGAAAGGTACCTATTGTTTACATCACACAAAAACGTGGTATGAACGTAAATTTAAGGAGATTATGAAATTATTATCAACCACCCTAATGTTAACAATAATGATGGTCTAAAAATCCCTAGAATAAGGATGGCACATATTCAATTCTACTCACATAACCTTTTCATCCAAGTTAATTATAAATAGGACTAAGTAATCCAGCATCTTAACTCTAATCTAATCTTAACTCTCATGTTAAATTAGGACACCACTATTTCTGTGATAAAACCATATACATGAATTTGTTCTCTGATAATGTCATAAATAGAATATAGCTGGTATGTAGTTTTTTTTTCCCACTAGAGGCCAGATCATTAGAATACTGGTTGATCAAATCATTCTCTTTGGCATAATGTTTGAAATGTATATAGCTTGTCTATCTCTGTCTCTCTCTCTATATATATATATATGTGTGTGTGTCACAATATCTCCAAAATTATTCACAGCGTGCCTAGAAGAAATATTCAAACATCTTGATTGGGAAGGGAAAGGTTTTAAGCTAAATGGAATATATTTAAGCCATTTGCGCTTTGCAGATGACATCTTTACTTCAACTGCTCGTGAATTACATACTCTCATCCATTAACTCCAAATTGCTAGCAAAACAGCTGGCCTAAAGATAAATCTAAAGAAGGCCCAAGTTATGTTCAATAGCTATGTCCAACCAGAAATAATAAAAATCAATAATGAGGAAACTAAACAAGTAGATCATTACATACACTTAGGACAACAGATATCAATGGAACAAAATATCATGGATGAAATTAAGAGACGCACAATGCTTGGGCAGAAAGCATTTGGAAAATTGCATTCATTATTCAAAAGACAGCTACCATTATGCCTGAAGTGAAAAGTTTTTATCCAATGTATTCTTTTAGTATCCATGTTTCACAGCCATATGTCAATGTGGCTGTGAAACATGGACACTAAAAGCAAAGGAAATTCAGAAATTAAGAACAACACAATTTAGCATGGAAAGAAATATGCTTGGTATCACAAGACTGGATCACAAAAGGAATACATGGATAAGAAACCAAACCAGTCTCTGACATCATATGAAGAGTGAAACATCCGATGTGACAATATGTGCTGGGCATATTGCTCGAAGACAAGATAAACGATGGACAAAAGAAGTACTGGATTGGATTCCACGAGATGAAAAACGACCACCACTCTGACCTAAATCACGATGGATTGATAATATCATCAGATTTGCAGGAGTGACATGGGAAAGGAGAGCCATGGATAAACAGTTTTGGAGTAATCTTGGAGATGCCTTCATCCAGTAGTGGATCGACAATGGCTGATAATGTGTGTGTATACTCCAGATGATAACCTTCACATGAAGGTCGAAACTTCGAGAAATTAGTTATTTCTAACACGGTTGTAGTCTCCATAATTTGAAATGAAGATATTGCAGGAATCAGATGTAAATACGTGATACAAGTATTCATTTGTTGAGTAATGGTGCCTAAATAGCAGCAGCAAAATCTTACAAGATGCTAGGCTTTGCATTTTGAATCGGGGAGATTGCAGCATGTATGCAAGATTCTAGAATGATGAATCATTCATTTTTATAAAACTTATTACATATACTACATATATATAGAAACTAAAATTATATTAATGCATATAGAATGTTGAGTTCACGTATCCCTTTTTCTGATTATGTACCAAATTGTGGGAAGGGATCTCACAGGACAAATACAGATAAGTTTGTAATAAACTGGAGGAAAAGTTGTAGCTGTGGTCTCCATAATTTTGCTGAGATGAAAGAATGCTGGGTCATCTAAAGAGTGTAAAGTGACAATCTATAAAGTACATAGGCAGATGTTTCTCATGAAAGAAGTTGATGGATTGGATAAGTTTATGTGGGTTTCCTACAAAATATTTCAAGATTACCAAAGTAAGAGTCCTACTAGTTTATTATAAGGCCAACAAGTAAATGTATTTTGTTTACACTTAGTTGACTGGTGACAGGAGAGGTGCTAAGACATTAACCAATATATACTTAATTTAATAGAAATTCATATTATGCATTTATTTTGTACTTTCACAATAAACAATCTGAATAGAGTAATTATTTGGACAATAGATCAAGTGTTAATTAATAAATATTTGATTAACACTTGACCTATTGTCCAAATAATTACTTTAGTTAGATGATCAAGAAAATAAACATTCATTATAAACTATCTGAATATTTTTGGTCTGGCAGCCAGTTTCAACTGCATAGTCTGAAAACAGAGCACATGTGATATAAATTTTTCACATACACTCCATTATCCATAGAATTAAAGATAATGCAGAGGAATTTTTTTTTGTTTTGCTGTGTGGCAAGCAAAAGGAAAAATAATTAAAGCATCGTTCCCACCAGTATATATCATATATCATACTGGTGGGAATGATGATGTGTGACATGTAGATGGGAGGCAAGTATTAGAATTAAAGGTGAAAGAATTTAGGGTGTATCAGTGTTGCTTGGGTTAGATGTTAATAAGGCTGTGGGAATGGATGACATATCACCATCGCCATGTATTTTTAAGGAATGGGCAAGAGTTAGCCCATGCCCCTTGACTTGGTTATTTAATGAGTCTTGCAGTGGGGAAGGTTCCTAAGGAATGGAAAGAAGGCAAAATAGTACCACTCCATAAGCATAGTTCTAGGACAGACAATTAAAGATCACTATGTATACCTGCTGTTGTGGTCAAAGTGTTAGAAAAACTGATTAGGAAGAGAATACAGCATTGGGCTGATGGACATAAGATTCTCTGTGATAGTCAGCATGGATTTGTGAAGGGCAAGTCCTGTTTTAGCAATATGTTTGCATAAAGGCAACAAATTTGTTGGATAAGATAGATTCATATAGGGATTTTCTTCGATTTTTCAAAGGCATTTGATAATTACCACCTGACAAATTGGTGTATAAGCTGCAGAAGATGGGATTGGATAACACATTGGTAAAATGATTGGAGATTGGCTTTTTGAAAGATACCAGCAGTGTTTCAGAGAAGGAAGGTGACCAGTAGCAAGCCTCAGGGTTCTATTCTTGGGTCCCTATTGTTTAACATTTGTTAATGATATTTCATGTAGACTGACCAGAGATCTTGAAATGTTTGCTGATGATGCAAGGTTACATTGAATTATCAGGGGGTAATGCTGATGCCGATTATTTACAGGAAGATTTGAAGACCTCCTTTTAGCCTGAATAGATCAGTGGGGTTGCAGTTAATATTAATAAATGCAAGGTGCTACATTTTGGAGCGTGGATATATACAGGGGAGGCTCATCTATATCTATAGGGGCCGGGCCCCACCTATATTAGTATAACTAGTCCGATAATTGTAGTTTCATAAAATGTTTATTGTAATTATTTTTTGATCTATTTCCAAAACGTTTTATTGTTTGTTTAATAAAAAAAAATACTGTAGTATTTCGTAGCAATATTGTAGAATGCGACTTAATACAGTCTCTGGGGCAGCTACGGCTGGCCCCAGTTTTATACGTGTAGAATAGAGGGCATGTATGAGGTAAGTGCACTAACAAGCGTGTTTGTTTACCCGGCACAACGCTAATCTTAGCGCCAGTTTAGTTTGGTCGTCACTGCGTTTGTACGTAAATAGTGGGCGATTCTTTCATTGTCTTATTTATTCTCGTTGCTGATCTGTTTTTAGTGTGTTTAATTATTGTTGTCGTTTTTTGTTATAATTTATTTTAAAGTTTAAATTTTTATTACGCCCATAAACAATACATTTTAACTATGAACAAAATCGATAGTTTATTGGAAAAATGTTTCTCGTTATTTCTCGGAAGTTTTATAAACATTTTATAAAATCAATGTTTCGACATTGATTTTATAAAATAAATAATATAAACAATAACTTTTTTTGTTTTAACACTTGATAAATGAAAACATTTTGCAGGGCGGCCAGCTGGAGTCGAACTAGCGTCTTTGGATTTCCGGTTCATTGCTCTTGTCCGTGCTCAGCTCGCAACTGCAAATCTTTCGAGTTTTCGTGTTATTAATACGTTGAGCCCGTATATGTTACGTCCTAACAATTTAAAAAAATTAATAGCTCAATGCATCAGTGGATTCTGACTAAACATTATTATAATAGAAATAATAACTATTAATCAATAATAGAACCCACTATACAAATATAAAAAAAGCAAGTTGTTTTTGGCCGCACCTGTTTTTATTGTCACAAGTCACCACTGTGTGTGTGTGTGTGTGTGTGTGTGTGTGTGTGTGTGTGTGTGTATATATATATATATATATATATATATATAAGGCTATGTACTGTATTGTTGGAGCTGTGCTTCAAGCTGTTGATTAAATTAGGATTTGGGGATGATGGTAGACAGCACACTATTTCCAAGGATACATTGCAAGCGTTGCAAAGACTGCACATCATATTGCTGCTGATAAAAAGTAACATGTAGGGATAAGGAGGTGGTGCCTCTATATAAGCCATTGTGATGTGGAAAACATACTGGAGGATCCAAAGTGATATCAGGACTCTAGAGTGGATGAAGGAATGTGGATTATATAGTTTGATGATAGGAGGAAATATGATAGAATCCATTAACTAATTTGATGGTCTCTATCAGATCAATACGAAATTATAAAAAGAGGAAACCAAGAACCAGTAATAGAAAAAATTAAAAAAATATAAACATAAATGGATGGAACACGTTCAAAGAATGAAAACAGAAAGATTACCAAAACAAGCCATTAGGAAAAAGAAAACCAAGGACGTCCTCTTAAACGATGACTTCTAAGGCCGGAACAGGCCATGCTAGGCCTAAATCCTTGATACGCATGATGATAAAAAGAGATGTTAAGATGGGAAGAAGACGACGCCATCTCTGGAAGTTTTATAAAGATGTGGTGAAAAAGCAGTTGCGAGATTTTTTTTTTTTTTACATGATGTGTATTGTGAATGGAGTGTAAATGATCTCAAAATTCAGTATCAACATGCTGTTGGTTGAGCGTACCTCCGACGAGTCTACTGACTGCACGAAGATTGCCATAATAATAATATACTACCATGACTTCATTACATGTAAGCATCTACCGAATTTGAAAAGCCCCCCCCCCCCCCTTTATAGAACGTATGCTGTGAATTTCATTACAGAAAGGTTCAAGATAATTTGTTACTGAGATGACTGCTCTTCAAACGCTGTTATGATTTAGTTGATAAAAAAATATGCTGATAATATTTCTTGGTAAACCATCTGTTGTAATTATTCATTTTTTGCTTTCAGTTTTTGTTCTAGCAGTAATGAATAATTACAACAGAATGAAAGAAAGAACGAAAGTTCAGTCCTTCTGAGCCATTTAATTTTTTTTGTGTGTGTGTGTGTGTGTGTGTAATGTTAATAATACATCTTTCGTGGAATACCACAGAAAAATCATAATTTCTCAACTATCTATAAAACATCCAAGCAATGTTTCAAAATACACCAACATACATAGATTAATAAAGGTTGAAAGAGTTCTGCCTAACAAAAGGCATTAGTAAATTTTTATTTTTTTAAAAAAATTACTGTGAATTTCATCGATGAAAGATTATAAACCTACAGTATATTAGTACGGTGATGGAATAGGTTTTTCTTTGGTGAAAGTTTCATAATCAAGCCATATCATCTGTTGTTTTTTTTTTACATTAACATTCCATGGCAAACTAGTGATTAATATTTGGTTTTGAGCACTCATTAAGCTGCTGCTCAACTTTGATAAAAGCCACATTCTGGAATTAACCCATATCTTTACTATTAGAGCATTTTTAGTTAAGAAACAAAACCAATAAAGCCTATTATAAATTTATGATACAAATATGCATGCAAGAAAAAGAATTTCTGGGAGGGAAAACAAAATCCCAATCTCACGATAAGAAGCAGCCCCCCCCTCCCATAGAAACTTTTTTATCTTGCATACAGGCAAATAAGCCAGAGAACACACACATTTAACAGGCAGTAGATAGTGTGATGTGTAGATGGAGAATTATTGGTGGATGATTTGGTGTAAGAGTGTCCTCCTGTGAATCCTTGTAAGCTCCACAAGAAAATAATAAACTAAATAGATATTATCATTATCTGAGACCTCCAGGGAGTCAAGGACTCATCGATGGAGGTTGTAAATTACCCAACCCAGCTATCATACCTTCCCTTAAATTCATTTACACTAGATGCACTCACTACCCCTAAGGGTAAATTATACCACTCACTCATTGCTCTCTGAGAGAAAAACCTAGCTCTTAACCCTTTCTTGACTGAGAACAACCTTAACTTCCACAGCTGCCCCCCCCCCCCCCCGTGTTCTCTCCCTGCCTTCCACATAATGAAAAATTTCATCATTTGAAATGCTATAACACCCATTCAAAAGTTTATAGACCTCTATCATATCACCCCTCTTTCTCCTGTTAACCAGAGTCTGCAATCCACATACTCGCAATCTATCCTTATAATCTAAATCCCATAATCTGGATATAATCTTTGTAACTCTTCTTTGCATCCTTTCCACAGCTTCTTTATCCCCTTGGAACCTGGGAGACCAAATCTGCACACAGTAATCCAAGTGTAGTCTTATCAAAGCCTTATAAAGAGGCAAAATTACTTCCTTATCCTTACACGTCAAGGTTCGCTTCAGCATAGAAATTATCCTCTGAGTTGTATTTGCAACTTTTGCTATGTGACCTTTGAACTTTAAATTCTTATCCACCAATACACCAAGATCCCTTACTTCTTCAGTTTCTTATATCTTCTATAAACCTGCAACTTCATAAGATATCTTACCTATTTTTGTATGCTTTCTGATATCATTCGATCCATCTAACAAAACTGTTGACTATAGTGGGCTAAGAATTACTAAAGATAAGGTTGTGAACCACTATAGGTTCACAACCTTATCTTTAGTAATTTTTTATTATTTTACTGATTTCTTTCTTTCTCACCCCCAACCTCTTAATTTTTAAAAAAATTGTTTGCATAGTTCAGTAACCCTGCTTTAGAGACCAAATATAAAACTTTTTCAAGCCATTTGAAAGTTTATTTTTCACTTGGTTAGAGTATAATAAATTTAGTTTAATCATTTATCCAAGTGTGAGCAAACAAAGTTTGCGCCTGAAAGTATCTTCAGGACTAGGGCAAGGCCCTAGTCCTGAAGATACTTTCAGGCGCAAATTTGTTTGCTCACACTTGGATAAATGGATTAAACTAAATTTATTATATTTTTTCAAGCCACTTCATACTTCTGAATAAGCAGGGAAATGGTCTCAAACATCCCCCACCTAAAGCTGCCCCAAAATCTGTCTGTTTTATATCAAATACCAGAATCTCAGTATTAATGTGCAAACCAGACATTAACAAAGACAATATGACAGTAGACCATCATCTCATTAATTAGGCCAAGGAATAGTGCTCAGCCAGATTAGTAAAAACTGCATATAAAAATTTCTGCCCCCCCCCCCCCCCCCCAAGCATGATCACTTTCATAGGTAAATTTAAAAAAATTACTGTTCATAAGAAAGTTAATGTGCAGCAGAATTCAATTCTAAGTCAAAAACATGCATGCCTACCAACTCACCAATTAGAAACTTTTTTTTTTAAACTCTTTCTTAGTTTGCTGACAACTTTGAGAACTATTAAAATATTTAACCAATACCACTTTCAATTTGAAAGTCTATCGTCATAAATAGGATAGATTAAATCGCCATTTGGTCACTCTGGATACATTTCCTCATCTGCAAGAAACCAAGGCAACCAAATCGGTGCACGATAGGTCTCATGTCACTATATCAAAGATGTTTTTAAAGGAGGAATAATAATTTCCTTAATCCTGTTCGTCAGTTTTTTTAACAACCAAGTGATCATTTGAGATATTTTGTTTGCATTCACAATATACTCTGTCCACCATCACCCTAATTGATTTATTGCAGTCCATTTATATTTATGTAATATTTATGTAATATACTACCTCTAGACTTTTCATCTCAACTTGTACAATTTGCCACACTGAAATCATAACCATTATTCTTTACCCAAACTACCAATCTATTTACATCACCTGCAAGATCTCTAGTTCTATTTGCCAATAACTGGCTGATTTGTTTGGGGTTTAATGGCACAAGGATTGCAAAATGTCATACTGCACCATAACAAGGTATAGCAGTACACAAAGAAATAAAAAAAATAAACACCTTATATGTATGGGAAAACAAATTTTAAAAAATGTAATCATACATGTAAATTATATGTATGATTAAACGTATCTGTATAAATTAATTCTTTGTGAAAAGTTCATGCAATTTGTCCAAGTCTGCCTGGTGTATAATGGCTCAACTGGATTAGTAAAAATTGCATTATTCTCTTGAGGAATGTAATTTTTACTAATCTAGTGAGCCATGTACCAGAACATGAAATATGGTAAGATGAGTGTTACATTGTTCACACACAAGTTCATGCATAAGGTTATAAGCCTTCAATGTATAAGAATGTGTAAAATTACTGTTACCTATACAAAGCCTAAAATGACAACTTTTGCTTCTACACCTAACCTCATGTGATTTAGTAATCTCTCCAGGATGCATGCCAATGATTAACTCATTTTGCCAATGATTAACTAATTGTCTGTATAAGGACAGACAATTAAAAATCCAGGTTTGAATCCCATCTATATAGTAAGGAATCTTTATTGGGTCTATTCTATCAAAAAGCAAGTTGGGCTAGAGGTTGAGATTTTTTTCCTCCCTCCCCAAAACTCAGTTTTTTTTTTTCATTTCTCAAAAACAGGCAAACTGCCCATGTGAACACATATTTACGCGCATAAATACTTGCCCTTAGTGGATGCAGCAGAGGAGTGGCATACTGGTTACATTAATTTGCCATAACCCACAATCAGGGAATACCTGTCCTAAGGGACAGATGGGTCAAAGAAGAAGAAGAAAAAAGTTTGTGGAGAAAGTACAATCTGACCTAACAGCCGTAGTCTCATTTTCCTTGATTCTGATGTGGCTGGGAATCCAGTATAATCAAAATTAAGGGTCCTCATTTGACACACAGAAGAGTTAGTCTGCAAAGAATTCAACACGTAGGTATAAATCAGTGGAATCTGACTACAGCAGTACAATCAAAGGATCTCAGATGTTAAACCAATGCTATAAACAGGTAAGTATAAATGCTATAAATCAGTATACCTCATCATTAAACAGATGTAGGTATACTGATGATTGTATAAGCAACATCATCAGCAGCATAGTAAGAGACTGCAAGATGAAGTGCAAACCTCCAATGAAGACTATCATGTTAATTGCAGGTAAAATGTACATTTATACCAACAATTATATACAGGTATCCCTTGCTTAATGCGGCAAGAGTTTTGATTAATGCGCCTTTAACTCTGGAGCTCGCAGCTGATCTAACAGATACATGCAAAATGTTTAATATAAATATTCTTACACAATTCAGCGTCTAGCTTGGAGGTCATGAGTAGCTGTGCATTCATATGTTACGAGTGATATTCCGCACTGTTTTTTGCTGTCAGTTTGGTTTAACATGTTATGTAAATGTTTGTGATATTTGACATTAAATTGTATCTGAGAGATAACACGACCTCTGATGTCAGTATAGTATGGTTTAGTTTTTTTTTTTTTTTTTTTATTCTTTGTTCAATAATTTCTAGATTGCAACTGAAAATAAATAAACCATTATCTATTACTGAAATAGAGAGCCAAAGGCTTATTTATCATATATGTCCTCTAGGAGATGTGCTTTACATTATGGAAAATACTAAGGAAAGTGATCTGGAGCTTACTCTACCTTTAATACGAGTTGCCCATAAGGTTGCTTATGCTTGCATCCACCGAAACTTTTAGTTTCCATATATTCGGCACGAAATTCTTGTAGTTTCTATATTCGGCTATGAAATAATGTTGGATTCAATATCCACTTAATTTGTACCATCATGTATTACATTTGCAGTGTTTTTTCTTTATGTTTTATTGCTTGTTTGCCGAGATCTGGAGAGTCATTTTGCTCGTTATCGTAGAATTTATGCCGATAAGAAGAAACTAAAACTGTTCAAACGACTCTTGATAACTTCTTTTGATAAAAAAATTGCAATAAATAATGTAGGTACAAGTATTTATTAAACATTTACTTTGCATTCATTTTTTATCTTTCCTAAAAGAGTACCATATAAAACGAATTATTAATACAGTAATTGATCATGGATGAATTGAACTTTTTACCATTGATTATTATATTTGATTAACGCGATTTTGATATACGCAGTAACATCGAGGGATTAATTAACAGTGTTAATCGGTTTTGCACCTGAGGCAACTCATGGTAAAGGTGGTATAAGTTACCACGAGGTGCAAACTTTGTTTGCTTACACTTGGATAAAGGATAAAACCAAATATATAATTAGTAGCATAGCCAAGTGAAAAAAAACTTCCATAAATTCATGCCAACAGCTTGTATAATTTCTTTCACAAGCATATCAAAATAGGTAAATGGCAGTCTGATATGTATAATATTGAACTTCTCATTAGAGTTAAAAAATACTAGTCCAGGAAGATGTTTAGACAAAGACTATTTTTAGGGTATAGTTAAGTGACAACTATTTCTGTCAAAGTGAGAGAGAGAGAGCAGTTCATTTGCTTCAACAAAAAGCCTTTTAATTGGTAATGTGTGAAATGTACTATGTACTAGTAGCTATTCATATATCATGATGATGGAACAACTGGCTAAATTAAACTACAATGGCCCAAGTACTGAACCCTGTGGCACACTAGTCACCTGCCCTTTCCTTGATTCCACTCAAACATATACTACTCTCTCATGTTTGCCCATAAACCATCTCCTTATCCATATCACCAGCTTCATGTTCATCTCCATTTGCTCTAATTTATGTAACAGGATTCTGTACAGTATCCCATGAAATGTCTTTGCAAAGTTGAGGTATATTATGTGCATTTATTTCCTTCATCTAACTCAAACGTCACTTCATTGTAGAGGAACTTTTTGGACTCCACCCAGTGCTGAGACATTCAATTAAGCAGCCTAGTCAGGAGATCTGGCATTTTGCTTGAGGGGAAATAAAAAAAAAACTATTTTCCCCTCTATATAAGTTTATTTAATATTTTTTGCACATATTTAACTAGAATAACTTATACTTAGCCAGATAAGTTCAGCTTTAACTGGAGTGTTCCCATCTTCGCTGGTCTGGTTGGCCAAATGTCAGTCAGCATACCTGCTCTCCAAAAAGGGATATTTGTGACTGTCTTTAAGTAGGAGATGAAATAATCACCCAGTATCAGACCACTGCCCTACTTATTGGGAGCCTGCAGGGGCTTGAAAAAGTTTTTTGATCTCTACAGGGTTTCCAATTGGTAAAAAATAAATAATATATATGTATATAATAATTTTAAAACCCTTAGCTCACTCATGGTACTAATGGACTATAAGTTTATAACCTTTCATTGGTGGGAATAACATTTAAAAAAAAAATTTTTTTCCCCATATGACTTGCTCGTACTACTGATGATTAACTTTCAATTTATGCATTACTATAACTGTTTTGCAATACTTTCCTAAAATGGAAGGTTTGCAGTCACCCACTCTGTTCAAACCAAGTTAATCTACCATTTATCTAACCATATCAGGAAGGCAATTTGTTCTTCTGATAACTGAAGTGAAATTACTTAATGCTGTACCAAAGTCTGTTAACAGGCAAATGTCAATTAATTGAAGGTTTTCATTGTTATGAAGGTCAGAAAGATGTAGATTATTGTATTTAGAATAGAAAAGAAAAAAAACACTGGAAACATGTTGTTTAATTTTGACAGTATATATCAAAACACAGAATTATAAGTAAATAAATATTGACTAATTGCTAATGTTTCGCTGGTGTTATAACCAGCATCTTCAGAGCACAAAAACACAGTTTATCACACTACGCGAGACTACAACATGGTGTAACAAAGGGACTAGTTGAACAAAATTGTAGCAACAACACAAAGACCAAAGTCCTAATTAGATTAGGTACCCTCTATCTAAATATATATATATATATATATATATATATGTAATAAATTTTTTAACTTGTTGCAACTTCTATAGGTAAAGTTGATAAGGCTCTGTATTACTATAACCTTGGTATTTAGGGTCTAGCTACTCACTGAGGAGACCTCAAAAAAGGTTGAAACTGGTCTGGGTAGTGACCCCACCCACAATGCATTGCAGTATACATCTTCTAGTGAGATGTGCTTTACATTATGGGAAAATACTAAGAATAGTGATCAGAGCTTTACCCACCTATATATATATATATATATATATATATATATATATATATTTTATAGATAGAGGGTGCTTAATTAGGACTTTAGTGTTTGTGTTGTTGTTACAATTTTTGTTCAACTAGTCCCTTTGTTACACCATGTTGCTGTAGTCTCGCGTAGTGTGATAAACTGTGTTTTTGTGCTCTGAAGATGCTGGTTATAACACCAGCGAAACATCAGCAATTAGTCAATAATTATTTACTTATAATTCTGTGTTTTGATATATACCGTGAAAATTAAACAACATGAACGACGACCACATAAGCCTTTCTACATGTTTGAGAATACTGGAAGCAGTAGTCAGTTCCTGATGCAATGCTTCTGCTGATATTGACACCTCCATTCTAATAAATCTGAAGCAAGATTTCTGGATAATAAGGCTGAACATCATCTCCCAGCTTCAGATACTGGAAATCTCTGTTCAGATTAGGTGACTATACTAATGCCAATCATTATGAAAAAGACTGACTGCTCTTTAAGTGATACATTTAAATTTTACAGGTGTCAACAATAAGCTCTCTGGTAAAATCACTGATATCAATATTTATATGCCTCGAACTAAATGTGTGTGTCTGAAATGAAACAACCTATAGCTACAACTAAATATATCACAACATGACAGGTAGCCCCCCCCCCCCCCCCCCCAAAAAATACTATAAGACACTTCCAAAAAAAAACTGCAGAACAGATACTTGTTGTTGTTCATCACAACAGAAAGGTGAAGTAAAAGATCTCTTGTATATGTCCATGATAACATGCTTTTGATAAATCAAAAGCAAGTGAAATATTTTAAGTATCGTATTTGCCGGTGTATAAGACACACCAGCTATAAGGAGCACCCCCTTTTTTGTAGACATTTTTTAGGAAAAAAACTTTATCCCTGAATATTATAATGAATTTACAGTATTTCAAATATAAAGTAATAAGTAGATCTACTTTCAACAAATATAACTAGAAAAGAGTCTCATCTTTTAATCTTCTTCATCAAAACCCAGAAATTCATCTCCAGAGCTAAATGAAGAGACACTTAAAACCTCTTCTAAATCAGAATCTGAGTTCTCATACAACAAATTGTCCTCTGCATTACTAATGTCACACTTCTTGAATGATTTAACCACTGTCTCAGTTTTCACAGCATCCCATGAAGCTTTGACCCACTCACAAACTTGCAAAATGCTAGGTCTCTTCCTTCTTCCTGATGGCATGACCTCAAAATCTGAAGACTGCATCCAGCTGTTCCACTTCCCCTTCATAAATCCCTTAAATGGTTTGAAGCTGACTAGTTAGACCTCCTGGAATTACAGCTAACCGAGTTTTTAACATCTGTTCTGTGAGAACAAAACTGATCCCATACTAACTGGGCAGGCTTCTTTAACAGTCCTACAGGGCACCTAGACCAAATTTTATCTATTCATAACTTCATTCCTCCTCCATCCATCCAGCCTTTTGCGTGAACATGTACAAACACTTCTTTAAGCAGTTTTTCCTTTTGGTATCATTTTCCTTTTAAAAATCAGTAGTGGCAGCAATTCTGTCCCATCAACACAGCAGGATAAAACAAACGTGTAGTGAGTTTTTTTGTGCCCAGAAGTTTTAACAGTAACACTTTTTGTGCCCTTGGAATCTACAGTTTTGTTTGTTTTGAGGGGACATCAAAAGTCCATGTTTCCTATTTGCGAAAAAATTCAAAATTTTCTCGTTTCCTTGCATTAATGACAAATCGATAAAATTCAATTTGTAGACAATGAAAGTCCTGCTTTTCTGTGGTCTAAAATCCAAGTATTCAGTTCTGCCTCAAGTTCTGACCATTTTACAGTTCCATTTCATAGGTTATGTTTATTGTGAGTTGCTTTTTTTTAGATCCTCTTCTTGATTCTGCCACGTTCTTATCATTTTCTCAGTTGGGGGTAACCCGAAATGCCTCTCTGCAGTCTGTTTCCATGTTCTTTAGCATACGCAATCACACGTAGCTTGAATGTAATATTGTAGCAATGTAGACGTTTTCAGCCATAATTTGCCAAGAAATTTAGAGAAAATTTAACGGCCGAAATTTATCACAACAGCCGCGACAACAATTGGAAAGTTTAAACGAACAGAAACACAGCTGTGTTTGTCTATGACAGCGCATGAGCATCCACTGAACTCTATGTAACTGGAATGCTCTCACACACCACAAGGAAGCAAGAAAGAAATCGTGTAACTCGGAACAGAGAAAATTTCCAGAAATGAAAGTGATAAAAAATTGAATATCGGCATATAAGACGCACCCTGTTTTTCAGACCTATTTTCAAAGTAAAAAAGTGCATCTTATACGCCGGCAAATACGGTATATACTAATACAGGAATATCAGCAAATATGGTTGGGGGGGGGGAGAATTAAGCAGTACTTATAACTGACATCACCATCAATAACACACTCACTATGGAAATCAGGCTATTGAGAGAAGACAGAGAGATCTACAGAAATCCAGCAAGATATGAGGAATGAAAGGGATTGGCAGTAATTAGAAAACATAAATCAATGAACATGATAGAAGAGCAAACGATTTGAATCTGAGCCCATATTCAATTTATTATTGACAATCCTTAAAATAATACTGGCAAAAACAGAATAATAAAATACATTAATCCAGTAAAAACAGTCAGCATGAAGAATATAAGACACAGGCTAGAAGAGTGACTAGTATGGTAAGGAAAACGAAACTAGAATATGAGAGGAGATTAGCCCTAAGATCCAAAGAAAATCCTAGGGAATTTTTTTAGATATGTGGCCAGTACGAGGAGAAATGACCATGGAAGAATGATATTGTGGGATAAAAATGGGAATAGAGTGACTGATGCAGCAGACATAGTAGAATTGTTCAATGAACACTTTATTGGAGTATTTCATCCTGGAGGAGTCAGTTTTAATGCTAGAGGGATAGGGCAGGTTCAAGGTTTAGAGGTATAGGAGGAGAGTGTGTTTCAAATACTGAGTACTCTGGATGTCAATAAAGCTGTGGGACTGGATGGTATTTCACCACAAGTTTTGAGAGAATGTGCTAGGGAACTGACAGTGCTTTTGACCTGGCTTTTCAATGAAAATCTGGCTGCTGGAAGGGTGCCCATGGAATGGAAGGAAGGTAAGATAGTGCCATTGCATAAGGGGAGTAGCAGACTGGAAGTGTCTAATTATAGACAAGTTTGTGTGTCATCAGTAGTTAGTAAGATCTTGGAGAAAGTAGTGAAGGACCATATACAGCACTGGGCAGATGAGGGTAATCTTATCTGTGAGAGTCAACATGGATTTGTGAAGGGGCGCTCTTGTTTTAGCAATATGCTAGCCTTTTATGATAAAGTTACAAGAGCATTAGATGAGGGAAAGGCATATACTGCCATTTTCTTAGACTTAGTGAAGGCATTTGACAGGGTGCCACATGATAAGCTGATATTTAAGTTGGAGCACATGGGTCTGGATGTCAGATTGGTCAACTGAATTCAGGATTGGCTGTCCAATAGGTATCAGAGAGTTGTGTATGGTGGGGCAGTTTCAAGGAAGCAGAGGGTTACAAGTGGGGTCCCACAGGGCTCAGTACTGTTACCTATATTGTTTAACCTTTATATCAATGACATTGTCAGTGGATTGCAAGGGGATATTCGGTTGTTTGCAGATGATGCGAAGCTGGGAAGGATTATTAGTAATAGTGCAGATGCGACAACCCTGCAAGAGGATTTGAATAAGCTAGATAGATGGGCAAATGAATGGGGGTCAGTTTAATGCAGCAAAATGTAAGGTCTTGAGGTTTGGGACACATCGATGGGACGCTGCATACTCTATGGGAGAAGTTAAACTGGAGGAAGTAGGAGAGACAAGAGATCTGGGTTTGATGATTGATAGAAACCTGAAATTTAGGGGACACATTGCAAAGGTGGCAAAGGTAACACAGAGGATTGCTGCAATAATGAGGACACTGACCTGCAGAGATAAAAGTTATCATTCTGTTGTATAAGACCTTGATCAGACTACACTTGGCCTATTGTTCTCAGATTTGGTCCCCAGGATTTGAAGGGGATAAATTAACTGTGGAAAGGGTACAAAGGCAGATAACAAAGATGGTTTCAGGACTGTACAATGATAGTTATGAGGATCGGCTGAGGGAATGTGGACTGCCGAGTTTCGTGGATAGAAGAAGGAGAGGTGATATGATTGAGACTTTTAAACTGTTAACAGGTGGCTACAGGGTTGACACTGGGGAGTTCTTTCGCTTGGTTGAACAGCGGGAAGGAGTGATGACAAGAAGCCATCCCTGGAAGTTACAAAAGGAAACTGTGAACAAGAGGGTGAGGAGTGGTTTCTTTGCATGGAGGGTGGTTGAACCATGGAATGCATTGCCTGATGGAGTGATGAGAGCGAGAACGGTCAAGGAGTGATATGATAGACTTTATGTTTCTTAGGAAGGACCTCCCACGATGAGTCTTTTGACTCCATGGAGGCCTGAATAATAATAATCATCATCAGTCGTGAATTCAAATTTCAGATGATGAAAGGGCATTTCCATCTTCTTTCCAAGTTCCCATTGTAGTATGAATATTTGTAAATATTTTCAGATAGCAGGTGAATTTTATCACTCAGTATGAGACTAACATCCTGATTATGGAAGTGGCTTGTAAAAGAATGATGTTTTGTCCAAAGAGCATGATTCTAATGTATTTATAGTATTTATCTGTATCCACCCACAGTGCTAATGTATTATGTTTAAAAAATCTTTCTTGCATGGTAATCACATAAAAAAAAGAAACTTCCATAATTCTCAGAAATTATGGTATACTCCCAGAAATTCATCTAAGAAAGAAGACAACCATAAATCATGAAATAAAAGCACAAAAATATATGTTTCATAGATGCAAAACTGCACTCTTTTTTGTGTGTATGTGTGTGCAAAAGTAGAATTCATTTATACAGTAACTTATAAACAAACCATCAACTACCCCAAGTTTGCCACTAAAAATGGTTTATTTGAAACCAAAATTATAAGGATATGAAAATTTTAAGTGGAGATACAACAACATAAATACCAACCAGCAAGAGTAGAGTTATTACTGTCATTCTGAATCATTTTCTACCACTAAAAAAAAAAAAAAACAATTAAAATGAAAACTGAGATGATTCAATGAATTTTAAAAAAGGTTCCAAATATCAAATTTCAATAAAATTCATCTGTTAGAGCAGAGAAATAACATATGTACAGACAGACAAAACAATCTATGCATTTTACAAAATGTATCTAAAAATTTAGTGACTGGAAGAAATGCTAATTAGTCACTTTTAAAAATAAAATAATATAAAAATCAAATCAAATACAAACATATGTAGCTGATGGATAATTTTAAATATTCTATCTACTTTGGCTTAATAAATGAAAAAAAGCAAGTATAAACACACAAAAAAAGAAAAAATAATAAAAAACAGTATTACATTTAGAGTATTCTGAAACATTTTATGTAGTAGCTTCTGATGTAAGACAAACAAAAAAAGCTTTATGGTAATGGAGCTATCCTTTTCTACTAACCTGAATAATGAAGGTTGATGGATTATTTTTTAACTAAAATTCTTAGATCAGAAATAACAACAAAATCAGATATACCTGTATAATATGAAGATCAGGATGATGGTGATATTAATACTAATTTTAAAAGCCAGCCAAAACATGATGCGAGATTGGAAAACAATATGGAAGGTGAAAACCAAACAAGTAAATATACATAAAAAAAAAGTAGGAATAAAACCATAAATGACAAAACTTGAGAGCAACAATTTTAAAGATTATGAAATTTAAAATTATAAGCTTAAAAAAAATCTGCTTAAAGGTCAAAGCAGTATAACTGAGAGGAGACCTCCACACAGCCTTTAAAGGAACGCAGAGAATTGACCAGGGCTTCTGACCTAATGTCTAATCCTCACCTTCTTGTGGTGCACCCTGTTAGGTATCTACTTGGATACTGAACGAACGAGGATGGGCTGGCAATTCAGGATTTAGCCGACCAAATTGTATTCTTATTGGTTAAACTAAAATAAAAAATGATGGTACGACATGACAAAATTTCATGTCGGCTGGGGCGTCACCCAGTTAAACAAGGCCCCCGTTGTTTTTGCCAGGGAACCAGGGCAAACAGCGAAAAGTCAGCTACTGGAACAAATCTGAAAACAAACCCCAACTCAACATCACCAGAGTTAAAGATTGGTACTATCAACATAAGAAACCTGAATGGCAAAGAAATGGAGCTAGCTGAGGAATTAGATAAGTACCAGATTGACATAATAGGGGTAAATGAAACAAAAAAGACAAAAACTGGTGAGATCTTTCTGAGCAATAAATACAAAATATTATATTCAGGAAATGACAATCAAGAAAAGAAGGAGTAGCCATAGTATTCAACACAAAATATGAGGCTAATCTTCTTGAATGGCAGTCAGTCTCAAGTAGAGTAATGTGGGCAAATATGAGAATGGGGAACTGGACAATGAGACTTATTTGTGCCTATGGTCCCACAGAAGGTTCTACTAAGGTATAAGCGGGGGAATTTTTTGAGGCTTTAGAAAAAGCAACTGATACAATGAAAAAGGAAAAGTTGGACCTTGTTGGGGATCTAAATAGCAGAGTAGGAAATGATTGTGAGACATACAAAAATATTTTGGGAAAATTTGGAGAAAAGAGCAAAGCTAATAATAATGGCAAATATCTGTTGGATTTCTGCTCAGGACATGGACTGGTTATTACTAACACCATGTTCCAACATAAAAATGTGCACAAATTCACATGGAGAGAAGAGGCAAGGAATAAGAAAAGTCTCACTGACTATGTTATTGTTGATAGTGATGTTTTCTCCCTGGACACCAGAGTGTACAGAGGATTTGAAATTGATCACTATTTAGTCCTGGGCAGGATAAAATTGAATTTCATATTGAAAAGAACAACATGTGAGAAAGCTTTAAAGCGAATAAAAGTTGAGCAGCTCTCAGATGCAAACTGTAGACTAAAATACACAAAGATTATTGAAGAAAAAATGAAAAAGTTTGAGAACAGGAATCCAACCTTGGAGATTCAGTGGCAAACTCTGAAGAAAACATTGATTGATTCTGCCAGAGAGGCATGTGGTGAGGTTGTCTGCAAGGATAAAAAAATCAGAACTCCCTGGTGGACACAGGAAGTTAAAGAGGTGAAGGAAAAGAAGAAAGCATATCAAAAGTTCCTGTCAAATAAGTCAGCTTGTGCTCTTAGAGAATACAAAGACAAATGCAAGAATGCTAAACACTGTAAAACTAGCTAAACAAAAGTCATGGGAGGACTTTGGCAAGAATATAGAAAATAAATATCAAATAGGTGGCAAAATATTCTGGAGATTGTTGAAGAAGTTTAGAAATGGAGGAAAGAGTGCTGTAAAAGGAGTTAGAGATGATAAAGGTGACATGAAAATGGGAGAAAAAGATATCCTTGAAGTATGGAGTAATTACTTTGAAAAACTGCTAAATGAAACAAGCAGTGATGGCAGCACAGTGGTAAAAAACACTGACCAGGCATGCAGTCAGGAATATATATCCATACTTGAAGTAGAAAAAGCCATCAAAGGCTTGAAATGTGGAAAGGCAGCAAGAGTAGATGATATTCGACCCAAAATGCTGAAGAATGGTGGTATAAGAGTTGAGAAGAATTGTGGAAGAAAAGCTTGGTGAAGAACAAGCTTGATTCAGGCCAAATAGAGGCTGTCAGGATCAGATCTTCACTTTACAACAAAGAGTCGAGAAAGCATGGGAATATAACATAGATCTGTATTTAAGTTTTGTCGATTTGGAAAAGGCATATGACAAGGTGCTAAGACAGAAGCTATTCAATACGCTACAGTTATATGGTGTCAATGGGGCTTTATATCAAGCAATACTTAGTCTTTATTTGAGTTGTAAGTTAGCAGTTAGAAGTGAAAGAAGTACAGGAAGATGGTTTAATGTTAAATCTGGTGTGAGACAAGGATGTACATTATCCCCTCTGTTATTCATTATCTATATGGATCACATTATGAAGGAAAGTGGTATTAAACATGATATCAGAATTGGAGATATTAATGTCAGCTCTTTGCTTTATGCGGATGATGTTATACATCTAAATAAATCCGCTACAAGGCTGCAAGATTCTCTGACTAAATTGAATAGCTGTTGTAATAGATATGGTATGAAGGTTGACAATGAAAATAGGCAGAATCATTGAAAATGTCAACTGTGTTGTGAATGGAGAACCTGTGGAAAAAGTGAAAAATTTCAGATACTTAGGCACGATTTTTACTGAAGATGGTAAATTAAATATAGAAATAGACAACAGAATCAACAAAGCTGGTATGGTAGGAAGTCAATTGAATAAACTCATATGGAATAAGAGAGAAATTAGTCGGAACACTAAATTAGCTGTATACAAGACAGTGTTCAAACCAGTTTTAACTTATGGATCTGAGAGCTGGGTCAGAAGTAAAACACTTGACCAAAGACTAGAGACCACAGATATGAGAGTCCTGAGAAAGATTATAGGCGTGAACAGATGGCATCAATGGCAATATCATATTAAAAACGAGGATATTAGGAAAGAACTTGACATTGTCAGTATCCAGGAATGCGTTAGCAGAGCCAATCTCAGGTGGTATGGTCACTTAAACAGAATGGGCGAAGAAAGGTTAGCAAAACAAGTGTTCTCTGCCAGGTTGGCAGCAAAATGACCCAGAGGAAGACCAAGATATAGGTGGATTGATATGGTACAAAGTGCCTTAATAAATTTAGTTTAATCCTTTATCCAAGTGTGAGCAAACAAAGTTTGCACCTGAAAGTATCTTCAGGACTGGGTTAAGGTGGTACAACACCAGGGCAACTCGTTGCAAAGCTGGAGCAGGCTACCAACACTGCTATCTCAGTATCTCCTATAATGCAAAACACATCTCCTTGCAGATATGTCTAATGTTATGCATTAAGGGAAGGGCCACTACCCAGACTAGTTTCTACCTTTATTGAGGTCTCTTCAGTGGGAGCCAGGCCCAAGTGGAGATATCAGGCAGAAGCATTAGCAGGTCATCTCTACCTTGCTCCACCTTTGCAATGAGTTGCCCTGGTGTTGTACCACCTTAACCCAGTCCTGAAGATACTTTCAGGTGCAAACTTTGTTTGCTCACACTTGGATAAAGGATTAAGCTAAATTTATTATACTCTAACCAAGTGAAAAATAAACTTTCAACAAAGTGCCTTAGACGATAAAAATATAAGATCTGATAATGTTGGAGTCTTGACAAGTAACAGACTGATTTGGAGGAAAATTGTAGATAGGAAGTTAGTAATGATGTAATTTTTTTCATGTAGTACTATCATATCCTGTACACCCTTTGAGGGTACATGTCAGGAATTTGATGATGATGAAAAAAAATCTGCTTTTTGTTATTTAGCCAACAGTATAAACAATTGTGTTCTGGCCATTTTGGTAGATCGTCGTTAGATAAAAGATCGAAAAACTAGTTATGACCTTGCCACATGGTTCACCATATATTAGTTGGAGTTTGGTTAGTTTGAGAGTAAGGAAGAGCAGTTTATCTTATTTAACTGACAAGAGGGAGAGATTAAAAAGGATCTTTGAGTACTTATCATATTGGTTGTTTCTAACTACTTTCTAGCTATATTTGGACAGTTTTCATTTTCATGGACATCAATAATGAGGACTTAATTGATTTCAGAGGTGTTCAATTTTATGATGTAATATTTCAGTGGTGAAATTTTTTTTTTTTTTAATTGGTACTGCCAATGCATGCTTTTGTTTTTTTTTTGTTTTTAAATATGTGGATATTGCAATTTCAATAATGTTGAATTAAACATGATTTTAAAGAATTGGTGGATACAACATAACAGACATTCCAGGTAAATTAGCAACCAATATTAAACCATAATAATACATCAATATGTTATTGTGGTTTTATATTTTAGTAATTAGTTTATTGGTGGTGATAAAGACAATTTTGTAATTAGAATATTTGTTTGATGGCTTATAGATATTATAAATATAAAGGAAATTTTAAGATAGTATAAGTTTTTGATTTTTCATTGTGGGAAAAGGGCACCGAACTCAATTTTGGGCCAAATGAATAATGTAAAGTCTAATAACTGTTGGGGATAATATTGTTAATATGGAACATATTCTTAAGGTGTACGCTTTCTTGGTTTAAGGCAGCGATTGAGAACGAGTATTTGTATGCATTATTGAAAAATGAGATCTTTTTAGAGTAAGGATGATGAGAAATGCAAGCAAAAAAGGTAGTTTCATTACCATAAAGCTCAACTTTTTTGTATATAGTGTAAATGTATTTTAACCCAAATGGATGGGTAGAAATTAAAAATACAAGCTAATGATACTTTTAAATGGATTAAAAGATAAGCAAACAAAACATGATTACTAAAATCATCTGGAAACACCTCTTAAAATCCAAATATAACTTAGGAATATCATATAACATCACTATTTAGGCCTTGTACTGATTACCTCCTGTTTTGCTTGCCTAGTGTTAGCTTGTTATCTTAGAAGTTAGTGAGGGAATGGTTGTGAGTTGGGGTTAGCTTTTGATATGAACAGACATTATTTTAGACTGAGCCTGATTAATTTGTTTACAAGGTTTCTCACAAAACACACATTGCACTGGCACAGACACAGTTTGTTTCCTACTGTCTCCCCCTCTGCATGAAACATGCAAGAGGTCTAATGGCTGGCAGGCCCACCCGCAATGAGGGTGGGCCTGCCAGCCATTAGACCTCTTGCATGGCTGGCAGGCCCACCCGCAATGAGGACCAGTGGTGGATTTATGGTTTTATTTAGAATTTTTTTAAACCATATTTTATTAATGGTAGGATTTCAATCTGTGGCCAAGTGATTTCGTGACACTCCTTTTCCCTACTGTAGGACAGCTAGTTGTATTTTATTGCTGGTAGACACCTGAGAGTGTCTATGGGATTTCTAGTGGACCCTCAAGTCCACAGGATTACTTGCAAGTTGCTTGGGACACCCGAGCAACCTCTGTTCTCTCTTCTAATCACAAATTAAGCCAAATCATGGCCTGTTGCAAAGAAAATGGCCAGGAAAGGTAGCAATACACCAAATAGCAGAGGTTGAAACAGTGGACTACCAATCCCTTGACCCTCTCCCCAACACTTCTCAAGATAACACCAGGGAGATTATGTTGCCAGTTATCGACCAGCTCCTAGTTGGCTCAGATGACTGTATAGACTATCAGGTTGTCAGCAGAAAAAGTGCAAGGAGTCGCCATTTGCAGAACCTGAAATAATACCTCAACCCTTGGAAAGAACAGCTCCAATGGACTTAACAGCACAACCTGATGAAAGAATAGAGACTGACTCCAGGGCACAACCCAAAGAAAGGATTCCACCAGTAATTTTAAGAACAAAAGAAAAATGGTCTTTAATTGCAGAGACGATGAAGAATACAAACATCAAATTTACATCAGCTAAGAGTACAGATGAAGGAATCCGAATTCAACTAGAAGGAACTTCGGACTACCATCGGCTCACCAGACTTATGGACGAACTGAAAGTCCCATATCACACGTTTCAGCTTAAGAGTGAAAAAAATCTAAAAGTAGTTATCAGAGGTCTGGCTGAAACCATACCAGCTGAAGAAATAGCTACTGACCTCAGATCACCAGGCCTAGAGCCAATTAAGATTTCGCGTATGTACCGTGCAGACAAACGTCCCATGCCCCTGGGTTTAGTTGAAATTAGTAAAGACAGAGCCTCTCAGAAGGAAGACATCTGCAGGTCAATGCCACCGCTGCCAGAACCTTTGTAGAGCAGAGTAAGTGCGTTAAATGTGGAGGCAATCACCCCTCTCATACATGTTCTAAATCAAGCACTACTCCCGCCAAATGCGCAAATTGTGGTGGGCCGCATCCGGCGAATTATAAAGGTTACTCATCCCATCCACCTAATATGTCTAAAGATAGAGAAACAGGAGTCCCATCAACTCAGAAGCATGCTACACCTCTTACACCAGAAAACCCTTTGCATGCTTCTACAAGTAACACATCATATGCCTCAGTGGTTTCCTTACACACTAAATCAGCAGAAACTATACCAAGCAGTCAAAACTCCGCTGCGATGCTTGCCACCACTTTAGGAGAAATGTTAACAGATTTTAGCAAATCAAATCCCAACCAGGTTGAAACAAACAGATTTCTTAAAAATACCCAAGTCATATTCTCAATCATTAATGGATAATCTGGCCATCACAATAAATTCCATACAGGTCGCATTTTGGAATGCTAATGGACTCAGTAACAACATTATAGAACTTCAAGAATTTGCTAATCATTTCAAAATTGATATCCTATTAATCAGTGAGACTCATCTACGGCCCTGTGATAATCCCAAGCTGAGGAATTACTCTTTAATTAGAAATGATAGACCTAATGCCAGAGGTGGAGGTACTGCAATCTTTATCAAGAAAAACATCCGTTACAATGAAATAAAAAAAGATTCCTACAACTAATCTGGAAAAAACTGGCATAGAAATTCGCACCATTAATGCAGGCATTTTAAAAATATATTCCGTTTATAACCCTCCAGGCAGAACTCTGTTATCCTCTGATCTTTCTCAGCTGCTTGACACTATGGAAGCAACAATAGTAGCAGGAGATCTAAATTCAAAGCATCTCTTATGGAATAGCAGGTGTGCAAATTACAACGGAAAAATCCTTCACAATTTTGCTAAGCTGAGAAATATTATCATCACAGGTCCGATTGAACCAACACACTATGGAACACACGGAAGGCCCGATGTATTAGATATAGCCATATTCAAAAACATATCTCATCAATTCCAGCTGAAAGTGGTTAACGACCTCAGTTCGGACCACAACCCAGTACCTAAAACTGGGAGAGAATCCGGAACTTATTCCCAGTCAGTCATTTACTAATTTCACAAAATTCAAGACTAGAATCAACACTATCATAGATTCAGTACCAAATATCTCCTCCCATGAAAAAATTGACGCGGCAGTCAACAACCTGGAAAGCAAAATTCAAACTGGCTTAGCCGCAGCCTCTTCTATTTCCACTCCAGCTCAAGTAAACCTACTTCCAGAAGAAATCCTTGCTCTAATCAAAAACAAAAACAGACACCACTTTCATAACACGTTATCTCCTCAAGACCGCCAAGAGCTGAACAGAGCATCAAACTTACTTCATTATGCACTAAAAGATCACAGAAATCAGCAATGGGAAAGAAAACTTTGTTCCCTGAAAACTGAATATGGCTCTTTGTGGAAATTGGCAAAAGCTCTCCGTACAGATCGTTCCAATATCCAGCCCATTCACGGAGAAAGAGGTATAGTTTATAGGGACGATGAATAGGCAGAAGCCCTCAATGAAGCTCTTCAACTTCAGTGCAGTCCTAATTATGCGCATGTGGATTTGGTTTTCATAGAGAAAATTCACCGTCGAGTCCGTATGCTTCGGAAGCCGTGAAAATATCTGTCCCACCTCGCCTAAAGAGGTCTACTCAATCATTAGGAAGCTTAACAACAAAAAAGCCCCTGGTCCAGATGAAATTAACAACAAAACAATCAAGGCTCTTCCGCACAAAGCTGTCATGCATTTGGTAGCAATTATAAATGCAATACTCAGATTAAATTATTTTCCAGTCCGATGGAAACAAGCAGACATAATCCTCATTCATAAGCCGGAAAAAGCGCCTCAGTTACTGCAAAGTTACAGACCCATCAGTCTCCTTTCATGCTTGGGAAAAATTGCAGAAAAAATCATCCTCAATCGACTTCAAGATGTGGTGAACAAAAACAACACAATACCGAAAGAGCAGTTTGGGTTTCGAACTGGGTACAGTACTATACAACAAGTTCACAGACTAATTGAATTCATCACTACTGGATTCAATTGGCGACAACATACAGGAGCTATTTTTCTGCATATAGCAAAAGCCTTCGATAAGGTTTGGCACAAAGGCCTCATCTATAAATTATTTATGGCCAACATTCCGCTCTACCTTACCAAACTTATTGACTCCTTTCTAAAAACCGGAAATTTCAGGTCAAGTTGAGAGGACTCAAATCCTCTTCGAAAAGAATCACTGCAGGTGTTCCTCAAGGCTTGCTGCTCTCTCCGCCTGCTTTTTAACATCTTCGTGCTGATGTCCCTAACACGACATCAACCACCACAGCTTGCTATGTGGACGACATGGCAAATTTGAGTAGATCTCTCAGGCCGAACTTAGCTATGCAGCGCTTACAAACTGCAGCAACAAACCTAGAAAAATGGCTCAGGAAATGGAGAATAGCTGTGAATGCCAACAAAAGTACTGCCATTCTCTTCACAAGACGAAAGGCATCCCACTACGGAGAAGTCAAACATTTCAATTCAGCTATTCCATGGAAATCTAGTACCAAATATTTAGGTATTCAACTAGATAACTGTCTCAACTTTAACTCTCACATCGATTATGCCTGCAGCAAGTCGAACTCCGCAATTATGCAACTTTACTCTCTACTCAACCGAAGAAGCCGTGTCAGCACTGAAAACAAATTACAAATCTATAAAGCAATCATTAGACCCACGTTGACTTATGGATCACACCTCCCCTGACAACAACAAAAAGTTGCAGGTCATCCAGATCAAATGTCTCCATATGATATTCAATGCTCTGTGGTTTGTCAGGAATACTCTGCTCCACCGAGACACTGAAATTCCTGATATTCACGTTTCTCCATGATACTGCCATTACATATTTCACCAAAGCAGCTAATCATCCCAATCAACTCATTCGAAAGTCATCCAACTACGATGAAAAAGATAGGTGGAAACACAAGCGTCCAAAAGCGGGTCTGCTCATCGGTACAGACGCTCCCACAATGCCCTAAATGGGTGAGCCAGGTGCTCGATAAATTCTCATTAATTTAAGCCAATTTCATAGAGATGAAGGGATTATAATCCAAGGGATTGCGGTCCATCCAGCCACAAAGGTTATAAGGTAACAAGGCCCTGTGCTTTTTTGAATTGTAAACAATTGAGCAGTAAAATTTATTCTCAATCAAATCACTACCATTTTTAATGAATTAAAATATCAGCTACAAGTATGTGTACAAATAATTGAAAATATACAAGGTATAATAAATTCCCAGGATGGCCTTGTACATTGTGCTATTGTCTTGAGTCACATCAACAATCGGGCTAGTATTTGTCAAGCTGTGGGAGAGGTTGCATGTGCATGTTTGTTGCTTTTGTAGAAAAAATGAGTGAACACAATTTAGAAGTTCATTAGCATCACATTTCATGCAAAGTGAAACTCTAAACATGTCAAGAGTGGTTCATGGTGGTGATGATTTCATGAAAAAGTCTGGTATATTTGAGTGGCATAAGAGATTTAAAGAGGCTGTAAGAAATGACAAAAGAACTAGGTGATCACAAAATTAACGAACATGTGAAAAGAGTGTAGCAATTAGTTCAGTCTGATAGATGGTTAATAATAAAATAATTAAATTTAGACAGAGAAACAGTGGAAAAGATTTTGATGGAAGATTAAAGCAGCATTGGTTTGGCGTTTGTTATGATCTTTCTTCACAACAGGCTGTTTTCGATAATTATTATTGGTGATGAAACTTGGTGCTTTCAGTATGACCCTGAAATAAAATGTCTAACTATACAATGAAAAACACTAACACAATGAATCTATTGACTCCATGGATGTCTAATGATCATAATAACGTTAAAACATCATCTTCACCAAGACAAAGAGGTACAAATGTTATGATCGCAGATCAAGATAATGCTTGTTTGTTTTTACTGATCATAAGGGTATGGTTCACACTTCAAATTCAATAAATGAAAACAAACAGTGAACCAATGCTGTTATTTAGAAGTGATGACAAGTTTATGAAGCTGTTAATAAAAGATCTGAACTAAATCATCTGCATCACAACAATGCTGTCCCTGGACTAGATCAGTACAGTAAAGCAGATTTGTAAGACACTTCACACACAATGTTATATTTTGTTCTTCTAAGGCACTTCTAACTGCATCAGTCCACCTAGATCTAAGTCTTCTTCTAGACCTTTTTCCTGTCATCAGTTATTTTGCTAACCTTGGATCTACAGTCATAAATACATACTTAATTCCCTCGTTAGGAGGGCTCAACCAATCCTAAGGGATGGTGGAGGAACAGGTGGAACCCAATACGAATAAAAAAAAAAAAGAAGTTTTCCATTCAGGATGCAGCTGACTTTTCCCATATTCTTATTTATCTTCATATCTATATCATTTTGTTCATGCAACATTTATTATAGCAGTTATTCAATTTAATTAGTCCTGAAGACTTGTACTGGAATTATGTAAGAGTATATCATCAACTGCGATAAAGTAAAGAGCTGAGATTAACATTTTCAATTTTGATATCAGGTTTAATGCTCTTTTCTTTCATTATGTGATCCATATAAATAAGAGTGGATAGTGTGCACACCTTTGTTTTACACCCGATTTTACATCAAACCATCTTCTGCTTCAATTCTAACAGCTAACAATACAACTTAAATATCTATTAAGTACTGCTCAATATAATGTCTTGTTTTGCACACACTTTTTTCTTAGCACCTTGTCATATGCTTTACTAAATCTATAAACCACACAAATGCTAATTATATTCTCATGATTTCTCAACATCAGTCTTAAATTAAATATATGACCCTGATAACCTCTATTTGACATGACATAGCTAGTTATTTTCTAAGTTTCGTTTTCACAATTTTTCATAAATGCTTTTCAAGCTTGTTTACTTGCATAAATCTTAAATGGAAAACTCAGTAGAAAAACTTCTTCGCAATTCTCACACTGAGTTTTATTTCCTATTGTATAGATAGATTGTATAGATTTCTACTTCAATGAACTGATATTTGAACTTCTGAATTATTCAATGAAGCACCATAAAAGTTTTATACTTCCAAATAACACATTTCTGATTGAATGTCATCTCAATTTCAGGTTTTTGAAGGCATTTTTCTAGACTTTGGTAGGAATATGAAAGATAAATAACAGGCAGCTGGCAACATGTAAAAGTATATTTATCTGAAAATGAGTGCAGTGATCTTAGTAGTTTAAGAAAAGTGTCAAACCTACTTGCCATTTATACAAAGTGGAAAAATTTTATGACAGTTTCAGTTAAGGGTTTACTTTATTACTTAATTACTTTAGTGCTTCTTTAATAAATCACCATCATAATAATAATAAAAACTCTTACTTTTATAACAATTTCTTTACTTTCTGCATTCTTTAATTATTGAAATCCTTCATTCTTCTCAGCTTTATTGAATGGGTTCTTTGTTCTCTTATATAACAATGAAATGGGCTTTACTGTTTTCAGAGCTTCCAGGTGGAATCATGACAATCTCAACCTGTACACTAATTTCACTAATTTCTTCATGTTTGGTATTCTATAATCGTTGCTCATACTTCTCCACTACACCTCATTCAGATACATTCTACTCGTCAGAACCCCTCCCCCACCCCCAAACAGGCGATGTCTGCATTATTTATTAAGAACACTTTTTGAGTGGGGGTTAGCAAACTAAGAATAACTACAAATCAAAATAAGAATATCAAAGTCAATGCCATGAGGACCAAAATCTCGTTACCATTGTCAACCAGTTCTAAGAACAGGAAAGAAAGAAAATATCAAACATTAATCTTAATGCTTCATCAATTAAACACATTTAAACTTCTGTGTCTTCTGCAAATCTAAAAATGTTATAGTGAAAACAAGAGATGGTGATTTAATTCAATAATAGGAACAAGTTTTTGCTTTCATTGGGGGGGGGGTCAGGAAAGTACTGATAAACACCTAGAAAAAAAAAATTAATTTTATGTCTTCTTATATATCCTAAAAAAAAAAAAAAAAAGATATTTTCTGAAAAAACATTTTTATATGAAAAAAAAAAAAATATGCAAAAAAATAATTTTGTTCTAGGTGTTTATCAGACTCCCTCTCCCCATCTCACCTCATAGTAGATTAAACTTAACTAAAATCACATAACCCAAAATTCTAATTAGTTTCTAACTTTTCTCATTACATTTTCCTCTGAGCAACCATCCTATTTAAATTTTCATGAAATATTTTCAGTCTGCTGGCTTATCCCACAGACATGTTTAATACCCTATATAATGATAATTAATTGCTCTTTAGTCACTGTAAATCAGTTCTGGAAAAATAAAATAACAGTACAGAAAAATTTATCAAAACTGGAGAGAAAAAAGTAACACAAAAGAAGAAGAAGAAGAGCACAACAATTCATAGGCTAAGCTTGTTTAATTGGCAGAAGGATCAATTCTCCAACCAACAGGATATGGACTCAAATCTCTCTGTGGCATGAATACAGGACTGGATTTCAAGTGGTTGTGTTCTCTAAGCTATAATTTTTAACAGGAGCATTATGATGTAGCTTGTGGCTTATGTGTAAATCCGGCTCTGCATGGATGCTTTATAGTTCTAAAGCTGATACAAGAACTAGAGGAAATCTGCAATTTTTGTATACCAATGCAAGAAGCATTTGAAATAAGAGAGAAGAATTTTTGGCATTAGTCAGTGCAATCTCACCAAAAGTTGTAGGCATTAGTGAAACTTGGCTGTCAGCAGAAGATGTGGTCACTGGAATTGAATGTGATGGCTACAGTATTTTCAGGGAGGATAGAGAAGATAGAACAGGAGGAGGAGGAGTACTGTTGATGATAGCTGATGTGTTGCAGCCAAAGAAAGTAGTATATCAAGATAAGAGACATGTGAATGAGAGTTCATTTGAGGCGCTCTAGTGTGAAATAGTGACCAACGCAACTAAATATACAGTTGGATGCTGCTATAGGCCAGGAGGTACAGGGGGAGTACAATTAGTGCGATGAGTGCAGGTTTAGTGATTATTATGAGGGATTTTAATTATGGTGATATCAATTGGAAGGAGGAAATATCACGTAGCAAAAAGGAAATGGAGTTCATACATCTTCTACGAGATAATTACTTGAAACAGCACATAACTGAAGGGACATGTGGTGTGAGAGTGTTGGACCTGGTTATTGGTTCAGAGGATATATGCATAAGTAAGGTGTCCTCGTTACCTCCAATTGGTGAAAGCAATCATGTGGTATTGACTTGGGAGGTTGCAAAATCTGTGGATTTTTCTGTTAAGAAGGGGTATATACGGAACTACAGGTTAGGCAATTATAACAAGCTTCGGAGTGAGCTTGCAGCCATCCCATGGCAGAAATATTGCATAACATATTGCAGGGGAAAGATGTTAGCAGTGCATGGGATAAAATCAGCAGGTATCTGAAGAAAGCAATATCAGATTGTGTCCCCATGGTCAGGAAGACAAACAAGGTCGTGTTAGATGGATGAGCAGTAGTATCAAGCTTGATCTGCAAAAAAAAGAAAACATTATGGAGAATGTACAAGGAGAAATGCGATCAGTACATCCATGAGCAGTACAAGGCTCAAGCTAGGAAGGTTACCAGCATAGTAAGAAAAGCTAAATCAGATTATGAAAAGACCTTAGCCAATGAGATCAAGGGTAATCCCAAAGAGTTCTTCCGCTATGTGGCAAGTAAAAGGAAGAATGACTTTGGAAGGATAACTTTAGTGGGTGCTGATCAGGGGCAGCCCATACATAAGCACTGCGACACCCCAAGGAAAAAATTAAATTTTGTGTTTATAAATAATAACAATGCTTACAACATTATATAAATGCAGTACAACATGTTAAAGGTTACAGCTTATGTTTTGACATTGATTGAATAGTTAATAATTGGAATTGTTCGATTAACGCTTTAGATTACGAAACAAATGCACTGCGATCTAATGCCAATATTTGTTTGCTCTTGTCATTACATGTTACATTATTCCCAACTGTAACTGCTCAAACGGCAGTGTATTTTTAGTAAGCTTACGTGCCTTATTTCTGTGAGATATGAAACGTTTATTATTGGTGCATGTGCCTGGTGAACTATTTTTTGTAAATCTTATTATATTTTGTTAAAATAACATATAATTATTTATTTATTATAGATACAAGGCTGAATTATGACGTGTCACTGTTGAAAATATGAAAAGAATTACCATATTTGCTGGCGTATAAGACGCACCCCCTTTTTTTATATACATTTTTAGGAAAAAAACTTTATCACTGAATATTATAATGAATTTATATAATGAAATTCAATAATATTTTCTTCATATTCAGCTGGCATCTTTTGTGATATTTTTGTTTTAGTCCGCATACATATCTGATTTCTCCTCATGAATCTTGAACACCATGATGTTGATCCAGTAAAGTTGGCGATCCCTCTGTTAGTGGCCATCGCTTTTGCTTGATGAATAATCATTTTTGTAGATACCGAAAGTCCCACTTTTCTGTGGTCTAAAATCCAAGTATTCAGTTCTACTTCAAGTTCTGGCCATTTTGCAGTTCCACTTCATAGGTTATGTTTACTGTGAGTTGCTTTTTTAGATCCTCTTCCTGATTCTGCCAAGTTCTTACCATTTTCTCAGTTGGGGGTGGCCCGAAATGCCTCTGCAGCCCTGTTTCCATGTTCTTTAGCATACGCAACGTAGCTTGTATGCAATGCCGACGTTTTCAGCCATAATTTGCCAAGAAATTTAGAGAAAATTTTTATTATTGGTGTTTGTTCGTGGCGAGGATGAAATATTTTTAATATGTAAATTTATTTATTAATAAATTTATTACTGATTAGGGGAAAAAAAGTTTTTTTTTTTTTTTTGGATATGCAGCACCTCCACTTAAAATTTCCACTCGCCGCCACTGGTGCTGATGGTATTGAGATGACAAAATCAGATGTAATAGTCAAGTTACTGAGTGATCACTTTTCAAAAGTCTATCACCCAAGTGAGGATATCTCTGTACTTGTAGTAATAACTAATGTGAGAATTGAAGTTAAGAAATCAGAGGTATTTAATATATTCTAAATGCAAAATCTAAATGCAAACACTGCTGCAGGTTTAGATGGAATATCAGCTCGGGTGTTGCATGAATGTGCAAAGGAATTGTCAACCCCTCTTACTTGGATATTTAACTTAAGTTTGAACTCTGGTATGGTCCCTAGGGAGTGGAAGTTAGGCAAAGTGGTTTCTTTGCATAAAGGTGGATCTAAAACTGCATAGTTAATTACAGACCAATCATCATCTCAGGAGTAGTGGTAAAAGTATTGGAGAAGTTGGTTAAAGACAAAATTCAAGAATGGGTGGATCAGGATATGATACTCTATAGAGGCCAACATGGTTTTGTTAAAGGTAGATCCTGCCTTAGCAATCTATTAACTTTTTATAATAGAATGACATCTGAGTTGGACAAAGGAACTGGCTACACAGTGGTACTTCTGAATTTTGCTAAGGCCTTTGACAGGATACCCCATGGAACACTGTTACGCAAATTGGAGCAGATGGGAATGGATACTAAATTGGTGATATGGATAGGAGAATGGCTCAGAGAGAGATACCAGAAGGTGGTGTATGGAGGAGCCGAGTCCAAGATGAGGCAGGTGACCAGTGGTGTGCCTCAGGGCTCTGTGCTTGGGCCATTGTTGCTTAATTTGTATATAAATGATATAGAAAATGGCTTAAAGGGAGATAGATATTCAGTTGTTTGCTGATGATGCAAAGTTGGGTAGCTCAATAACAAATCAAGCTGATGTTGAAAGTTTGCAGGATGATTTAAATAAACTGGTAGAATGGGCAAAAGGTAATGGATGTCAGTTCAATGTGGAAAAGTGTAAAGTTATGCATTTTGGGATTAAAAGATTACCAGCTGTGTACTACATTGATGGAACAGTACTCCAAGAGATTGATGAGGCTAGGGACTTAGGGGTGTTGGTAGATAGGGAGATGAAGTTCAGGGGACACATTGCTAAGGTGTCCAAGATTGCACATAGGATGACTTTGTTGTTGAGGAACACACTGACATCCAGAGATAAAGAGGTTATTATTCCCCTTTATAAAGCATTGATACTTCCACATTTGGATTACTGTGCTCGCTCAGATCTGGTCACCTGGATTCCTTGGAGATGAGGAGGCTGTGGAGAGGGTTCAGAGAAGAGTGACTAAGTTGGTGAGTGATGTAAAAAATGCTCCCTACATTGATAGATTGAGAGCTTATGGATTGCAGAGGTTGGCTGATAGGTGGAGAAGAGGGGATATGATAGAAATATTTAAATTACTGAAAGGTTTTTATAGGATTGATGCAGGGGAAATCTTTCAGCTGTGTGATAGTGATGGAAGAACAAGAGGTGATCCCTGGAAATTAAAGAAGAGTGTGGTTAACAAGGGTGTGAGAACAAGGTTTTTTGCCTGGAGGGTGGTGAATGAGTGGAATTCATTGCCTGACTTAGTTGTGAGTTCTTTGTCTGTAAATGAATCAAGAAGAGATATGACATATATTGTTTTGCTAGTTTGGGTCTCCCGTGATGAGTCTACTGACTCCATGGAGATACCGTAATAATAATAATAATAAATGTTTCAAGTAGTGAACGATTTCCATCACTAGTGCACAAGACTACCAGCTGCTTACTGTGAGATGTTTGAAGTGGATTTTTCAACCAAAGATGAGTTAGCCAGTACCAGCGATAGCAGGGTTAAAATCCCAGATAACACTTAGTTTAGTTCTGACAAGCAAACAGAGACATAGGAAAAATGTTGTCAAGGATATGGTAGTGAGGATTATAACAGTCCAATAAGAGATTCAAGTACAAGGAACTGGTTTAAAGATAGCCTAAGGGATTAGGGACTTCACACTGAAGGGTTTTTGTCTAAAGTGGGACCTAGATTTGGATATGATAAAAAATAATCTCATCTAAGAGTTATGAAAGAAATCAAACTGCAAGCTAACCTAACCAGAGGATTGTGTTGGGGAGCCAGTTCCTTTTCTCCCAATACCAACTAAATGTAATGCTCAAAGGAACATTTTATTACAATGGAAGGGTTGCTGTAGTGAATTTTCTGTAGAATAGCATTGCAATAAAACTTCTGACAAGACTTTTTGGTGTTTGCTACAGTGACTGCATTTTACTGAAATACTATTTGCACTAGAGAGGACTGACTATGTTATGAATAAGATATTTAAAGCATGCATTTCAAAAAAAAAAAATTCCTTCAAATTTTGGTATCTTGTTTGTTATCTAACCCTTCACAAGAATTAGTAACTATTGGCCTAAATCAATGTTTTAAAGAGATGAATTAGAAGATGTACATGAATTATCTATTACAGAAAATGTTTCCAATAAGAGCAGTGGCAAAATGTCAACTTACTTGAGGGACAAAAATATTTTCTGCTGCCATCATTTGCAACATCAGTATATTTTAAATGACCCCCCCCCCTATAGTTTTCATCTATTCACAATAATGTGAAAATCTTCTATTTTGTGGAAAAAATTTCCGGTTAGCAGCACATGAAAACTGTGCATGGTAAATAGAGGGAAGTTATGCAGTTAATAGCCTCTCACATTTCATGTATGAATATTAACTCAAATCCTTTGTACATTGTTTAGTTTTAATTTCTACAAATAACTGAATGAAGTACTGAAACTCTAAATTAAGGCTTGAACTCATTTTTTTTTTAGAATGATTTAATTTAAGCTATATATCTATAAATGCTATTAACAATCAATTTGTCATTTATTCTTATTCAACACTTTCACACGCATATTCAAGCTGCTTCAGATTGCTCCTCCACTGAAGGAAATACAGTAATATTTGAATACTACTTAGGAAATGAAACTTTCAGTTTCCACAGTATATGAGGCAAGTGAATAATCCATCTAGTTCTATAAATTATTTTAAAAAACTGGTATTCTTTTCTCTCTCATACACCCACTCAAATTTATTCTTTAACATTAATTTATACCTGCTTTCACAGTACAAAAAAAAAAAAAAAAAGATTTTTTTCCCCACTTCATAGTACTAAAGAAAAGTAGGTCTTCCTGAAGAATTTTAACTTCTTTTTTTTTTTTTTTACAGGACAAAAATATAAATATAAAACACAATAAAAAATTCCTATATTTTGTGAACTATAAAATATAACCAATAAACTATATATCTTATTTTAAATAAAGTGATGAAGAAACAGAATTTGTAATATGAACAAATTTTGTTATAAGGAGAATTTTTAGCCAACTCCATTATCAAATCATTGTTCAAGTGATAATCTGTTCATATTTGGTTCTGAAAATTATAGTTGTTTTTAAACCAGTATTGCAATAAATCAATGTAGCACGAGAAAGTGAAAATGTGGTTTCTTCCCAAAATTCCCGAGCTATTAGATCCTCCGCCATCAAAAATTAGTTTATTTTAAATTACTTTTTAACATGTGAGTCTGTACATGTATATGAGCAGTGGCTCATACGTGTACATGAAATAACGTATATGTATAGAATTAATCAGCTTAAACTTCGCCATAATAGCTTCAATAGTTTGCACAAGACAACATATGGCAATGAATGTGATCTGTTTCTGCTGAGAGGACAAAAATGTATATATTTTTCCCAATGTTAATTTGAATATAATTGAGCAAGCAGAATGAAAAGTATTTTAATTTACAATATTATGGTTTGTCATACTAAAGTTTCATTGATTACGGTAGTCGATACAGATTTTACATACAAACACGGAAATTAAAAGCAATATTACTGTGGAAACTGAAGCATTTCCAGGCATTTTCACAGTGTCTTTTATCTCGGAGAACATGGCATTATAGGTGTGTACAAGTCAAATGCATGTGTTTTATTCAAAAATTTCTCATTCATAAAAAATTTATGTTCCAGTGATGCTATAATTTAGTAATATACTATTAATATGCAAAAAAAATTCCCACTACTGCAACTTAGCTGATGATTAAAAAACAAAGTCATCCACCAAAGAAATATGACGGGATAAAAAAGAACATATAAAATTGTTCGTTCTTTTTTTTTTTTTTATATATATAATGACCTAATTTTTTTTGCACACCTGCTTCTCTAATTTCATCAAAAGAATTACAAGCCTGTAGGTTTAAGATGAAGTACAAGTCTCATTAGATACTACAATATTTTTACAATTAATATAAATAAGGCAAACAACAGTTTACTGTGGGAAATCTAAAAATTCAATGAATGATGTGATGGGATAATACACATTGTTTTGTTACAAGTAAATGTATCAATGATTATGGTTTATGTACACTATGCAGAATATGACACTACATTAAAGTAATGTCAAAACAAAATAAACAATTCTTGACTGTGACTGCATTCTTACTTTTACACTTAAATATCTTTAATCACAACCTGCTAAACATGCTAAGAATATTACATACATAAAATAAATCACTATCCTCTCCTTCTGTACTTCCAATTATTATCAAGTTCCCTACTCGGTAAAAATTTACAGTATTTACATCACATACTATTCCACTAATTGTGATACACTAATCTCGATAAACAAAAACAAAAACCAGAACAAATTCAGAGCAACTTTTCTGTACATTTATTTGTGGATGATTATCAGACATATACATAGTATAAAGCTCTTGCACTCGTAAATACCAATATCAAAGAACTGACAGAGATGCTGGACTGGAACCCTTACACACTGAATCAGATCAGTTGAAAACAACCTACAGAAACCGACTGATGGCTGGACTTAACAAGCCGGAAAAATTCTCAGCAATTCAAAGTAGCTTCTTAGTTGTGACATATTGTCCTGTACATATTACCAATAATGCACACAGCAACTGTTGGTTGCAGATGACCCCTCTCCACCCACTTCCACCTCCCTGGGTTTGGATGATGAGCTACTATAGCACTCACCCTACAATAGTTGTTTATTATACTGTACATGAAGAATGGTCAAATTCACTTCTCGGTGGGTGGGAGAGAGGGACAGGCTGCCCATTCTCCAATACGGTACTGAACAGGGGAGCGGCGGTTCTCTATCCCATGAGGTGATGGGGTTAAAATTACAATGACATATCTACAATTTTCACTGCCAATGTGCTCATTACCATTCCTACATATACCAGTCACATGCAAGTCACCAATATTTGGCAGGTATTAAGTTCATGTGCTCTCTGAAAAATTCAATGACAACACAGTTACTGTGTGAATGTTTATCTATGCAAGCCAATTAAGGCCCGACTTTAGATAACGAGGCAGTCAAACACCACAGGGCACTACTTTCTAATGCACCGTAACAATACACACAGACAATTCCGATTCGTTTTGTAATAAATATCAGTGCTGCAATCTTTATGACACTATTCCAGGTAAACATTGTCACAAATGATGTTGTTGTAACTGGTAGATCACCAATGTTGGCTCTGGAAAATTACTGGATCCAGCTTGCAGCAAAAAAAATTCATTGCACTTGTGCCTGCAGTGAATGAAGGCCATCAACCTTCGCAGGTGGCTGGCAGGAGGCTTCTTCAATGCAGACTGTTCAGGTTTTTTTCCCTATAACAAAAGTTAGTTATCACTATGTTGCAGCTGCTGGTGGTACTCCTATTGTAATGCCATTTGAAGATTCTGTGTCTTCTTGGGAACACTCATACAGCACATCAGCTACAATGGACGCTACACCTTGATCCAGGATCTGTGACATTACAAGAGCAAGGAGACGCTGCTGGTGCTGCAGAAAAAGACTTCTGTTTTCTGGCACACGGGCAAGACATCGTAATGTACCAGCCGCCCTTCTCACCATATCTAGTGTAGTACCCATCAGTTCTGGATTTTCTCTTAGTGCATTTATACCTTGGGAATTAGCAACTTGCAACGCACTTTGTTCTGCCTGCTCCACAAATGTAATAAGTTGAGGGATACAAGAGCCCTGCAAAGCAATAGCTCTAGCAGCACCAGATTCTCCTTGGGATAAATTAGATAACAACACAACAGCAAACTCTCTCAAAACCTGATCTTCATTACGGCCAAGCCATTTTGTTAACAAACTGAAAAATCTCCTAATTCGAGACCACTGTGGAGTAGCTAGCATCAAGTCAACATTATTTTCCAAGATAGAAAGTTTGCAGAGAGCCTCCAGGGCTAGCCGCTGTGGAGAGAGGACGGAGTTGGGTGGCTGGGTGGGGAGTGGATCCTGGGCATAGGATGAAGGGCACACAGCCCAGTGAAGAAGCCCGTCCAGCAGGGGTAAACTAATTTCTTCAGGATAAGGGGACAAGTCCAGCTGGCCAGTCACATTTGCCAGAGTAACCAGGGTATTTTCTCGAAGTGTATGAAGCACATCCCACCACCACTCTCGTTCTCCACTTAAACTACTGCAAGAATCGGCCTGAGAATTATTTTCTCCTTCCTCTTCGCGGTCATAATGACGTTGGGGTGGTTTTCGAGCTGAATGTACATGCTGAAGCAAGAGTAACCTTCCCATTACAAGAAGAAAACTGGCATGTTTAGACATTTCTGCATCATTTCCTGGAACAAAAGACAAATTCCGAAGCAAAGTAGATATACAAATGCAGCGTCGAGCTAAAGACTCTTGAGCATCACTTGTAGTACACAAGGATGGTTCATCACGATTATAAGCTTCCTCTTCTAAATCCTCTAAGTGAACCCTTTTCCGAGATGGTGTTAAAATTCGTAATCTGGGAAACGAACCTTTTTCTTCAACATCATCCTTTATATTACTACATTCTACCTGAGATTTTTCTTCAGTGTCATCAGTATCTTTTATTGGATTTTCCTGGGTGGAATTTTCTGTACACCCCTCAGTCTTTCCAGTATCCACTGGATTGTTTGTTGTAGAGGCGAGACAAGATGTCTCCTCCTCTTCCTCATTTTCTGTTTCCTCTTCCTCTTCCTTATTTTTTTCTGAATCTTCTTTAATATGCTCTTTTTCTTCTTTACAACAGTCTGAATTTTCACAAGGTATCCTTTTCATTGAGCAGTTCATTTGGGAAACATATTCACAGGTATCATCCAAGCGTTCTTCTCTATTGCTACAATTCTTTATCTCATTCATGATTCGCACAAACCTCACAAATGTGTTAATGTTCTCAAAATGTGTCTGGATATAGGTGGTAATATCACCACCTCCAAGTTGCCAGTGATTAGATCCACTGTTAAATCCTTCGTGTGAGTCCCATTTCTTTTCTGGATCAAAAGTAAACAGCGTTTCTTCCTGGTGTGTCCTTACTACTTTATTACATCGTGTTTTTCTTGTGTAATTTTCAGTGTCCAAAAGCACTGTTTTATTATCTCTAGCATCACAATCACCACAGTTTAGTCCAGTTATAAGTTCATTTCCCACAAAGTCATTTTCAAGTTCATACCACTTTCTTTCATGCTTTTGTAGGAGTTCGTCTTTCTCCTCACAGTTGATATCAAAACCAACCTCAAGGTCTTCTGATAGCCCAAAAATAAGGTTTAGACATCGACGATAATGGTCCATTAAAACTTCAAGTAGTCCAGGTAAATGGCCTAAGCCAAAATAGAGTACTGTACTATCATCGTACATTAGCACCGAAAGAACATCAAGAGCCCAGGTACTCTCAGCCAGTAAACCAGATTTTAATGACATCATGATTCGCCAGGCTTCTAGAGGACTGACATCTTTAGACATCATTCGCCGCCTCTTTACAAGCATTGGAGAAACTGCTTCGACACTGTCTGGTGGAAAAACAATTTCTTTACGAGGAGGTGGAGGCGTATATTGAGGTGGAGGTCCTACACCTCCATGTGGCTAAAATAAAATAAAATAAAAAAATTAAATAAATAAAGCATTGACAAAATATACATATATTTGAATACTAAGCCAGCTATATCATAAAAAATAACTGAAGCACTAGTTTCTTCAAATAATAATTTATAAAATTTGCTTTCGGAACCATTATAACCACTTCAAAGAGTTTAGTTTTTCTCTTCTCTTTAGAAAAAATGTGATTAAAATATCTACCAAACATTAACACATACATAAAGTAAAATAATTTAGCCATTTGTTGTTTACCACTTAATAGAAAAGGAGAAGATATTATCTACATTGATTTATGTTGATAAGCCTAAATATTTCCCCATGCTTATTGGCTTCTTTGAATCTCTACTACATCAGCAAAACAAAACCCAAAATAGTAATAGCCACATCAAAAAAAAAATTCTTTTATGAGGCTTCCACTCACAAAAAAAGTTTTTTTGTTGTTGTAAACCTAAAGCACATTCATACCATATATTCCCTTCCCTTATTAAGGGAAGAGAGAATATGAGTTTGAGTTAATGCACTTCCAAAAGGAAGTGTGATGTGTGTTATGAGATATTACAGCAATTGATGTGACGTCATCAGCCTCTATATACAAGTAGCAGAGTTGTGAAGGTGCTTCATGCACAAGCTTTGGTTGTATACACTTGAAAAAAGAAGCAAAACAAAAGGAAATTTAAATATGAAAGATTTTTACTGGAATCTGCCTCAGCCTTATCCTGAGAAATTCAGCCCAACAACCAGGAACAACCATTACAGCACACTGGGGGGGGGGGGGTACTATTTTAGGACTTGGAACTTAGCTTTGTTGTTTCTGCTTCAGTCATATTTATCCTATAAAGTGCCTGCATGCATGCATCAATTTGTTCCCTGAAGATGGCAATTTGACTTTGCCGAAATATTTGAATAGAATTTTTCCCCTCTAAATTAACATATGTATACTTTATTAATTTCATTAAGTAATACTATTATGGATAACAAAGTATAAGCTTTTCCACCAGAAGAAATAAAGAAATGAGTAAACAGCATACAATGTACATAAGACAAGTTTTAGAAATATAAACATTAAGAAATGTTTACAAATAAATAAATATTTAGAATCAAATATGTATAAATTAATTTTTTTGTAAAAAGTTAAAAAAAGCTTCGTGCAGTTTCTCTGAGTGTGATAGATCTGTCTGTGTATGGATTGGCCAGATAAGTAAAAGTTTCATTCCTTTTTAGGGTGAAGTGCCAGCACTCTACTAGAAAGTGGCAAATGGTGATATGCATGTTGCATTATTCACACACACAAGTGGGTCACATCAATAGATAAGAATGTGCAATGACCTATGCAGTTTGTACACTGATTAGACTGCAGTGTTTATTTCCAAGCTTAATCTCATACATATTTGTCAGTATTCAGTGACTGCCATTGGTTAATTAGCCTTGATTTTACAAACTGTCTATAGCATGTATAGGAGACTAACATAGAGCATGTGGAAAAAATATGAATAGATCTAGCAGCTGCAATCTCATTGCCCTCAATTCCAATGTGGCTGGGAATCCAGCACAACTGAACATCAAAATTAAAGGTCTTCATTTTGTATAATTGTAGAACCTTGCAAAGCATGGGATGTGGACTGTACAAAACTCAATGAAGACTGTATAAATTATACACCTTTGGTAATGGTTTTCTTTTATATGCAGAACCACACACTGAATGAATACGCAACTCTGCTGTATAATTACTGCAATCCATAAGGATATGATAAGATAAAAAAATACAGCAGCACAACCAACAGAGATCTCAGATTTTGAACTGCCAGTATAGATGGAAAGGAAATCAGTGCTCTGCTCTGTGCACATTAAACAACCTACATGTACATGGATTATGGAATGCAAACTTGACATGAAGGAATGCTGATTTGCATAATCTCTAACATGCATACCAAAGGGATATATACTAGTTCCAGGTGTGTGATATAGAGCTTCAACACAGAGAAAAAAAAGTAGGATGCTGTAGAAGAGACTATTTTAGAGCATAGTTAAGAAACTGTTTCTATCTAAGTGATAGAGCCGATTCATTTACTTCAACATAAAGCCTTTGGGTGGGTGATATGCAAAAGGCACCAGTAGCTATCTGCATAATTTGATTATGAATGGGATCTAACAACCATCACAGACTACTCTGCATTTTTTTTCATTTATTCAAAGCCCCATAATCCAGCTTTGAATGTATAAAAGTACAATAAGGTCCTTGCAATGAAGATCAATTAACCCCCCATATAAAGGATACAGTGTGAAAGAGATTCAATGCTCTTGCACTTTTCTCTTGGTTGACAAACAAAATGTGTGGAAAAAATGTAAGTTTTCTGTGAAAGATGAATCTCAAGAACTTAGCTTCTGTTGCTACTGGAATAACAATTTGTGCCATTCTTAACTCTGGATCCGGGTGAAGAGTGCTGAAAACAAGAACCAATTACTAAGAGCTTGTGGAGAAACGCAATCAACTGCTTGTTGAAGTTGTCTTCCAATAACCTCATGTTACAAGAGTGACAATATATTGTGAAGTCATCAACATACATAGCATTGTCTGCAGTGGGAGGCTGTTGTTCAATGACTGAACTAACTTTGGCATCAAATAGTATCACACTTAAGACAGAGCCTTAGAAAACATTCTGTTCTTGATGATATGGACATGGTAGCATGCTTCCCGCTTGGACTAGGAAGACTCGGCTAGACAGAAAGTTTCTAATAAAGAAGAAGGCACCCTCTGTTACTTGACATGCTCAAAGGATTAAAGTCAGCAGACCTGGCTGGCCAGTCCATATGTAGGATAGTCTTCTGGAAGATATTAGTCTACAAGCTTTGCGTGATGAAGACAAGCATCGTCTTGTAGGATAAATATCTATCCCATCGTATCTGCATATGAATGAACACTGGGGTCCAGGGCCTCCTCTCTATAAGTTGCAGCATTCATGGTTCTGCTAGGAAGCACATACAGGTCATTGTGTCCACCTGACAAAATACTTTCCCAAATCATCACACTATGGTACACTATAACTGTCCCTTTCACAGATTTTAAAAAGATAATGTGTTACTGGTTCTCTCCGGATCACAGCATGCCTGGTATTGCTTTATTGAGACTTGTCCATAAACAATACTGAACCCCCCCATTGGTCTTGGGTCTAGCTGACATGGAGCCAGAGCCATTGCAAGCTTTCTCTTCTGTGGCGTGGGGATAGGGACATGCAGACTACGGTCAGTTAGCATACAGGCCACCATCATGAAGCTTTCTGCACATAGTGGAAGCAGAATATCAATGTTCCTGTAGCTGATGTGAGGTTAGAACATAGGTTATGGAGTGGCATTCCTGTTTTGGCACACTGACTATTATCTAGCTAGATAATAGCCTATTATCTGTGTGCCAAAACAGGAATACTACCCACTATGGTTATAACCCATGATCTTCCTTCATTATATCTCCAGGATGCTATCTTTGACTGTTGGAATGTTCAACAGTCTGTGAAGAATGGAATAACTCACAATCATCTGGCTACTTCCACCTGAATTCATCAGTTACAGCCTCAGAGAATTTTGCTCTCATGAAATGTCTTGTTCTAACTCCAGGCATGCCCCCCCCCCCCCCCCCAAGTTATAGCAATTTTTCTTTTTGTTCCTTAATTTTTGGAAGACAGTGTCGATGAGGTAAGTTGCATCCATATAGGTTTTAACTCTCAATGTCTAATGTATGTTGTGCTTTAGCCTGAGCATGTTTAAAAGCTATGAGATCTGATGTAGTAAGGTATCTGTGAATTATACCATATGCTCTGTCTTGATCTTTTTTTTTTGGCTGCTTGGCACTCATGACTCCAGCATGACTTTGGATATTGTAGGAATTGAGGTGATGTGTTTGGAATTGCAGTTGTTTCCTGGATAATAAAATTTAGTAATAAATCACTGCTTCATTGATAAGTGTTTTGATTGACTGCTTCAGCATTAAATTTTTGCAAGAACAAAAAAAGTATTCCAGTCAGCTTGGTCCATTTTCCACATGGAGAATGTGTTTTGGGTGAGGACATAGTGCAAATACCGAAAAATTATCGCTGCCATATATGTTCTCATCAGCATTCCACATGAGCAGTGAAACATTTTGTAATATCTATTACAGAATCTTCTTCTTCTGCAGCTTGTCCCACTTAAGTGGGGTCGCTGTAATGATAAGTCTCCTCCACATCCCCATGTCTTGGGCTGTCACCACATCCAAGTTCTTCATCCTCAAGTCCTCTTCTACTAGCTCCCTCCATCTCTTCTTTGGCTGCCCACGCTTCCTCCTTCCTTGCACATCCATCTGCATGACCTTTCTTCCCACATATTTGTCCTCCCTTCTCATCACATAAACAAACCATCTCAACCTTGCCTCCTGTATCTTCGCTCCTAAGTTTGTAACTTTCACTCTTCCCCTCACATAGTCATTTCTCAGACGATCCTTTCTGGTCACACAGCACATCAATTCTCATTTCTGCTACCTCCATCCTGCTGATGTTATTTTTCCTCAGGGCTACAGTTTCCATAGCATTCGTCATAGCTGGCCTCACTACTGTCCTATAGATTTTGCCTTTCAGATTGATCGGCATCCTCTCATCGCATAGCACTCCAGCCATCTCTCTCACCAGTTCCTCCAACCCGCCTGTATCCTGCATCCCACTTCCTTCTCAGCTCCTCCATATTCTTCCAATGTTGAACCTAAGTGTCTAAAGTCCTTCACCTTCCTGATGACATTTCCATCCAGCTCCAGATCTGTCTCCTGGCTGCCGTCCACTTTGCAACACATATACTCTGTCTTACTTCTGCTCAGTATCATACGTCTCTCTTCCAGTACTTTCCTCCATCTTTCCAGTTTAGCTGCCACTTCTTCTCTTGAATCTGCATACAGCAAGATGTCATATGCATAGATATAGTAATATCTATTATTTCTTTCTATGGGAGTGCCTGGTGGTTTATCTTTGAGTGATATCCTTTCACAGACTGTGACTTGGCCTACTATGGACAGGAAGATCTGTTAACATCTTCCTTGGAGATCATTAAAAATACATTTGCTACCATTATTATGGCAAGTCAGAACTAGCAGACCATGAGTGGACACCCCTTCACACAGGATTAGATAGAAGAAAACCAATGTGCTATTCAGAATTCTCCTAACCTGAAGTATGGTTGCATTAATTTGCCAAAAATTTGGGAGACTGCTATCTTAAGATCTACTCCTACACAACTGTAATACTTTTTTTTTTTTTTTACAATCTTAGAGGGTGCCAAATTAGGACTTTAGATCTTTTGTCCATTACCATTTGAATTTTTTCACTTACTCATTGTCACATGTAAACTAAAATATGCTGTTTTGTGCTCTGAAGATGCTGGTTTGAAATCTGCAAAATATAAGCTAGTTAATAAACATCTTATTTATAAATTAGCTTGTTGGTGTTGTTAATATCATTAAAAATAAGTCGTGAATAATATTCATGATGATCCCATCCAATTAGAAAATTGGATGGGATCATTTTTGTGCTTCGTAAGTGAGACCATAGGTCGTGTCACTGATGGACAGCTAGTAATAATATCAACTTACTTATGTAATATTACCTAAAGTACTCTCCTTAAGCTACATAAATGATGGCTGATTTTATTTTCATTTAGGAAAGCAAGAGTTGATGAAGTAATAACACACAGACTGCTTTACACTTTGTGAAAGCTATTCCAACTGTTTAACGATCATTTCTGTAGTTTCCAGTGACAATTTAAAAAAAAAAAAACGTTTGTGAATGCACTCCTGATAATCAGCATTATTGTATAATTAAATAAGTGACTTATCTAATCTTCATTTCTTAAACTCTTTCCAGTTGCCTTCCATTACTAACATCTTGATGTACATCAATTAATGATTCTCAATAACTGTTAAAAAAACTAATTTGTATTTGTTTACACTCAGAAGATAGATTTTGATAAAAAAAATAAGAATGAATTAAGAGAGGAAGGGTAAAAACATATACTTACTGAAAGTTTATTTGGAGACATGTAACTCCTACTTAATGCAATTTTGTTTCCCATAGAAGGTCCCATTCCAGCTACATGAGGTGAGTATGGTTCAGGTTGATTCCCTCCATAGCGAGACATAGGCCAATTAGAAGAATTAACAGGAGGGCCTTCTCCATGCCTTGACCCATCCCACCCATCTCGCTGGTTGGTGGTATACTGGCTTTGTGCCGTGGGAGTTGAGTACTGTCGGCTATCCCTTGGCCAACCTATGGAAATAAGAAATGGAGACTATTCTTTTAGCTCTCTTGCCATATTATATACATTTGTTGTTAATTTCATACAATAAAGGATGTAACATAATATTCTGGGAAAATTTGGAGTTCCATTCTAATATCTTTATTTATAGTATGATTCTGGCATTGATGCTATCTGTTCAATCTAATTTTTCTCAGAACTGATATCTTGGTTTCCACATATGAGAGTCCTGAGAAAGATTAGGGGTGTGAACAGATGGCATCAATGGCAATATCATATTAAAAACAAGAATATTAGGAAAGAACTTGACATTGTTAGCATCCAGGAATGTGTTAGTAGAGGCTATTCTCAGGTGGTATGGTCACTTAAACAGAACGGGAGAAGAAAGATTAGCAAAACAAGTATTCTCTGCTGGCAGGAAAAAGACCCAGAAGAAGACCAAGACATAGGCGAGTTGATACAGTAAAAAGTGCCACAGAAGACAGAAATATAAGATATGATAATTTTGGAGTCTTTACTGTCAATGGGGCATTATATCAAGCAATACTTAGTCTTTATTTGAGTTGCAAGTCAGCAGTTAGAAATGAAGAAAGTACAGGAAGATGGTTTAATGTTAAATCTGGTGTGAGACAAGGATGTACATTATCCCCTCTGTTATGCATTATCTATATGGATCACATTATGAAGGAAAGTGGTATTAAACATGATATCAGAATTGGAGATGTCAATGTCAGCTCTTTGCTTTATGTGGACGATGTTATACTTCTAAATAAATCCACTACAAGTCTGCAAGATTCTCTGACTAAATTGAATAACTGTTGTGATAGATATGGTGTGAGGGTCAGCAATAAAATGACAAAGACAATGAAAATAGGTAGAATCATTGAAAATGTCAACTGTGTTTTGAATGGGGAACCTGTGGAACAAGTAAAACATTTCAGCTACTTAGACACGATTTTTAGTGAAGATGGTAAATTAAATATGGAAATAGACAACAGACTCAACAAAGCTGGTATGGTAGGAAGTCAAATGAACAAATTCATATGGAATAAGAGAGAAATTAGTCGGAACACTAAATTAGCTGTATACAAGACAGTGTTCAAACCAGTTTTAACTTATGGATCTGAGAGCTGGGTCAGAAGTAAAACACCAAAGACTAGAGACTGCAGATATGAGAGTCCTGAGAAAGAATAGAGGCATGAACAGATGGCATCAATGGCAATATCATATTAAAAACGAGGATATTAGGAAAGAATTTGACATTGTCAGTATCCAGGAATGCATTAGCAGAGCTAATTTCAGGTGGTATGGTCACTTAAACAGAATGGGCGAGGAAAGATTAGCAAAATAAGTGTTCTCTGCCAGGTTGGCAGGAAAACGACCCAGAGGAAGAACAAGATATAGGTGGATTGATATGGTACAAAGTGCCTTAGATGATAGAAATATAAGATCTAATAATGTTGGAGTATAGACAAGCAAAAGACTGATTTGGAGGAAAATTGTAGATAGGAAGTTAGTAATGATGTAAATTTTTCATGTAGTACTATCATATCCTGTACATCCCTTGAGGGTACATGTCAGGAATTTGATGATGATAATAATAATAATAACAATAAGAGAGAGAGAGAGAGAAAATTTAATAAAGCCTTTTTTAAATGCATTTTAGCCCATCAGTTTTCTTTCTTTTTGCCACTATTGTGATAACTTACAACTAACACCAATCATGCATGCCTCTTCAATCTTTCCTACTCAACTGCTATCCTACAGCATGGAAACAAGCCTGTTCATGCACATTCCAAGAAAGGTGATAAATCAAGCATCCAACATCATCAAGCTAACTACTTCACCACCTGGAGAATCATCAGCTAATTATGCAGCAATATGAATTCTGCCAGCCACTTTTGATACTCTAACAATATTATCTAAGAAAATTACAACATTCACTATATATTAATTGGAAAAACTTAATATTTCCCAATATTTCAGCAAAGTCAAAAACTGTAATTACCACAGAACAATGGATTGATTGACACACACACAGAGGGTGTTTCAAAAGGGTGCATACAACTTTGCAGGAGAACAGAAGATGTACAAGAGCTGAGTGAGTGTCATAATGTAGTGAAACATAAATTTTCACTACATTATGACCATTACATCACACCATTTGAAAATAGTGATTTCTGATGGTGCAGAGCAAGCACATTGTGTGTTTTGGTTTGAGAAAACGAAGCCGGCAACACAAGTTCAGAGGAATTTCTGCACACAATATAGCAAAGAACCTCCTAGTAGGTGCACAAGAATTTTGTGGAAACAGACTGTTCTGTGAGTCATCCAAGGTCAACAGGAAGGCTGCGTGCTACCGATGCTGTTGTGGAAGAAGTTCGGAAAAGTTTCCAGAGAAGCCCTGGAAAGTCAACCAGATGGGCATCTCGTCAAATTGGAATTCCACATGTGCCTGTGTGGTATGTTTTACGACAGCGTCTGCATTTAAGGCCCTACAAATTTATCCTTGCAAAACATTTGAAAAAAGACAATAAGAAGATATGCCGGATTTCTCTACAGAAATGATCAGGATAAAAAAAAATGAGGACTTTTTGGACATGATCGTTTTCAGTGGTGAGCGAGTACACTTTTCACATAAGTGGGCAAGTAAGCACGCGACAGCTGCACAATTTGGGGAAGCAAAAATCCACACGCCATCATAGAACATGTTTGCGGCACCACAAAGGATAACTGTTTTTTTTTTTTGCGCCATAAGCAAAAAAGTAACAGAGTCTACCGTTATTGGTGGTGTGAATCTGGACATGCTACAAGGGTACCTAATACCACAATTAGGTGACGATAACCACAATAGATGCTTACATTTCCAGCAAGACAGAGCACCACCTCATTTCCTGACAGACATAAGGCTGTGCTTCGACACCCATTTTCCAGGCAGATGGATTGGTAGATGTGCACCTTTAGCATGGCCACTGCATTCCCCTGACCTTATATCATAAGATTATTTTCTTGTGGAGCTGTACAAACACTCAATCTTGCAAATAGATTTGAGTGTTTGTACCACTACTACCAGCCAATTTGGATGAGTTGCATCACAGAACTACTGCTGCCATTTCTGAAGTTATGCCAGATATGCTCTACCATGTGTGGAAAGAAACTGATTACAGATGGAATGTATGCAGAATTACTGAAGGCAGTCATATTGAACTTTAACTGTCTGTGTTGAAACTTGAAATTTCAAGTGTTATGCTACATTTACACAGTAATAAAAATTGTTCTTCTATCGCTATTTACCTTCTATTGTCATTCAAAGTTGCATACCCACCCCCTTTTGAAACATCCTGTATACACACACACACGCAGGCACTACATAGGGTAAAGTATGACTGAAGCAGAACAACAAAGGCATGCTAAAGTCCTAAAGAGTGTCCTCCAGTAGGCTGAGATAGGTGTTCTTGGTTGTTGTGCTGAAGTTCTAAGGATGAGGGCTTCCCATATTTGAGAACAGTTCATACAACCAAATTTGTTGAAGTTCTGTACAGTTCTTTAAGGCTGAGGCAGATTCTAAGAAAATGTCTTTCATGTTTAAATTTGCTTCTGTGAAGTAAGGTGACTCTTTTACAATACATCTTGGAGTGGGTATACAAGGTATGGTCAGCAAGCCCTGAGTGACTAGTGGTGGAATCTGATGTAGTCCCCATGTTCAACGATTCTGATACTGCTGTCCTGCCTGTTTGACCAAAGTAAGACAACCTGCTACTGCATGGTATCTAGTAGACACCTGGCAGGCTTAGGGGATGTATCTGGCCTTTGGGAAGTGGTAAGCAATGCCATTTTTATATGGTCTGTGTTTCTTTTTAAAATTTTTGTTAGCTTTTCAGATGTGTCTCAGAACAGACTATTGATGTAGTCCGTTCTGGAAAGGGGGAGGATGTGGTCTATGGGTTTTAATATTTTTTTGGATTTGGGGACTGTAGCCAATGGCTAAGGTATTGTGAATGTGTTCAAGTTCCTGACACAAATACATCTCAAGTCATAGCTTCTTCAGCTTCCAATAAACTTGGTGTACTTCTCTACTGAAGACACTGCTTCTCACCTCTACAACTTCTAACACTGTATAAATCTCAAATCGATCCAACTATGGAATGTTAAGTGTGTTTAGGAGGGACAGAGAGAATAAAATGGGGGGAGGGGTGTTACTGATGATAGCTGATAAACTGCAGCCAAGGAGAATTGAAGTTGTATCGCAAGATAGTGAAAGGAGCTCATTTGAGGCTATTTTGTATGAGATTGAGACTGGCAGAATAAAATATACAGTTGGGTGCTGCTATAGACCAGATGATGGAATAGATGGTGGAGATAGTATGCATAAACAAATTGATGAAATGAGTGGAAGGAGGGTAATTATTATGGGGGATTTCAACTATGGTAACATTGATTGGAAGGAGGAGAGGACACATGTGAGGAAGGAAATGGATTTTATTCCATTATTAAGGGATAACTATCTGAGAGAGCATGTAATTGAAAATACTAGGGGTGTGAGGGTGCTTGACCTGGTAATAGCATCTCAGAATTTGACTGTAATGAATATGAATGTTGCCACCAATAAGGTCATAAGGATCATAAGGTCTTGACCTGGAAGGTGGTTAAAGGTGTGGAATTTTCGATTAAGACAGGGTATATGTGGAATTACCGTGCTGGCAAGTATGACAAGCTTAGGAGATTGCTTGGATCAGTGCCATGGCATATACAACTGCAAGGGCTGGACGTCGATAGAGCATGGGAAGTGGTCAAGGATCATTTACAGGAGGTTATGGCTGATTGTATACCTAGTGTCCGAATAGTAAAACAAGTAGGGGTTAAATGGATGAATAACGCCATTAAGCTTGAGCTGCAAAAAAAGAAACAACTGTGGAGGGAATTTAAAGAAAGGGGTGACCTGCAGGCACATGAACAGTATAAAGTGCAGGCCAGAAGGGTAACGAGTGTGGTAAAAAAAGCAAAAGCGGATTATGAAAGGAAACTAGCTATGCAAGCAAAAGAGAATCCCAAACAATTCTTTCAATATGCTGCAAGCAAAAAAAAACTGTACACGGCAAAATGATTTTAAGGAATGATGATGGTACGGAGGTCACTGAATCAGTCGATATAGTGGAGTTACTGAGCACGCACTTTGCAAAGGTATATCATCCAGGTGGTGACATTGAAAAAATGAAGGAACCATTAGTTTATACGTGAATTGTGATGAATGAAGTGGAGGTGAATAGTCTATCACAGAACCTTAATGTGAATACATCTGTGGGATTGGATGGTACACCGGCACGGGTCTTGCGTGAAGCAGCTAAGGAATTATCAGTGCCCATGACGATGTTGTTTAATCCGAGTCTCGGGTCTGGTTTAGTCCCGAAGGTGTGGAAAGAGGGGAAAATAGTTTCACTGCATAAAGGAGGATCCAAGACTATGGTTGCAAATTACAGACCGATCAGCATATCAGGAGTCGTTGTCAAGGGAAAAATACAGGAATGGATTGATGAAAATGAGATACTATACAGGGGACAGCATGGCTTTGTGAAGGGTACATCATGCCTCAGTAACTTGCTCAAGTTTTATAAGGTGACGGCTGAACTAGATAAGGGAAATGGGTTTACAGTGATACTGCTGGACTTGGCAAAGGTGTTTGACAGGATACCACATGGAATTCTAATCCGTAAGCTACAACATATGGGAATGGATATAGGGTTGGTGAGATGGATAGGTGGGTGGTTGATGGAGAGATACCAAAGAGTAGTTTATTCAGGAGTAGAGTCCAAAAGACGGCCTGTGACTAGTGGTGTGCCGCAGGGTTCTGTTTGACCACTGTTGTTTAATCTGTTCATTAACGATATAGGGAAGGATCTAAGTGGAACAGTTCATTTGTTCGCTGATGATGCAAAGTTGGGTAGGGTGATAGTGAATGCAGAAGATGTCAAAATCTTGCAGGATGACTTGGATAGATTGGAGTTCTGGGCTAAGGAGAATGGATGTCAATTTAATGTGGCAAAATGTAAGGTTATGCATTTTGGGGTGAAAAGATTAGCAGCAGTATACCAGATTGGTGGAACTGTACTCCAGGAGATTGATGAGGCCAGGGACTTGGGAGTGTTGGTGGACAGGGAGATGAAGTTTAGGGGACACATTGCAAAAGTAGCTAAATCAGCTCATCAACTCACTTGGTTGTTGAAAAATACCTTGACAAACAGAGACAAGCAAGTTATTGTACCTCTGTACCGAGCCTTGATAAGACCTCATCTCGACTACTGTGCCCAGATTTGGTCACCTCGGTTCCTTCTTGATGGGGAGGAGGTGGAGAGGATCCAAAGGCGAGTGACTAAGATGATAGCAGGTCTATGGAATGAACCATATGAGAACAGGTTGAAGATTTGTGGGTTGCAGAAACTAGTTGATAGGCAGAAAAGGGGAGATATGATTGAGACATTCAAATTGCTAAAGGGATTCTATAGGATTAATTCAGAGGATATTTTTGAGATCAAGACTGGTGGTGGGAGAACTAGGGGACATCTGTGAAGCTGGGCAAGAGTGTGGTTAGCAGGGGTGTTAGAGCTGGGTTCTTTACTTTTAGAGTGGTAAATGAGTGGAATAAGCTGCCAGACTCTGTTGTGGGTGCTATGACAGTGAGCGAGTTCAAGGCAAAATATGATAGATACTGTGAGAATGTCGTATAGTTGTGTGGACATGATGTTTAGGGCCTCCTTCGATGAGTCTAAGGACTCCCTGGAGTCGCCTGAAATAATAATAATAATAATGGAATACTGCTCACATTTGGGATGTCAAAAACTTCCCTAAGTCTGTGCAATGATATACACAATAGGGCAATCCAATTAATCCATGACCCATTTTTCTCTCTTATACACACAGTGAGTGAGAGAGAGAGAGAGATTAACTCCAATATTCTCTCACAAATATCTGATTTTTTTCCTATGTCTCTTCTGTAGGTATTTTTTATGGCAAGTGGCCAGGAAAGAAATGAACACAATTTTTCCTCTACTTTCTTTGAAGAATACAATAATAGAGCTTTTGCCAGTCAACATCCATTTACCCATTTTACCAAACCAATTCTTTAATTCTTCTTTCACTTTATCTACCTCTGTTCTTTGGAACAACCTTCATCACTCACTACAACTTTCAGCTGTTCAAAAACATATCAATTCCTTCTTTCTTCCTTCTTATCCACTAATCCGCACATGGCACTGATGTACTGTAGGTCTTGGGACCTTTTATGCGCAGATCTTAAAAGGGGATAAAAAATTAAATTAAAAATATTAAAAGAAAAATACATGAAGGGCAATGATGTAATACTGCTGTGAATGCCTCATTAAAAGTGCTTTCTCTGCATTTAGCACTGCAAACTTGTATGTGTTAAATACATAAAGCCTATTAATCAGACTTTAGATTAGTCATTTTGAAGTTTGTTGTATGAGTGATATTTAAAAATGAATGTTTGCAACATCCCCCCCCCCCTCTTTCCCTAGAAGCATTTTCCAAGAAGTAAATGTCTCAAGGCTGATAGTAAATTTCATAGTTATATTGCATACTTTATGTATGAAGCAAATCCAGATATCTTTGTAAAAACAAAAACTGTCAGTAACGTGATTCTTTTATTCAGGACATACTACCAGAGGAGTAAAAGGCAGTAACTAATGTTTAACTAAGTTGCTAAATGAATTACAAACACAGAGGAAGAATTTAGTTTGATAAGATACCCTTCCATACTGCAACTGCAAACAAAGGCCATCTTGTCAAAAGATGTGATTAGGTCAAATAACTTTATATGTTATTAACTGGATTTCATAATGTAAGTTAAATGAATAAATTATTGCCTACATATACAGTGGCGCACTCAGGATTTAACCTTTGGGTGTGTGGGGGGGGGGGGGGAGAGAGTTGAGTAGACGTTTTGCGAATACACACTACACATTGCATACGACCTATAACTGAGCATCTGCAGTGATCGCTAATTCATAAGTAGCACACAACATAAATAAAAAAAATGAATTTTAATTAGGAAAAGATTTTTGGAAATTTTTCTAGTGTTTTTTTCCTTTTCTTTGGGGGGGTACCGGGTCCCTTGCCCCCCCCCCCCATCTGGGTGTGCCACTATACATATATACAAACACTCAAGGAAATTAAGGGGGAAATGGAAGTAAGCTGCAAATCTGAGATGAATAAATCAAGAGTATGATGTGGATGGATGGGAAAATAAAGCAGATTTGCCTGTCTAGTTGCCATATGATTAGCATATCAACTCTCCAACCAACAAGTTGTGGGATCAAATCTATCGGGGGGGGGGGGGGGGGGGGTAACAAACATGTTTGTGACTTCTGTAGGTGGCAGAAGAATTTCACTGGCTGGTATGAGACCACCATCCTGCTTATTGCAGTCCTGAAGTGGTGGGAAAAGTTCTAAAGCAGAATTTCTGGATTATGTTAAAAAAAAAAAATAAATAAATAATAATAATAATAAATATATAAAAAAAAATCCTTGGTCCACCCACAGTGCAAATGTACTATAGGTTTCTCTCATAATACAATTTAATGGAATAACTACAGCACAAAGAGAAATAATTTAAACAGCAGGTTTGATTGTTTTGTCTCTGCCACAAGAAAAAAATTTTTAAATTCGAATAGCACACAACACACACAAAGAAACAATAAGTAGAAGAAATGATATTAGACTATATGAAGTCCACAGCACCCATAGAGGACACCCTTCAAGTCCTATGAGGGGTGTCCTCTATGGGTCTTGTTGGCTAGTCTTAGATATTGGGAGGCCTAAGAATTCAAGTCCTTAGGCCTCCTGCAGGAAGCTTAATACAACCATATTTATTAAGATTAGGCTGGTTTTTAAAATCTGCTACTAATTTTAAAAAGGCTTTAGTTTGTATTTACTGTGATGGAGCATGATTGTATTTTTCACCTGATTCTATGCAAGGGATCTATCTAATGCATAATCTCCTAGCCCTGACTGACCACAGTTGTGACAGCAGATGTATTTATTGTGTGTGTGTACAGGGGTTCTTGTAGATTATGACCATAAGATAAGCTAACAAGAACCCTTGTACCTAGAATAGAGAGGGGAGGAAGTGAATCCTTAGGAGAGCAGAGAAGAGAAGTCAACTTCAAATGAATTTTGAAAGCAGTGCAGACATTATATTGCTTTAAAGTTCTGGTTTTTTTTTTTGAAGTGCCCAGATATAGGTAAAAACTGTAGTCTATGTTTGAGAGTATGGGATGTGGGAAGGTAGAAGGGACAGATAATCTGTCGATCTTTTTAGTACTGTAGTCACTGAACAGATTTGGCAAATAAAGGCTAGTTCTGCTGTAAGGAAAGCTTGGTTTTTTTTTTGAAGTGCCCAGATATAGGTAAAAACTGTAGTCTATGTTTGAGAGTATGGGATGTGGGAAGGTAGAAGGGACAGATAATCTGTCGATCTTTTTAGTACTGTAGTCACTGAACAGATTTGGCAAATAAAGGCTAGTTCTGCTGTAAGGAAAGCTTGGAGGCAAGCTGTTATTTTCTTTTTCAATAGTGAACTGGATTCTGGAGTGTGCTGAATAGCTTTTTTTGCTGTGTTTATTTCTGTGTGTTTGGCAGTCCAAGGAGAAATGCCTTTCTCTTAGGATACTATACTTAAAAAATAAAATATTAGTTATAATAAAGAAAAACAGGTAAATAACATACACAAACTTAGCAAGTCAAAATGAATCTGAAGCTATGTAATATATTATTTTTTTTTAATCCCGACTTTCTTTTGAAGTTAATTCACTTTGGCAGGTGTCATTCTGCATGTCACATTTCAACTATTCAGTTGAAGACTGATTTTCTTTATGCACTGTGATATGAAACCAAACTTATTTATATCTTACAAAAAGGTATAAGACCAAATGGTAGGAATTTGCCCAGGGACTTCATGCAACTTTTCAATGAGAGAAAATGGTCCTGTTTTATCTTTTAGGTACAAAGTTTACTATGGTCCTTTTAATTAATCTTCAATGCTTATTCTGTATGGCCAAAGTATGAAATACGACACTGGCAAATTGCAGTTGACTCACCAGAGTGAACTCTTGAGGACCAAAGGAATAGTCTGTTACAGTGAATGGTTTGTTATGGCCGATTTCATTTAACATGGCAGCGATGTAATGGAGCTTCAGTAAAGACTTTTGGATAGTATGTTACAGCAGAACTCGTGTAGCTCAGTGGAAGTGGCATTTGCATTCCATGATGCTTGTCACCTGAAGAAAGACCTAGGTTCAATTTTAGTAGCCGACTACAGGAACATTTTTAAGTTTTAAAAGTGGTATACCGTGAGTAGACATATCGATACAAAATTAATAACGGAAAAAACTCGCGTGCAAAGATTATTTAATAGTATAATTTTCGCCTGTGTGTCACAGGCATCTTCAGTACATTAAGCTCAAATTAAACAATAACTGACAATTCCAAAAAGCGCCACCTAAGTAGCTGTTGTAAGATAACTAAAAAGGTCAATAACTTTCCTAAAAAATAAAAAAATAAATAACAATTTTTTAAAAAATAAATAAAAAAATCAATACAATAAAAAGTTGGGAAAGATTAGCTGATTTGTAAAGTACTATCTCCCATAAAGGGGAGACGTAAGCCATCGGATCTGTTTAAATTAGGAGAATGAAGTAGAGTTTCACATGTTTCTTTATAAAGGTGTTCCGTGAGAAACTGACTTTTGTGAAGAACTCTCGTCTTTCTCCAATGAACTCTGTGTCTAGTGAAGATAGCATGTTCTGCAAGTCCAGACTTTTCAGGTTTAAAGGATTCAATATAAGATTGGTGTTCTTCTAGCCGAATAGAATCAGATCTTCCCGTTTGTCCGAAATAAGATAATCCACAAGAGCATGGAATCTGGTAGACACCTGGATGATTAAGATGTGGAAGCTTGTCCTTAGGAGAAGTGAGAAAGCTCTGATCTGGTTAAAGTGATCAGTTTCAGAGACTCAGTTTCAAGTAGTTTATATGGTTCTCCCAGTAGTAAAATGATTTAACAAATATAGTAATTCAATACATATAACTATTGCCTTGAAAAAATGCAGAGTTTATTTTTATTTATGTTCTGTCTAAAAGTGTGTGGCCCTTGACACTACCACTCATCATATATTGACACTCATATAGAATGAAGTTGGCCATGCCTGATGTAGATGATTGGTAGTAGAGGTTCGGTGTAATGGTCAAGAGGGAGAATTGTACAGCGGGTGTCCTCCTGCGATGAGTCTATGGATTCCTTGGAGGTGTCACAAATAATATTAATAATAATTCAGGCAATAGTTATCAGAGAAAAGAATGAGCATTAAAGACTCCAACACTGAACATGAAGATCAACTTTTTGAATGGCAGGAAAACCAAAGAAAAGTGATACGGGCAAATTTCAAAATTGGAAATTGGACAATGAGATTTATTTGTACCAAAGGTCTGACACATGATTTTACTATGCAAAAAGCTGGATGTTTTTCCAAGTGATTAGAGAAGGCAGATAGCATAAAGAAAAAAGAAAAAGATTTTCTTTTTTCTTTATGCAGAGGAAACAAATGCCAAACATATCATAATGCCAGCATACAAGACAACTGGGCATATATGGTACATAGCAAAGAGGCAAGTGTTGTCACCTAAAATGCATACCTTATCTAGTTGGAGGAAATGCGAGACAGATCTCTAAATGATAGATGTCTTTCATCGGCTGGTGAAACACCACTGCATTGGTTTTTGTAGGCATGAATCCTTGCTATGTTTCATCTCTAAAGTGGGGTTTCCAGTTTCTTTCTTACCCTTTTGTTTCTACATGTAGTGCAAGTGAAGGCCTTGGAATTGAATAAAGTGAAATCATGCTCTTCACATCTTAATATTTTTACTAAGCAGTGAGTACCTCTTCCATTCAAGGGTACAACTATAAACTATAAAGCAGTTTTGCTGACTGGCTGGCAGATACTACACAGGCTTGAACCTGTTGGTAATGGTTCAGGAGGTTTCTGATCAATTGGCGAATAGCCCTGCTGCTGTTTACTTTGCCAGGTTCTGTTCTGGAGGGAGTTCAAGTATAGCAGTATGCAGGGGGCGGGGGGACTGCCTGGGGTCCTAGCTTGTATTGCAGTCTGGGTATTCTCTTTGTGAGAATGATTCCTCCTCCATCCCCAAGCTCTTTGTTATTGTTGCATGCCATTGCTCTTGAAATTTCCCATTATTTTACTCACCACCATTACCAACTGTACAAATTCCAGAATCAAATCACTGCTGTTAAAAAAAAGCCTCTAAAATCAAAAATGCTAACAAAATTGCAACAAACAAAAATACACTAAAAAAAAAAAAAATTCAGATTGACTTTACTAACATCAGAGGTCTTAATTCCAATATTAATAATGTGCACCATCACACCTACAGACATCCAAACCCAATATGCTATTTATCACTGAATCACAACTGTCATCTTCTAGAACTTCATCTCACATCAACTTTCCTTATTACATCTTCAATGATGCCTTTCGTAAGAAAGGTGGGACTTGTGCTCTTTTCAGGTCTGATATCCCATGCCAACAGTTATTGGACCTGGAATCCCCTTTGTATGATCTGGTTTGGCTCAAGATTTCCTTACCAAACTTATTGCCTTCATTTGATAACTCCATCACTCTCCAAACTATGATGACTTCATGGACCTCGACTTTTTTTAACTACTTAAAGTCAATCAATAATGATTTAATAAAAATTGTTCACCAACTCATCATAATTACAAATAATCCTCTTTATTCTGCTAACACCTTGGACTTTTTCTTAACTAGCTATCTCTCAAATACACTGTTATATTAGCTCTTCTCTTGGTATGCCTGACTATCACCTTGTCCATGTCAACATTTATACAGATCATCGTTCTCCAAGTTAATTCTCAACCTTGTATCCTGTGGTACTACAATAGTGCCTAAATCTTCGACCATTATCCAAATCCTAGTTCTCCAACAACTGTACCAAAGCACTACAAGCCCAAAATTCAGTATATGCATGGCTCCAGTCAAAAACTCTAGCCTCTCTCACCTAAAAAATGCAGCTTGTAACAACTGCAAAATACATCAACAAATCCAAAGCAGACTTAGTAATGGTGAAATGCGCTAAGATTGTCTCCTGTCAAAATGGCAGCTGAGCAGTTTGGTTCCCTTGCACAAGGGAACCAAACCTGTTGGCAAATTGTTTTTTTCTAACTCTCATATAAATGACCAAAGCAGATATCTTCCAACCATTCCACAAATTATCCACAGTAGACTTTCTCTGAAATTTTGCCAGAAGAACATCAGAAAAATCCTCAGCGGCTTAGATACCAATGAATTTCCTGGCCGTAATGATATTCCTCCAGTTGAAAGGATAATATTCCAAAACTCACACTCATCCTGTATCATTTCTTCGAGCTATCATACTCATTTGGCATCTATCCACCCTTCCCAAAAAAGGAAGATAAAAGTCATCCCAACTATTATCCTCTTGCTCTGACCTCAATACTCTCAAAAATAATGGAAAAGGTCATCAACAGCCAAGTGCTTCACTACTTAGGACTCGATAATGACGTAGTGATTACCAATATGGATTCTGCCATTCTTGTTCCACAGTAGATCTTGCTTGCCTCACTTATCTTTAGATGCTGGCCATGAAAAAAGTTCAGTAAAACTCAAGCAGTTGCTCTTGATATTTCCAAGGCATTTGAATGGGTCTAGGATCGTGACCTTCTTATTAAAATATCATCTTATGGTATTCCTTCCTTTTGTGAATGGATTACCAGCTTCCTTTTTGGTCATTCAATTGCAGGTCATGGTGGATGGTTTTCTTTCATTGAATTTTTCAGATAATGCTGATACACCTTAGGCCAGTGCTTTCTCCTACAGTCCTATACATCAATAATTATTATTATTATTATTACGGGTATCTCCATGGAGTCAGTAGACTCATCGCGGGAGACCCAAACTAGCAAAACAATATCTGTCATATCTCTTCTTGAATTCATTTACAGACAAAGAGCTCACAACTAAGTCAGGCAATGAATTCCACTCATTCACCACCCTCCAGGCAAAAAACCTTGTTCTGACACCTTTGTTAACCACACTCTTCTTTAATTTCCAGAGATGACCTCTTGTTCTTCCATCACTATCACACAGCTGAAACATTTCCCCTGCATCAATCCTATAAAAACCTTTTAGTAATTTGAATGTTTCTATCATATCACCTCTTCTTCGCCTATCAACCAAATCTTTTCTCCCTGAGATTAACTTTGCTGATGACAGTACTCTCTACTCTTTTTCATTTTCAAAACCTTGTAGTGTTCAGGTAAACTCGCACTTCAATATCTTCTTAACCAATGCTTTAAACACCAATTTCCTTATCATGATCAAGTGGGATAACTAGTGCCACCAAAACATAATCCTGTCTCATTTCCAAGAAGAAATGTTGCTCTCTCTCTCTCTCTCTCTCCATTAGAAAGTGATTCCCTCAGATCACTTTCTAATGGATGCTATGTTGCTACAGTAATGTCTCTCTTCTATATGTATGACCATGAGCCTTATTCCACTGAACAAGCTGCTACCATCAATCCACTTTCCTCTACTCACAAATGAACACGAACAACTGCTAGTCAACACCCATATACAATTCAATTCAAGCTCATCAAACCAACTTCTAATCCTCTGCCTTAATTTTTTACATTCTACTCTTTGGAACAGTCTTTTGGTCTTTTAGATCAAACAGATCAAGTATAGACTACGTTAACACCTTAAGAATAATAATCGCAGTCAGGTTAATTTAACTCTCCTTTATATTTGTTGTTTGTGGATTATAAAAAAGCCTTCGATTCCATTGCCAGAGATTATGTGGAATGCACTTCAAAACAAAGGAATGCCACAGAAGATAATAAACCTTATACATGAAAGATATAACAAATTCCAATGCCAGGTGCCGTATGATGGATATCTGTCACAACCCTTTCAAACTGTATCCAGAGTGTGACAAGGATGTTTGCTATCTCTCTTATTATTTATATTGCTGCCTGTTCTAGATCAAGTTCTAGAACAGGCCGCAATGAAACATGCCAAAGGAATATCATGGAAAATAAACAAAACTCTGGGTGATCTAGACTATTCAGATGATGTATGTCTAATTGCACACATGCAGATATCCAAAACAAACCAACCACATTACTTGTAAAAGAAGAATCACTGAAAGTCAGTTTGAAAATAAATACAAACAAAACAAAAGAAATGAGAATCAATGTGAACAACAAGACACCAAGTACAATTGAAATTGGAAAAAGCGATTCTGTGCCACATTTTACATATCTCGGCCAGTAGTGTACTCAGGATTTAATCTGGGGGGGGGGGGGTTGAGTAGACAATTTGAGAATATGCACTATGCATCACATATAACCTAGCATCTGTAATGATCGCTAATTCATAAGTAGTATAACGACACAACATAAATAAAAAATGAATTTTAATTAGGAAAAGATTTTGGAAAAGTTTCTAGAGTTTTTTTTTTTTCCATATTTCTTTGAGGGGGGGGGGCTTCTCCCCCACCCTCTAGGTGCGTGATTGATCTCAGCAGAGTTTTATCTATAGATGGAGGAGCAACTAAAGATGTTGACATAAGGATTCAAAAGGCAAGAAGTGCATATGCTAAACTTAGTACAGTGTGGAAAATGAAAAATATTCACACAGATACAAAATGAAAAATATTTAATGCATGTATTAAATCAGTTCTTTTATATGGATGCAAGACATGGCTGGTTTCAAAGGAAATACAAAGAAAACTACAAACATTCATAAACTGATGTCTGCAGAGCATACTTTGAATTTGGTAGCTACAAATTATTACTAACAGAGACCTCTGGAAAAGGACAAATCAGCAAAAAGTCAACCTTTAATTCAGAAAATGAAAATTTAGATGGATTGGCCATACATTTAGGAAAGATCACAAAAAAATCTGTCACACAGCCCTGGAATGGAATCCACAAGGAAAGCATGGCCACCCTAAAAATACACGACTTTAAGTAATAGAATGTGAGAATAAGAAGAGTTTTGCTGAACTAAGACCAATAGCAAAGATAAGGAACTGATGGAAAGCATTTACAGACTCCGAATGCTCCTGATGTTTGGGAAAGAAGAAGTGTTTTCCTTCTCAGGCAAAGGCAATCTGGAAGTGCTTAATGATATTTCATTCAAACCCACATAATTATAAAGGTATTTTTTAATATTCACATTATAATAAATTTTAAAAAATTGTTTCACATATTTGCAATTATTAAATACATTTTTAGTTATATGAATCCAATACGCACATAGAAACAAAAATTATGAATTTAAATTTACAGTAATGATATATGTAATTTAGCAGAGTTCTGACTACATGGTTCAAGCCATTCGAATTTAAACTTTTAATGCAAACAGTTTGAACCACGTTGCCAGAACAAGATTGTGCCTTTGACCAGAAGCAGTCCTAACAGAGGTCAGTTGATATATGACAGGAAATAGATTTTGTTTAGAACTTCCTTTAGATGAAGGAAAGACATGAAGGAGAGGACTTCCTTTAGATATTTTTAGTTATTGAAAAATTAGACATATTAAAACACTTGCACTTATAGGAAAACATCTGTGACAATAAGGCTACAAGTTGTTTATTATTTTAATGGTATAATAGAACACAGAAACTAAGTAAATAATTAATTTATTAACTTGATGCTGATATTTCGCTGGTATTATAACCAGCATCTTCAGAGCACAAAAACACTGTTTGTCACAATACGCGAGACTAAAACAACATGGTGTACATTAACAAAATTGTAGCAGCAACACAAAGACTAGAGTCCTGATTTTGGCGCCCTCTATCTGAAAAAAAAAAAAAAAAAAAAAAAACCCGCTATCATATATTGCTAGAGTCCTAGAAAAGTGCTAGTTTTTCCTTAATATGACTGTCTCCCAGATCTTCGGCAAGTTAATACAGCCATATTTGTTGAGATTTGGGGTGTGTTTTAGGGCTTCTGTCGCCTCTAAGAACAATCTCTCTGATTTATATGGGTTTCTGTGTAGTACTTTTGTGTTTTTCCACAATCCACAAAAAATAAACAAAATATTAAACACTCCTAAGAAACCCCTCCCACCATCCACCACAGAGAACTACAACAAAACAGTCACCATCCCTTACATTAAAGGCACATCCGAAAAGATCTCAAGAATTCTCATTAAACATAAACTACGCACTACATTCAGACCATGTAGCAAATTAGCCACCCTCATCCGCTCACCCAAGGACAGCATTCCTCCTTTATCACATCCAGGAGTCTACCAAGTACCCTGCTCATGCAATCAAGCCTACTACGGTCAAACAGGAAGAACTGTGAATATCCGCATCAGCGAACATAAACGATACGTCCGGAAATATCATTATGGGAAGTCGGGCCTAGCAGACCATGCTCTGGATACCCCTGCACACAGGATCAACTGGAAAAACACAAAAGTACTACACAGAAACCCATATAAATCAGAGAGATTGTTCTTAGAGGCGACAGAAGCCCTAAAACACACCCCAAATCTCAACAAATATGGCTGTATTAACTTGCCGAAGATCTGGGAGACAGTCATATTAAGGAAAAACTAGCACTTTTCTAGGACTCTAGCAATATATGATAGCGGGGTTTTTTTTTTTTTTTTTTTCAGATAGAGGGCGCCAAAATCAGGACTCTAGTCTTTGTGTTGCTGCTACAATTTTGTTAATGTACACCATGTTGTTTTAGTCTCGCGTATTGTGACAAACAGTGTTTTTGTGCTCTGAAGATGCTGGTTATAATACCAGCGAAATATCAGCATCAAGTTAATAAATTAATTATTTACTTAGTTTCTGTGTTCTATTATACCGTTAAAATAATAAACAACATGTTCGACGAACACATAAGTCTGTCCACACGAATAAGGCTACAAATTATAAAGGTTTAAAAAAAAAAGTAAACAAAATTAAAAAGTGCCACGTATCTCTAAAGACCTCTTGTGCATCCCTGGAGGGTACTTGTACCACATTTTGGGAAACAATGGTGTAACTTGATGATAATAGACAGCATCCATCCACTGAAAGGCATTATTCCTCACAGAAGTGTAGAATGCTTCTGTGAGGAATGTAACCCATAATCAAGTTTGAGCAAACCACAGCATGATAAATACAATGCAAGGAACACACTGATTAGCACCTCATAATGTAGAAGAGGGTGCAAAAGATATTCGGTGCTCACTTTTTTCTGTTCAAGAAAAAAGCGAGCACCGAATCTGTTCTTAGGACTTTTCTGTTCAAGAAAAGTCCTAAGAAGTTTCTGTTACTACTAGGATAACAGCTTTTGTCTCATCCTTAGCATTGGGTGTGGGTGAACAGTGTGTTTTTGACAAAAGTGTACACAGACACTTTTTTTCCCTGCAAATTTGTTTTAAAATTAGAATACCACGAATAGGCATGCTATTAATAATATAAGATGGAAACTTACAAGGAAAATCTTGATATTTAATTGTAAAATTCTTGCCTATGTTTCATAGGCATCTTCAGTACAGAAATGGAATAGCAATTATACAAATAACAGAAAGTTCTAATACACATCATACTATCTACAGCATATACAATAATGCACGCACACAACTGTTCATTCTCAATCCACTGCTGGATGAAGGTCTTTCTAAGATTTCTCCACTTGTTCTTGCCCTGGGCTGCTTGTTGCCATGCCACTCTGTGTTTCCTGATTTCATCCCTCCATTGGATAAATGGTAGTCCTCAAGTTCTTTTACAGTCTCTGGGGGGTCCAGTTTATTATTTGGTTATATCTTCAATCAATGTAGTCTGCCCATTTCCATTTTAGGATTTTCACACGGATAATGATGTCTTCCACTCATCATTCCTCTTATCTATGTATTCTGTTTCTTGTCCCTTCTTGTGATTCACATAATGCATTTCTCTCTCTCTCTCTCTGGGTAAGGGTCCAAGTCTTTGATCCATTTTTTCTTTATTCTTTATTCATAAGGATAGGATGCTCCTAAAGATAGTATGGTTTTTACCAAATACACTCCTTGCCAGTTTTACATGTCTGCGTGCGTGTGTGTGTGTGTTTATGTATATAAATAATTAAACCAAACGAACAGAAGCAGATCATCTACATTGTCCATAAGATAAGCCACCAGAGCAAGGAAATTTGGTAGACCCCTAGAAATCCAAGTGGATCAAGCTTTGTCCTCAGGAAATGAGAGAAAAGTGGAGATTTTTCTAACAGGATAAAAAGTTACAAAAATTTTTGCAATATGTTCAGAAATTCCTAGTATGTGAGGGAGTGGAATACAAGTGATTTCCTCTTGAGCAGGAGAGGCAAGGATTCTATAGATGCTCATGCTTTATTGATGAAGACTTCATTGAAACCATTTGATAAGAAAGCTGCTTTAATATGTTGCAATTCTTAATGTAGGTTCATCTGAAGATACACATGTTGATATATCCATGCAGAATCACACCTTCATTCTAGTCAAAAAGCTAGGCCTTAAACACACCGTGTCTACTCCTTAGGTTCTTCATAAAAATAAAACTAAGTATCAATAATGAAAAGAGAGTATGCATGAAAGCCCTAAAAAGAATCAAAGTCAAGCATCTTTCAGAGGTCAACTATAGTCTCAATATAACTGAAGACTGTTATAGACAAATATACTATCACTACTGAAGAAATGAGTTTGAAAGTAAGAACCAAACATGCACACATAGTAGCACACTTTGAAAAAAAAAAAAAAAGCCCGATTGATTTATCTGTGGGGAATCATGTGGGGAGATTGTTTGCAAAGACAGAAAAAAGTCCAAAATTTGTAGTGGATTTGAGTAGGTTAAAGAGGCAGTGAAGAAGTGATGCCATAGTAGAAAATACTGAAAATGCAATCAAGTATATACAGAAATACAGGTAGCAATACAAAAGTAATTGGAGTAGATGATATTTAACCAGTTTAATTAAGGGGATATTAAATTCCATATGTTTTCAGAGCCGAATCTGCCAAAACTTTTATAGTTTGCTATATTTGGCATGAAACTCTTGGATTTCTATCTTTCAGTTTCTTATTCGGCTTTGAAAAAAATGTGGGATTTAATATCCCATTAATTTAAATAATTTTACATCGCCAAAGTGAAGCCTAGTGGCTCTTTATTTCAGTCAATTATTATTATTATTAAGATAATAATAATAATTGACTGAAAGGGTTTCTCCAAGGACTTCCAGAGAGTCCCTGGAGAAACCCTTTCAGAGGTTTATCTCTACCAATATCACCCTTTTTTCACCTGTCTATTAGTATATGTAGTTCACAAATTTTCAATCTCTCCTCAAAATGTGCATTTATACAGTCTTGATACCATATTTAACAATCTTCTTTGTATCATTTCCACTATATTATCATCACAATAACTAGGAGACTAAACCTGCACACCTCAATAGTCCAAGTGAAGTCATATCAAGGTTTTGTAAAAAGGCAAAATGACTTCCTTATTGTTACATGATAAAGTTCATTTCATCACTGCAATTACAGTCTGATCTGTATTCGCAATCTTTGATTTTTGGCTAGAGATCTTGAAAAAGATATTTTCAAGATCTCTATCCTAGTAAGTTTCTTCTAGCATAATCTTGCAGTCATTACACCAGAGTACAAAACTTTGTATTTCATAACATTGAACTGACAGCCTTTTTCACATTTCCAGTTTATTCAAATCAATCTGCAAATACTGCATATCAGTTGCATTCCTGATATTTCCCTACATATCTTTGCATAATTATTAGCAAATAGCTGTATGTTGCCTGTCAAATCCTTCCCAATATCATAAATGTATAGACTGAATAATAATGAACCAAGGACTCATCCTTGGGATACATCACTGGTCACCTTAAAACTTCCAGACTGGCATCCTATAGAATATCAGTATTCCTGATAATCTCTGTAACTCTTCTTTGTAGCCTTTTCTACAGCTTCTTTACCTTTTTGGAACCCATGAGACCAAATCTGCACACAATAGTCTAGGTGTAGTCATGTCAAGGTTTTGTGAAGAGGCAAAATCACTTATTCTTATATGTCAATGTTTGTTTCAACACTGCAATTATCCAGAGTTTTAGTATATTTGTTTTAGTATATTAATTTTTAATACGTCAGCCTTGAACTTTAACTTCCTATCCACCAAAACTTCAAGATGTCTTGCTTTGTCTAACATATAAATAAAATGACATCAGACTCGATGTCGCCAACATCCTTGCCCAGTCGTCACCTTCAAAAAGGAATTTATCTTCCAGACAACTTGCTGCCCTCAGAAAATTAGGGAAAGAAAAAAGTATCATCATTACCAGAGCAGATAAGGGTAATGTCAGAGAATATAATTGAAAAATAGAGATATTCTTTGAGATCGTGCTCCTACATCTCCCTACAACATGATCCCACAAAAATTCATGTTAAAAAATTAGAAAACTATCCTCCTGCTGCCAGACATTACAAAAAAATGCAAACCTTTCAGTCCCCCCCCCCCCCCCATATATGGTTTACCAAAAATCCGTAAGGCTAATTCCCAACTTAGATGCCACCGATGCACCTTGCTACAAACTGTCAAAGCAGCTGACTATCTCTCCCCCCCCCCCTCAATGGTCTTACCACATCCTACATAAAACTCTATCCACTTTAAAACCTTTACCATTCTTTACCAGTATTCCCCTAAATGACACCTTAACACTCTTAAAAACGTTTTTTTCCTTTTGATATCTTAGTGCTCTTTTCCTTTGTCATAAATTCTTTTTATTTTTTCTTGGAAGAACAAAATCTAAAACATAGAGGAAATCACTATGTGCCCCCACCTCTCATGCCAATTTTTACATGGAAAATTTTGAAAATCGAGCCACATACTCATCCTCTCTCAAACCTTCTATCTGGCTAAGATATGTTGATGATGTGTTCGTTCTCTATTTGGCCTCATGGCCCAGACACATTAGACTCCTTCCTCAGTCACCTCAATAGCCTATATCCAAGAATCCAGTTACGATGGAAAAGGAAAATAACAATAGTTTACTCTTCCTCATCAGCTTAGTAACACGCCTTCCTAATAGTAACCTTTCCTTCTCTGTATATGGAAAACCCTACTCACACAGGCAGATACATTCACAAACTCTCCCACCACCACCTCTCTCAACAATATGGCATTATTAAAACTCTAACCAATAGAGCCCACAAGCTTTGTTCCAGTGGAACACTCCTTTTCAATCGAACTCAACATCTTCCTTTCCAATGGCTACAGTGATTACAAAATTTAAAAAATAATCAGTTCCTCCCCCATTCCCCAGCCATCTCTTCAGAAGAACTTCAGAAATGCCATCACCATACCCTACATCCATGGTACATAAGAAAAAATAGCCAGGTCCTTGAATAAGTACAACCTCCACACAACTTTTAAGCCCCACCATAAACTTACTGCCCTTATCCATTCCACCAAAGATCAGCTCCCTCCTCTCAGTGCCTGGAGTATACAGAGAACCCTGTTCCTGCAAGCTGGCTTACTTTGGAAAGACAGGCAGATCAGCAACCATCTGTTTAGAAGAAATCATAAATATCTTACAGACCATGTTTTGGATACAACACACAGGATCTCCTGGAGAAAAACCACCATGCTACAACATAATAAATTTAAAAGACTGTTTTTAGAATCTGCAGAGGCACTCAGAAATCAACCAAATCTGAATAAATACAGTTGCATGAAACTACCCAAAATTTGGGAAACATTAATTATCAGAGATTCCATGTTACATCCTAGGCCACCTGCAAACGCCCATAGAGGGCACACCACCTAGGGAGGACTTTAGAGTCACCCACATCTTTCACTTAGTACTGTATTTGTGTGTTGTAACAAAAGTTATTTGTAATCCCTGAAGATGTCTCAGTGACTGAGATGAAATATTGGAAGCATTAAAATTAGTTTCAATCCTTTCCCAGTGCTGAAAATATACCATTAAACCTCAAACATGACATCCTCACAGCACTTAAGCATCAACACACAGACTCCAAGGATAACTGCACCAACATAATATGCCATTGGATATCTCATCACTTCAAAGTGAATGACTTATATGACTTACATTTACTAACACTGAATTGATAGCCATTTTCACATTCATGCCCACATGTCCAGCCTATTCGAATCTATCTCTCTGTAAGCTGTATATTCATCTGAATTCCAGATTAAACTGCCTATCTTTGCATCATCAGCAAACAGTTGTGTCACCTATCAAATCTTTCCCAATGTCATTAATGTAAACATATAGCATATCGAGCGATAAGTTTTACAGTGGCTACACTGCATAATTCAAAGACCCTAGTTAAAAGGATGAATTTTAGATCAGTGAAGTAGAGCTCTCATAGTACCCATCTATAAAATGAGAAATAAAACTGAATGTTACAATTATAGATGAATTTGCCTACAGAGTATTCCAAGTATGATTTAACATGGGAATGTCAGAATTGGATTTTTGCTTTAAGACAAACAGTTGAGAAATCCCTGGAATAGAAAATCTATATTTAAGTTTATTGATTTGCAAAAAGCAAATGATATGGTTCCAGAGAAAAGAAGCTGTTCAAACTGCTATAATTATATAGTATAAAAAGAGGAGAGTAATATAAAGCAATATATAAGTTAGCAGTTAAAATTGCAAAAGGTAGATGTTTAAGAAGTGGAGATAGCATGCAAATTATTGAAAGTTGCATTAAATCCAATTACAAAACTAGAGAGGTTAATATTTCAGTTCTTTACTTTATACAGATGATGTTATATTTCTAAATAAACTGACATGAATCTTCCAAATTTTTAGGACACCACTTGGCAATTCTCATAGAAGGGATGTAAGTTCTGTTCGCTACAAACTTGGTATTAATTAGGTCTACCTACTCACTGATGAGACCTCAATAAAGGTTGAAACCGGTCTGGGTAGTGGCCTTCTCTCATAATGTAGAACAGTAATACAGCTCCTAGAAGCTAAGTTCACATTATGGGTAAATATCAAGAATAGTGATCAGAGCTTGCTCCACCTTTGCTATGAGTTGCCTCAGCTTGCACTACCTTAAGGGTCAGTTGCTGCTACCCAGGTATTTGCTTACGCTTGGAATCGCCGAACTTTATATAATTTCTATATTCGGCATGAAACTCTTTTGAGTTTCTTATTCGGCTAAGAAACAATATGGGATGTAATATCCCTTAACTTAAACAAGTTATATGTCGCCGAATTGAAGCCTTTGGCTCTTCATATATTTGGTAATTAAATAAATAACTTGTGCAATAAATTTGGCATTAAAATCAACAATAAAAAAGATAAATTGTGAAAATTAAAATATGTTCAACAAACCTTTAGAACACTTTTCCTTTAGGGATACACAGTAATCAGTATTCATTTCAGACAAATTATGGACACTACAACCGTGTTAGAAATAATTAGTTTAAATAATCTACATACTTATGGATAGTCTAAAGATAAAAATACTAGTTTACAAACTTAACAATTATAAGATTCAAGTATTAAAGTAATTATTTCTAACACAGTTGTAGTCTCCATAATTTGTCTGAAATGAAACCTTTAGAACAAATTGCCAGCCTTATTGCCAGTGGTTAGTATATCCACTCTTTAACCAACTGGTTGCAGGTTCAAATCTCACCATGAGCATAGGTGTCTGTGGTCATCTTTAGTAGGTAGGAGATAAATTTCACTGCCTGGGGTGAGACCACTATCTCACTTACTGGAGGACTGAATTGGCTTGAAAACCAGTTCCATGTTTGGTCTCCAGAGCAAGGTTTCCAGATTATGTAGAACAATATATAAAATTAATAAAAATAAACAAATCATTAGATCACCAACAGTACTAATATACTGTTGGTGATGGCAAATTAAATATGAAAATAAACAACAGAATAAGAAGAGTTGGTATGATGAGGTGAATAAATTTATATGAAATAAGACAGAAATTGGTCATGACACTGAACTAGCAGTATCTAAGACAATAGTCAAACCCATTGTAACTTAAGGATCTGAGAGTTAAGTAAGAAATAAAAGTTGATAAATTATTAGAGACCACAGCTATGACAATTCCAAAAAGAGGAGAGTGAACAGATGGCATCAATGGCAGTAGCATAGTGAAAATGAAGACTTTTAAGAAGTAATGTGATATTGTTAGTATTCAAAAATATGAGCAGAGCTAATTTAAGGAGTCCACTTAATCAGAATGAAAGAGGAAAGGTTATCAGAATAATTAATGCCATGATGCAAGAAAAAGACCCGAGAAAGACCAAGATTGATCTATTTGGACTAATGCAGTTAGAGAAGTGCATTAATATATAAGAAACCAAAATATGAGATCTAACAATATTAGAATCCTGATAAATACTCATCTGGAGGAAAACTGTTGATATGAAGTTTGTAATAATGTAGTAAACATAACGTTTCCTGTACTCCTTGAAAGTGCACGCCAGGAATATGATGTTCATCATGTAGAGACTACCTTTTAATTTATTCAAATTTCTGAATCATGGAGTAAACAATATACTGCAATCAAAAACTTTAAAATCACAACAGTGAGATAGATAGATGCTGTAATTTTAATTTCTCAATGCAGGAAGAGAACTTGATCATAACTATCATGAGAGCCCAAGTATAAAGGGCAAGAGTATTTTTTTTTTTTTAAATGTTATCTCATAAAAGATTAGTTATAACTAATTATATATTATCACTGTTGGTGAGCTAAGGGTTAGGTAATCTAGGAAATAATTCTCTAGAGATCAAACACAGAACTTATTCAAGCTCCCTCAGGCCTCTTATGAGTAAGGTGGTAGTTGTTGTTTTGCACTAGGCAAGGGATGAAGTTCATTTAGAACCTGAAGACTTTCGTAAATATCTCAATAAATAACTTCATAAAAATTTCATAAATAGCAAAAATAACATCCACTTAGTTACATGCTAAGGCTGATAAATTTAAGTATATACTGCTCTGGGTTAAACACGGTACTGGTGCTTAATTTTACCTTATCATACAAGTATGTGCATAGTCCTGAATTTTCACAGAGAACTGCATGTTCTGTATTCAGCAAGTGGAGATTTATAGAAGTTCTAATCAGATAATAGCTTGTCTGCATTTCAACATTATGAAAAATCATGAGGAAAACTGTATTAACTAGATGAGAAGAGAGTTTAAAATAATGAGCAGTAAAACTTTTGCCTAAATTGGCAGAGTTGACGTGTGCATGTACTATGAAACTGATTAGATGCAAGAATAAAAGAAATACTTTAAGATACCAATAAAAAGTGACTTATGCTTTCTATTTTCAGCATGTGTATTTTGCAATTGCACAAAAGCATCTGTCATAAAATTTCATCATATTTCTAAGCAATTCTTTTCTGTGATGAAAAGATATTCTGATTAGTTAATAGTGATAGCTTGCTTAAGTATTTTTATGCTTTACATTTTTTGGTATTGGGAGTCTTATATCCTAATATTAAAAAATAATCCATGAATGGTCAAGAACTTATAATATCTTAATAGCCAGATAAGGTGTTTCAAATTAAAGTAGAATTAAAATTCAGAGCAATCTATAGAGAGAACCAGCAGGAAAATTACCCTCAAATCTTATGTAATTATGAAATTATTAAAGTCAAATTTCAAATAAATGACAAATATATTCAATGATGTTTATTTTGTCCATTTATAAAGTAATATGATACAAAAAACTTATCAGGTAGAGCTTACAAGGAGATCCAGATGATATGGAGGTGACATTTACATTAATAAGGACTTTGAAAATTCATTCTATACCATCTCTCTGGTTTCCATGTGGAGAAATCACTTTTGCAAATAATTTCTTTTTTCCTATCTGGTAATTAGCAATTTAAAAAAAATGGTAATTAGCATTACCATTTATTTTAACACTGCATAATATATTCCTCCCCACCACTCAATTTGGAATTATTAAGTGGGAAGAGGAATATTCTTCTTAAATTAATAAGAAAAAGGACTCTAAAACATACAGTTATATCTCTTTTCATATTCACTCAAAGCAAATCACTTTTCACATCACCCTCATGGCAGAGTATTATTTTTATTTATTTATTTTTTTAAATGCTGCTTAATCTAGGTTGTGTCTCACTAAAGAATAAACTATGAAAAAAAAAAAAAAAAACTGAAATGTGATTATTTACATCACATCTATCACTATGATAATCAATGATCTATTGAATTCCAATGTAGTGTAAGGGAGGATGAGCTCCTTTTCAAGTCCATTAAATAATTAAAAATCTTAAATTTGAACTGTAACTAACACAAAATGAAAATTTTTAAAATCTTATGCTGAATTTTCAAATAATTAAGTAAACTGCCTCCATGTTATTATGCTTACATTTGTTTTTGGAATATGTGAAAAAAAAAACAGAATAACATATTGAACATAAAAAGTAATAATTAAATAATTAAATGATAATGAAAATAAACAAACTATAAGAAAATTATGGTCTTGTTTACAGAAATTAGGAAAAACAAAAATAAAGCGGCAAATCAATGTGGCAAACATGTATACCTTGTGGAGGTGGGCCAGGATTGGAAGCTGGTATCATATGTGAAGAACGATAAGTGTACTGGCTTCGGTCAGTCAGAGGGGAGGGACAGGTGATTACTTAAAAAAGAAAATTAAAAACAAAATCAAATAAATTTTAAAATTCTTTCCATTCTCATAATGCATACAGGATAATTATATAACATAACTTTTGATATACCATATCACTGATATTAAGTTGCATTTTTAAATCCCTGTCATCTTAGTAAACTTAATGGCACAGCAAAGCAAGCATGTTGCTAACGAGTAGTCATACACGTATTGAAGTGCTCCTTAATGAGGTGAGGAGAACCAATGATAAATAATTATAAATCTCAATCACTCCTCTGATTTCTTAGTATTCTGAATTACTGTTATTCATAATACTCTTGGCCTAACTATGAAGATTCAATGCAAGATAATCCTGCTAATTTATTAAACATTCCTTTTCTTGAAATAAGACAATGAAACACTGGAAAAGAATGTGTATATCATAATATAGATTTAATGGAAACAAAGCATAGCACAGAGAAATGAAATTAAATGTTGGCTTATGGTTCTAATATTTTTCCTTTGTTCAAGAGAAATCACTGGTGTTTTAAAATAAAAATGTTGCATGCATGTAGACAACACAAAGGCTGTGTGAAACTCCACAAGATGTAGCAAAATGTAATTTTAAGTTTCTAGTCTCTATTTTATGTTTCACTTTCCACTGTGCTGCCTGCTTGCATGAATAGTACAGACTCCTGCTAGCATTTATGCAGTAGATACACACTATAGTCAACATCACTATAAAAAAAAATGAGGTGCTATAATCACTGAAAAGACAAATGGCTTAAGTTTCATGGAATGAATGCTATTTTAAATTCATTATCACAAACAATAAAAGCTCAAAACGTTCATGATAGCAAATTGAATTTTGTAGCAAATGATACCCAATCAGCAGATAAATGAAATGGCAAGAAACAGAACAAAGGTAATCACAGGAAATGGAATAAAGAGGGAAATACAAGAAAATGGTAGGAAATTGTACATTAATAATAGAAACAAAAAAATTGGCTTGAACCAAATATAAAGAACACAAAACAACCCATGATAAAGTATAAATGCAAACAATGGGAGACATTTAGGAAAGAACGGAAGAGTAGAAAATTAATTCAGCATTTTCATTATGTTTACATTTCAAATTGTTACTATTATTAATTTTTTTTAATCTAAATTCAAATATTTGGATATTTTTTAGTCTATTTATAAATATTTAGTCTTATTCACACCAGCCATGCCAATCACTTTTCTCCTCTCCTTAAACTGACTAATGTTCATTCACTTATGTTGACTGACTGCTGAAGTTCTCAGGTTATTTGTTATGGAGTGCCTGGGAGGATCAACCTTTTTATCCTAAATTTGCTATAGCAAACCTTGTACTACAGCAATCTATTTCTCTGGTCCTTAGGGATCACTACAGAATATACTCTAAAAAGGAAGCGTGTGGAAAAAAAAAGAATAACATGATGCACTCTAACAACAGTGAAGAAATCTGAAGGAAGCTATTCACTATGGAAATCTCGTGGAAATGAGAGGAAAATGGTTATCTTGTATATAAGATGGCAGTTTGCTAAGCAGGCTCTATGTCAGACTCAACCGAATTCTGGAAATGTTGATAACTACAAAACTGTTGTGTTATTGACAATGTGTGTGGGGGAGGGACTGAAAATCAGCATATTGAGAAGAATGGAATCCATCTATACCAGAGGAAAGAAGTTGATTGTTGATAAGGTTCAGTTTAATTGATTTTAGTTCAGCTAAAATTGATTTTTCTTCATGATGTATTAATCTTTTGCAATACTGAACATGTTTGAATTTTCAGAATTAAAAAATGTTAGCATAATTTACAGTAAAGAATTAAATAAAGTATTAAATTTCGACATAAATTAAGATTTATACTAAGTATAAATTTGGGGTTGCTTGAGGGTCAAAGCCAGGTAACTGGGAGACCTCCACAATGTGGAGAACTGACTGGCACTTCTAATCAAATCTCGCTTTCATGTGGTATGCCCTGTTAGTAGGTATTCACTGGGTACTGAATGAATGAGGATGGGCTGGCAATTTGGGATTTAGCTGACCAAATTGTATTCTCCAGCTGAGACATTGCTCGGTTAAACATGGTCCCTGCTGTTTTTGTCAAGGAACAATGATGAGCAGTGAAAACTCAGCTACCGGAACAGACTCAAGCTCAACATCTAGAAGATTAAACCCAACATCAGAAGATCTGAAGATGGGAACCATCAATATAAGGAGTATCAATGGAAAGGAAATTGAGCTTGCAGAAGAGCTGAGAAAGTACCATAGGGACATAATTGGCATTGCTGAAACAAAGAAGACAAAAATAGGTGAAAGCTTAATAATAAGTATAGGATGTTATATTCAGACAATAACGATTCAGGAAAGGAAGGAGTAGCAATAGCATTCAACATCAAACATGAAGATAAACTTCTTGATTACAAGGTAGTTTCAAGATGAGCTATGTGGAGAAACTTCAAAATGGGGAAATGGACAATGAAACTTACTTATGCCTGTGGTCCCACAGAGGTTTCTCCTAAGGAAAAAGTGGAGGAATTTTTCAAATCATTAGAGCAAGCAGCTGAGAAAGAAAATGGAAAAAGTGGTACTTGGAGATCTAAATAGCAGAGCAAGAAGTTAAGCCCATCAAGCAAATAATGTTTTGGGAAAATTTGAAGAAAAGGACAAGGCTAATAACAATGATAACTATCTGCTAGATTTCTGCTCAGGATACAGACTAGTCATTACTAACAACATGTTCCAATATAATGATGTGCACAAGTTCATTTGGAGAGAAGACACAAGAAATAATAATAAAAAAAAAACCTCATTGACTATGTTATTGTTGATAGTGATATTTTCATGCTGGTTCAGGATACAAGAGTGTACAGAGGATTTGAAATTAGAAGTGACCATTGCTTAGTTAAGTAGGATAAACGTGAATATCACATTCAAAAGAACAGTATCTAAGAAAGTTTTAAAGAGAATTAAAGTTAAGCAGCTTATACCGGTAAACTATAGACTCAACTATACAAACATTACTGAAGAAAGAATGAAACAATTTGAAAACAAGAACCAAACTTTGGAGTTTCAGTGCAAATTCTGAAGAAAACATTGATTCAGCTAGGGAGGCATATGGTGACTTTGTCTGCAAAGATAGAAAAATAAGAATGCCACAGTGGACAAAAGAATAGAAAGCATACTGAAAGTTTCTAGCAAATAAGTCAGCAGATGCTCTAAAAGAATGAAAAAAAATGTAAGAGCTAAGCTATATGTAAGAATAACTAAATGAAAGTTATGGGAAGACTTCACCCATATACACTCCCTTTTTGATAACTGTCAGTCAGTCATCCTCTTATTCATAATCCAATCCCATATTTTCTAACATAGAAAACAGCCTTCCATGCTGAATCCTGTCAAAAGTGTTGGCAACATTCAAAAGTATCCTGGAATGTTGGTCGATTGGTAGAGCCTCTGCTACTAATGGCTTACACAAAAAGTTAAGTAAGTTTGAGCGTGGTTAGTAGTTGGAAGGGGTTCAATCGTTCAATGCCACTGACACACTCTCCCTTGATGAGTCTTGATTCCCTGGGGGTGTCACATAATAATAATATCCATTCCCTTGTCTAACTCGACCATTACATTATTACAAATGAGCAAGTTACTTGACTTGAAACCTTACCTTTCCTTGGTAAACATATGCTCTTTATTGTGAGGTACAGATTCTTTGTGTGTGATCTCTAACACAAACTTTTCCAAAATCTTCATAAACATTTCAGATACTGACAGATCAAAGTGGTGTGCACCACTCTTGTGCAATGAGATAGTCATGCATTCTTTTCACTCCAGTGGAAATTGTCCCTGTGCTGATAAGATTCAAATTATACAGCCAGGTAAAATAACAGCCAGTTCAGATGAATACTCTTTTAGCATCTGTATTGATATCCCATCAGTCCCTACAGCCGAATTCATATTCAATTTATGCAACAGCTCTAGTTACCTTTCTTATACACTTGAGTTTCTTTTTGCAGTGTAGATAACAGAGAGCTCTATGTTGTAAAAATCAGGTTTATAGCTTTTAGCAAAATTCACACTCATTAGTTGAACGATTTCTTCTACATCTGTCACCCACATACCATCTGCATTGACTAGAATTATTTTTTCATATTCATTCTTTCTTTTACTTACAACAACAATTCTTTTGGGGTGTCTTTAGCTGGCATCAAATTCTTTTCATACTCACACTTAGCTTTCTGTACAAGAGTGCAACTCTTCTGGCCTCATAATTTATAATGCCTTATAATTTTTATAACTGACACTATCCATATGCACATGGCATTCCTTCCACATTAGCTTTTTTTTTTAAGAATCTTTTGTTTAATAAGTTGCATATCCATTTCACTTCCATCCTGTTTATTCTTCAAACTCTATAGAGACATTCCAATACTGTATTTCTGATCCATTTTTTTAAGTGCTTCCAAATGAACTGCCAATATCCTTCCCATCTAGCAAACCATTAGATCAAATCTATTATTCTCCATATAGTCATAATTTTCTGCTCTAAATGGTATATTATTATGATTATAATTACGTGACACTTCCAGGGAGTCCAAAGAATCATCAAGGGAGGGCATCTACTCTACAACTCTGTCTCCACCACTCACTCAATCAACCAACTACACCAATAACATCTACTCACAGACAATCACATACATGCCCATGGCAGGATTCTAACACAGCCTTTGGCTGGAGAACGGATACACTAACCACTCGGCCAAACAAGCCGGGAAGTGGCTAAGTGCATACAGATACACTTAGCCACTTCCCAGGTCAGTACAACATGTTCATCACTAAATGGAAGCAGAACAGACACGTCATTTACTGAACCCCCACCCCAGGGTGGGGTTCAGTAAATGATACTAGAATTAGATCTAATACTCTTTAACCTCAAGTCCCGTCTATTAGATGCTGCTTAAAGAAGTTGTCTTGCAACAGCTCAATAAATATATAAATAAAATAAATAAATAAAATAAATGATACTAGAATCAGATCTAATACTCTTTAACCTCAAGTCCCGTCTATTAGATGCTGCTTAAAGAAGTTGTCTTGCAACAGCTCAATAAATATATAAATAAAATAAAATAAATGATACTAGAATCAGATCTAATACTCTTTAACCTCAAGTCCCTTCTATTAGATGCTGCTTAAAGAAGTTGTCTTGCAACAGCTCAATAAATATATAAATAAAATAAATGATACTAGAATCAGATCTAATACTCTTTAACCTCAAGTCCCTTCTATTAGATGCTGCTTAAAGAAGTTATCTTGCAACAGCTCAATAAATAAATAAAATTCTTTTTGCAAGATTTCAATACTACCTAATCAAGGTTTGTATAATTAAAGTATGATGATTAATCAATGAGTAACCATTAGGTTTATTTGGCAATGCATTTCAATGTCACTAGCAGCTGACCCACTAAGTCAGTAGAAAAACCTCACCATGTATTTGATATTGTTAGATTCCATCTCAAAACCTAGCTACACATCCAAATGGACTCAAATCATCAAACATCCTTACTCACCCCCTTCCTATCTTTTGATCCTTCCTAAAAGTACACTCAATACCAGTTAGTGCATCTGAGGCTAAAACATATTTACAGCAACAAACTCAACTCCTCTGTTTCTTTATACTCCTAGCATTTTTATACAGACATCAGACATTACGTCCATGCTTTTTTTGTATACTCTCCTCTGCGGTCTGCATGACCAAGTTGAATAACTTTCAGATTCCTGTTCACATCTAATGCTTCACTTACATAGACACTTACACATACTGAACAAGCACACGATCATCTTTTCATTATAATTACCTTCATAATTAAGCATAATTGTATCATTAATATAGTTGCGCTCTAACACAAATTCTCACCATTCCCCTATCATAATCTAGATTCCATGACTTCATATTAGGTATCATACCAATAAATTTTTTTCAACTCTTGGTATCAAATGCATTCTAGTGCAGGTTGTCCCTCTTATTATAAATCCCTTCTTCCTTCAAACTCACTATACATATTTAAAAACTGGCCATGATTCTTTCTACACAGCCTACACATCCAATCATTTGCCATTATAGCCAAAAAAAACTGTTATTAAGTTGGTATCATGAAATGTAATAGCATTAAAACCTCATAAGAACAATAAAACAGGGAAGCTTGCCCAACTGAACAGAAGCATGTAATTTCAGAAACTGATAAGGCTAAACATGCTGTGTTATAACATCCAGGTAATATACTATTTTCCCTTTCTCACTCTTATTTCTTCCAGCAGTTCTTTCATATCCTCTCTAATAATTATCGCCAGACAAATTATTTGTTTCTATCAGAACTATTATTATTATTATTATTACGTGACACCTCCAGGGAGTCCAAAGCCTCATTGAGGGATGCACCTAGTCTACAACTCTCTGTTTCCAACACTCAATCCACCAACTACACCAATGTCATCTGCCACACATCAGCACCACTAATATTTTCACAGACAATCACAAACACACATGCCCACAGTGGGATTCGAATCTGCAGCCTTTTGGCTGGAGAACATATACACTAACCACTCATGGCTACTAGTTCTCTCTCTTTTCTGCTTTTCAATTACATTCACAAAAATTTTGATTTTAGCCCCCCCCCCCCAAACCCTAATAGTAACATGGCATCAATTACATGTTTTATAATTGAATCTCCATACTATGTCATATCCTTCATTTTATTATTGATTTCACCTTCCTGATAAATGTTGCATAATATCTTCCTTCATTCAGTACGTTTTTTTTTTTAATTTCTCCTTTTGCTGCTTTCCCTTCATGTCCTTCTGATGCAATTAATTGCTTTTCAACTTTTTCCAATTCTCTCATCATCCAAGGGAAATTGGAAAAATGTCTAATAATTTGTTTTAGTCTAGATATTTCCAAAGTTAACTTATACTCAATATCCTCATTAGTTTCTGAAACAGAATGATTCTGTTCAGTGGGACAAGATTCCTTGTTCACAATTTCATTTCGCTAGCATTTCTCTTTGTTGCCACTTTATTGTTCTTATGAGATTTTAATGATATTACATTTCCTGATACTTTAATAACAGTATTTCAATAAAATATCAGGAAATATCTCAAATACTATAAATACAAGAAAATCAGCAATAATATACTATAAAAAATTATTCTAAGAAAAATAACACAACAAAACAGGTAAAAATCACTAATATCTCAGGAGTGTTAAATAAAGAGACCTTTAGACCTTTCTATATAGCCTTGAACGAGATATTATAATTATAATAATTATTCAACATCCTGGCATAATAAACTATGCAATTATAGTTTGTTGTGGTAGGACAAAATAAGAGAAATTTCCATATTGAAATGATTTTTTTATCTTTAAAAAACAAAAAAAAAAGTATTGGTATAAAACGTTTGTACATTTACTGCACATAAATCTTGTGTTAGCATGAAAAAGCCAATTCCCAACCTTCCCCCCCCTCCCGTTTTTTAAATTATATTTTGTTAATTTTGCCTAATAATGCCATGCATTTTTTTTCTATTCTTGAACTTTTTGAAGATAATTACTTTCAACTTTCATAAAACTACTTTATAAATTCATTGCATATATATATATCTTTTTAAAATTTCACTATTTCTCCTAAATTACATCATGTTTATTGTTTACTCATAAACTAAAAATAAACAGAAAAAGAACTTAGTTTTCACATCTGTATAGTTCTGATTCACAGAAAGCAAAAACTACCTTTTTACATACCATGATATTTATAATATTATTTGCAATACACTGAGCTGTCGTTTGCCTCTCCTATTTCTAACAATCATGCATTATCAATTGAAATAACATTAATGAAAGAAAATGTGCCAGCTAAACTCTGTGCATAACATGCAATTAGAGCAATATCAGTGTTAACGTCATTCATGTAATTATTTTTAATCTTCAATTGGTAAAAATGTCAAGAAAATAATCTTGTGCACTTTGTTTTGGAAAAAAAGGAAGAACATTATAAACTGAAAAGACCATGTCCAATGAAAAAATGCTATACATTATTATTATCATCATAGAGTATTTTCTTGCAGTAAATAAGAAAATACTGCACATCTGAAAAGAAATACATTTACTGCTAGTTTATGTGCATTTTTAAAGTAGCTCTACTTTAACTACTGTTTTGCACGTATACATGTCCCTAAGTGAAAAAATGCATTTTTAATTTTCTTGCTAACCAGTTTTGAAAAATAAATTATAATCTGAAATATCTGCAATCTGAATAGGAAATTAAAATTTTCACCTCATCCCGCAAAAAAAAAAAAAAAAGAGTTGAATGCCTGTAACACAACTGCATTTTTATTTCACACCATTCTTTCTTTGCAAGATAACTCTCAAATAATTTAAAATTTTCTGATAATAAAACTGAAGCTGTGATATCAGCATACAAAGGAATATCAGTATTTCTGTTTAGGATGTCTGCTAATCAATCAAACAGATAAAAACGAAACAAGAAATTTCTGATATATACTACACTACTGCTTGGGATTCTTTTGACTTCTGATGATGTTCATTCTTTCTTAATAGTTGTGAGTTATCTCCACCTTCATCTTGCTGCTGAAGTAGAGGGTTATTAGCTAGTATTAAAATAAGACACAGCTTATTTTCAAAAATGGCAACCAGTAGCAGTAGAAGTAGAAGTAGTAATATTCCAAAACTTAAAAAAGTAACACTCAAAACTAAACTTTCTTTTATGGCATAAATATAAAAGAGTGAAAATATAATGTGAAAAGATTTGTATAACTTAGAATAATTTCAGCAAATAGCTAAACAACTGATGGAAAAGAAGGTAGTAATTGGAATAGTCAAATTGCAAAGAAAGAGTATAATTTTAGAGGGACCTGTTTCAAGACACCACAATACTCTTTTCTTTTCTCCAAACACTACAAAATCAGACAAAGTATTTATAATTCAGTTCCTGGGGATGCAATTGGAATCAGACAAAGGCTCTGCCCCCTGGCACCTACAGCAGCCAACACCCCCTCCTCCCCAAGTTCCGGACTGGTAAGCCGGTAAGACAAAAAAACGTTTCAAATTTTGGCTTATCTTTATATATTATATATATATTTTTTTTTTTTAAACCAAATATCTAACAGTTAAGCACTGGCTATTATTCTGAAATGAGCATCCCACAAAAAAATTCATTTGTTGCAATATTAAGCTAGAGGGAGACTGAGGTTCTATGGAAATATAACTTGATATAAATTTTCGATATTAAATTAAAAAAGTCTCACAACTGGGAAAGCAAGTAATTCAATTTAACATTTATTCATAAAAACTGAATAACTCATACATACGATGATAACCACTTAACTGAATTTTGCAAGGAGGAAAAATGTTCAAATCATATTTATGTCAATAAATGTTATTTGAAATTAGTGAAAATTTCTGCAATATTATCAATACAATGAAAGAACGTAATCACCTTGTTCCATTGCATTGATTTGAAAATAAAAGATGACAAAATTAATATTAGTAGGTATTCACTGTTAAGACTGTCAACATTTCAAAATAGATAACATTTTATTTTCTCACCGGCTAAATCGGTTCATCCATGCAAACAAAAACTGTAAAGCAAAAAGTTAAAATATTGAAGGAGAATTTCTTGGAATAAAGGAAATTCCAAGTAAAATCGCATACTTTCGGATAATCGGATAAAGGTCGCTCCAGTATAGTTAATCCATTAACAGCTTTAAGTCAGGGCTATCCAACCTTAGGTAATCTGAGGGCCACATTAGAAAAAAAATTTATCAGAGGGCCACATCACAATGTGTATCTAGTAATTTGGTAAGCAGCAGTGACACAACCTCGAAAGCTGAACAAACGAACAACACTAATCGTGCACTCACGTTTCCTGTGAGCGCCCAGAGCATGCACATTGGAACAAAACAGTGTAAGATGCTTCTTTGACACATCTAATATTTGAAAAACACGTGGGTATATAATGATGTAAAAATACCAAATAAAATTATCAACATCGAGATTATCGATTAGCAATAGAATTAAAATATTTAAGTTTGAATTGAATATGCATTCAATTCAAACTGTTATTTTATTTTTTTTGCTTGTGAAAACCAAAACCCACAGGCGGGCTGCACAAAATCACACCGCGGGCCACATGCGGCCCAGGGGAAGTACTTTGGACAGCCCTGCTTTAAATGATTAAAGGCAGAGTAGGGTGAAAAGATAGGGAAGCAGCTCTTGTTTTGAACCATGAAAAATCTTAAGGTGGTTTTGTGTATTTCATTACTTTGGCTGGTGGGAAGGTTGAACTAGCTTTTATTTTACTGAGAAATGGATTAGAAATAAGAATTGATCAGAGACTACACACGATAAAAGGAAAATAAGTAGAGTGAATACATGGAACCAATGGAAAGAACCATAATCAAATTAAGATATTAGAAAGAAACCTAATATTGTTGGTATTCAGGAATGTATATAGGCAGAACTAATCTATTATGGTGTGGTCACTTCAAAAGAATGAGAGAGGTAAGGTTAGTAACACAGATGTTTGATGCCTAGCAACATAAAAACAGAGAAAGATCTAATATAATAAACAACTAATAATTTTGAAGAAAAGTGTTGACAGGAAGTTAAAATTAATAGGTAAATAATTGAAATATAAGCAGTAGGTAAACTAGAAAATATAGAGAAAGAGACTTCATCTACTCAGATTAAAAAAATAAATAACTGATCTAAAATTAAATTATTCATGATATTAATGAAATTACAAAACATGATGCAAAAATCATGAATATTTATGTCTACTGAGATTTAAAACAAGAATAAATATACATTTATTCTTGTTTCAAATCTCAGTAATTTCCCAGAGAAAGAAGGAATGTATCTAAAAAATGGAAATTACCTCCATAAGGTCCCTGAGTCTGTTGTTGGCCATAGGTTCCAATATGATACTGATCCTGAGATGGTATGTGTGACTTGGAATATTCTGGATGCCGTTTCCCTCCCATAGAAAATACTTCTCGTTGATACATTGACTGTGGAATACTACTTGGTGGTGCCACTTTATTTGGTGGAGGTACAGCTTGGCTATACATATTTTGCTGACCACTAGGATAATTCTAGAAAATATTCAAAACAATATTTCAAGAATCCATGTTTCTGTAGATTAAAATAAATAAACACTAGAACAAAGCTGCAAATATCACATATATGCTAAGTTAATAAGCAAAGTGAATAATGCATATATATTCAACTGAATGTTGAATCTATATGCATGAAAATAGCAAAAATAAAGCATTATAAATGGCATTTATTAATAAACCCTTACATGCATGAAAGAAAAAGAGCTAAATATCATGCAAAAAAAGTTATTGGAAACAGAAAATTTGTAATAATAAGAGATCTGGCCAATTCTACATTTAAAATTTAGGTTAATGGTGTTAGTTGTCTTATCTTAAGCTGATCCAAGCCAATAATGCATATTGGGTAAATGATTGCAAATATTCCAGTATGTTAGTATGTGAACCCAAATAATAGGTCTGATAACCTACTTGAGCTGTTGGAGAACTCTTAGGTAGAAGCCTCTGTATAAGAGTGGACTGCAGTCTGGACATCTGTGGCTAGGAAGTAATGGCAAGCTGTGATTCAGTATTTGTTTTGAATAAATCCCTACCAAGTACTCAAATGGCCCTTTGTCTAAATATTAAATTTTCTTACATACAAACACACCTAATTATATGGCAGTTATAAACAATAAGTCTTGGCATTATTTTGTTTCAAGTGAAACTGCAAATTTTAACATTCTTAAAATTAGCATAAATGACTAAAAAATGTAGATCAAATTGTTTTTAATATATACAACAACAAAAGCCCTGCATTACCTGTTTTCACAGTAACTTGTCTTTTCCAAAAGAAACTTTCAGCAAAACTGAAAGCTCAAATAATATATTACATGAGGGTGTAAACAATTAGGATAAAAGTGTGTTTATAATATTTTTGTTATCGTGAGTTCATTATCATAAATGAACTTAGGGCACATGTGCCCAAAACAGGCAAAGCTAGTTTTTGGCATATATGTACTAATGTTTTGTCATACCTAATTATGTCACTAAAGTGGTGTGATTGAAACTAAAATTGAAATGACTCCCCCTCCCAAAGTTTAATATACCCTGAATATAAAATTTCATTAAATTTTATCAACCAGATAGAATAATCCTATTATCTGGAGAAAATGTAAATGTGTAAGCGTGGAGGGTGGAGGATTCAAGACTGGTTGATTTTCTTCAACCAGTCTTGAATCTAAGACCAATTTACTGTACTATAATGTATACATATATGATAAAAACATTGCATTGGCTGGATCTTATAACAGTTTACATACAATATAGTATGAAACTGTTGTGTTGAATTCATTTTTGATTTTCAACAATTCCATCTTTGTGAGAACTATTATTTCTGTGACAAAGTTATGGTACTCAAAGAGCTCCATCACATGGCAGCAAGCACTTCTGTAAAATTTGACATGTCATGAAAAGTCATGTCACAGTTTATGATAGATTAATCTGTTTTTTTGTTTAGGTAGGATAGAATATAATTTGTTTTGGCCCACTACAAAGGGCCACAAATTGAAATGACTTAAATTTCAAAAGAAATTATAAATACCAAATTTTATTTAATTATATCTAGCTAAGAGAAATTATTAAAATCCCCTAGCTAGATATTATTGAATCATTTTGGATGGCATTTTTGCAATAAAAATTATCTGAATGAAGCCACTTCATTTGTTTCTAACATTGAGTTTACCAATGTTAGAAACCTGAAGCCATTTCAGCTTTCTAACATTGGTAAACTCAACATCAGGCAACTGAAATGGTCTACCACCAAGACATTCACAGACAACCAAGTCACCATGGGATTCAAAAACCCATAGCCTGTTGGTTGGAGAAGAGAGATAATATCAAGTCAGAAAACCATAACAAGTAAATGCAAAATGATTACCACTGTTAAAAATAAAGATTTTATTAATCATCCTTTCAGTTACTGTTACTATAATTTTGCTACTTCTTCACCAACAGTGTTCCTTATGCTTACTCCTACTTTTCTTGATTGTTGCATTACCTTTAATGCATTGCAAAATTATGAATAATCTTTTATTATGCTTGAATATTCTGAATTTCAATTTAATTATAATTTATCTGCATAAAAATAAATTGACAGTTATGCAGATTTAAGAATATTATTTATTTTTTTAAATAAATATTAATAGGAAGTTTAAAGGAATTAGATAAGTATCAGATCGACATAATAGGGGTGACTGAAACAAAAAAGATCAAAACTGGTGAGATCTTTCTGAGCAATAAATACAAAATGTTATATTCAGGCAATGACAATCAAGGAAAAGAAGGAGTAGCCATAGTATTCAACACAAAATACGAGGCTAATCTTCTTGAATGGCAGTCAGTCTCAAGTAGAGTAATGTGGGCAAATATGAGAATGGGGAACTGGACAATGAGACTTATTTGTGCCTATGGTCCCACAGAAGGTTCTACTAAGGTAGAAGTGGAGGAATTTTTTGAGGCTTTAGAAAAAGCAACTGACACAATGAAAAAGGAAAAGTTGGTCCTTGTTGGGGATCTAAATAGTAGAGTAGGAAATGATTGTGAGACATACAAAAATATTTTGGGAAAATTTGGAGAAAAGAGCAAAGCTAATAATAATGGCAAATATCTGTTGGATTTCTGCTCAGGACATGGACTGGTTATTACTAACACCATGTTCCAACATAAAAATGTGCACAAATTCACATGGAGAGAAGAGGCTAGGAATAAGAAAAGTCTCACTGACTGTTATTGTTGATAGTGATGTTTTCTCCCTGGTGCAGGACACCAGAGTGTACAGAGGATTTGAAATTGGAAGTGATCACTATTTAGTCTTGAGCAGAATAAAATTGAATTTCATATTGAAAAGAATAACTTGTACAAAAGTTTTAAAGCGAATAAAAGTTGAGCAGCTCTCAGATGTGAACTGTAGACTAAAATACAGAAATATTATTGAAAAGAAAATGAAAGAGTTTGAGAACAGGAATCAAACCTTGGAGATTCAGTGGCAAACTCTGAAGGAAACATTGATTGATTCTGCCAGAGAGGCATGTGGTGAAGTTGTGTGCAAGGATAAAAAAATCAGAACTCCCTGGTGGACACAGGAAGTTAAAGAGGCAGTGAAGGAAAAGAAGAAAGCATATCAAAAGTTCCTGGCGAATAAGTCAGCTTTTACTCTTACAGAATACAGAGACAAATGTAAGAAAGCTAAACAGTGTGTAAAACTAGCTAAACAAAAGTCATGGGAGGACTTTGGCAAGAATATAGAAAATAAATATCAAGAAGGTGGCAAAATATTCTGGAGGTTGTTGAAGAAGCTTAGGAATGGAGGAAAGAGTACTATAAAAGGAATTAGAGATGATAAAGGTGAAATGAAAACAGGAGAAAAAGATATCCTTGAAGTATGGAGTAATTACTTTGAAAAACTGCTAAATGAAACAAGCAGTGATGACAGCACAGTGATAAAAAACACTGACCAGGCATGCAGTCAGGAATACATATCCATACTTGAAGTAGAAAAAGCCATCAAAGGCTTGAAATGTGGAAAGGCAGCAGGAGTAGATGATATTCGACCAGAAATGCTGAAGTATGGTGGTATAAGAGTCTTACAGTGGCTGCACTGCATAGTTCAGAAAGCCTGGACAGAGGGACGAATTCCCGATGATTGGAGTAGAGCTCTCATAGTACCCATATATAAAAAGGGAAATAAAACTGAATGTGAGAATTACAGAGGTATTTCCCTACTGAGTGTTCCTGGCAAGATCTATGCAAGTATACTTGAGAAACAGTTGAGAAGAATTGTGGAAGAAAAGCTTGGTGAAGAACAAGCTGGATTCAGGCCAAATAGAGGCTGTCAGGATCAGATCTTCACTTTACGACAAATAGTCGAGAAAGCATGGGAATATAACAAAGATCTGTATTTAAGTTTTGTCGATTTGGAAAAGGCATATGACAAGGTGCCAAGAGAGAAGCTATTCAATGCGCTGCAGTTATATGGTGTCAATGGGGCATTATATCAAGCAATACTTAGTCTTTATTTGAGTTGTGAGTCAGCAGTTAGAATTGAAGGAAGTACAGGAAGATGGTTTAATGTTAAATCTGGTGTGAGACAAGGATGTACATTATCCCCTCTGTTATTCATTATCTATATGGATCACATTATGAAGGAATGTGGTATTAAACCTGATATCAAAATTGGAGATGTTAATGTCAGCTCTTTGCTTTATGCGGATGATGTTATACTTCTAAATAAATCCGCTACAAGTCTGCAAGATTCTCTGACTAAATTGAATAGCTGTTGTAATAGATATGGTATGAAGGTCAGCAATAAAAAGACAAAGACAATGAAAATAGGCAGAATCATTGAAAATGTCAACTGTGTTGTGAATGGAGAACCTGTGGAACAAGTAAAACATTTCAGCTACTTAGGCACAATTTTTACTGAAGATGGTAAACTAAATATAGAAATAGACAACAGAATCAGCAAAGCTGGTATGGTGGGAAGTCAATTGAATAAATTCATATGGAATAAGAAAGAAATTAGTCGGAACACTAAATTAGCTGTATACAAGACTGTGTTCAAACCAATTTTAACTTATGGATCTGAGAGCTGGGTCAGAAGTAAAACACTTGACCAAAGACTAGAGACCGCAGATATGAGAGTCCTGAGAAAGATTAGAGGCGTGAACAGATGGCATCAATGGCAATATCATATTAAAAATGAGGATATTAGGAAAGAACTTGACATTGTCAGCATCCAGGAATGCGTTAGCAGAGCTAATCTCAGATGGTATGGTCACTTAAATAGAATGGGAGAGGATTAGCAAAATTAGAAGATTAGCAAAACAAGTGTTCTCTGCCAGGTTGGCAGGAAAACGACCCAGAGGAAGACCAAGATATAGATGGATTGATACAGTACAAAGTGCCTTAGACCATAGAAATATAAGATCTGATAATGTTGGAGTCTTGACAAGTAACAGACTGATTTGGAGGAAAATTGTAGATAGGAAGTTAGTAATGATGTAATTTTTCATGTAGTACTGTCATATCCTGTACACCCCTTGAGGGTACATGGCAGGAATTTGATGATGTTGATGTTGTTGTAGGAAGTTTAAGTGTGCAGGATAGTTGTACAGTCCCCCCCCACACACGCACATTTGGTTACAAAGTAAATTATACTTGCCAAGAAAATATATTCTTGTTTAATCCTTTACTCAATTGTAAGTAAACAAAGTTTGTATGTGAAGTATCTTCAAGAGTGTGCTAAATGGGATGATCTTCCATGACTTCTACTCCTCCTTTCCATGATCTGACTACTGCTAGTCTATAAACAAACTTCAGCATATCACAAATGGCTTAGGACTAAAACTTCAGCATTATACTCAACTTACATTCCAGCTCACAAGTGAAAAAAAAAAAATAAATAAATAAATAAAAGCAGCTAAATTCCACAAACTTGCCTCCAGAATGGCAATTGTGCTTTCTGGTCTCTAGACAATGTCATTCTGCCATACCTTCTGCCTGCCCATGCTTCCAGTGCTCTTACATGCATATGGTAATTATGTAACATCGTCCAACGATAGAGTTGATCTACTTTTTCTACTGGTATCATTCCTATCTTTTAATTCCTGAATTGATGACTATGACAGAGTATTCCCTCACGCCACCAAGAACTACTCTTGAAAAATGTACTACTACTCACCCCATGTCGCATCTTTTGCAAGAAATCAGAAGAATCCTGAATGACTTGAACATGAACAAGGCATATGGTCCTTATAACATATATCTATTGTGCTAAAAACTTATTTTCTGCAATTATCATTCATTCTATATCACGTGACAATTTTATAGTAATTTAATTATGATATCAATAACTAACATCATAAACAGCAAACAAATCATTCAGTTGTACCATATCAAATTTTAAAACCAGGAAGAGGTCATATAATCCTCAATGACAATACTATTTTATCACTTTTAGCTATCAAAATGCTACTCTCTCTCTTTCTCTCTCAAAAATGAAATGGAGTGCATCATAAAAAAAAAAAGAAATTAAATTAAAGAGAAAATGAGAATTTCTCTGATCCAATGCACAATGCTTTATGTACTCATTCAAAAATGCATTTTTTCTTCTTTTTAAGTATGTGTTCATTTTTTTTTAACTCTCTCTCATTTGCTATTGTCACATGGCACACCAGTTATGATCCTAAAAAGACTCGATATGTGAATATACTAAATACACAGAAGAAAAAAAAAAAAAAAAAAAAAAGCAGCTTTCTTCATTTTTCAAAAGGCTGTCCAGGACAAAGGGATGAAAATTACAGAACACAACTAATTATGGCTACTTTTTTTTTTTTTTTAAATGTTGATTGATCTCATATGAACTTAAAAGCACAATCAGTGCCTCTCCCCTTTCTTTAAGAGTTGCAGGTTGTAGTTGTTTTGGGAATACTTTGTGAAGAAGACTATTCCAGAGGACAGGGATGGATGGAATAAAACAAAGGGGGAAAAGCAGGTTCAGTGAGTTTGTAGTTGGATTGAAAAAGGAGCTGAGCAGCTATTGCTCTTGTATTAACAGGTGGAGGAATGATCCATGAACCAAACTGCTCACCTCTGAACAGCATCAAGAATGTTTAGAGAAGTTTTAGTTATAGCAACCCAAATATGCAAGCAGTATTCTAAAGATAGTGGACTTTGGATATGTATAGAGTTAAGAGGGTGTAAAACATTTTGGTAAAAGAGAATCTTTTCTTTTTGCTCTAAGCTTCAACTTGTTGCATATCCAATACTTTGATGCAGATAGTCCATAGATTACAGCCTATCTGCATCAAAGCATCATGGTCTGCCAACTGATTATTTTGCACTTGGTTTCCAGTCTTTTGCTAGTTTAACTGGTTTTTTTTTTTTGGTTGATCCTCTTAACATGTTAATTCCATTCTAACCTTTCTCTTTTTTATCAATAAATTTATGGGTTGTAGTTGACATTCTTCATAAATCTTTTAATTTTTTGCTGTACTAAATTTTGGTATTTTAACTATTTTTCTTAATGTTTTCATTTGATATGTATTTGTGTTATATTTTTGATGTTTCTATTCTTATTTCACGTGCATATGTCAAAATTGGTCTGACTACTGATTTATATATTCTTACCTTTGTTTTGCCTAATTTTTTGGATGTTGAGGAAGCTACTGATGTGATGTGAAATGCTAGGAAAGACTAGAGGTACATGTTAGTCCAAGCAGAGAGATTTGACCCTGTCTTGGATTACTAAAGGTAAGGATAGGAAAGCTGAGATCTCTCATGCAAGAAAAAAAAGCAAAACTGCATTTCGGTAGTACTGAAAGTGACTATATAATCTTGTCTGTGATTTGGGATGTTTGGGCAATGCATGGTTGGTCAAATGAGTATGATAAATGAAGAGTACTATCATCAACCCAGCTGTGAACAGGATCAGTGGTGATTGTGAGTAGGTCATTTATGCAGGGCCATACTTACACTTTTCAGGGCCCGAGGCGCTAGACTCTAGTGCCTTTGGTGCCGAGTTTTAAGGAGATTTAAAGTACATGATAATATAAATTCTAAAAATTATATATAACATCAATTAAAACCATAAACAGAGCAATATAATAATTCTTTAAACATTTAAAGAAAGAAATTATCAATGTTTTCAACAATTTAAGATTTAGCAAAAAATAAATTTCAAATGATCTAGATTTACTTTAAATACATAAACGAAAAATCAAGTCAAATTAAGCTTTAAATAAATGAATTAATTAGCATCTTGATGCAGTGTCTAAATAAATAAATATAGTATTTGCATTCTTGTTTTTAAAAAAAGGGCATATAATCTACTTGAAGCAATGACACTCTTTTTCTGAGTTATATATATATATACATACATATACATATTATAGTGATATAGGAAATTTAACAGAAAACAACCAACTTTTTATGTTCAATTTTAATTGTTTATACTTTTAATTCTGCGATTATAAATCTCATTGTTCCCCCCCCCCCCCCCCAAATTGGTCCTAATTCTTAGGCCAAAGCTAGAACATCATGCACTTGTGCAGAAGTATGGTCCTGCATTTATGAACAGGAAAAAGAGCAGGTGATAGGACAGAGTAGTGAGTCACTGTCTCACTGGCATTGGTGGTGAAGCATGAAGTGAACCATCCACCATGACATGCAGTGAATGAAAGGAGAGAAAGCTGACTACTCAATAACAGAGGGCAGCAGGTAGATCAAAGGATGGAAATTTGTTTAGCAGGCCTTGATGCCAGACATGGCCAAAAGCTCTCAAAATGTCAAAAGTGGCAGCATACATTTCTCTGAACCTTTCCATGGCATGTGTCTAGTGGCGGGTGATACAAGCTAAGAAGTCAGCTGTGGATTTGAATGGTGGAATCCATATTGGTGGTTAATGATTAATTGGTGGGCCTCTAAGTAATCAAGAAGTTAGCTATTGATTGTTTTCTCCATTATTTTAAAGAGAATTGAGATGATGGTGATTGATCAGTAGGATGACAGTAGACTTATTGCTCTTTTTGGACTAATTGTTTCCACACATTAGGATAAATACCAGCTATGTATAAGAGATTGTAGAGATAGAGACAATATAGGACAGGTGTTAGCTCTGAAGCACAGCATTTGAGAACACCTGAAGATATGACATTAGGACAAGAAAACTTTAGCATTTAAGTGGTTTGTCTTGGTCATCTATGCAGAGTAAGAGTAAAAGAATGATGCTAAGAGGTCAGCTTTATCTTGGATGAAATGATAGTAGTGCCATCAGGGTGAGAGAGAGAGAGAGAGAGAAAAAGAGAGATTGAGAGATGGAAGTACAGGTGAGCAGAAGTTGTATCCAATGGTCTTAACAAGGAATCAAAAGGCATGGCTTTCATTTGGAGAGGAAGCAAGTTTTCTGCTGTTGGCCTTTATGAAATCAGATTTAGATCTGTTGATGACTGTTTTACATTTGTTGAATGCTTTATATAGGTCAAGTATAAGGCTTGAGTTCGTGATTTGAGCAAGAAGCAATTTTTTCCTAAAGGAAAGGCATCAATCAAAAGTGATTTTTGACTACACATCTACCCCACAAACTCACTAAAAACACACAAAATTTGGACTTGTGGATTCAATCTAGAATTTACAGAGCTAGAGTCTGAAAATGAAAATAAGAAATGCTACTTTGGAGTAAATCTACCTAAATGCATGCTCCTCATTTTTATTAATTTAAAAGTGATTTTATGGAACTCTTCATTAGATAACAAATATGGAAAACTGTCTATGAGCTTGTTGCATGGTTTAGGATTATGTATTAACAGGTTGAATGACAACTATGATAACTTCTAGTTGGCCATCTATGTTACACCATCAACTACCAGCTATCATGTATCATATTTTTTGTATGAACATTGTTGTGGACTACATGATAATTCGTTCTCGATGCAGATATTTCAAATGGGAGAAAGGGAAGATTGGCATACCCAGTAACTACAGTGAAATTGAACTAAATACTTTTTTTTTTTACAAGTGAATAAATAAGAGAAATAACACAGCTGATTTGTAAAATAAGTACAAAATTTGCAACACTGAAGTTGTACTAACATGATTTCAGAGCTTGTTTATATCACTGGTCAAAGTTTCTAGACCAGCAAGAGGAGAGGATCTCATCATTTCCCCAATTTACTTTAAACCATATTGGTGATGGTTTAAAGTATTTTTTTTTTTTAATTAATGACTGTAGTTACTGAAGTCATTAGACAGAATTAACTATAGCTTGAATCCATAAATTTAAGATATTAGGATGCTTGAAAGGAAATCTGTAAAAAAATCTTTAGGATGAAACCTACAAATTTTATTTAAATACATATTTGTTTATCTGAAAACTGAATATGATTTTCAGAGTTTTTAGATTTTTTAATAGTATGATTTTTACATCCAGGAACTGCACAAATATTTGCCATTTTTAAAGAGAAACAAAAGTTTGTTATGAACCAAACTATATTTGGCATATTTAGAAAATTTGACACATGTCGCACACACATGACCTTCACACTAAAAGAAGGCAGAATAACCCTTGCCTAACAAGTGCAATTACATCTTTTCAACTGTCTCTATTAGTTGCAAACTGATAACAGCAAAGTTAGCATAGCAACCTATGTAATCTCATCCTCTTGGCAATTAACCAGTGCGTCCATAGCGAAACTGGAAGGATGACGTATACGTTGCAACTTTCGACTGGGGGAAAGGTCTAAGTTCGATTCTTGTCGTGATGGGAGGAATCTTTATATGGATTTTTTCAATTAAAGGTGAGTTAGCTGATCTCATATGGAGGTAGCAGAGTTTTTCTCCCAGAAACTCGGGTTTTTTATCCCACAGACAAATCAGCCCTTCAGAACACGCACAATTTACAGACAAAAATAATAATAGTGAGCAATAGATGCGTTGATGTAGATGATGATGGTGGTAGAGGTTCGATGTAGTTGGTGGAAACGAAGAGTTGTAGTCCTCCCTCAATGAGCCTTCAGTCTCCTTCGAGGTGTCACAAAATAATAATAATAAACAAAATAAACTACTTCCCATTATTCATGAATTGACCAAACTCAACTCCTTTTAATACATAATCCTAAACCACTCAGCGAGCTCATAGTTTTGCATCATTTATTGACTAACAATGATTCCATGAAAACTAGCACTATCATGTTGCTAGTCATGTATATACTTGACTAGTATATACATGATTTATACTTCTTTTTTCTTTCCATAATTTTAATTCTTAATCCTTCAAAATCTATAGTCCACTTGATTCTTCATCTCCTTCTATTTCCCGCTTTAAGCGAGTGATTAATCAGTTAATGCAATTTTTTTACTGCAGATTGGCCACAGAAATTTTCTGTCGCCAATCTGCAGCGAGCGGAAAAGCTGGAAGTCATTAAGAGACATGAAACTGGCACTAGTAATACAATGACTGTGCGAGACCTTGGATACAGCGAGTCTTCAGTTTGGACTATATTAAATAAGAGCAAATAATACAAAGAACAAGGAAAAGTTGCTACTGCTTCTTTAAGTATGCATATCACCCAAAATAGAAGCCATTTAATGATTGAGATAGAGCATCTTCTATCACTCTGTTTTGAGGATTATAACCAAAAAAAAAGAATACCTCTCAGTACAGAGAATATTCAGACAAAAGCTCTCAATATTTTTACCTCATTGAAAGAGACCCAAATTTCAAGAGGAATGTAAAAGCTTTACTGCAAGTTTAAGATGGTTTGACTGTTTTAAAAATCGAACTGGACTGCATAATGTAAGAATAACTGGGGAATCTGCTGGTGCTGCCTAAAGAATTGCAAAGGATAATTCAGGAGGGTGATTATGACAATCGGCAAATATTCAATATCAATGAAATTGGTCTCTTTTGAAAGCATATGCCAACAAAAACTTTCCTCACTAAAACTGAAGCATTTCAACAGGATATAGTGTCTAAAGATCATCTTTTATTTTTACGCTTTTATTAGGAGGCAATGCATAGACTTTAAACTCAAGTTTATATTATTTTATCAAAACTAAATTTATTATTTATCATGTGCAAAATCTAATATTATTAAATAAATCAGCACAATCAGAAAAGAACTTGGATTTAATGAAATGGATAATGAAGATGTGAGAAACTTACTCGATTCCCTTCAGAACAGTTAAGTGAGAATGATCTCCTTCAACTAGAAGAACAGAGTGCATATGAAGAAGATAAGGAATGCAAACAAGAAGAGAATGTTACGATTAAGAAGCTAACTGCATAATAACTTGAGCTAGTTTTCAATCACAGAGTATGCTAAGGAAATTTTGTTTGATGCTGATCCTGATATGGAATGATGCTTTGAGGTCCTCTGAAATCTTGATAAAGCCATCACCAGCTATTGCAAATTGAATGACAAGATGAAAAAGCCAAGCATGATTCCAGACATCTTTACTTAATTTTTTTTATAAAAAAGTAGCTCAATTAAATGTTTAGACATTAAATAAAAATTTAAGCAATTAATTTTTATTAACTTTGATGATTCTATCCTCTAATATTACACTGTAATTTTTTTCCCAAATTTACACTAACTGATGGATCAATTATAATTATTCTTATTGTTTATTGTATTTGCTTAACGCGATTTTGCTTAGCATGCATTAACTGATGGATTAATTAATCACGCTAAACGAGGTTTTCCTGTATTTAATTTCACATAATTAAGCTTCATTCTCAACATCTTTCTCTTATATGTTTTGGCTCCAAATATTTTGTCATCTCCATCTAAATATACACAGCTGTGTGTGTCTTTTTAATTACTTTTTTAATATAAATTAAAATTTTATATTAGCATTTGGCTGGTAAGATGGGTAGCTCTGTCACCCAATAAGCTTTGCTATTATTGCACAGCATTATGAATTATGCATTTTCAAGAGTGTGTCAAAATTTAGGATCCATACGAAGAATAGGCAGCAATGTGGCATTATTTCAAATCTATTTTTCATCATGATTTTTTTAAAATTAAAAAACAGCTCATACAAACTCTGAAGATACTACTTTATGTAGAGGAGAAAATTGGGCACATTCTCTTCAGAATAATGGTAGCTTTCACAACTATGACAACAGACTAATCAAAAATCAGTATTTTCTAAGTTCTTTCTAAATTCAAAGATGGCTTTACATAATTTTCTCTTGAGCTGTTTATATTTCCTATTGAAGGTTATACAGGGTGTTCGGGATAAATTTGACAGTTTCGTAAGGAAAAAGAAAATCTTCTTTGTATCTATTAAATTTAATGAATTGACAAAAAAACATTACAGGCAGAGTTAATTACAATACTATCAACAAGATTTACTCAAAATAACCACCATTAGCATCGATCACAGCTTCAATTCTGCTTCGGAACTTCGAACAAGCTGATGCTACAGTCTCCCTGGGAAGGGCCGCAAAAACTGTTTTAATTTTATCCATTAACTGGGCTTTTGTATTACTGGAAGTGCGATTGGTGTCTTTTTCAACTGCGCCCCATACAAAAATAATCCATGGGGTTAAGGTCTGGGGAGTTTGGAGGCCAAACATTTGGACTGGTGAAGTCGTAGTAATTTTCAGACAACCATTTTTGACTTTTCCCAGAGGTGTGGCAAGGGGCCGAATCCTGCTGCCATACATACGGCCTACCATTGGCTACCCTTGTTATCCAGGGCTTGACTACAGTTAGCAACTCCACGAACAAAGCCCGAATTCCAATGCCAGGGTTCTTCAACACCTGTTCCTGCAGATTTGCGAGGAATTCTGCTGTACGAACGCAATCAGATCGTCTGCTAGGGATCTTTCTTCTTGCTACATCCTCGTAGTCACCATTGCAAGTCTCTAGTTCATGCCTGATTGTTTTTACTGTATTCAGGGAGCATTGGGCAGCAGTCGTAATATCCTTATTTTGATGGCGGGCACGAATCATCATGATACAAGTTATTCTCTTCCATGATTCAGGTGGGTTCCAGCTATCCATCCTTTCTGACATCTTGTGTATGAATGAAGAAGGGTCCAAACTTTTAAATGAAGAGAAGTGTGTGTTAATACATGTAACTTACGGAAAAATATAATTAATTATAAATATGTCAAATTTATCCCGAACACCCTGTATATAGTCTCAGTACTAATTTTGTGAAGATTTTGATATTCACGATTTTGTTTCTTCGAAAATCATGCTATTTCAAAACACTGCTATTTTTTTATTCAAGTTTTTACTTTTTTTAATTTAATTTTTTTTGTATTTAAGATAAATTAGTAACATCACTAATTACTAAGAAATCCAATAAAAAATTAATTTACCTGGAAATTGTGTGAGCTTTCTGGACCTCGATAGCTATCTTGCTGAACTTGTGGATATGGTGACTGAGCTGTAGACTGACTGTTTGGTGCTGGATATTGGCTAGGAGACATTGCTGGTCTTCCTTGAAATCCAGTGACTGGTTGCGAAGTCATTCCATCACGTGACACAATCTGCTGCCCAGAAGGATAACGATGGGATGAGTAACCAGATGGGTCTCCTTGGGAAGGCCCTATAACATTGCTGGACTGTGATGAAGGCCTCATCACAGGGGCTTGAGGCTGCTGCTGTTGCTGTTCATATCTTTTTTTTTTTTTTTTTTTTTAAAAGAAAAGAAAAAGATAACATAATAAATAATAATTCTTCAATGTGACTTTCAAAATAATTTATTTTCTTTCTTTATTTTATATTCTTATTTTTACACATTTCCACACACTATATTTTATCCTGGCAACTCTCAAAAAATTTAACTTTTCACATATTCTGCATTTAAATTATAAATGGGACACTGATTTTCTTTCCTGCTATTAAAAAAAAATAATAATAAAAAAATAAAAAAATAAAAAATTGCACATCAAAATGTTTGCAGAACTATTTGTGGTATCTCATTTCTCTTGTTCATTGTTATCTCCTTTTTGTATTTATTAGAAGTATTTTGAAATTTTTATACAAACAAATGATTTTATTTCCAAGTATAATTGCAAGATCAAATTCCATGGGTCTTGATACTCACTGCATAGCCAAATTCAGTCTTAGACAGAAGCTGTAGGATGTGTTGTGATGCATCTGGATTTATGTGAATAGGTACATAGTACCTGCTTGCATTCATCCAACCATCCATCATGAGACTTGCATATTCAAGCTCGAGGAATGCCATTTGACTGCACTTTAGAAATGTGCCTTGATCATCTTGACTACTAGACTATCATTCTAAGAATTACCCACCCTTTTGTATTCTAAATATTTCATAAGATGGTAACATGGGCAGTGGCTGACTAACAATATCATTAACATACAAGTTGAACAGCAGTAGCAATCCTAGTATTTAGCTAAGGCTCAACATGAGAACTGCTGCTCAATACTAGACCCAGCACAAAACTAATGCAACTAAGAATAATTTCAGGGGAATATCCAGCTATTTCCCAATAATGCTGAATTGAAGAGGGAAAAAGTTGATAAAGATGATATAGAGGTCATTCAGGATGCTTTCTATAGAGTGACATTGTGGGCAACGATAATGGCTGCCAGTTTAATGTATAAGATGCTCCTGGCAGAAGAAATTACAAGCTAAGTATCATACTGATTGAAATGTGCTTCAGGAAATTGAGGATGGTAGGGATTTGGGGAGTGAATTATTTGAACCCATATAATAGTGAATTATATGGGTTCAAATCCTACCATGGACATGGATGTTTACAACTGTCTTCAAGTGAGATGGACTTCATCTTCTGGTGTGAGACCACCACCCTGCTTACTGAAGGCATGAAGAGTTGAAAAAGTTCTATGTTTGGCCTCTAGAACAAGGTTTCCAGATTATGTAAACATAAATAAATAAATAAAAATTAATACCTTTGGTGGGCTTAAGGATTTTTAATGTATTTATGTTCTATAAGTTTACACCTTTCATGGGTAGGAGTCATTAAAAAAAGGGAGTGTGAATGTTGGCAGACATACTGTAGAATTGGGAAAAATAGCTCAACGTATCAATTGGATATTAAAAAATAGGCTGACAAGTAGGGATAAGGAGGTTATTATTCTGTTAGAAGGTTGATACGATCATATCTGGATTACCCTTGAGAATTCACTTTAGTGAGTACAGGAGTGGCAAACCCTAATGCTCGACCATGGCCTATTTCACGTAATATACTTCTGTTATATCATCTGTAGACTAGTCCTCCTTCTTTCTTTTCTTCTTGCTCCTTCCACTTAATTGGGATCTTAATTTCAGAAAGTGAGATAACCACATTAATTAACATGGATGCATGATGCTAAATCATAAATCAACATAAAAAAATTACCTTTTAGGTTAATGACTAAAGAAGGCTGACTTGATAATTCTTCTTTTGATTTATACAATGAAAATTAGTATCTTTAAAAGTAAAATAGTTCCTCTTAAATCCTTTCAGTGTAAATTTCTTTGGCTTATTTTGCTATTTTATTTCATCTTATGCAGTGAGAGTCTGAAGTCCCAATCCACCTAGCCAGTACTAGATAAATTGGGACCAAAACCTCAACGATATGTGGATTCACTCTCCAACCAAAAGGTCGCAGGTTCAAATCCCACCATGGACATGACTTTGTGATTGTCTTTAAGGTGGAAGATGACTTTCATCCCTTGGTGTGAGACCACCGCCCCACTGATTGGAGGTTTAAGTGGCTGAAAAAGTTCCATGTTTGGTCTTTAGAGCATGGTTTCTGGATTATGTAAAAATAAAACAAAAATTTATAAAAAAAAATCTATAAAACTGATAAAAATTAAAAAATCCTTAGCCCACCCACAGTACAAATGTACTACAGGTTTAGTAGGTGTTATGGGTGGTAAAATAAAACCACATAAAAAATAAAATAATAGAAAAAAATAATTTTGTGTCCTAGCAAAAGTAGGACAGAAATGTTTAATACATGTTTATTATCATTGAATTTATAATATGATCAAATTCATAACATAATTTGAGCATATTTTCCATACTTCCAGAACACACACACACACACACACACACACACACACTTAAAAAAACATGCTTGTGAATTAGACTGTATTGTGTCTAGTGCCCATCTCCCCCACTGATAACTTGGGGACCCTACATCATGGAAATACCACAAAAGAATAATATTTTATGATCGATTGCCGGCCTGGTTGGCCAAGTGGTGTATCCGCTCTCCAGCCAAAAAGGCTGCTGGTTCGAATCCTGCCGTGGGCATGGATGTTTGCGATTGTTTGTGAAAATACTAGTGGTGGTGGTGGCCAGCGGTAGATGGTGTTGGTGTAGATGATGAAAGTAGAGCGGTTCGTTGTAGTTGGATTGTGGAGTAATGGAGTAGGTGCCCTCCCTCAATGAGTCCTTTGACTTCCTGGAGATGTCATGTAATAATAATAATAATTATTTTATTATTACTATTATTATTACTGGCCCTAAAACTTAGCACTAGCAGCACTCATAACGGAAGTTTATTATGACTCATCATGGAAAAAACTATTACTCCAATGCTTTTAAGCTTGGAAGTATCAAAGAATAATTTTATTTACCCATAACAATAAGAATTCTTATATTTCAACTATTAACAAATCCTTAGCTGGCATGGATCTTTGACAAATCCTTAACTATTAACAAATCCTCAGCTCCTTAAAACTTGCAACTATATAACTAACAAAAAATGACTGTCATTTGACCTGTTATTCCATTTGTATATAATATTAACAAAGAAAGATTATTTTATATCAAATATTAAAAATGTTATACTTTAAAATAAATTTTGAAGTATGACCTTGAAATGCAGCACATTTTAATTTTTAAAGTATGCCATACGAAAACATCTAACACTACATTAAGATAAGAGAATAAACAAAAGACTACAATAAGGATTAAACTACATGATTTGTATCCTTCCAATTTTAGGATTTTCTTAAAGCAGTATGAAACCACCATATTGATTGCTGAAGGTCTAAAATGACTGGAAAGATTACCATGGCTGGTCTACAGAAAAAGTTTACTGGCTTATCTAACCTTAGCCCACCAAAGTACTAAATCTGAGATAGGCTGAAACCTTTCATGTTTGGGACTGTCACTAAAAAGAAAGATGAAGCAATTGCCTTATTGTCTCCCTGCCTTTCTATGGGAGGAAGTTGGTCAGTGACAAAGCTTTTAGGAAGACTCCCTCCCCTCCTTGGCAACATGCTTCTCACTTGGAAGATGTCCCCCAGACATCTAGATTACATCATTTAATATTCACACATCCAGGTTATTTCATAAGCTTTTTTCCATGACAAAGAACAGATGTTCTTGTTTCAGGAATGCATCATTTATACAATTTTCTAAACAGATCAAATGGTTCAATGTCGAATAGTGTGTCTACCAAAGCCATGCTCAGTGTTGGAGAGAAGATTGTTCCTTTCTAATATCAGAGAAGTTTGGCAGAAACTATTTAATATTTTACAAAGACAGGGCAGCTGAGCAATGTATCAGTAATTGGTTGTTGGTTGGATCTTTTCCTGTTTGGGGAATGGCAATGAGAATTCACATTTTATCATGAATCTGAGAGCCTTGGTAAATATTGTTATATAGCAAGAGAAGGAGATCCATAAAAAATGGTGGAAGGTGTTTTATTGTTTAATGGATTTCATCAGGTCCTAAAACCATGCTGATATGTTAGGAACTTAAAAAAAGCTTGTATTTTTTCCCCATTAATGAATGGCCAATTGTAGGACTTTTGCTGATTTGAAGAAAAGTTGAGCTGATGTTCCTCTTTTTGTTTTTTTCAATATCAAAAATCCAGGAGAAAAGGAAACTATTTCTGAGATTATAGCAAAGCTCTTGTGTTCTAGTGTTTGCAACTGCTTTAGGTTAAGAACTATACCCCCATTATATTTCAGAGTAGATGGTATGTTCTATATCAACCCTTCATATTCTAGGTCTTATCCCATACAACTTTTTCAGCAGTTGTATAATCACTATATGATGTAAACTTGATCTATGATCATTTTTGACTGATGTGTAAAATAACATGCTTTTGAATAAGCATGTTTAAAAGTTATGAGATTTGATGTGATAGGATATCAAAAAAACATACTCCATACTCTACTATCTTTTTTTGGCTGTCTGGAACTCTGAGTTCCATCATGGCTTTTGACAGAGTGGAAATCAAGATGATGTTTTTGGAACATCAGTTGTTGCTGTTTGGATAATACAGTCTGCAATATACATCAGTGTTTCACTAACAGATATCTGGCTAACTGCTTCAGCAGTAAATTTTGCATGAGGAGGAAAATATTCCAATCAGCCTGGTCAATTTTCCATGTGGACATTCATGGAGGAGAACATGGTTCCTGAGAATATAGTGCAAATCACAGGAAAATAATTGCTCCAATATCTGTTTTCTTTGTCATCCCACATGAACAGTTTAAAGAATAGCAGAGGAATAGATTATAAGATCTATTGGAGAATATGAATGGGTAAACATATGGAAGAAGATATTGCATCCATTATTAAGAAAGGAGAAGTTAGCCCATAAAAAGAAATGGGCTGCAGCAGCTTCAGTATAAGATTATCCAGGTCAATCTGATTAACTCAGAACCAGAAAGTAAATAAAACATGTTGTAATAAGAAATTTCAATGAAAGGCGAATGGCTACTACTTTCACAGCAGTATAAAGATGGGCATGGGAAAGGAGTGTGGTTGCACATAACGATAGTGACTGCATCACAAGCAGGACTATCTCCAGTTCTGATTAACAGTGAAATGCCTTATGGTGGGATCCACAGTGGGTTTTAAATATGTTTCATGCAAACAGAAACAGACTGGTTTGTGGTTCTGCAGAAGGACCTTAATATCATCAATATTTTGGCAGAGAGAGACTGACAGCTTACCTTCATCTGGCTTATCTTTGTTAACTGATTTTGTGAAATATGGATGGCCAGTGTCCGACTCTTTCTCTAGAAAAATATTTAATACATCAGCTGATATGTTGAGAACAGTTGTTTAGTTCATATCAGTGAATACAGAAATATTTGTTTTCTCCATTGAGGTGTCTGGTTTCCAGCAATGTCCTAGCCATTGCTGGAAACAGTGGCAGGGCATTGGATCTCAGTGATGGTGGTGAGGAAGATAGGATAATAAAGACTTAGGAGAAGTAAAGAAAAAATATCTGAAGTATAGCAAAAAAGGAAGAATGAAACAATAATCACTACAAGGTCACCTCCCCACCAAGAACCAGTGTTACACATTGAGGGGCTAACATAAAAGATGTGTACAGGTTTACATGGAAGAGAACACACAACAAACAAGAAACGTCTCATTGACATTGTTGTTAATAACAAAATCTTCACCCTGGTTCAGGACCAAAAATATACATGGGATGACATAAGAAGTGAAATAAAGTAAACCCAGTTATATAGAGAGATAATAGGCAAAGCTTTATTTTTATGGAGCACTCTCCAATCAGATTTTTTTTTTTTTTTTTTAATGCAGCTCTTAAAATTAAGTATTAAAAGAATTAATGAAATAATCTTATATCGGTATTGTGCCTACCTCTGCCACATTTAGCAAATACAATCTTTAGAAGTTGAAGTTAAAATTGCAAATGTAGCACGTAATAAATGAATATGATGATGATGATAAGTAAAATAATGAGATAGAACTTCACAGAAACTTTAAAAGAATTTTAAAACTTGGAATTCAAGTAAGAAAATCTAGAAGTGTAAAGATATGATTAAAAGATGCAATAAAAATGAAAAATAAATTGGTAATTAATGATGTAATGTTAATAATAATAAATAGCAACATGAAACCCAAGAAGATTAAAAGTGAGGGTGCGTGGGATTCAAATTACAATAAAAGTCTAAAACTAAAAATCTAAAACACATGATGCATGAAAAAAAAAAAAGGACTAACAAAAAAGGTCTCAGGGCTGGAAAAACAAAAAATAATTAAAGATGAAATATGATTTTATGTTTCTAGTGCTGAGGCCATTTTCATACTTCATGTTTTTTTTTTTTGTTTTTCTTGCTTTTTTAAAGACTCAGTGCTATATCATGAAGAAAACATTGATCAATTCAGCAAGAGAAGAATATGCCGAATCTGCAAGGACAGAAAAATCAGAATTCCACAGTTTACTCAGGATGTTAAAGAGGTAGCCACTGAAAAGATTGAAGTGTTAATGAAAGTTTCCATCAGCAAGTGCTAGAGAGAATACAGAGAAAATCTAACACAGTGAAGCTGAAAGACTGGTGTAAGAATAAGGAAGATATGCCAGGAAAGTGGCAAAACAGCTATTGAAAAAGCTCAGAAATGAAGGAAAAGAATGTTAAAAGAAATAAAAGATGATAATAGTGATAAGAACCGGGTGATAAAGATATTCTAGATGTCTGGAGTAATTAAAAGTAACTTTCGAAGACTGTTAAATGAAACATAAGTGGCAGAACAGTAGTAGAAAATATTCAAGAAAAATGCAATCAGAAGTACATATACTTGTCAATATACTTGAAGTAGAAAAGCAATTAAAAACCTGAAATGTGGAAAAGTAGTTGGAGTAATGATATTCAACCAGAAGTGTTCAAATATCATCATCATCATCAAATTCCTGCCATATACCCTCAAGGGGTGTACAGGATATGACAGTACTACATGAAAAAATTACATTACTAACTTCCTATCTACAATTTTCCTCCAAATCAGTCTGTTACTTGTCAAGACTCCAACATTATCAGATCTTATATTTCTATCGTCTAAGGCACTTTGTACCGTATCAATCCACCTATACCTTGGTCTTCCTCTGGGTCGTTTTCCTGCCAACCTGGCAGAGAACACTTGTTTTGCTAATCTTTCCTCTCCCATTCTATTTAAGTGACCATACCACTTGAGATTAGCTCTGCTAATGCATTCCTGGATGCTGACAATGTCAAGTTCTTTCCTAATATCCCCATTTTTAATATGATGTTGCCATTGATGCCATCTGTTCACGCCTCTAATCTTTCTCAGGACTCTCATATCTGCGGTCTCTAGTCTTTGGTCAAGTGTTTTACTTCTGACCCAGCTCTCAGATCCATAAGTTAAAACTGGTTTGAACAGTGTCTTGTATACAGCTAATTTAGTGTTCCGACTAATTTCTTTCTTATTCCATATGAATTTATTCAATTGACTTCCCACCATACCAGCTTTGCTGATTCTGTTGTCTATTTCTATATTTAATTTACCATCTTCAGTAAAAATCGTGCCTAAGTAGCTGAAATGTTTTACTTGTTCCACAGGTTCTCCATTCACAACACAGTTGACATTTTCAATGATTCTGCCTATTTTCATTGTCTTTGTCTTTTTATTGCTCACCTTCATACCATATCTATTACAACAGCTATTCAATTTAGTCAGAGAATCTTGCAGACTTGTAGCGGATTTATTTAGAAGTATAACATCATCTGCATAAAGCAAAGAGCTGACATTAACATCTCCAATTTTGATATCAGGTTTAATACCACATTCCTTCATAATGTGATCCATTTAGATAATGAATAACAGAGGGGATAATGTACATCCTTGTCTCACACCAGATTTAACATTAAACCATCTTCCTATACTTCCTTCAGTTCTAACTGCTGACTTATAACTCAAATAAAGACTAAGTATTGCTTGATATAATGCCCCATTGACATCATATAACTGCAGCGTATTGAATAGCTTCTCTCTTGGGACCTTGTCATATGCCTTTTCCAAATCGACAAAACTTAAATACAGATCTTTGTTATATTCCCATGCTTTCTCGACTATTTGTCGTAAAGTGAAGATCTGATCCTGACAGCCTCTATTTGGCCTGAATCCAGCTTGTTCTTCACCAAGCTTTTCTTCCACAATTCTTCTCAACCGTTTCTCAAGTATACTTGCATAGATCTTGCCAGGAACTCTCAGTAGGGAAATACCTCTGTAATTCTCACATTCAGTTTTATTTCCCTTTTTATATATGGGTACTATGAGAGCTCTACTCCAATAATCGGGAATTCGTCCCTCTGTCCAGGCTTTCTGAACTATGTAGTGCAGCCACTATAAGACTTTTATATCACCGTACTTCAGCATTTCTGGTCGAATATCATCTACTCCTGCTGCCTTTCCACATTTCAAGCCTTTGATGGCTTTTTCTACTTCAAGTATGGATATGTATTCCTGACTGCATGCCTGGTCAGTGTTTTTTTTATCACTGTGCTGTCATCACTGCTTGTTTCATTTAGCAGTTTTTTAAAGTAATTACTCCATATTTCAAGGATATCTATTTCTCCTGTTTTCATGTCACCTTTATCATCTCTAACTCCTTTTACAGCACTCTTTCCTCCATTCCTAAGCTTCTTCAACAACCTCCAGAATATTTTGCCACCTTCTTGATATTTATTTTCTATATTCTTGCCAAAGTCCTCCCATGACTTTTGTTTAGCTAGTTTTACACACTGTTTAGCTTTCTTACATTTGTCTCTGTATTCTCTAAGAGTAAAAGCTGACTTATTTGCCAGGAACTTTTGATATGCTTTCTTCTTTTCCTTCACTGCTTCTTTAACTTCCTGTGTCCACCAGGGAGTTCTGATTTTTTTATCCTTGCACACAACCTCACCACATGCCTCTCTGGCAGAATCAATCAATGTTTTCTTCAGAGTTTGATTCCTGTTCTCAAACTCTTTCATTTTCTTTTCAATAATGTTTCTGTATTTTAGTCTACACTTCACATCTGAGAGCTGCTCAACTTTTATTCGCTATAAAACTTTCTTACATGTTATTCTTTTCAATATGAAATTCAATTTTATCCTGCTCAAGACTAAATAGTGATCACTTCCAATTTCAAATCCTCTGTACACTCTGGTGTCCTGCACCAGGGAGAAAACATCACTATCAACAATAACATAGTCAATGAGACTTCTTATTCCTAGCCTCTTCTCTCCATGTGAATTTGTGCACATTTTTCAAATTTTTCAGTGTTCAAATATGGAAGTATAAAAGTTTTACAGTGCTATGCCACATAATTTAGAACACATGACTGGAAGGAGAAATTCCAGATAATTGGAGCTCTCATGGTTTTCATTGGTAAAAAGGAAATAACACCGAATGGGAGTACACATATCTATGTTGAGTGTTCCAACCAAGATTAATGCCAACATACTTAGCCAAGATAAATTCTGCATCAGAAACTTGGAGAACAAACTGGATTTGGGGCAAATTAAGGTTGCTAGGACCAAATTTTAATTTTAAGACAAATAGTTCACAAATCATTACTTAAGTTTTATAGATCTGTAAAAGCTATATGATCAGGTCTGAAGAGAAAAGATGTTCAGAAGACTAATTATATGCTATAAAGATATTATACCATATAGCATGAAAAAAAATAAAATAAAATAAAAGCACAAAGACTATGAAAATAAGCAGGAACACTAATAGCATCAGCTTTCATGTATGGAGAAACTATAAAACATTTCAGCTAATTAGGCAAAATTTTTAGTGAAGATGACAAATTAAATATAGAAATAAACAACAGAACAAGAAAAGATGGTATGGTGGTAGTGTCAGCTGAATAAATTTATATGGAATTAGAGTGTCAAAATTAGTCAAAAATACTGAAGTTATATACAAGATAATATTCAAACCATATTTAATTATGAAACTGAGAGTTGAATTAGAAATAAAATGGTTATCAAAGATTAGCAACTACTGATATAAGTTCGGAAGAAAATTAAGGAAACATACAGATAGCATGAAAGAAAGAATAGAAGTCAAAATAAAGATATTAGAAAGGAAGTTAACATTGTTGGCATTCAGGATTGTGCAAGTGGGGCTAATCTGAAGTGGTGCATAAATAGAATGTGAAAAGAAAGGTTAGCAAAAACACATGTTTGATGCCTGATTGGCAGGAAAAAGACCTAAAGAAAGACTAAGATTTAAGGTGGATTGATGCAGCTACAAGTGCCTTAGGAAACCAAAATCTAAGGTTAGACAATATTGGACTCCTGACAGATAGACTGAATTTCTTGATAATAAAGTAATACAGCAGATCCCTGCTTTAATGCTCTCCACTTTTACGAATGATACAAATTTCTGTTATGACTGCATCAAATGCCATGTGGCAGAAGAAAGGCAATTTCAATTCGTATCCTTCAGTAGACTGAGACCACAATATACAATCAAGAATAAAATATTTTAGCTACTATGAATGACTTATAATAATTATATCTGCATCAACTATTTATTATTATTAGTTCTGAAGTCTGATAACTGTTTTCATCATCTTTCTTTTCATATTAGGTCCAATGGCCTGTTATACTTGACTTGACTTGTTGCACCCTGATAGTGATCATGATAGGGCAGTTAATCCTATCTTCTATAAATTAGATATTTAGTTTAATCCTTTATCCAAGTGTAAACAAACAAAGTTTGTGCCTGAAGTATCTTCAGGAGTGAGGCAACTCATGGCAAAGGTGGACTGAGTTCTCATCACTTTCCTTAGTATCTCATAATGCAAAGCACATCTCCTTGCAGACATGTATAATGTCTATGCATTATGGGAAGGGTCACTACCCAGACCAGTTTCGACCTTTATTGAGGTCTCTTTAGTGGGAGCCAGACCCAGAGGTGATACTAAGATTGAAGCAATGCAGAAGTCATATTTCCATATGCCAGTTGCCAAAAAGTGTCACACCTTATTATTAAATTACTCTGGATTAGAGAAAGACGTTGGAATTTTTTTTTTTTTTCACTTGGTTTTTTCCACTATAAATTATATATTTAATAAAAACTTCCAAATCATATCTTCATTGACTGCTATGGCTGCAAACTGCATGCATTCTTCAGACTGGTTTACCTGTTTTGTGGGATGAAAAATGCTCCCACCTCCATATGAGACCAACCAACTTTACCTTCAGCTGAAAAGCCTGATAAAGGTTTTTCATATCCTAGATGGAACTTAAACACAAGTCTTTCCAAACAAATGGCATCATCTATACTGACTGAGCTACAGAGGCTCTAATAACTGTTTTTAAGTTATCAAAATATTGTATACATAAATGCATAAAAAAACATTACAGTGGTTGAATGTGTTTGGATAAAGACAGCTGATTAAGAAGATGGTCCAATGGTCCAAGAGTTTTGATGAAAATTCAGCACTATAAAAAAAAACATTAGAGAGAGAGAGAGCCCAGATTGGACTTGGCAAATCTAATCCCAAAGGATTTTGAAGGAAACACTGCTCATTGCAGTTGATTACTTTGAAAGTTTAGAATCTTCTTTGGTAACAATGTGGATGAGATTAGCAAATGTTGTCTCTAGAAATAGTGGAAAAAATTGAACTCGCATGAAAATAAGTTCTATTAAAGAACTTATTGATATGGAAACATAAGAAACTACCAAAGATGATGATACTGAAAAACCTATTCCTACTTAATTACATTGCAGAGGCATAGAGAAGCTTTTGAAATAAGTGACTCAGTTCAGAAAAATTCTCATGATCCAATTTTGAATGAAATGAAACTCAAATGCAATAAGCCACAGTCAATGTTGCCTTTAATGCTATGAAACAATTTATCAGAAAAGGAATTCAGAAGAAATTCCAAAGAAACTACCAGCAGATTTTAATTTTAAGAAAATCTAAATAGTAAATTCTTTAGTTTTCACTTTTTGCTAGAATAAATAAACGTGTTTCTTTATTATTTCATTATTTAACTGCTACTTCAGTGTGGTATTATGCAGTTCAAACTGTACTTCCAAGAACATAACCTTCATTCATGATAGCCTGTGGGAATTTAAGGTGTAATTTATGATGGCTCACTTAAAGTCTTCCAGGAACCAAGTACATCAAAAGCAAGGGTCTACTGCACTGTAAACTTTTTATGTGGTAGTATCATAGTATAGCATATATCTCTTAAGAGTATATACTGGGAGTGCTTAAGGGTCAAAGCTGTATAACTGAGAGGAGACCTCCACATAGCCTTTAAAGGAATGCAAAGAACCGACCAGGGCTTCTGACCTAATGTCCAATCCTCACCTTCTCGTGGTGCACCCTGTTGGGTATCTACCTGGATAGTGAACGACGAACGAGGATGGGCTGGCAATTTGGGATTTAGCCGACCAAATTGTATTCTTATTGGTTAAACCAAAATACAAAATGATAGCACAACATGACAAAATTTCATGCCAGCTGGAGCGTTGCCTGGTTAAACAAAACTCCGTTGTTTTAGCCAGGGAACCAGGGCGAACAGCGAAAACTCAGCTACGGGAACAAATCTGAAAACACACCCCAACTCAACATTCACCAGAGTTAAATTTCGGTAATATCAACATAAGAAGCCTGAATGGCAAAGAAATGGAGCTAGCAGAGGAATTAGATAAGTACCAGATCGACATAATAGGAGTGACTGAAACAAAAAAGACAAAAACTGGTGAGATCTTTCTGAGCAATAAATACAAAATGTTATATTCAGGAAATGACAATCAAGGAAAAGAAGGAAAACACAAAATACAAGGCTCATCTTCTTGAATGGCAGGCAATGTCAAGTAGATTGATTTGGGAAAATATCAGAATGGGGACCTGGACAATGAGACTTATTTGTGCCTATGGTCCCACAGAAGACTTTACTGAGGTAGAACTGGAGGAATTTTTTGAGTCTCTAGAGAAAGATACTGACACAATGAAAAAGGAAAAGTTGGTCCTTGTTGGGGATCTAAATAGCAGAGTAGGAAGTGATTATCAGACATACAAAAATGTCTTGGGAAAATTTGGAGAAAAGAGCAAAGCTAATAATAATGGCAAATACCTGTTGGATTTCTGCTCAGGACATGGACTGGTTATTACTAACACAATGTTCCAACATAAAAATGTGTACAAATTCATATGGAGAGAAGAGGCAAGGAATAAGAAAAGTCTCATTGATTATGTTATTGTTGATAGTGATGTTTTTTCCCTGGTGCAGGACACCAGAGTGTACAGAGGATTTGAAATTGGAAGTGATCGCTATTTAGTATTGAGCAGGATAAAATTGAATTTCATATTGAAAAGAATAACATGTAAGAAAGTTTTAAAGCAAATAAAAGTTGAGCAGCTCTCAGATGTGAACTGTAGACTAAAATACACAAAGATTATTGAAGAAAAAATGAAAGAGTTTGAGAACAGGAATCAAACCTTGGAGATTCAGTGGCAAGCCTTGAAGAAAACCCTGATTGATTCAGCTAGAGAGGCATGTGGTGAAGTTGTCTGCAAGGATACAAAAATCAGAACTCCATGGTGACAAAAGAAGTTAAAGAGGCAGTGGAGGAAAAGAAGAAAGCATATCAAAAGTTCCTGACAAATAAGTCAGCTTGTGCTCTTAGAGAATACAGAGACAAATGTAAGAAAGTTAAACACTATGTAAAACTAGCTAAACAAAAGTCATCGGAGGACTTTGGCAAGAACATAGAAAATAAATATCAAGAAGGTGGCAAAATATTCTGGAGGTTGTTGAAGAAGCTTAGGAATGGAGGAAAGAGTGCTGTAAAAGGAGTTAGAGATGATAAAGATGAAATGAAAACGGGAGAAAAAGATACCCTAGAAGTATGAAGTAATTACTTTGAAAATTTGCTAGATGAAACAAGCAGTGATGACAGCACAGTTATAAAAAACACTGACCAGGCATGCAGTCAGGAATACATATCCATATTTTAAGTAGAAAAAGCCATCAAAGGATTGAAATGTGGAAAGGTAGCAGGAGTAGATGATATTTGACCAGAAATGCTGAAGTATGGTGGTATAAAAGTCATACAGTGGCTGCACTGCATAGTTCAGAATGCCTGGACAGAGGGACGAATTCCCGATGATTGGATTAGAGCTCTTATATACCCATATATAAAAAGGGAAATGAAACCAAATGTGAGAATTACAGAGGTATTTCCCTACTGAGTGTTCCTGGCAAGAAATATGCAAGTATACTTGAGAAACGGTTGAGAAGAATTGTGGAAGAAAAGTTTGGTGAAGAACAAGCTGGATTCAGGTCAAATAGAGGCTGTCAGGATCAGATCTTCACTTTACGACAAATAGTTGAGAAAGCATGGGAATAAGAAAGATCTGTATTTAAGTTTTGTCGATCTGGAAAAGGCATATGACAAGGTGCCAAGAGAGAAGCTATTCAATACGCTACAGTTATATGGGCATTATATCAAGCAATACTTAGTCTGTATTTGAATCGTAAGTCAGCAGTTAGAATTGAAGGAAGTACAGGAAGATGGTTTAATGTTAAATCCGGTGTGAGACAAGGATGTACATTATCGCCTCTGTTATTCATTATATATATGGATCACATTATGAAGGAAAGTGGTATTAAACATGATATCAAAATTGGAGATGTTAATGTCAGCTCTTTGCTTTATGCGGACGATGTTATACTTCTAAATAAATCCGCTACAAGTCTGCAAGATTCTCTGACTAAATTGAATAACTGTTGTAATAGATACGGTATGAAGGTCAGCAATAAAAAGACAAAGACAATGAAAACAGGCAGAATCATTGAAAATGTCAAATGTGTTGTGAATGGAGAACATGTGGAACAAGTAAAACATTTCAGCTACTTAGACACGATTTTTAGTGAAGATGGTAAATTAAGTATGGAAATAGACAACAGAATCAACAAAGCTCATATGGCAGGAAGTCAATTGAATAAGAGAGAAATTAGTCGGAACACTAAATTAGCTGTATACAAGACAGTGTTCAAACCAGTTTTTATTTATGGATCTGAGAGCTGGGTCAAAAGTAAAACACTTAACCAAAGACTAGAGACCGCAGATATGAGAGTCCTGAGAAAGATTAGATGCATGAATAGATGGCATCAATGGCAATATCATGTTATAAACGAGGATATTATCCTCATTTTTAACATGATATTGCCCTAATCTGTTCATGCCTCTAATATCCTATCCAGGAATGCGTTAGCAGAGCTAATCTCAGGTGGTATGGTCACTTAAACAGAATAGACGAGGAATGATTAGCAAAACAAGTGTTCTCTGCCAGGTTGGTAGGAATACGACCCAGAGAAAGACCAAGATATAGGTGGATTGATACGGTACAAAGTGCCTTGCGATAGAAATATAAGATCTGGTGATGTTGGAGTCTTGACAAGTAACAGACTGATTTGGAAGAAAATTGTGGATAGGAAGTTAGTAATGATGTAAATTTTTCATGTAGTACAATCATATCCTGTACACCCCTTGAGGGTACATGGCAGGAATTTGATGATGATTGATTGAGTATATACTGTGATGTGGTGCTGATGATATTGTTATCTTTCTACTATATACAGGAACATTTTGAATGAAGAAAATAGCAATGCAACCAATGTATATTTCTGAAAAGCATTTTGTATTGCTCTAACAATTATACAGAAAAGAATAGCTATGCTTATTTAAAAGAGATTAATGAAACTAATTATTTTTATTACTAGTATTTCTTTGGAAATAAATTCCCTTTTCAAAATACTGCAATGTAACCACGTGTGATATACTGATATCCTAAAAACATTTTGGAGGACATGAAAAGAGTTTCAGCATAGAAAATATTAAAGTATGTGTTTCACTATCATTTCCTGATAGTATAATATCTTCTACATCCCTTGAAGCTTACTTCTAGGGATGTAGAGGATATTATGCTAGTACTGTGTAATTAATTTTATATATTAGAACTATCTTCCTATCAACAATTTTCTTTCAAATTAATCTGTTATAAAAAAGGAAGATTATATAAAGATATAAAATAGATGTAGACTGCTTTTATGACCTAATTTGTTTGTGGAAAACTATCACTAAATGAACTGTTATGAATCGAATCCTAATTTCCCACAGGCTCAGTGTCATGAATTGGGATTACAATGCTCAAAATAGTTTGAACTCTATAATATAACAAACTGTGTATTCTTTAAGATGAGCTTATCATATAACAGGATAGCTAAAGCTTGGAGTAAGTTCCATTAATTTTATTCAAAATTCCTGAAGGCTAAAAATCTCATGCTTCTCTTCTGATGTTAATGTCTTCCATTTTTTGGATTTTGTATTCTCAAATTTGTTTTTCCTTTTTCCAGATACTTTGAGAACTAAACATGTACTGCATTGTAAATAATTTTAAACTAAAGTGGCAATAAATGATGAGTGAGGTAACTGTGAGCTTCCTGTTCACACTTACAAACTAATCCAAGCACAGCAACCTGTAGTGGTTGATTTTCTTAAAATGAAAATATGTAAGCAATATTTTTAACATTAAACTGAATCATGGGATAAAAAATAAACCATCTTGATCAGTTATTATAAATCATGAATACTAATTAAAATGTTTTATCATTGGTTGTGCATTGTAATCTTAGTTAGCAATTTTGAGAGCAGAAGGATACATCCTGATATCACATCGCTTCTATGGTCCAGCATTTCATATGTTCATGGAAACTTTTTACCAGCTGTAAAAGTGAGGAGGATCATAAAGTGGAATCTATTGTACAGTGGTGATCAGTAGAATAAATGAATAAGTTGCATAGTTACAAAGAAATATCAAAAATGAAAGGTGTAGCCATCCTTTCATTAGTGAGAGAAAGAAGTCACTTGAAAGTAATGAAAATATACATTCCGGAAGTGGCTGTGTGCTTCGCAACCATATACCTGGGGAAGGAGTGTCCTAGGTTCAATTCCCGTCGGTGACATGAGGAGCTGAAAGATCTTCCTCAGCCAAAGCCAAGTTAGCCAGTCTTAGGCATGGACAGTAGGGTTTTTTCCCCAAGTTTATCCTGGGTTTTTTCATTCCACAAAGCAGGCAAACCAGCCTTGAGAACTCAACACTACAGGCATAGGATACACCGGGGCGTACGGCTGACCACCTAATCCTGTAAACGGTTTGAGATACGATGATTAATAAACCCTTGACACCGCAAGGTAAAAGAAGATAAGATGATGAGAAGGAAAGTGAACCACCTTACAATATAGAAAATGTTGCAAGATATGCTAATTAAAATTATTTTGTGATAAATGGCAAAAGACTTGATTGGTAATTAAAAACGCTTAAATCCAAATTCCAACAAGCTAAGAGATTTCTCATCATTTTATGAATTAAAAATAAATATTCCAGAAAAAAAAAAAAAAAAGATGTCATGCATGCCACTCTGATTTACAACTACAAAAAATTATGTCTTCAGCATTAAGAGAGAACAATTGGTAGAGATGTTAATATATGCTTAGTCACTTTTTGGTAATCTCAAAAACACCAAATTTAAGCAAAATAACACATAAATCCACAAGAACCTAGTGAAAAGAAAAATAACTATAAAAAGTATCAACTTTGAGGAGACAGTACTGTAATATATATATGAAACATGGCTTGCTCATCTCAGAATCCCATTTTTTGTTTTTTCTTTTTTTTGCACAAATGAAGAATAGATGAATATAAATAAATCAATAAAACCAACAGCAGAGCAGGAGGCCCTTGAAAAAAGTGTAAAGGAGAGGGGAAAGGGGGGGGGGAATGAATGAAAATTTTCATTGATTAAAGCAGAAGCAGTTATAGAACAAAACAAAGAAGCCTACAAGGGGCACCTGCAGGAAAAAAAAAAAAAAAACATGAATCAAAGTCCTCAGAGAAGAAAAAGAAATAAAAGTACAATAAGGAAAGCTGAACAAAATTATTGGGATAGAATCATTAATAATATTCAAAACGATCTACATGGGAATTAAAAAATAGCTGTCAAATTACTAAAACATTTGAATAAATTGAATAAATTAAAAATATACACCAGAAATTTCAGAAAACACAAAAGAGGACCAGATACTATAATATAAAGAGCCCTGGTATAACTCAACACTTAGTAAAGAAGAAAGGAGAAAAAAAAAAAGTGAAAAAGTATACAAGTCTCTGGAAAATATAGCAAGAAATGCTCCAAATAAATATCCCAAAGGAATGCAGTTATCAAATATTTTTCCTTAAAGGTAAAATTACATTTGATAAGTACATTCTGATCATGACATACAGAGAATGGAACACAGTTCATATCACTCTTCAAGACAATACTTGACCTCTTCTTGGGTTAGAGCTCAGAATTGGGTGAGACAACCATTAAAGGATGAAAGTGGCAACAGGTAGGACACAGTGTAAGAAGAAAACCTCAAAAGTGGACAAGAATAATATCTAAATGGTATATCAGAGATGAAAAGAGTTACAAGAACACCACAGAAGACACACACTGGAAAGGAGATTGAAGAGATGGCTAGAGCTCATTGTAAAGAAAAGTTCAACAGAGAGAAGAGTAGAAGAGTTTGTGGAAGAATTTCATTTAATAGTGAACAGAAAAATTGCTAATACAGAAGATTCATTAAAAATGGATAAACAAAAACCTATAATAAGTACAAAGGGAACTTTGTACTTATTATTTGTACTTATCACTATATTAAGCCTCAAAGCTTAATATAGTGATATCCTTTTTAAAATATGGTTCCTGAATCAGATAAATCTATCAGATTAATTGTAGTATACCTGCAATTAATTAGTACTGTGGAGCCCAAGTGATTAATTTTTAAACTAATCTGTTCATTTATTTTGTTTTATATAAAACCAGAAACACAGCTCCAGAGATCAAGCATGGTACTTTTAAAAGCCACTTGAGGCCAAAACAAGCAGACTTGCGGTCTCACAACGGACAATGAAATTAATCTCCTATGTAAATACATTCCCAAATATCCAAGGCCATGGCAGAACTTGAAATTGCAGGCTGAGTAAATAACAGAAAGTTTATTGAATTGAACAGATACCAACTGAACATCAGCAGAGTTCGTGATTGGTAATATTAAAGTAAGAAGCATCAGTGAAAAAGAAATGGGACTAGAAAAAGTAGTGGATAAGTACCAAATTAATGTAATAGGCGACTGAAACAAAGAAGTCCAAAAACAGGGCAATATTTTTCTCAGAAACAAATACAAAATATTATATTCAGGCAATAACAATCAGGGAAAAGTAGGAGTAGCTATAGCATTCAACATTAATTATGAGGATAATCATCTTGAATGGCAGGCAATATCACTCTACTAATGGGAAACTAGACAATGAGAGTTAATTGTGCCTATGGTCCCACATAAGATTCTACTAAGGAAGAAATGGGGAAATATTTCAAGGCATCAGAGAAGGCAGCTGACACCATGAAAAAGGAAAATACTGTCCTTGGAGATCTAAACAGTGGAGTAAGAAATGATCACCAGATATATAGAAATGTTTTGGGAAAATTTGGAGAAAAAAAGCAAAGCTAATAATAATGTTAAGTGTCTGCTAGATTTCTGTTCCAGACATGGAGACAAGATGCAAGAAATACAAGTCTCACTCACTATGTATTATTGTTGATAGTGATGTTTTCCCACAGGATCAGACCACAAGAGTATACTGAAGATAAAATCTCGTGCTACTCTTATTTTCATATTGAAAAAAAGTTTATGTAAGAAAGTTTTAAAACAAATCAAAGATGAGAGCAGCTTTCAGAGGTGAACTCTAGACTCAAATACGCAAACATCATTGAAGAAAAAAATGAAACCTTGGAGATTCAGTGGCCAACTATGAAGAAAATATTGTTGATTCAGTCAGAGAGGCATGTGTTGAATTTGACTGCAAGGACAGAAAAATCAGAATGCCATGGTGAACTCAGGAAGTTAAAGAAGCAGTCAAGAAAAAGAAGAAAGCATATTGATAGTTCCTAGCAAGTAAGTCAGCTAGTGTTCTTAAAGAATATAGAGAAAAATGTAAAAGAGCAAAGCACTGTGTAAAACTAGCTAAACAAAAGTCATGGAAGAATGTAAGAACATAGAAAACAAATATCAGGATGGTGGCAAAATATTATTATTATTATTATCTGAGACCTCTAGGGAGTCAAGGACTCATTGAGGGAGGCTATAAATCACCCAAACCAGCTACCATACCTTCCCTTAAATTCATTTACACAAGATGCACTCACTACCCCTCAGGGAAAATTATTCCACTTACTCACTGTTCTCTGGGAGAATAACCTAGCTCTTACCCCTTTCTTGACTGTGAGAAGTTTATAGACCTCTATCATATCACCCCTCTTTCTCCTGTTAACCAGAGTCTGCAATCCATCCTCATAATCTAAATCCCATAATCCGGATATAATCTTTGTAACCCTTCTTTGCACCCTTTCCACAGCTTCTTTATCCCCTTGGAATCCAGGAGACCAAATTTATGCACAATAATACAGGTGTGGTCTTATCAAAGCCTTATAAAGAGACGAAATGACTTCCTTATCCTTACATGTCAAGGTTTGCTCAACATCGCAATTATCCTCTGAGTTGTATTTGCAACTTTTGCTATGTGACCTTTGATCCCTTGCCTTTTCAGTTTCTTGTAGCATAACCCTGCTAATATAATATGCTGCTGAAACTCTAATCATGCCAAAGTGCATAAATTTGCACTTACTAACATTAAACTGACAGCCATTTTCATTTGTCCAGATTTCCAGTCAATTCAAATCATTTTGTAATAGCTGAATATCAGTAGCATTCCTGATTACCTTGCCTATCTTTGCATCATCAGCAAACAATTGCACATCTGATGATAGACCCTGCTTGATATCGTTAATATATAGATTGAACAATAATGGCCTAAGAACTGAACCCCGAGGTATACCACTGGTTACCTTAAAACTTACAGATTCACACCTACAGTATACCACTTTTTGATATCTGTCTGTCGACCATCCCCTTATCCAAGTCAACAGATTATATTCCAATCCCATATTCTCCAGTTTACACAACAGCCTTTCGTGTGGTATCCTATCAAATGCCTTAGAAAAATCCAACATCATCATAGTGTATCCATTCCCTTTATCCAACTCGGCTGTAACATTGTTATAAAATATGAGCAAATTGCTAAAACATGACCTTCCTTTAGTAAACCCATGCTGTTCCTTGCAGAGTACAGCATGTTTGTCTACCCATTTCTGTATGCGAGTTCTTACCAACTTCTCTAAAATCTTCACTACCACCCCCAGGGATGCTAATAGGTCAGTAGTTAGACACAGTTTTTGCACCACCCCTGTGCAATGGAATTATCATACATTCCTTCCATTCCTGTGGTATCATTCTTCTTGTAATTCCTTCCCATGACCTTCCTTTAGTAAACCCATGCTGTCCATAGAGTACAGCATGTTTGTCTACCCATTTCTGTATGCAAGTTCTTACCAACTTCTCTATCACACCAGGGATACCAATAGGTCAGTAGTTTGACACATCAGTTTTTGCACCACCCTTGTGCAATGGAATTATTACACATTCCTGAACTGAGACTTAAGTTATACAAATGTATGAAAGGCCTAGTCAATTCAGCTGAACATTCCTTTAGCAAATGGGATGATATTCCATCTGTCCCTATTGACAAATTCATATCTAGGTTATGCAACAGCTTTTTAACCTCATTTTCATGAATCTCTAATTCTTCATCCAACGTAGCAATGGCACTGTGCACCATGCATATTCTGGAGGCTATTGAAAAAAGCTTAGAATTGGATGAAAAAGTATGTAAAAAGAACCAGAGATGATAAAGGTGATATGAAAACTGAAGATAAAGATATTCTAGATGTCTGGAGTAATTACTTTCAAGACTGCTGAATGGAACAAATGGTGTCAGAATGGTGGTAGAAAACACTTAACAGGAATGCAGTCAGAGCACATATCCATACTTGAAGTAGAAAAAGCCAAAAAAAAACTGAAATGTGGAACGGTAGCTATAGTAGATGAAATTCGACCAGAAATCTCAAATATGATTAAAAGTACAGAATACAAGTGAGTAGTGCCTTGTCAGTTAACCACTTCAAAAAAGGTACAATAGATATATGTGGATAGTTTGGGTCTCCCATGATGAAGACACATCATATTTAAAATATTGCGAGAGCCTGTTGGCTGGTCACGGTGCATCTTTTTTTTCAACCAAGAAGCTGTGGTTTAACTGTTTTCACATTTGTGATGTTATTTCCAAGAGATTCCTTAAAAATACTATACTTGACAGTAAAAGAAGAGAGCAGTTAAGCTGATAAATGACTTCTCTCACCAATTAATCCACTCTTTTTCCCATAGACATTCAGTGACTGATACTGAATGCCTATGTGAAAGAGAATGGAGTGTTTGCTATTGAATATCTAGGTTTAGTTGAGAAATAAATGTTGGTATAATACTACATCACTTGGTATAATACTACAAAGTGTAGCCTGAAATTACTTAGAAAAGTTCATGCTGAGCATCTTCTGCATGTATAATAAAGTAACCCACAGTCTGTTATCAACTTATGGTACTAATGTACCATAAGTTTATAACTTTTCATGGGTGGATTCACATGTGTGTGTTAAAAAAAACAAGATACAATTTTTGTATTCTTTTTCAAAAAAAAATAATAAATAAAATAAAACTTGCAGAACACCTTCAGTGCATCTGTAAAACACAACTGTTCTGCAGAACTAGATGAGAAATAATACATTAGGATTATTCATTTTGTCTCTGAAGAGTTAGCTTCTTTAAATTAGATAATTTAAAAAGTAAGGATTATCTGTAGTAAAAGTTGTGTACTAGCAGTAATATTTGTTACAGACTGATGCTAGTACATGGAATGGCAAAGTGTAATTGCTGATTATACTACAAGTAAAAAATAGCAATACACACACAGTTCTCCCATCGATACATGCATAATTATACTACTTCAACAAAGTAAAAAAAAAAAAAAAAAATACCTTTCCTGTTCACAAGGTCCTTGATATGGTGAATACTGTGGTGGGTTATGCTGCCCAACAGTCCTATTTGGAGGATATCCACCAGGTGGTGGGCCATAAGGATCTTGCACCATAGTTCTGTTACTGTAGCTACTATCAGAAGACGGTACAATACTTGGAGGGTATTGTTCACTATACTGCTCTTGCTGTTGAACAGTGGTAGCAGCACTACTATATCCAAATGATCCACCTGTCATGCTTGATTGTGTGCTAGAATAAGGAGGCATCACTGTGTTCATGGAGCCTTGAGAATATCCATATGTATCTGCAGAATTATGTCTTTGGTATTGGGAAGATGGCATTTCATCACTAAAAGGATCCATTGTTCCATCGCCTCCTGTGTGATTGGGTATTTGACCAGGATAAGAAGGATGATGACCAGAAGCTGGAGATGGATATTCTGCATTAGGTATCATGCCTCCATGAGGACCTGAACTCGGTGGATATGGCCCAGGATAAGAAGATGCAGGATAGCCATCCATCATTTGATTAGCTGAAGCAGATGGATAAGGATCCTGATTTGCCACAGCTAAGGAGAAATGAATAAAACAATAATCAAAATCAGTCAATAAAAAGACCACTGAATTCATCATATTCTTTACAGAACTTAAAAGGATTCTATATTCAATAAACAAGAAAAAAAAAGCTAATTCTTAGAACTGACAGCTTCACTACTCATTAATTTGTTTATTTTCAATTAAGTTTGACTCCATTTTGCAAATCACAATTACTTTGACTATTTGCATTCATTATAGAGGAGGCAGACTAAAGTTGAATTATCTCCCTATCTACGCTCTATTAATAGTCTAAACATCTGTCATTCTTACTGTTAACTTGACAGTTGTCCTTCCCTATATGTGTCGTGTGCATGCACGCACACATGCACAAAAGGTTCCAGAAATCTATTTGCCCATTCAGAGTTATCAGAGACAAATAACAAGTGAATTTGCAGTCTTGTTCTTAAATACATTCAAAATATATTGCTTTTTTCTTTGCATAATTTACACCCTCTTTCCCTCTTTTTATAATATCATCTCATTCACACATACACACATTATCAAGTTAACTGATCATGAAAAGTTTCCAATGAATGAAATAAAGAGTTTTTTTTCAATCAGGAGATACTATCTTTCACAACTTTACAGTCTAAAGTAAGTAAAATACTACTAAAATTAATAAAATTACTAATATTCACTAAAATAAAAGACATCTGTAAGTCATGTGTAGCATTACTACAACATCAAATATGAGAGGCTAAAGGATGTATCTTTGATTTGTTTCCTGACCTAGGAAAAAAAAAAGTATATTTTTAGGAGAGGCATAGTTGCTGAAGAAAGTACAACTCAGGCATAGTTTGAACACTTCATCAGAAACAAATTACAATTTTGTTTCTTTTTATAGAAGTTAAAGCACTTTTTCTACTACTGCGTTAAGAGTAATATAACTTTAATTTTCTGACTTTTTGATCTTTATATTAAGGTAATCATTTGGAGTATAAGCATAACACACATACACTGCTTGGGAAGAAGTCAATGAACACCATAGTATGAAGAACAAACAGCCATGGCACCAACCATAACAAGATGCAGAACCTCCTCCTCCTGCTGCAATGGCTGCAGCAATCCTACAGAAAATACTTTCCACAATTGTACCATAGCAATCAATAGAAATTTTGAACCATTCCTCCTATAGGTATGTAGTGAGGTCCTAGAGGGAGGACATTCCTCAACCTCACCTAACACTAGTTCATCCCACAAATGTTCAAAATGGTTGAAATCAGGGCTCTGTGGAGGTCAGTCAAGTGTGGTGATGTTCATGCCCACAAACCAAGCAGTTAGAGCAGCAGCCTACCTGCTTGGTTTGTGGTTAGAGCAGCAGCATGACATGGCACACTGTCTTGCTGAAAGAGACAATGGTCAATTCCGTAGAAATGTCACAAAGTAGGAAGCATTGCATTGTCCAGAATGTTCAGATACTTCTCAGAGTTGAGTGTTCGTAGCAGCAGAAACAGAAGTCCAAGGCCAAACCAGAAAAAACAGGACCATGCCATCACACTACTGCCTCCAAATTTCATAGTTGGGGTTATGCACTCTAGTAAGAGACATTCACTGAGCATTTGCCACATCCACCGCCATCCATCAGCTCAGTAGAGAGTGCAGCATGATTTGTCGTTCTATACCACAGCTTTCCAAGCTTCCACATCCTGCTGTACCTGCTCTCTGCACCACTGACGACAACGTTGCATGTTGGTTTGGGTAATGTGGGGCTCACAATATGGTCCTACCATGGAAACCCATGTTGTGAGCCTCGTTTCTGAATGTTTTTGTGCAGATTTGTGTCCCAGTCAATGCCCAGAACTTTGCATTCAATGTGTCAGTGGATAAATGGCAGTTTGTACATATTAACCTTCAGTCATCCACTGTGAATAGCACTTGCAGTTGACCTGGAATGGCCCAATTTGTCAACAATTTGCCAAACAGATAGACCTGTGACATGCTGTGCATGTCACAGGTCTATCTGTTTGGCAAATCACAGCACATCTTTCAAACTCAGCACAGCACATCTTTCAAACTCCATCAGTTCCCTTCTCGCAGCCATTTCACCAGAAAGTTGTACTGACTCGGGAGCATCAAATCCTCAAATTTATATTGGCTACAAACACACGGCTCGTTACATGGCGCAATGTACCTTGCCGATGAGGGTGTCTGTTGACTTCATTCCAAGCAGTGTTGAGTATACGTAAATATAAACACACATATAAACAGTATGCCAAAGTACCACTAATTTGGTCAACCATTACTCTACTTGCTTGACCTTTGATAAAACTTCCAAGTTACTGTCCTGTTTTACATGGCCAGAAGCCAAATTCTTATTAACCTTTAATGATACTACATTAATTAGAGTCCAATCTGTATTTAAATAAGGAATGATGTTTGTTATTAATAAATTATGATTAGTAAATTATGAAATAGTCCAGTGCTAATTATTATGACCTGCTAAAATAAAGTCATGTGGGTTAAATATGGGCTACCCATATTCTCAAAATTTTCAGGCCATCACTATTGTTGAGATTAGGGTGGTTAACAAGAATTTTACACGATTCTTTAAATTTACACTAATACCAATTTTGGTTTAATGTAAGGGACAGGAACCCTTCCAGTCAATTCTGTGAAGAACATCCAGGTCATAATGAGAAAGGCCAGATTTACTACAGTTATTAAATTTAATGTGTAATTTTGGGTTCCTTTTTCTGGAGAGGAATCATGTATCCAGTTTTGCCTATATATAAGGCAAGTTACAGGTACAATGAATATGGTATGCTTCAGTTTGGGGGAGAGGGATGAGATGGGTGAGAAGGGGGATGGTCCTTGGTGGAGTTAAATAAGTTCCCTAATTTTGCAAGAGATTCAAAGGCGGCATTTAAGGTTATATTTGTGTAGTATTCTGTTATCACTTTAATGTATGGAATGGCTATGGTTTTATTGTAATTTATTTTTAGGTGCAGCCTTGTGAAGAATTTTGGTTGATAGTATCTTTGCTGTAGTCATTTTTCAGGAGAGTATTGCTGATAATTTGTAATTCATACTTAAGCATTTGCTCAATGGAGCAAATATTTATAGTTCCGTTTTTGTGTTAATGACACCTAGTTTTTGTACTGGGTAATGCTAAGAGTTTACATATATGTACTGGCAAGGTATGGCTTAGGTTTACGGTATGGAAGTGCATTCTGACTTTCAATATCAATAATAAATTGTATGTATCTGTGTTGTTTATTCAAAGCTTGGTAGCCGTGGAAGCAAATAATGAAAATATCAACATACCTCAGCTAAACTTTGCGTTTTTAAAGTAAAGGGACCTATGCCCAAAAGAGTCCATACAAAGTTGACAACAGAAGAGAATAGTGGTATTTTATCACATGAAATAACAAGAACATAGTAAACGGATAACAAGGACTGCGATAGGCAGAAATTTGCCCTCTAAAAGAACTGTGTCACTACACCCTCTGTCCGAAAAGAAACCGAACTTTTCAAAAATAGAAGAAACTAGTGGCACCACCTGTTGTATCTTTTTGTTGTCAAAAGAGGCAACCTTCATTTGTCACCTGTTTATGACATTGTTTCATTAGAAGCCAAGTTACAGTGCCAAGAGTGATAGTGTGTTTTGCCAAACGGTTGGAAAATGAGTTTCAAACAGAGAGCTCCGATTGACTTTTGTGTTAAACTTGGTAAGAGTTTTACTGAAACACATTAAAAAGCATATGATGATGAATGCTTATCCCATACTGAAGTTTACAAGTATTTAAAGCGATTTCAAAGTGACCGTGAGAAAGGAAAGCGATACGACAACATTGAAAACATTCAAGTGGCAGTAACCACAACCCTCAATAGTATCCCAAAAACCGATATAAAAAAATCACTTAACGAATTAATTGACCATGTCAAACACTGTATCGAAGCTGAGGGAGATATATTAATTGAAATAGATGATTTGAATAATTATAATTGGCTATGTTTTATTTTCTGTCAAAAGTTCGGTTTCTTTTTGGGCAGAGGGTGTAAATGGGACATTTGTGAATTGGTAGATATGTTAAAACTGACTAATAAATCATTTTTTGTTAAGTGTGATGTTCTTAATTTTATTTAGAATATCACAGGGAGTAATAACCTACAAACTCCTTGGTTTCGATATTTTCAAGTATCAACCAAGCAGTACTTTCTCTTTGTGTATCTAAGGAAGACCCATAAATTCTTGGGGAGCAAGTATTGTGTGAAAGCAATTTTTTTTATTGTATCTGACAGCTAGGACATAAACTTATATAATTCTATGTTGTTGTTGTTTTTTAATCCAGTTAGTTTGGTTAAATTTGACAAATCGATAGATATTGTTGTCAGAGACTAATGGGTTCATTTTCTTGTAGGTAAGTTGTTCAGTTTAAAATATTGGTAGCATTACTTTAATTAGCTTTAGTAATTTCCTTTAATTAATTAATACTGATTTTCATTTAAGGATCTCACATCTGCTAATTCTGTTTTGGTGAGGTTGCTAATTATTGCTTTAGTATTATTTAAAATGTCAGAAGTTTCTAACTATATTTTATCAGCTATGTTAGTAGAGAGAAACATTATGCTTCTATCAATATGATATATAAAATCCAATTTGTTAATGGTCCACAGTGCCACTGCAAAGTTTAAGCTTATATTAATGAGAGTTCACCATTATTCGTGGTGTGACTCAGATTGATCACACGGCTGTTCACTGGTGGTTGGCTGCTCCTATTGTTACTTGTTTGTGGTTTGGTTGTACTTAGTCATTCACGGGTTGGTTGATTTGTGATTTGTAGGTGCAAGGAGAGCAGATGCAATACTGCACCATTCTAAAGGTTGCAGTAATACACAAAGTATTAAAAAAAATAATAATAATTAGCAAATTAGATATTATGTACAAAAAACCAAATCTTAAAAATTTAAGCAATTCTGTATTTACACATAAATAGCATTCACAATCAGTTGTGTTTATAAAAATTAATTCTCTGTACAAAGTTAAAAATTTCATACAATTCTTCTGAATCTTACAATTGCCTGAGTGTATATAGTTCAGCCAGATTAGTAAAAGTTTCATTGTTTCTTGAGTGAATTGCTAGCACTCTAACAAGAACATGGTAAATTGAAAGACAAGTGTTGCATTGTTCACACACATTGGATCATCAAGCATACAGTACACAAGAATGTGTAAAATAACTGTGACCTACGCAGAACGTAGTGAGAACAACTTTTTCTCTCTCTCTCTCTCTCTCTCTCTTTTTTTTTTTTTTTTTTTTACATTGACTAGACACTGCAATGCTGAATTTCAGTCTTAATCTCATGCAATTTATTTCTTAGTGCTTCCTGTCATGATGACTACCATTAATAAATTAGTTTTAATTTTATAACCACCTGTCTATAGTCTATACAAGGATATGACAAATAGTACATCAAAAAAGAATGAGATGCATCTGCAGTCTCATTTCACTTAAATTCCAACATGGTCAGAAATCTAGCACAACCAAACATCAAAAGTAAGGATCATTTAAACAATATTTGTAGAACATCAAAGTACTAGATGAAGATTGTACACAGAAGGAGATGGCCTGTGAAGAATCTGAGTCTGTATAGATGAATATAGATGAATGGCAAGCAGTTCATCTATATAATTACTGCATTCAAGAGGATTGTACTGCTGTATTTCCTCACTGTATTATATCTAGTCTATCTCAAACTGTCAATATAGATGAGCAAGAAATCACAGTGCTCTGCTATATGTGCATTTAACAAATGCAAGTAAATAATATATCTTCTTCTTTCTAAGTATTAGGCCTACTGCCTATTACAGAGCTATTGTTAGCCCTTCTAAGTCGTACCTGATAAGGTAACTAGCCTTATGTCTCCTGGTATTTCCTACGGCTGTAGCTGCGTGTGTTCACAGGGCTGGTTTGTCTGCTGTGGGGGGGGGGGATAAACTGGGGAGAAAAACCCTGCTGTTCACACCCAAGACTAGTGAACTTGGCTATGTCTGAGAAAGATCCTTAAGCTCCTCACGTCGGCGACGGGAATTGAACCCAGGACACTTCTTTCCCAGGCATATGGTTGTGAAGTGCATAACTACTAACCGCATGGACTAAATAAAATATAATGGATGGAATATGAAACTTATCTGTGTTAAGGCTTAAGTGGTGGGAAAAACTCAAGATAAAAGTTTAATGAAGTGAAATAGCACTAGGAAATTATTCTTCTTCTGGTTCCCATCTGCCATACGGCCGCGGGAGGGTAGCTATATGCTACCATTCTAGGGAGAGATGATTATGAGCAAGGTGGTTTCCCGTTGCCTTCCTTGCCGTAAGTATTTATGACTGTAACCTGTGTTCATGGGGCCAGTTTGCCTGCTTGCGGGATGAAAAACCCCAGATAAACTGGCGGAAAAAACCCTGCTGCCCACGCCCAAGACCGGCTAACTTGGCTATGGCTGAGGAAGATCCTTAAGCTCCTCATGTCGTGGACGGGAATCGAACCTAGGACACTCCTTCCCAAGGCATATGGTTGCGAAGCGCAAAGCCACTAGGCTAACCGTGCGGACTAATATTAAAAATAGTATTTAATGCTTCCGGTATTCCATCTCAGTTACAGAGACATTATCAGGAATATAAAATGAGACTTGTAACACACACACACACACACACACACACACACACACACACACACACACACACACACACACACACACACAGGCAGCACAAAACTAACTGAAACATGTGGACAAAAAGACTAGAGTCCTAACTAGGTGGGGTATCCTCTATCAACACCTGTCTATGGCCTAGAATGTAAACTGGGATTTCAATTGATGATTCCCATATTTTGAGAAGTAAGTTTTATGTAACCAATTTATTTCAAATTAGGCTGATTTTTAAGAACAGCAGATCCTAAAAATAGTGTTTGTCTTTTAAATTGACTGATGGAGCATGATGATCTTTTTCCAATTGATTCTGTGAGATGTATCCAAAGAATGGTCTGCAAGGTCAGACTATTCGGTTATGACTATGGTCAGTCTGGTCTTGCAGACCATGCTTTGGATACATCTCACAAAGTCCACTGGAAAAAGACCATCATGCTCCATCACAGCAAATTTAAAGAAGAGAAAGACTATTTTTAGAATCTGCTGCTGCTGCTATTAAAAATAATTTGAATTTGAATAAATGTGGTTGCATTAAACTTTCCAACAGGTGTTCATAGAGGGCACCTCACCTAGTTAGGACTCTAGCCTTTTGTCCCTGTGTTTCAGTTAGTTTGGTGGTGCTTTTGTGTGTGTGTGTTACATGTCTCATTTTGTGCTCCTGACAATGTCTCTGTAACTGAGATGAAATACCAGAATCATTAAATACTATTTTTAATTTTACTGTTTCACTCAAACTTTTATCATGAATATGAAACTTCCTTAACCTGGCATAGTGAGAGGCTGCATGATGGGGTAAAATATGCAATGGGAGAATATTGTTAGATTTTGGAGCAGATTGTCAACATTCATGCCATCAGCATGCAAAATCTCCTCTCTCTCTCTCTCTCACACACACACCAAATAAGCAGCCTAATGTGTATAATATTGAGCTTCCCAATGTAGAGAAAAAAAATACTAGCATAATTATTTTTGGAAGAGACTATTTTTAAGGCATTGTTAAGAGACAACTATTTCTATTAAAGTGATGGTATAGGTTCATTCATATGCTTTGACGTAAAGACTGTGACTGGGCAACGTGTGAAATACACAAGTAGCTATATATATCCTAATGATGGATAGGATCCAACCCTTGGAGGAATACTTTCTCATGCAGAAAACAGCAAACTTGGGATATTGCTTTGACTGAATATTGCACGATAAAGGCAAAGCAAGGGAAATATATCCAAATTCTATTCTGTAGAGCAGGCATGGGCAACCTTTCCTAGTTCGGGGGACAAATTATCATTCTGTCTCCGAGTCAAGGGCCGGACCAAATTATTAAATAAAATAAATGAATATTAAATGAATTAAAACAAGTTGTTACTTCGTATTTCATTTATTTATAATACAATGCTTTGGCATCAAGCTCTACATAAATTTTATAATATAATGAACGACATAGCAATTTAATGTGAAGATTGGCCTTGTACTTCAACTACGAGACTATCAATATTGACGTTAATATTACTTAAGGATAATTGCATAGAATTTTTGAGGTTTTCGTCTGTTATTCTTGTCCGAATTTTTGATTTATTCTATTTCATATTCGAAAAAAAAACTGTTCATACATATATATGCTGCCAAAAAGACAAATGATTTTTCTTGAAAAGGCACCTTAATTTGTATATTTTTCTTCCACATGAAGCTCAATAAGTTCCATCTGTAAGTTTTCTGGCGTATTATTTACATCAGCATCCATCGGACGAGCAAATATAGCAAATGTGGAGTCTTTGTTTTTGAAGTCAGCAAACCTTGTATCAAATTGCTCTATTAGTGCCTTCAGTTCATCTCCATAACAATTATAAGGGATATTTTTATGAGTTGCTAGAGTAGGAAAATGATAACAATTTTTAGCTTTTATCTGACTTTCCAACAATCTTAGTTTATTACAAAAAGCTATGACATGTCCATGCAGCTCATAAACCAATTGTCCTTGTTTTTGCAATTTAAGATTCAATTCGTTTAGGCATCCAGTGACATCTGCAAGGAATGCTAAATCACACACCAACTCATCATCTTTTACCTGGTAATTGTGTTTCCTTTTATGTCCATAAAATCTGCAACGTCTTGTCTCAGATCATAAAATTGTTTTAACATTTTACCTTTACTCAACCACCTCACTTCACAATAATAAGACACATCTTCATAATCCGAAAATAAGTCTCCCAAATACTCCTTAAATTGGCGGTGATTAAGTGCATGTGACTTAATAAAGTTAATACTGGCTACTACAACTTCCATAACATTTGTGAATTTAATCGATTTTGCTGGTGGATAATGCAGTGAAAATTTGTTAAATTTTCCGGATGGATCTGTAGTTCTATTCCTCTTTCATGAACTATTCCAATAAATCCCTTCTGTGCACCAACCAGTGCAGAGACTCCATCAGTGCATATGCAAGATAGTGAACTCCATTCAAGCCCAAATCTCTCGAAGACTGTGTTGACTGTTTCAAATATATCTTTACCGGTAGTTGTTCCTTTTAACAGCCGAAGCACCAATAATTCTTCTGTGATGTTGAAATCTGCATCAACTCCTCGAATAAATATTGCTAGTTGTGCTGTATCGGAGGCATCGGTGCTGTCATCCAAAGCAATTGAAAATGCTTCCGATCTCGCAATCTTCTCTTTTAAACTTTTTTTGATATCATCGGCCATAATTTCTATCTGTCGGACAACAGTACGTCTCGACAAACAAATATTCTCGAAGTCTTTTTTCTTTTCAGGATATATTATCCTTGCAACATCCAGCAGACATTCTTTGATAAATTCTCCTTCACCAAATGACTTAGAATGCTTAGCGATTTTTTTGCATACCACAAAGCTGGCTTTGGCAATGCTGTGGTGCTGCATTCTTTGCTTGTTGAACATTTGCTGCTGGGTATCCAAGTACTTCTTCAACTTCTGTATTTCATCTTTTCGTAGTTGTCCATCAATTTTTGGGTGATCCGCATGTCTCGAAGTAAGGTGTCTCTTCAAGTTGTATTCTTTGTTGATGGATATACGGATTCGTTGCACAGCAAACATACAGGCAAACCTTTATTCAGAATAAAATAATAATCCTCCGTCCAGTTGTCTTGAAATTGACGATTCTCTGCATCTACTTTTCTTTCTTTTTTTTACAATAACCACTGACATTGTTCCAAATTTATAAGCGATATTCAGAATTGTCAAACAAAACTGTCTTCTACACCGCAGGCACTGAACAGAACACAACATCAATGCAGGCACTGAACAAAGCACAACACCAACGCAGGTACCGAACTCACACGTTGTAACACGTTCATACGCCACTAGTCAAAGTGAGAAAGAGACTGGTTGGAGAAAACATAGTATGTTTTGTGCAAGTCATATGACATCAGCTTAATTTGAGTTAGTAGAACACACCATGTTTTCTCCCACCATGAATCAGACAAACTTCGCTGAAATAGATTAGGGCCAGATCCGGCCTGCGGTTGCCCATATGTGCTGTAGAGGATAGAGTGTAAAGGACATTCAGTGGACTTTTGCATTTTTATCCTCTTAGTTGACCAATATATGCAAGGAACATAAGCTTTCTGTCAAAAATGAGTCTTAGCTTCTGCTGCTACTGTGATAATTGTTTTCACCATCCTAACACTGGGTCTTGGTGAAAAGATACTCAAATTGCTTAAATTTGAATACTGGCCATTTAATATTGTTTTTTTTTTTTTTTTTTTTAAAATTGAGTTTAAGAAATTCAGTCTATTTGACCATAAGATTAACTGCATTTGCTTTTCAAGAATATGTTTAGCCAAGTGAGGAAATCCCAATAGCAGAATTTAAGTAACTACAACCTCTGATTTTAAATTTAGAAGTTGATTTTAACACAGTGGCATGCTTATGGACTCTAGTTAACAGTTTCTGTTAATTATAGTGAGTGAGTTAATAACTGTTTGTTATAGTGAGATTCAACTGTATTATCAACTGTATCACAAGCCTAGCAAGACACTGTTGACCATAAATTCATATTCAATAATGTAAAGATCACATTTGCAAATTCAAAGTTCCTTCTACATAGAAGAGTTGGGAGTGAAAGGCTATAGCAGAAAGTGAGAATAAGCAAGCGTTTAAGCATACTGCTTCCATGAGAGATTTAATTTACATTAGGAATGAAATTGTGTAGCAAGCACTCACATCCATATTGTTTAACAACATTTATGAACAAACGCACACACAAAACATAATAAATTAATATAATAAGTACCCACCTGCACTGCTTTTGGAATTCTTTTTTCTGGATGATGCCTCTACTTGACTTATTATAGGCTGTGGATCAATACCTCCCCTATCAAATTTACATTCAAATGGTAATAAATGTTTAATATATTGTTTCCTTAATGTATAAGCTGCACTGGAAGATGCTCCAATTCCTATTGCTCCTGCTACATCTTTCCAATGTTTCCCTTTTGTAACCTATGTTGGTCAAATAAAATGAACTAACAGTTTACAAATTATTGGCATATCAAAATAATTACATTATAAAGAATTTTTGAAATGATCAATAACAATAATAAAACTTAATGAAGAAAGGGTTAGATGTTTTAAAAGTCAGAATTATAATATAAAATTGCAATCAATGCATTCCCCTTGGGTATGCACCAGAATAATGTTTACAGTTTTGTCATAATCTTGCAGGGAATTGTTCTGAGGAAAAAAAACATTTTATCTTATTGTGAGCTAATGGATATATCAGATAATGGATATAGCAATAACTATTGCTATACTAGTGTTCATGATGCAATTTATATGCTGTTTTAGATCTATATGAACAGCAAAAGAAGTCTCTCAACTAAAGAAGTTTGTCAGATGTTTCAAGAAATTGTTCATTTCCAAATAAACTTTCAACCATCAATGAGGATTATCATATTGCTAATAATGCACTTCTAAATCATTTCTTATTATATAAAGGAAAACTCTGAGCTACCAAAAACTAGGGTAACATAAATGCTTCCACTAGCCAAATGAGATTGGTTTGTGGCTTATTGGTGCAAGGAAAACAAAGGTCATGCTATGCCATTATGACGGTTACAGCTAGAATAACAAAATAAAAAAAATAGCTGAATAATGTATAATATACATAACAAAGGTCATGCTATGCCATTATGACAGTTACAGCTAGAATAACAAAATAAAAAAAATAGCTGAATAATGTATAATATACATAACATGTCAAGTAAAAAATTATCAACATTGTCCCTATATACAAATTATATTTAAAATCAAATCTGTTTGAGTAAAGTAATGCTTTTTATAACATAGTTAAAAACTTCATACAATCAGTCCAAATTAGACAAATCTGCTTGAGTATATATGGCTCAGGCAGATCAGTAAAAACCAAAGATAAATGTCTAAGTTGGTGTCCACCTATCTTAGCTAATTTTCTTCAAGTTGTTTCTATTAGACATCTTTTGCTGCACTTTCTTCAAGAGTAGTATTCGTGAGATGGCCTTGCCACACACACACACACACACACACACACACACACACACACACACACACACACACACACACACACACACTCTACTGATCAAAGGAATGCTATCCAAAGCTGTTAGTGTTTGAGTAGTGATGTTCCATATAGGAAACATGTCTAAATATGATCAAACACCAAAATTTGTAGAAATAAATTTTGGTGTTTGTGGTCATGAGCTTGAATTTTCAGATATTAGCTAGGCTTTTATGAAATTGAAGAGTACTATGCTCAGTAGTCTACTGATATAGGAACCAAGGCACTGAAAATCTTCTATCCACTCTGAGAAATGCAATCATTTATTTAATGTATCATTCTAATGTATTTTTTTCCCCAGACTTTGGTTTTATTACTGTCGACAATTAACTTAATGTTGCATTCTTACAGAGATTATTAGGTGGTTTTGGACAGATGAATGTTGGTATCAATTAGCACATCATCTGCAAAGCAGAGATTGATTGTGTTGGTTGTACTGGCTGAATTTTCAAGAGTTTTTCCATTCCCATTTCCCCTGAAAACAGCCAAGGATATAATGAAGAGATTTGGCGACAAAGAATTTTCTTAAGAATTCCAGTAGAATTGTGTTAACACTGGAAAAATCTGCTTTTCATGATGAAGGTACTTCATCATGGAAAATAGGTCTTTCTGACCATGCACTTGAAACATGCCACTGGATTGAATGGACAGGCACCCAGTCCTTACATTGGACCAAAACCTGGTAAGAATGTAAGTTCAAGGAAGCCTGTGAAATGCTTGTCAACAACCAAATCCCAACAAAAATGATGGCCCTGAAACTCCCAATGATCTGGATGGCTCACCTATAACCTACATAACATCTGGTTAAAGAAGAATTACCCACAGTGAAGACTAATAGGGAAAAAAAAATTTATTCGATAACAACATAGTAACTCTCAAGGCAGCCAACAGAAATTAAAAGCAACAGTACTTTAAGAAACGATTAACTGCTGATGTAGTTTTTACTTAATAATAAAATATAATAAAACATAATTACCGTATCTTTTTTTTTAAATGATTCTATTTTTGTTTTTATTTATTTTCCCCAGAGGAAAGGCTATGGTCAATGATTAGCTAAGCAGTTATTCTCAGCCCAATGCAATATGTACCAATGTAGTTTGTGATCCATTGCATATATACATGTGCAGACAGGGTGATCAAAATTAAAGTATCTCTGTTTAAGGACTTGTAGAGCAGCACTCAGTGATCCAAATGCTGCAGGAATACATTGTGCATCATGTGGAAGCAATATCTGAGAAAAAAAGTAGTTCCGAAATTTACTATCAGTGACACTATGTTGGAGGCTTAATGGATTTTTTACAACACTCAAAAAGAATTAAAAGAGAATTTAATACTTCCTATATTTCGTCCTAGTCTCTAGAACATCTGCGGGGATTACAAAAACAATTAATGTAACATGCACACACAAATCTTACAATACTAAGCCCAACCACAGGGCGGTAGTAGGTGGCCTGGAATGCAAGGTGGGACTTCTGGTGGAGTGTTTCCCAAATCTTCGGAAGCTTAATGCAACCATATTTATTAAGATTTGGTTGGTTTCTGAGAGCTGCTGCTGCTTCTAAGAAAAGTCTCTCTTTCTTGAATTTGCTGTGGTGGGCAGAAGCAGCTCTCAGAAACCAACCAAATCTTAATAAATACGGTTGCATTAAGCTTCTGAAGATTTGGGAAACACTCATCACCAGAGGTCCCACCTTACATTCCAGGCCACCTACTACTGCCCTTAGAGGGCGCTCCACCTAGATAGGACTTTAGTGTCACCCACATGGTTGGGCTTAGTATTAAGATTTGTGTGTGCATGTTACATTAATTGTTTTTGTAATCCCCGTAGAAGTCCTAGTGACTAAGACGAAATATAGGGAGTATTAAATTCTATTTTAATTCTTTTTGAGTGTTGTAAAAAATCCATTAAGCCTCCAACATGATGTCCTCACAGCACTTAAGCCTCTACACATGGGTATCAGTGACACTGTATGGTGTAGATGTGGTAATTTTTTTTTGTGTGTGAGGAGCAGAAAATCGACAAGCATAAATAATACATGTTTATTCACTTCTATTATGCATTCACTATACTGTTCAACATGCTGCCCTTCTCAGTAGGCCACAAACTGCATCCTTTACACAGCATATTCAACAGGAGAACTCAGCTGGTTGGGAGTGATGTTGCACACACATACTGTGTTATGCTGTCTTTAAGTGCAAGCAAGTTATCAGGACGATCTCGATTGACCCTGTCTTTGGGAAATTCCCAGAGCCAGAAGTTGCAAGGGGTCAGGATCAGGTGAATGAGATGGCCATGAAATGCATGGCTGATCATTCTGCATCCAGGAAATTTTCTGTCCTCAAAGAATGGAATGTTAAAGCAAATGTCAGTCGATTTTCAAAGTTCTGGGGGCACAACTACTCTGTCAGAATTACCTTGAATGGGTAGAAATGCAGAATCTTCGATAGAATTTTCCAGACAGCTGTGTAAGGCACATCCACATGCCTTAATACAGCATGTTCACTGCAGGAACCAATGAGGTTATTCATGGCCTGCTGCACAATAGCAGTAGCAACTTCATTCCCTTTGTGTGGAGTGATTGGTTTGCAACCTATGCCAGATCTAACTCTCAATGATCCCTTTTCTTCAAAATGACTAATCATTCGTTGCAAAGTACATGGAGATAGTGGATCTTGGCAATATTTATTAAGGCGACAAAATTTATAGAGTGCAGCAACAGCGTTACAATTGTTTAGGTAGTACAGCTTCAAGTGCAAAGCGCATTGGGGCAAGGTTAGTGCTATCACTGTGGATGGTATTAACTAGAATGAAGAGAAAAATCACATCTCCATCATTTTAAAGCCTCCTGGCACCTGCTGAGTTGCGTGATATGCAAATCCCATGCATTTTGTGTTTAAACGTCCTCTGGTGGTGAATTTGGGAATTTTTTTTTTCTCAAATACCACCACCAAATTGATTGTGCAGAAGTGATAAGTGTTTGTGTATATATTGATTGGCTTGTATGTGTAAGCTTAAGGTAAACAGTGAAGGAAAGACTGCCATAAGGAAGCCATGTATTCCTGCAAAGTTTCAGAACATTTGAATCACTGGATGGCACTCTACAAGGCCTTAAACAGGGATACTTTAATTTTGATTGTCCTATATATAAACATATATCAAATATGCAGATTCTGTAACTTGTTCTACAGCAGTTACCCATCTTCTGACATAATGCATGAAAAAGTTTGGTAAAACTCATGTGGTTGCTCTTAATATTTCCAAGGCATCTGATCCTGTCTGATGTAGAGGCTTCTTACTAAGTTACCATCACCTGGTCTTTCTCTCTGTCATTTATGCCTGGATTGCCAGCTTTATCTCTGGTTGTTAAATACATATTATGGTCGACAGCTTCATCTCATAAGACTTTTCCCCATCAGTGCTAAATTACCCTCTAGCTCTCTGCTCACACTCATTGTCTTCCATCTATACAATGTCTCTAACCTGTGTGTGTAATGTTTCCAACCTCCATTCCAGTCAGAGTTTTGCAGTACTCTTCATTCCGATTTCATTTGAGAAACCTTTTAATATTAAATGATCCAAGCATCAATATCTTCCATAATCAATGTCCTAAATACCGATTTTTTTTTTTTTTTTTACTTTCAATCTCTTAAATGCTGTTTTTTAATGTTACATGGTGATCAGCATTCAGTTTGGTAAATTCTGGAGACTACAACTGTGTTAGGAATAATTACTTTAATTTCCTGATTTTTTGACATTCATTTAAGGTTATCATCTTGAGTACCTCCCCTCCCCCCAACACACACACACACACACACACACACACACACACACACACACACAGTTGACTCTTGAATAATGCAGGGGTTAGAGGCACTGATCCCCCAGGCAGTTAAAAATCCACACATTACTTTTGACCCCCAAAAAACTTAACTACTAATAGTCTACAGTTGACTGTAATCCTTACTGATAACACGAATAGTCGCTTAACACATATTCTGTATATTATATGAATTAATACTGTATTCTTACAATAAAGCAAGCTAGAGAAACGAGAAATGTTATTAAGAAAATCATAAGGAAGAGAAAGTACATTTACAGTACTGTACTGTATTTATCGATACCGTAAGTTTATGTGGTTTGTCTGTCTGTCAGTACCTAGTTCAATATTGTCTTATATGATACAAAATACTGTAGATGTTATACGTATTATCAAAAATGAAAAGATAATGTGAAAAAGAAATTCATATTTATTTACAGATATAATAATTCATGCATTGATAACAAAGCAGCAGAATTGCTTGATGGTAGCCTAGCCAATACACTAATGAATGGTTATTAATTAGCATAAAAATAAAAATTTTATAACAGTTAATTTTATACAGTTATGATTTAATCCTGCATCTTTACATTTGTTTACATTTTTTAGGCTGCGAATGCTGCCACGTATGGTCTGTAAGTGTGCTTATGCAAGTATTGATAAATTCATTTGTGTATATTTTATAGTAGTAAATCTACATATCTAACTTTTTCTTAATTTTTTTGATATTTCTAGGCTACATGGTTTGTTTGTGAGTTTTTTCAAATTGTCACAAATCTCTAAAATTTTCCAATATATTTATTTAAAAAAAATCAGCATGAACTGTGTATGTATGTACGTACACACACACACACACACACACAAGTTATATTACATTTCAAACAGTATGACAATGATTTGATCAACTATTATTCAACTGGCCTGACCTCTAGTGAAAAAAAAAAAAAAAAACCACTTTATAAACAAAATTAAAGACATCACACTTAAAAAAAAAGCGATTTATTAGTCAGTTTTGACATCTGAGCCCTTTTCACAAATATGCCAATCAATAACCCAATTCTTTTATAGGACAAATTCTTACTTGATATCATGGCACTCTTTATTCATGTACTACGTTCTGGCTATTTGGTGTAGCAAAATACTTTTTACCAGCAAAAAGGAAAGCACAGCCATGGGCTCACAACTATCCCCACCCCCATTGCTAACTTCTTCAGCTATGTGCTCCTTTACTTGAAAACCCAAAGTCAGGCTTAGATACCTTGATGATGGTTTCATTATCTGATCCCATGGCCGCCAGACAGACATGTTCCTCAGCCACCGATACCAACAACACAAACACATACAATTCACAAATGAAATTGAAAGTCAGAACACACTTCCTTTTCTAGATACACTTGTTACATGGCTTCCTTATGGCAGTCTTTCCTTCACTGTTTACCTTAAGCTTACACACACAGCCCAATCAATATATACACAAACAAATACAAACTTATTTATTAATTACTGACCATTTACAAAAAACAAACTACATTAGAGCCTACCAGTTTCGCCAGCAAACTGTCTGGCTTTATCAAGGCGTTTACGGAGACATAAAAACTAGTAAATGCAAATTGAAAGGAACATAAAAAACGTTGTAAACCAACTAGTAGCTAAGGTTACATGTTCGCGTGACAGAGAGGACTTATTGTTCTTATTCATTATCACACATGCATGTTTGTTGTAAACGTGTAATGTGATTACTGGCTAGCTGTAGTTCAGTTCCCTTTCATCACGTCAATTTCTTATCAAATAGCCAGAATACTAAGAGCCTACAACATCTGAGTGGTCTTCAAACCAACCACCAGCATCAGCCAAGTTTTAGGATCCCCAAAAGATAAGGTGCCTTTCTACAAATATCCAGGAGTATATTACACTCCTTGCTCCTGTGGTCTTGCCTATATTGGATAAACTTCACGGAGTTTAGAAATCAGACAAAAAGAACATGTTGGTGATGTAAACCACAACAGAAGTATCTCTTCCAGCTTAGCACATCATTTCCGTACATCTAACCAAACGATAGAGTGGCAAAACAGCTCCATGTCATATCTGGATGATGACTATAGACATCATTTATTCAAGGAAGCCACAATAGTGTTAATAATCGGTGGAAACCTCAACAGAAATCAGGGTGCAATCCTAAACAGTTCGTGGAAAAGCCTGATCCTCTCTCTAAATCAATCAAATTACAGCTAGCCAGTAACCACATTACACGTTTACAACAAACACACATGCGTGATAATGAATAAGAACAATAAGTCCTCTCTGTCACGCGAGCGTGTAATTTTAACTACTAGTTGGCTTACAACGATTTTATGTTCCTTTCAATTTGCATTTACTAGTTTTTATGTCTCCGTAAACGCCTTTAAAAAGTCAGACAGTTTGCTGGCGAAACTGGTAGGCTCTAATGTAGTTTGTTTTTCGTAAATGGTCAGTAATTAATAAATAAGTTTGTATTTGAATTATATAAACAACCAAATATGTTTAGTTTATATACACAAACACTTACCACCACCGAACACACAAAAAATAGGTATCATTAACACTGAAAAATGAGGCTTTACAGATTTGCTCCAGTGAGCAAATATTTAAATATGAATTAAAAGTTATTATTATTATTACATCACGCTTCCAGGGAGTCCAAAGACTCATCGAGGGAGGGCATCTACTCAACAACTCTTAGTCTCACTACTCCACCAACCTTCATCATCTAACACCAACGCCATCTACCGCCACTAGTGCTTTCACAGACAATCACAAGCACCCATGCCCATGGCAGGATTCGAACTTGCAGCCTTTTGGCTGGAGAGCGAATATGCTAACCACTCAGCCAACCAGGCCAGCAATAAATTAGCAATAAATTCCTGAAAAATGGCTACAGCAAAAATATTATCAACTTTCAAATTCTTCACAAAATTCCACTTAGAAAAATAAACTAGATTACAATAAAACTGTAGCCATTCCTTACATTAAAGGGATATCAGATAAAATAAACAGAATACTACAGAAATACAACCTTAATAGCATCGAAGAATTCATTTATTCCACTGGCCAAGGTTGGAGTATACTGAATTCATTGCACCTGTAATTTGCCCTATATAGGTGAAACAGGACGTACAATTCCCATCCAAAAAAAGGAACATAAACAGCACATTAATTTTAATAACTATAAAATCTGGCCTTTCTGATCATTCCCTGAATACTCTACATAGAAATGACTGAAAGGCACCTGTTCTTTACATCACACCAAAACGTGGTATGAGCACAAATTTAAAGATGCCTGTCAAATTTTTATCAATCACCATAAATCTTAACAATAAGTGGTCTAAAAATTCCCAGAATATCATCATCAAATTCCTGCCATGTACCCTCAAGGGGTGTACAGGATATAATAGTACTACATGAAATATTTACATCATTACTAACTTCCTATCTACAATTTTCCTCCAAATCAGTCTTTTGCTTGTCTATACTCCAACATTATTAGATCTTATATTTCTATCATCTAAGGCACTTTGTACCATATCAATCCACCTATATCTTGTTCTTCCTCTGGGTCGTTTTCCTGCCAACCTGGCAGAGAACACTTATTTTGCTAATCTTTCCTCGCCCATTCTGTTTAAGTGACCATACCACCTGAAATTAGCTCTGCTAATGCATTTCCTGGATGCTGACAATGTCAAGTTCTTTCCTAATATCCTCATTTCTAATATGATATTGCCATTGATGCCATCTGTTCATGCCTCTAATCTTTCTCAGGACTCTCATATTTGCAGTCTCTAGTCTTTTGTCAAGTGTTTTACTTCTGACCCAGCTCTCAGATCCGTAAGTTAAAACTGGTTTGAACACTGTTTTGTATATAGCTAATTTAGTGTTCTGACTAATTTCTCTCCATATGAATTTATTCAATTGACTTCCTACCATACCAGCTTTGTTGATTCTGTTGTCTATTTCCATATTTAATTTACCATCTTCACTAAAAATCATTCCTAAGTAGCGGAAATGTTTTACTTGTTCCACAGATTCTCCATTCACAACACACAGTTGATATTTTCAACGATTCTACCTATTTTCATTGTCTTTGTCATTTTATTGCTGACCTTCATACCATATCTATTACAACAGTTATTCAATTTAGTCCGGGAATCTTGCAAACTTGTAGCGGATTTATTTAGAAGTATAACATCGTCCACATAAAGCAAAGAGCATACATTAACATCTCCAATTCTGATATCATGTTTAATACCACTTTCCTTCATAATGTGATCCATATAATTAATGAATAACAGAGGGGATAATGTACATCTTTGTCTCACACCAGATTTAACATAAAACAATCTTCCTGTACTTCCTTCAATTCTAACTGCTGACTTACAACTCAAATAAAGATTAAGTATTGCTTGATATAATGCCCCAATGACAAGATATAAGTGTAGCGTATTGAATAGCTTCTCTCTTGGTACCTTGTCATATGCCTTTTCCAGGTCGACATAACTTAAATAGAGATCTTTGTTATATTCCCATGATTTCTCAACTATTTGTCATAAAGTGAAGATCTGATTCTCACAGCCTCAATTTGGCCTGAACCCAGCTTGTTCTTCACCAAGCTTTTCTTCCATAATTCTTCTCAACTGCTTCTCAAGTATACTGGCATAACTCTTGCCAGAAACAATCAGCAGGAAATACCTCTGCAATTCTCACATTTGGTTTTATTTCCCTTTTTATATATGGGTACTATGAGAGCTCTACTCCAATCATTGGGAATTTGTCCCTCTGTCCACGCCTTCTGAACTATGCAGTGCAGCCACTGTAAGACTTCAGCATTTCTGGTCGAATATCATCTAATCCTGCTGCCTTTCCACATTTCAAGCCTTTGATGGCTTTTTCTACTTCAAGTATGGATATGTATTCCTGACTGTATGCCTGTTGAGTGTTTTTTACCACTATGCTATCACTGCTTGTTTCGTTTAGCAATTTTTCAAAGTAATTACTTCATACTTCAAGGATATCTTTTTCTCCAGTTTTCATGTCATCTTTAATCATCTCTAACTCCTTTTACAGCACTCTTTCCTCCATTCCTAAGTTTCTTCAACAACTTCCAGAATATTTTGCCACCTTCTTGATATTTATTTTCTATGTTCTTGCCAAAGTCCTCCGATGACTTTTGTTTAGCTAGTTTTACATAGTGTTTAGCTTTCTTACATTTGTCTCTGTATTCTCTAAGAGCACAAGCTGACTTATTTGCCAGGAACTTTTGATATGCTTTCTTCTTTTCCCTTCACTGCCTCTTTAACTTCTTTTGTCACCATGGAGTTCTGATTTTTCTATCCTTGCAGACAACCTCACCACATGCCTCTCTTGCTGAATCAATCAGGGTTTTCTTCAAGGCTTGCCACTGAATCTCCAAGGTTTGGTTCCTGTTCTCAAACTCTTTCATTTTTTTTTCAATAATCTTTGTGTATTTTAGTCTACAGTTCACATCTGAGAGCTGCTCAACTTTTATTTGCTTTAAAACTTTCTTACATGTTATTCTTTTCAATATAAAATTCAATTTTATTCTGCTCAAGACTAAATAGTGATCAGTTCCCATTTCAAATCCTCTGTACACTCTGGTGTCCTGCACCAGTGAAAAAACATCATTGCCATATATCTCTAACCATATAACCCTTTGGTCTGAAAGTTAATTATAATTAGAACTGTAGTAATCTAGGATCTTAGCTTTAATATAAACATTTATGTGAATTGATTAGGCTGCTAATTTTGCTGTATTAAAAGTATTAATATGAATTTGTTCTTCTCTGATGACATAAATAGGATATAGCTTTGATGCAGTGTTTTTTTTTCTCACTAGAGGTCAGGCCAGTAGAATAACAACTGATCAAATCATTGTCACTTTGGCATACTGTATGAAATGTAATATAGTTTGTGTTTGTATGTATGTGTGTGTGCATGCTTACATGTGCTCCAGACGATGACCTTCACATGAAGGTCAAAACGGGAAATTAAAGTAATTATTCCTAACATGATTACAGTCTCCATAATTTATCGAAATGAACTCTTAAATGTGATTTTTTCAATGCTAACAAAATGCAGTCCTGTCTTATTTTTTGGAGGAAAGAGCTTACTTTACTTCCTCCTGCTGTTGATAATGTTCTAATCACCAGTCAAGCTCAGCTTTCTTGGTTTATTTTGATCTAGTTTATCTTGGTATACACCCTCTGTCCAAAAAGAAACCGAACTTTTGATAGAAAATAAAATACAGGCCAATTATAATTATTCAAATCATTTATTTCAATCAATATACTCTCCCTCAGCTTCGATACAGCGTTTGGCATGGTCGATTAATTCGTTAAATGAGTTTTTTATATCGGTTTTTGGGATACTGTTGAGGGTCGTGGTTACTGCTGCTTGAACGTTTTCAATGGTGTCATATCAGTTTCCTTTCATCGGCAAATGAAGTCAGGGGAAGAGAAAGAAGTCACAGGGTGCTAAATCGGGTGAATATGTTGAGTGATCCAACACAGAAACTTGGTTTTTGATCAAAAACTGTCTCACAATGTTCAAACAATGAGATGGTGCATTATCGTGCAAAAGTGACCAGCTGCCTGCATCACGATATTCATGCTGTACACGATGAATGGTCGCTATCAATCACCTCAACACTTCAAGATAAAACTCACCATTGACCATTTGGCCAGGCGGAATGAATTCTTTGTGGATAATGCCTTGGAATCGTTGAAACAAATCAGCATTGTCTTTACTTTTGACTTCTCCAAGCAACTTTTTTTCTGATGCCCCTCTTCTGGTGCTATGTTTTGGGCTCATACTCAAAACACCATGTTTCATCATCAGTAACGATCGTTTAAAGGAAGTTTGAGTCCTTACGAGCGGTTTTGATGAGGTCCTTGGAGTGTTCAATTCGATACACTTTTTGGTCGTCGGGTAACTTGTGGGGAACAAATTGCAAATTCAATTCAATTCAATCGCGAACCCAAACTCTTGGTCAAAATATTGTGCACAGTTGATTATGGAATCCCCAATTCATCTGCAATCCATCTCACAGACAATTTCGGATTTTCTTTGATGAAATCACGCACTCTTTGGATGTTCAGATGCTTAGTCCAGTTTTTGGAAGGCCTGGCTTTTCATCGTCCTCAAGCATCTCACGACCACTTTGAAATCGCTTAAACCATTCATAAACTTGAGTACGACATAAGCATTCATCACTGTATGCTTTTTAAAGCATTTGGTGCATTTCGGTAAAATGTTTACCAAGTTTAACACAAAAGTCAATCGCAGCTCTCTGTTTGAAACTCATTTTCCGACTGGTCGTCAAAACATGCTGTCACTCGACACTATAGCTCGGCTTCTAATGAAACAAATGTCATAAACAGACAACACTAATGAAGGTTGCCGGTTGCCACTTTCAACAATAAAAAGATACAACAGGTGTCGCCACTAGTTTCTTCTATTTTCGAAAAGTTCGGTTTCTTTTTGGACAGAGGGTATAAACACATCCATAGCCTTCTTGGGATACAAAATATTTTGTATTCTTTTTTCATTCACTATTTTTCTCCTTCTCAAGTCAAATATCCAATTCTGCTCTCACATTTCATGTGGTATATTTACAACCTCCCTAAGAATCCTTGGCTGTATACATAAGAAGGCAATTTGTTTCTGCCTTATGTCTTTCTTATAGGTACTTTAATCAGCGATGTCCCACCTGACTAGCCAATACCATTGACCTGCTTTCTTCTAATCATGCAAGAAGATAGGCAGCTACTGGTCGACATCCATACACAGCTCAACTCCAAACTTATTGGAGTTGAACTGTGTGTTGATCAGTGGTTGCTTTTTCTTTCAATCCATCTAGCAATTCTTAGAAGCGGTCATCTCCCATACCATTTTTGCTAATAAATACAACTCTTGACTTTTTGTGAAACGTTAATAGAGCCTATCTTCCTTTCTAACCATTTACCCATATGTGGTTCTGTTTTGTTATAGATTTTGTGACCTCTTGTGTGTTGGTTTGATATATATTTATTTATTTAAAAAAAAAAGTGTTCACTTAAACAAGATGTATATTTTGGATAGAGCCATTAGCGCTAGATACTAAGCAGGAATGAAGTGAAAGAATAGACACAGATGAGTTAGAAGTATCGAAGCTCTTATAGCTAAAGGAATGTACAAAAGGCAATGCCTCTCACCTTGTTGTTCAATATGAATCTCAGCACTTGCAAAATTCCTAATGAATGGAATGAGAAAATATTTCCATTATACAAAGGTGGAGCTTTACTATAATGGTGACAGCAGAGTTGGATAAGGGAAACAGATATACAATGACACTTGTAAATTTTGCTAAAAGCATTTGACAGGATTCTGCACTGGAGGTTATTATATAAACTCAAAGGAGATAGGTTGCAAAATAAACTTGAGATATAGATTGCATAATGGCTGAGAAGAGGACAACTAGTGGTACCACAAGATTCTGTACTTGGGTGATTGCTGTTTAACTTGATTATCAATGATAGTGGAGTGGGTCTTGAGTGTAAAATCCAGTTAATTGCTGATGATGTTGCTGCTAAGTTAAGAGATTAATAAAGAACAGAGCCAATACAGAATCCCTGCAAGTCGATATTTGAACTGATTGGTTATATAGAAAAATGAAAATTAATTCAGCTCAATGAGGCTGAGTGTATAAACTTTGGATAGAGGAAATTGCAGGCAGAGTATTATATTTATGGGAATTTGTTACAAACAGTCAGTGAGCCTCTGTAGCTCAGTAAGTATAGAAGAAGCTCTTTGGTCAGAAAGACCTGGGTTTCATTCCCGTCAGCGATGTGAGGAGCCTTTATCTAGTCTTTTTCGACTAAAGGTGAGTTAGCCGGTCTCGTACAAAGGTAGGGGGTTTTTTCCTCCTGGAAACTCTGGTTTTTCTCCCTTCACAACAGATAAACTGGCAAATAGAACACATGCAATTTACAGACAAGAATACTTAGAGGCATAGGAAGAACTGCCTTATCCTCATATTACAGCTGGGAAGTCCAAGGATACCTAGAAGGATATGGGCACTTAAGTGCCTGTTAAAGCCACTGATGGATGGATGGAGCAGTGAAGCTAGAGACTTGACAGAGATATTATAGACAGTGAACTTCAGTTTTGTGACAACACTGCTAAAGTGGATAAATCACCACTGGATGACTTATCTGGATTATACTGGATAACTGCTCTGTTAAAGAAAACACTAACTTGTATACTTCACAAGACTTTGAAAGGGAAACATCTAGACTACTACATGCAGATATGGTTACCTGGATTCTATGGAGATGGCGAAATTGCATTTCCTCAGCATGACATCCCTGTGTATATAATTATACACTGATGAAATGTAGGGTCTTCAAAGTTTGAGGAAAGATGGAAGAGAGGATACATGATAAAAACATACAAGTCAATATAAGGAGATCTTACCACACACACACACACACACGTGAGATTTTGCCTCTTAGGGTTGTGGAGTCAGAATTTTATAGTCATCCCTGATGACTATAAAATTCACATGCCAGGAAGCATGTGAGGTCAACTGTATACAGTTGTGTTTTATATATTCCTTTTACTTTATCTTAGTTTTAGATAATGCTGTATTTTAATGTTTACATTCCTTACTCTAATAAATTCATCTTCTTTTAATATTTCACGTTTCTATTTTCAAATCATATACTTTCTGTTGTAGAAGAAAATTTGCCATCCATCTGGTTTAGCTTTAACTGTGAAAGTACAAAAAAGGTTTCTCAACCCAAATTTAAAGGGGCAACTAAAAAAAGTAATCAAATATTTATTAAATTACACTACTAGAAAAGAAACCTTGCTCACATCAACAAAACCCCCTCGTTCTTTTACTGCTATATATAAACGATACAGATCCAAGGGTTGTTTACTAATAGTTGGGCACTGGGAAATTGGTGTACCACGTTCGTCATTATACATTATCAGCTTATCCAGGAAGATTCTTCTATCAGGTTCATCTGACATATCATATAATTTCAACAGCCCATCAGGACGCTGAAAGACAAAAGAACTATAGTTAATGTTTGAAGAAGTTACACAACAGACTGTCAAATCAACAAAAACAAATTTCTAGTAAATACATATAAAGAAAAAAAGAAGAAAAATATTAAGCAATTTAAATAACATTTCTTAAAGGGAGGAGATAATGAATTAATAAAAATAATAATCGAAGGATTTAATTTTCTTTTTTTTTAAACATTTTAATCATATTTTATAATAGCATAACACTGTAAATGAGCAGTGAAAAAATTTTCAGTTACATAAAAAAAAAGAGGGTTTAACAAATCTTTAAAAACTTTATATTTTAGGAGTTCATATTTCAAGAATACTAAACTAAATAATTATATTGATCAAACATTCATTTATTAGGAAACTACAGTGATATCCTTAAATTCTGGATACTCTGAAGTTTCTGAACGTAAAAATATCGTGGCTGAAACCCACAATATAGATGACATCTTACATGGCATGCCTAAATATATAGCTCTATGACCTCTTAACCACTAAATACATTTTTAACAACCTGAATAGCCAACATCCCAAAAATGAATTCCTAGCTGAAGACAAAAAGAGGCATACTATTAGTGAGCATTTCAATCTGTTACCATCCTTATATGCATTAAAAAAACCACCTGACACAAAGTGATATTTTCAGAAAAATTCACAGCACAGCAACAAACATAATATCAAAGCTTCATATTTAGTAAATACCAGGGGGGGGGGGGGCAGAATAATATACGACAAATGAATTATTCCAATAATCTAAAAAAAAAAAAAAAAAAGATAATATTAAAAGCTGTTTCAAAAATAGCTTTCTTTCTTTATTTATTGGAACTGATAATATTACTGTCAAACCAGGTTAGAGAAATAAAGAAGAACCTCAAAAATACATCAAGTACAACCATGGAAAAAATGACATCACCGGCTATACCTTTAAAAAAAAAAAAAGTCAGACGAGGAAAAGTAAAATAAATAACGAACTAGATTTAAAGCTAAGACTATTCTATCAGTCAACATCAGTAAGAAAGAATGAATTAAATAAGTACTGTTAGAAGAAGCATACAGTAAAGAACAAGGTGATGGCAATTTTTTACTTAACATATTCAAAAATATCCTGGTGTATGAAGCATACAGTCAATTTAGATCTATTTTGCTGAAGATGCCATAATTACTAGGCTAAAGTATTATAAATTATTTGTATTCAAAGCCTATTTAATAAATAACAATTAAAGTCTCTTGGTGTATCAGAACTAATTTTTTTTATCACTTTAACAAGTATTTAAATTTCTGTATGTTACTTTTGAATTCATAGTTTTAGGCCTTCCAAATAGAATTTAAAAATATGATAACCTGAATATCATCAAAACATTTCTAATCATATTTTACACACAATGAAAGGAAGGATAGGAGCTACTGTATAGTTTACGATGAACTAAAAACCGCAGCCTACAACAGGTAGAAAAGCAGTTTATAATTCTTTACATTCTGTGGTCATATAAAATCCAGCTTTTTAATAAGTAAAAATTAAAAAATTGAAAAAATACAATACTTGAGCAGTGCCCACATTATTATATGGCAGTGAAATTTGGGCAATAAACAAACATGATAAACAAAGAATAAAAACAAGTGAAGTTAGTAATGATGTAATTTTTTCATGTAGTACTGTCATATCCTGTACACCCCTTGAGGGTACATGGCAGGAATTTGATGATGATGATGAAATGAGATTTATGAGAAGAACTGCAAAATACACATTATTAGATCAAAAAAAAAGGAACGAAGACATTTTAAAACAACTAAAAACAAAATCAATAGAAGAAAAACTAAACAATTATAAACAAAAATGGATTGAACATGTAAACAGAATGGCCAACACCTGACATCCTAAACAAATACTAAAATATAAGCCAACTGGAAAGAGAAGGCAGAGTAGACCTCAAAAAAGGATATTGAATGGATAATGAGACTGGAACAGATCAATATATATACCCGTAATTAGTGTTATGATGATGAAAAATTTTTAAAAAAATTTTTTTAAATAGTAAATAAAAATCATGTTCAAAAATAAATAACACGAATTTCTATAAATGGAAATTATCAAATTCTAAAAAACGTTAATTGATGATATTTCTAAAAATTGTCAGAGATTTATTTTACACAGATTAGAAAATGTATACAGTGCCACAGTTGCAAAACAACCCCCATCCCCAACTAATACATTAACCCAGTCTCAGATGACAAGTAATAGAGACAAAGAAACATTCTTCTATGTGTGAATTATTCAAAAATAATACAGAATTTATGCAAATCAGTTTTTAACTTTGTGTCAGTGTCTTACTGATTTGGAATGACAGAAGCTAAGAAAATTATGTTAATAATGATCTCAGAGCCTTTTATTCACAACTCTGATATATTTCATACAATATAACATGGACATCGTTATCAGGGAGATTGACCACTAACTACATTCAAAACATGAATCATAAGAATGAGGTGGTAATGTATCCTTTTGTAGATGGTAAGAAGGCAGGCAGGTAGTTTCTGAGGTGGTTTGTAGTGTGTGTGAATATATATATAGACTAAATATGCAAAGAATCTGTGCTATTTGTTCTGAGGTTCTTTTCAGGTAGGGTATTGAAATTCTTTACACATTAGGCTATAGTTTGGTAGATGGATAATAATTATGAATAACTTCTTGAATGGTAGTTTTGTTGTATCTATCAGACTGCTTTTAATTTTATTCAGTTCATCTAACAAAAGGGAATCAGAAGATTAGATTGTATGAGCCTTATGTACAAGACTCTTGACAATACTAATTTGTGATGAATGATGGTGTGAGAAGTGAATATCTCTCTGCCAATAGAGGCTTGTTTTCAATAAACTATGTTAAATGTTCAATTTATGAAAAAGAATTTAAATACCCTATCTTAAATGAACCTCAGAACAAATAGCAAAGAAGTCTTTACAAATTCAATTCTATACACTTCCTTCAAACCAGCTCAGAAACTGCCTTCCTTCTTACCATCTACAAAGGATGTATTACCATCTCTATCTCCTTACCAAGTGTCTACCCAGTACCCTTCTCATGTCATCTTTGCTATTTTGGACAGACTAGCCAATACTGCTTTGATAAGAATCAAAGAACATCAAGACTATATTGCATTTTTGGAATCTCACAGGTCTGGTTTTGCTTCTCATGCTACTGACACTAGGCACAGCATTCTTTGGAACCATACAAGGTTAAAGTTCAGATTAAGGTTCAGGTTAAGGTTAAGATTGAGGTTAAGGTTCAGACAATTTCACAGCAATTTACATTGCTGTGAAATTGTCTGAACCTTAACCTCCCCACCCCTCTCTCTGACTGTAAGCAAATCTCTAAGTTTTGGTATCGACACAACTTTTACAACTGTGTCTTTGAATTCTAATTATGTGATCCTATCACCTTAGCTGCAACCAAGACATGAACTAGTAGACACATGCTTCATGTAGTTACTGGTCAGTCTTCATTATAATAATGTCAATGTTACATTAGATGAAATATATCAGAGATTATGAATAAAATTCTATATATTTTTAATATGTGTATGCCTTGATAGCTTCTCCAAACACATTGTTTATTACTACGCTCAACTCTCACTTCAACAAATACCATTATAGTGAATACAGAAGAACATTCTACATGATATCCACTATAACCAATCCAAATACTTTTGTCCCTGTACATTCTTTTTGTGAGAGATGACTATACAAATAGACTGAAAAAAATAAAGCAAATATTTTCTATTCATTACAAAATGTAACAAAATTTGTGGTTCAGAAGAAACTGGAAAATAAATAAGCAACTGGAATGTCAGTTCTATTTAGATTGTTAATATTATTATTATTACGGGCAACTCCAGGGAGTCATTGGACTCATCGAGGGAGGCCCCAAATCATATTCATCACAACTATTTGACATTCATACAGTATCTATCATACTTCGCCTTAAACTCATTCACTGTCACAGCATCCACCACAGACTCAGGGAGCACATTCCACTCATTCACTACTCTAAAAGTAAAGAACCCAGCTCTAACACCTTTACTAACCACACTTTTGCCCAGTTTCCATGGATGTCCCCTAGTCCTCCCACAACCAGCCCTGTTCTCAAAAATATCTTCTGAATCAATTTTATAGAAACCCTTCAGCAATTTGAATGTCTCAATCATATCTCCCCTCCCCCGCCTATCAACCAATTTTTGCAACCCACAAATCCTCAACCTGTTCTCATACGGTTCATTCCACAGACCTGCTATCATCTTGGTCACTCGCCTCTGGATCCTCTCCACCTCCTCCCCATCAAGAAGAAACCTAGGTGACCAAATCTGAGCACAGTAGTCTAGATGGGGTCTTATCATATATGGGGTCTTATCATAATACTTACAGTATATTCTACCTTCATGTTCTCCAAATATTTATAGAGTTGCTATTTTTATAATGAGGTGTGTTCAATTAAACACAATGAAACTAGTTTAGGAGCAGTTAATTAAATTTAATTTTAAAACATTAAAAAGAAACAAATTTAAAATGTTTTTTAAATAAATTAAATTATTGTTAGAAAATAGTGAATTTCTTATTCCTAATAACCACATCTTCATGTTAAAATACATGTGTGTCCAAAACCCAAGGACAAACACTATTTCTGAAGATTACAAGTGCAAATTCAGACAATTCAGCTTGTGACAATTTGTATAATAAACAAGTTTGAGCAGAAAGCAGATACACATTCAAATTTTCGAATTGGGAATAAAAGGGTCACATGGTAGCACTCAAGAGGATAAAAAGCTACTGAGGAAGCTCTTTTCATGAAGGAATAAAGTTGCAAATGTGGATGCCTGGTATTGTCTCAAAGACATAAACTAGATCATTTTATGCAGGGAAAAATTATTGGAAAGCTTGAAGAAGGCCACAGAATTACTGCTATTACCAGAGCATTTGGAATTTCATATAGCATTGTATCTAGGCTCTGGGCAGCATTTAAAACTAATGGAATGTGTTTCACATGTTTGCTAAGAGGTTGCCCACACTCTACTACAAAGCATGAAGACAGATTTTTGGTTATAACAGCAAAACGTAATCGATGTATCATGGCAGGTTAGCTTGCAAGTCAGTGCCATTCAAGCACAGCTATATGGATATCTCAACCAACTGTGGCAAGATGTCTGGCAACAAATAGGCCTATACACCCGAAGGCTTGTAGTCTATGTCCTTTTATCCACAGCTCATTGTAGAGCACGTTTTCAGTACTGTTGTATCCATAAAAATTGGACAAGACACCAATTTACTCTTTACAGATGAGAGTCATTTTTTAATCTTTCCTCTGATTCTAGATGACACTTGATCTAGAGTGAAAGTGGTACTGCTTACCATCATGAGAATGATCTTGAAAGGGATAGATATGGCAATGCTGGAGTCATGGGGCATGGAGCATTATGCTTAATGGACACACAGAGCTACAAGAGTTGGAAAAAGGGATTATGACCGGTGAATGATATCACAATGAAGTTCAACGTCACTTTCGATTGTTCCATGGTGCTGTAGGCAAAGAATTCTTTTTAATGACAATGCCACACCAAATTGTGCATGATCAGTGAGGATACTTCTACAGATACTTCTGTAGACCGAAGATATTAATTGAATCAAGCAGCCAGCATGCTCCTCAAATCTCAACCCCATAGAACACGTTTGGGATGAAATAGGTAGATGCATTGCTGCTCGAAATTCCCCTCCAGAAAATAAACAAAGCTTTATCATTGCTCTGAAGAAGGAGTGGGCAGTTTGTCTCAAGCTCCTGAATCACTTGGTGCTAAACATGGTACGACACTGTATGAGCTGCATCACAGTTCAGGGCGGACATAATCCACACTGAAATGTCTCTCTGCATAGTTTTCTGTAAGCACCGTACATTAATTCCTTAACTACAGCCTTAGGAAATTTGTAACTTTGCCAAAAACATATTGCAATTGATTTGTAACACAGTTTTTGTGTAATCATCATCATCATCATCAAATTCCTGCATGTACCCTCAAGGGGTGTACAGGATATGATAGTACTACATGAAAAAAATTACATCATTATTAATTTCCTATCTACAATTTTCCTCCAAATCAGTCTGTTACTTGTCAACACTCCAATATTATCAGATCTTATATTTCTATCGTCTAAAGCACTTTGTACCGTATCAATCCAACCTATATCTTGGTCTTCCTCTCGGTCATTTTCCTGCCAACCTGGCAGAGAACACGTTTTGCTAATCTTTCCTCGCCCATTCTGTTTAAGTGACCATACCACCTGAGATTAGCTCTGCTAATGCATTCCTGGATGCTGACAATGTCAAGTTCTTTCCTAATATCCTCGTTCTTAATATGATACTGCCATTGATGCCATCTGTTCATGCCTATAATCTTTCTCAGGACTCTCATATCTGAAGTCTCTAGTCTTTGGTCAAGTGTTTTACTTCTGACCCAGCTCTCAGATCCATAAGTTAAAACTGGTTTGAACACTGTCTTGTATACAGCTAGTTTAGTGTTCTGACTAATTTCTCTCTTGTTCCATATGAATTTATTCAATTGACTTCCCACCATACCAGCTTTGCTGATTCTGTTATCTATTTCTATATTTAATTTTCCATCTTCAGTAAAAATCGCGCCTAAATAGCTGAAATGTTTTACTTGTTCCACAGGTTCTCCATTCACAACACAGTTGACATTTTCAATGATTCTGCCTATTTTCATTGCATTTGTCTTTTTATTGCTGACCTTCATACCATATCTATTACAACAGCTATTCAATTTAGTCAGAGAATCTTACAGACTTGTAGCGGATTTATTTAGAAGTATAACATCGTCTGCATAAAGCAAAGAGCTGACATTAACATCTCCAATTTTGATATCATGTTTAATACCACTTTCCTTTATAATATGATCCATATAGATAATGAATAACAGAGGGGATAATGTACATCCTTGTCTCACAATAGATTTAACATTAAACCATCTTCCTGTACTTCCTTCAATTCTAACTGCTGACTTACAACTCAAATAAAGACTAAGTATTGCTTGATATAATGCCCCATTGACACCATATAACTGCAGCGTATTGAATAGCTTCTCTCTTGGGACCTTGTCATATGCCTTTTCCAGATCGACAAAACTTAAATACAGATCTTTGTTAAATTCCCATGCTTTCCCGACTATTTGTCGTAAAGTGAAGATCTGATCCTGACAGCCTCTATTTGGCCTGAATCCAGCTTGTTCTTCACCAAGCTTTTCTTCCACAATTTTTCTCATCCGTTTCTCAAGTATACTTGCATAGATCTTGCCAGGAACACTCAGTAGGGAAATACCTCTGTAATTCTCACATGCAGTTTTATTTCCCTTTTTATATATGGGTACTATGAGAGCTCTCTCCAATCATTGGGAATTCGTCCCTCTGCCCAGGCTTTCTGAACTATGCAGTGCAGCCACTGTAAGACTCTTATACCACCATACTTCAGCATTTCTGGTCGAATATCATCTACTCCTGCTGCCTTTCCACATTTCAAGCCTTTGATAGCGTTTTCTACTTCAAGTATGGATATGTATTCCTGACTGCATGCCTGGTCAGTGTTTTTTACCACTGTGCTGTCATCACTGCTTGTTTCATTTAGCAGTTTTTCAAAGTAATTACTTCATACTTCAAGGATATCTTTTTCTCCCGTTTTCATGTCACCTTTATCATCTCTAATTCCTTTTATAGCACTCTTTCCTCCATTCTTAAGCTTCTTCAACAACCTCCAGAATATTTTGCCACCTTCTTGATATTTATTTTCTATATTCTTGCCAAAGTCCTCCCATGACTTTTGTTTAGCTAGTTTTACACAGTGTTTAGCATTCTTGCATTTGTCTCTATATTCTCTAAGAGCACAAGCTGACTTATTTGACAGAAACTTTTGATATGCTTTCTTTTCCTTCACTGCCTCTTTAACCTACTGTGTCCACCAGGGAGTTCTGATTTTTTTATTCTTACAAACAACCTCACCACATGCCTCTCTGGCAGAATCAATCAATGTTTTCTTCAGAGTTTGCCACTGAATCTCCAAGGTTTGATTCCTGTTCTCAAACTCTTTCATTTTTCCTTCAATAATCTTTGTGTATTTTAGTCTACAGCTCACATCTGAGAGCTGCTCAACTTTTATTCCCTTTAAAACTTTCTTACATGTTATTCTTTTCAATATGAAATTCAATTTTATCCTGCTCAAGACTAAATAGTGATCGCTTCCAATTTCAAATCCTCTGTACACTCTGGTGTCCTGCACCAGGGAGAAAACATCACTATCAACAATAACATAGTCAATGAGACTTTTCTTATTCCTAGCCTCTGCTCTCCATGTGAATTTGTTCACATTTTTATGTTGGAACATGGTGTTAGCAATAACCAGTCCATGTCCTGAGAAGAAATCCTACAGATATTTGCCATTATTATTAGCTTTGCTCTTTTCTCCAAATTTTCCCAAAATATTTTTGTATGTCTCACAATCATTTTCTACTCTGCTATTTAGATCCCCAACAAGGACCAACTTTTCCTTTTTTATTGTGTCAGTTGCTTTTTCTAAAGCCTCAAAAAATTCCTCCACTTCTACCTTAGTAGAACCTTCTGTGGGACCATAGGCACAAATAAGTCTCATTGTCCAGTTCCCCATTCTCATATTTGCCCACATTACTCTACTTGACACTGACTGCCATTCAAGAAGATTAGCCTCGTATTTTGTGTTGAATACTATGGCTACTCCTTCTTTTCCTTGATTGTCATTGCCTGAATATAACATTTTGTATTTATTGCTCAGAAAGATCTCACCAGTTTTGGTCTTTTTTGTTTCAGTCACCCCTATTATGTCGATCTGGTACTTATCTAATTCCTCAGCTAGCTCCATTTCTTTGCCATTCAGGCTTCTTATGTTGATAGTACCGATCTTTAACTCTGGTGATGTTTAGTTGGGGTTTGTTTTCAGATTTATTCCAGTAGCTGACTTTTCGCTGTTCGCCCTGGTTCCCTGGCGAAAACAACGGGGGCCTTGTTTTTTGTGTAATATAATTTATCAATATGCTGGCAATAAACTTATGTCCACATTTGGCTGTAGTCATGAAAATTTTTTCATATAGAGGTAAAAATATAGTGCATCCTTAGCTTTTGGACATCAGTGTAGTTATCAAGCTCTATTTGAAAAATAATCTGATTCTAAAACAAAAAGAGCACAATCTAAACAAGCATTTAGGTTTATCTGCTAGTTTACACTCATAATTAATTTAATGGAATGAATATAGCACAAAGAAATAATTTTAAAAAAATTGTTTAATCATTTCCAACATAGTCTTTCACAGATGTATTCCTAAAGATGTATTACTAGAATATTAAAATTGTAGTAATGCATGCATGCAATAATAAGCAGAAGAAATTAGACTATTTTAAACCCAAAGCCCTATGAGAGGAACCCACTATGCATGCAAATGGCTGGCAGGCCTAAGAATTAAAGTTGCCCAAATCTTGGGATGATGGGAAGTTTAACAAAACCATATTTATTTAGATTAGACTGGTTCTCGAAATCAGCTATTGCTTTTTTTTTTTTGTTTTTTTGAATTAGCTTCCTTAGGATCAAAGTTATTTAACAAACTATAGCAAACATCGCATCATGATGAGAGGAATCTTTATATGGGCTTCTTCAGTTGATGAGTTAGTCGATCTTATATGGAGGTAGCAGGGTTTTCCCTCCCAAAAACTCTGGTTTTTCATCCTGCATACAACAAATCAGCCATGAGAAACATGCAATTTACAGACAAAATATAGTGCTGGTGGTAGCAGTGTGTTAGATGTGTTCTGTGCATGGAGGATGAGGAAAAGGCGAGATGAGTAGAGCAGACTGCCCTTCTACAATGAGTCCCTGGAGATGTCACATAATAATAAACATACAAAATTGATTACAGAAAACTAAGTATAAGCAGCACAGATTAAATAAGTTGCCAACATATTCCTAGATCTGTGTTCATGAGTTTCTATAAAATATTTTTATTGCTATGAAATTCCTAATCATGAATGCATGGTTACTGTTCAAAGTGGTTGTAGCTGAAGCAAGAGAGGGCAGTATACAGATTACATCAGACAGATTTTTTTTGTTTGTTTGTTTTTTTCAATTCTTTTGAAACTGCTGCTGGATTTAACTATATGATTTGCTGTTATAATCCATTAAGTCACATTTGATTTATGTATTCCTTTATATCCCATATGTCTCTCAAGCAGCTGTGAAGCATTTCACACCAATATCTTGTGTCACATAGTTCATCCCATGGGCAACTGAAGGTTTTATATGACTAATTTCTTCAACAGATATAATGATTTGTAGAAGTGATGTAATTTTGTTAAATGCTGCTACTTCGGTACTGCTCTGTGAAAATATAGAGACATTCTCTTGGTGCATTGTTGTGCTGGTATTCACACATTAACCATTCATGGATAAGGTACACACAAAATGAAGTTTTCTTTTTCTTCATATACTTTCATTAAGGAAAATGTTTTAGACCAGTTTCAAAAGAAGGGTAAGAATCTGCTGAGGTATTCCATATAGCTGCACTGCAACAAAATGAAGAAATAACTTTAAACCAAGTTTCAGCAACCATAATGAAGCACTATAATGTTAAACATAAAATCAATGAATGGAGCTATCACAAGCTTTTCAGTAATCAGTAATGCCCACAAGTGTATACTCATCCTACTTGTACCTCTGAAGCAATAGTCCCTTTATATAGCAGCTAATTAGTACACTCTTGGACTGTGTTTGCAACCAGTTTTAATCTGTGCTGTTTACACTCAGTTTCATATAATCATGGTTTGTTCCTTAACTTTAATCCTGAAGAAGCCAGTAAAAAAAATTTTTTAAAAAAACTGCTGAAATGTATTGATGATATATTAATAAAACTGTGGTTGTCTATCATTAATATATTAGTGCTACAAATACTACGGAAGCTTTCAATCAAAGTCTAATGGCTGGCTGTTAACTCATGATCAAGTTATTTCCATTTGGAATCAGAAAGAAGGTGGGCTAATAGTAGTTTAGTACCACATTGTAGTAGTAACTAAATGCTATTATAGTTTTCTGCTTTGGTATAAAAGGGTAATACACTACAATTTTATATTAATTATGCTTTTTATTTTATTTATTTATTTATTTTTTTTTTATCATACTTCAGTTTTACTTCTGTCTTTTAATTTCTTTCATTCATCTATGTTTCATTTCTGCCATACTCAGCATATATATTGAAATCATTAATACCTCTCCAAGATATCCAAGTATGTTCACATTTATACCTTTATAATGCATTTAAAATTTCAATTAATGATAATTTAATTAGCCAATAAAACATTAATATGAAGCCTACTTCATGACATTTTTTAAAATTGTACTTTATAGCAAACTCTTACCATAAGAAACTTGTAAGTGACAAAGGAAGAATTAATGAATGGCTTAGTATAGCCATTTTCTTTTAGCAAAGCATGGATTGATTAATTTGTCACAGTTTGTTATTTACTATAGTGAGATTTGACAGCTACTATGATTTTCTATTTTCATTCCTTTTTAATTGTTTGTAACTGCTGATCTTTTAGCAAAGCATGAATGTTATGGGAGTTTTAGTTTGTTACAGTGAATGATTATATAATTTTCTTCTATTTTCATTTGTATATGCTGATAAGTCAATGTTTGTCTCCAGACTATATTCACATTAAAGACTTCACCTGATAAACTGATCTTGAATGAGCTATTTATGTATGTCATCATGTATGGGAACAACAGCAGAAAAGGCCTTAAATACATTCTGTAAATATCTTCAGCCCCCCCCAATGCAGTTTGGTTAAATTTTTTGGTTACAAGAGAATTTGGTTACTCAGTTTTGTTGAAAAAGTAAATTATACTTAATAAAAAAAATTTATATTCTTGTTTTTATCCATTACCCAACCATAAGTTTGCACAGGAAGTAATATCATAACTAGTATAGAGGTAAATGATTCACATCAAATTGCTGCAGTATTCCATAAAGCATAACACACTTCCTTTTGGATTTTGCCATGCATCATGGGAAGTCACCACACAGGCCAGTATTGATCTTTATTGAGGGAGAGACCATTCCCATAATGCATAGCAACAAACATGTCTGAAACAAACTACACTACACTTTATAGATGACAGAGCAATCACAAACACAAAATCATCTGCCTCTAGCCTACTAATGATGTTATTTTATGTGCAATCCCCCTTCCTCATGCTTAGGTAAAGGATATAAACAAGAGCATAAATTCTTGTCAAGTATAATTTACTTTCTAACCAAACAAATTGAAACTGTATCAATGAGATGATAACAAATAACAACTGGAAATAAATCCTTTCCTTTAATGCTAGAGGGAGATCAGCATTCATACTGATAAAATTATGGAGATTTACTATTGTGTTAAGAGTAACAACTTGAATGTCCTGACAGTTTGACCTTCATATTAAGGTCATCATCAGTATGCGTGTGTGCATGCATGCACGCACGCACGCACATAGAGAGAGAGAGAACACTTATTTTAAATAATGATTAACCTACCATTACTGCTGTTTCATTAAAAGCTAATTGAATTATGAATTTCATTTCTGGCCATGTAAAACAGAATGTAGCTTTGATATAGTATTTTTTTCCCACCAGAGGTCAGGCCAGCATAGCAATGTAACTTGTTTCTCTCTATATGCACGCACACACACACACACACACACACACACACACACACACACACACACACACACACACACACACGTATACCCCAGTTGAGCTTAAGACAAAGGTCAAGACACTGAGCAATTAAAATTATTACTTTTAACATGGTTGCAATCTCTATATAAAATGACCAATCTGATATATATGCTTAGACAATTATCACTCACACTGATGTTTAATGGAGAAAACACATGCATAAAGATAATAATTAAGTGAAATTAGCTATGCTAGCTAATCAGCAAATGGATTTTATTCCCTCAGAGAGAGAGAGAGAGAAGGTAAGTCCTTGTAATGCAATTTAGCTTTTGGAGATTGAGTGGGCAGTTCAATATCCACCAGTAGCCAAGCAGATATAGCTAGCCCAAAAAACTATTACTAATTATAAGCAGCAACTGTTGAAGATGCTGGCAAACAAGTGCTGCCATCTCTTTGTACCTTCAAACAGAATATGTTCTTAGATGCAAGCATAAGTTTCTGTGGTTAAGCAGTTCTGTGGGAAATTTTCGGTATTGAGACATTATGATGTAAATAAAGAGTTTAATAAAAATAAGCAATTAAAACCTGACAACTTTCATAAGTTGTTAGACTTACATCATCAGGGGTTCTGATACAGAAACGTTTTACACAACAAAAGCCTATTAATTGATAATCAGCTTTTGTTGTGTAAAACTTTTCTGCACCAGTGCCCCTGATGAAAGTCTTATGACTCTTATTCTTATCCCACTCCCTCTTATTCTTTGAACTCAGTATAGTTCAAAGAATAAGAGGGAGTGGGAGTGAAATGAATGCACAGTCTTATTAAGCAAGACATTCTTAAGAAAAAGATAATGTGAAAGGAATAAATACTATGTGCATAACAATGATGTCAGTTATGAAGGTTATAAGCGTTGTATGAGCATGAAGAGAAACTTGCTCTGTAAGCCAAAAACAACCCAACAGAATTATGCTGCAAGTAAATAAAAGAATAGCTCTACTAAATGAAGATGGTATGTAGGTGGCAAATGCAGAAGACTGATCAACTAATGTGTGCCGATTTTGCTAAAAGCTACTATCAACCTGCAAACATTGAGCTCAGTGTTGCATACAGTGGAAGGGGGGTGCAAAGGAGAGTATTAAAAATAATATTGGGATTCTGGTTCTAGATTATAAGAAAACATATTGAATCTGTGGATTGCAGACACTAGCAAACAAGAGAGAGAGAGAGAGAGAGAGAGAGAGAGAGAGAGAGAGAGAGAGAGAGAGATGTTATGACAAAGTTCTAGCAACTTTTGACAAGATCATACAGTATACCAATAGATGGAATTTTTCATTTTATGGAAAATGGAGAAAGAGGATAAAGAGGGCATCCATGGAAGTTAAGAATGAATGTAGCAAAGAAAAGGGTGAGAGAGAGCTAGATTTCTTTTCTCAAAGAGCAATACAAGAATGGAATGGGTGGCTTTTGGAGGGTAGTGAATGTAGGTAGTATGAACAAATTCAAGAAAAGGCATGGCAGCTAATGTGGGTGATATGTGACTGTCCTCTATGTGACCCTTACTCCCTGCAGGTCTCACAACAACAACAACAGTCACTCAATCTAAGCAACTGACCAAACAGCAAAAAGATAGGTCTTCGTTCGAAGCATCCTGTTGGCACTGTGATTTATAAACAATCAGGTGCATAAGCCAGAGATCATATTACTCTCAACTATGCATGGAAGGAACTTGTCCACTCATAAGTAAGTTTGACAAATATTTTTCACATCTCCTCAGTTGAGTTCCACATCTACTCCTCAATCATGCATCAAGAACTTGGATAAATACTAAAACAACATCATTATACAGCCAGTTAATCTCTTACGAAGTATAGGCATGATTCATCTATTTAGCAATATCTCTCTGCATGAAACAATAACATTTCTATAAGAATTGTTTCATTCAAAAAAAAGTATCAGCCACCCTGCTGCAGACTGCCAAGCCTCTACTACATGGAAGCCTTTGAAGACAAGGTCCTAGTGTTATAACACATTCAACTCCTTGCCTTGCATCAGAAAGCATCCTGAATAGCTTATAAACTAACTAGTTATCTGATGCTGATGCCATCCCCACTGTTATAATAACATCCTATGCTCCTGATTTAAACACCTATTCTTCATGCTTTTTCAATTGTTGCTATTCAACACCATGGAAACAAGTTCATATTAAAAAAAATAATAACAACAATAATAATAAAAGTCAGCCAACAAACTATTGCCTAATTGCTCTTAAGAATGAAGAAGAAGGTCAATCAAGAGCCAACTTCTTTACTATATGTAAGCCCACCAGTTATTTGGTAACTAGTAATGCAGATTTTACCATTCCTGATTCATCTTTAGAGACTCATGCCTTCACTCTTAAAATTGGAAGGGCATTAGATTGGATACAGCACAAAGGCCTACTCAGCAACCTACTATCTTTTATGGCCTTTTAGATTATGCCAGCACATGAAAATTTGCAAAATCTATATTACATTACTGCCATGTGTGGATAAGTGTCTGAAGAAATAGCCAACTTATACAATTCTTAAAGAGATGAAGGTTGTAGTCTATTGGGGAAGATAGGGTGAGAAAAGCTGTGCCAAAGAACAGAAGTAAATGGAATTTAAAGAGATAGAAAAGAAGTTGGTTTGGCAAGTTTGAATCTGGACAGTAACTGAATGTTGATCATTATCTGCTCAGGTTAATAAAGTTTTTTTTTTTTTAAAAAAAAGGGGGGGTTGCTCACTGTCTATGAGAGAGAGTGAGTAGAATGAATTGATGTGCGCGTGTGTGTACGAGTGAAAGAGAGAGAGAGTTCATTTGATACACCCCTCTCTTTCTCTCTGGAGGTATAGGCTCACCGTCCCAAATATTTGAGCAGTATTCCAAGATTTGGGATCTAGAATGTTAATAGTTGTATGGGTGAGAAGTAGTTTTATGAGTGGAAAAATGCACAATTTTTTGGAGGATGAAGAAGATATGGTTGCATTGAAGTTGTGGAAGGCCAGGCCACAGGTAAGAGTCAGTCAAGGGAGAGAAATTTGATTATGTCTGGACAATAGATATTTTCAAAAGTGCAAGAGAAAAGCCAGGACTGGTTGGTGGGATTGAAGTTCATAAGGTTATCCTTGTTCTACTGAAGAATAGAAAGGAAGTTACTGTTAAAAGCAGCAGTAATGGAAGATCTTCAAGCTTCTAATGATGGTGATGCACTACTAGGTCTGCTGAACATGATGAGGTATGGAGTATATTATCATCAGCATAACTATGAATAGGATTGGAGGTCACTGGGAGAAGAGAAAAAGAAAAACAGAATAGATGAAAATAGAACAATGGATACTCCAGTAATGGTAAGGAAATTTGAGAAAAAGGAAACCACCAACCATGACATGCAGCATGAACAACCATACAGGAAACTGGAAACCTAAATGCAAAGGACAGAAAGCAGACCTGCCTTCTGTTGTCATTCATAATGTCAGGGCTGTTAGCTTCCTCTACCAGCAGACCACCCAAGGACTATGACTTTTCACTCATTCTCTTTTTCCTATATACAAGTGACCTTCTCTCACTGACCTCAAATTCTATCCAAAGCTATGCTGATGAAAGTACATTTCAATCCTTTTCTTATTTGTTAAACCTAGTAATGCACAATTTCTAGATGCCTCAGAATCTTCCACAATGTCTGCAACTCTGCTTTTCCTGCTAGTCTTCAGTGGGAATTTTACTCAATTCCTTATGAACTCCAATCCTACTAAAACAATCTTATCTCTTGCAAGAAAGATCCCCTTCACTTCAATTAGCCTTACTCTTGAAAATACCCAGATCTCCAAACAATATCAGATTTCTCTTCTTCACCTGACTTACACCTCTAGCCTCTCCTCATACAAACACAAAACAACCATAGCTGCTTTTCATCCTCAAAAGATTTGTATACTTTTGAGGATGAAAAGCATTACAACTGGCTAATATATTCTAAATCTGCCCAAACTTGGAATACTGTTCACACATTTGGGATTCTCTTGAATCTCTTTTAAACATTCATAGATCTCTTTTTGTAGGTATTTCTATAGACAAGGTTCTGCTGAAGTGACCACCATTTTCCCACTTTCTTTAAACACTGTATGGGGGAATGGATGGGAAACTGGTGATATGGATAAAAGGATGACTGATAGATGGACAGACACCAAAATGTAGTATATGGAGAAGGCAACTAGTGGTGTGCTGCAGGGCTCTGTGCTTGTACCACTGCTAGTTAATTTGTACATAAATGATACAGGAAATAATTTGAAGGAAAATATTCAGTTATTATTGATGATGCAAAGTTGGGTAAGGTAATATTCTGGTAGATAATTATAAGTAACCAATGTATAAGCCTATTATTTTTCAGGAAATAACAACATATACTCGAGTAGTAATTATAATAACTCTAATTAATCTTGTCCTATATTTTAGCAGTTACATTGCCATCATCAGGAATCACAAAAATAACGATATGTGCATGCAGTCACTAACACTGGCCAAACAAGGCTGAAGAAAGATAACCAAAGTTGGGCCTCGAGTCATAAATGGCACTATTGTTTTCATCCTCATTTGCCCAATGTTAGTACTTGCATGCATAATATATCATTGTTTTTGTGATCCTTGATGACGGCAATGTAACATTGCCGAAATGCAGAAAAGTATTAATTAAAGTTATTATAATTAATATTTTAGTATACATTGTTATTTCCTGAAAAATAATAATTATGTTAATAGTTATTCAATTAATTATGTTAATAGTTAGACAGCTCATAGGATTTGAATAGACTGACAATATGGGCCAAACATAATGGATGCCAATTTAATGTGGAAAAGTGTAAAGTTATGCATTTTTTGGGATACAAGGATTACAAGCTGTGTACCACATCAAGGGAACTGAACACCAGAAAATTCATGAAACCAGGAATTTGGGGGGGGGTTAGTAGTAGTAAACAGAGATGAGAAGTTTATTGTTAAAGTAGTCAGGTAACTCACAGGATTACTTGGTTAATGAAGAGCACATAAATGAGCAGAGATAAGGGAGTTATCACTTTATAAAGCTTTAATACAACCACATCAGGATTATTGTAATCAGGCTGGTCACCTGAGTTTCTTGGGGATGAGGAAGTGGTGGAGAGGATCCAAAGGTGAGTGACCAAGATGGTGAGTGATAAATGCACGTAAACACAAGAAAGATATTTAATTAACCAAATATTTCGGTCTGGAAATAGCAGACCATCTCCAGTGGTATTACAAGAACAGTTTTAAAAAATACAAGCTAGAATACTAACAATAAATCATTAAAAATAGAACACGGCGCGTGATGTTATATCACTATTAAGCATAAAATGGAACATTTTGAAGTAGAGATATGATTGGAGAAAAAAAAAAATTAATGAGTGATCTTGATTAGACCTTCCCAGATTTTTGATATAGATATACAGTCATTACGATTCAGGTTGGGACAATGGAGTAAGGCCTCCATGCTTTCCTTGAACAAACGTTCAAACCTATAACGGGATCTATGTAAGAGGCGAGTCCTGGACCAAAAGATGCTGTGGTCAGTTTCAATCCCGTGTTGAGCCAATCCAGACTTTTCAGGTTTGTTGTGAAGAATGGAGGATTGATGTTCTTGGATTCTTTTTTCAAGAGAACGTCCAGTCTGTCCAAAATGGGAAAGATCACAGTTGCAAAAAAAAAAAAAAAAAAAAAAAAAAAAAAAAAAAAAAAAAAAAAAAGAGCCAAAACTAATTGTTCTACTTTTGATTATCTACAGAAAGAACTTTCTACTATCCAACAACACATGAAACTCAATTGCTTTTCTAAAAAAAGTACTCAACATCTTCTCAATTCTTATAATCCTCCACAAAACAACAAGGTTTCAATACGTCGAGTGCTTATTCCTTATATCTCCAGTATTTCAGAACCTATCGCAAGAATTTTAAAGAAATATGATTTAACAACTACATATTCACCTATTAACAAATTGTCTTCTCATTTTCCTTCTCCTAAAGACAAACGCTCAACTTTATCTCTTCCTGGAGTTTATCAAATTCCTTGCAACTGTGATCTTTCCTATTTTGGACAGGCTGGACGTTCTCTTGAAAAAAGAATCCAAGAACATCAATCCTCCATTCTTCACAACAAACCTGAAAAGTCTGGATTGGCTCAACATGGGATTGAAACTGACCACAGCATCTTTTGGTCCAGGACTCGCCTCTTACATAGATCCCGTTATAAGTTCGAATGTTTGTTCAAGGAAAGCGTGGAGGCCTTACTCCATCGTCCCAAACTGAATCGTAATGACTGTATATATATATCAAAAATCTGGGAAAGTCTAATCAAGATTACTCATTAATTTTTTTTTCCCCCCCAATCATGTCTCTACTTCAAAATGTTTCGTTTTATACTTAATACTTAGTGATATAACATCATGCGGCGTATTCTATTTTTAACGATCTATTGTTAGTATTCTAGCATGTATTTTTTAAAACTGTTCTTGTAATACCACTGAAGATGGTCTGCTATTTCCAGACCAAAATATTTGGTTAATTAAATATCTTTCTTGTGTTTATGTGCATTTATCATTCAGTCTTATGTCAACATGTATCCTTAAAACAGCAAGATGGTGAGTGGTTTGTGGGTTTATGGATGGCAAAAGTTGGCTGAGAAACAAAAAGGGGGTTGATATGACAGAAACAGTGTTTCAGCACTTGGTTGGGGGGGGGGGAAACAAGAAGTCATCCCTGGAAGTTGGATAAGAGTGTGAGGACCAGCTTTTTCACTTGGAGAGTGGTGAATGAATAGAATGGGTTGCCCGAGTCATTTGTGAGTGCTTTGTCTGTTAATGGTTTCAAGGAGAGGTATGACACTGTGAAATACTGTATTGATAGTTTGGGCCTCCCACAATGAGTCTTAGGACTCCAATGGAGGCAACAAATAATAACATATTGAACATGAGCAGATGCTGATCAACATCCATTTAATGGCTAGCTTCTTGCTAAACTAACTGCTCTTCTTCTTTCATGCTCTCTACTTCTGTTGTCTTGAACAGTGTCTTTCTTTCCCATAGTCAGCTGTTCAAGATACACGTAAACAGTGTTCTTTTTTAACTCTCATTTACACACACAACAGTGACGTGTTATAGGATTTTCAAACTTTTGTATATGAATCTGTGTTTAAAGGAGTTTAAGATATGTGGTTGATATTTTCATAGTATGATCAGAGTAAAAAAAATAAATAAATAAATAAAAAAAAAAAAACTATACCGATTCACATATTTGAAGAAACATTCTTTTAAATATACAATCTGCTTCTAAACTTGAGATGACCATCTTCCACCTCGAAATGCAGAATCATGCCATCCATCTATTACAGAAGATAGAATCAGTGCCCCCTTTTAGGTAAAAAATTAAATGTCAGAGATGGCACCTTAACAAATAAATAATAATAAATTTTTGTTAAGGTATCAAACTGAAATTAATTTTTTTTTTTTGGCGCACGGGGGGGGTAATGTACTCTACCTCCAGACAACAACAGATTACGAACATCTTATCTCATTTTCCGTTTTGCTATATACTGACATGCAGTACAATGCTTTAAACTATATTCAGTAATTTCCCAACAACAACAAAAAAATACATTGAAAAAGAAAATTATTTGAAATATTTTGTAAAAAATTCAGTAAATCACTGAATGACAAACTAAGGTTATAAAACTCTTCTTGTTCTTTACTCCCTTTTAATCATTCATAAAAGTTTATATTTCATAATTAAAATAGCAATCCTTGAAGGTTGTGAATATAGTTATTTAACAATACTTACTCAAGAATTGCAATATTGATGATAAAATTCAATAAAACATTCAAGTTCATATTTCAAAGGTTAAAAGAATATTAAGATATATCAAGAATTAAAAATAATAAACAACCTTAATAGGATGATGGTCGTATCCTTGATTGTTGACCACCTGCGAGAAGAACCAACACCAATGAGAAGCAGTAAGTTAAACAGCATAGCAAATAGTATGAAACCAAAGACACCAAAAAAGAAAAAAAAAAGTATATTTATCAGTCAATTTAAGAAGTTTAAATAATTAAAGAAAGATAACATATGTTGCCTTGTAAAGGCAAAGTATCATATACTTGTTAAAACTGTTAAATTTTTCATATATAAAAAAAGATCCAAGTATTAGAAATGTTTTGAAAGAATTAAAGTGAAAATAAATGTTAAAAAAGCTAACGATCACATCATTTCCCAATGAAATTAAACAACTTAAAACATTCACAATATACTTAGAAATAATATCTTTTACAAAAGCACAGAAAATTAACCCCATAAACCATATCACATAATGATTAAATACATTAAAAAACTGACATCTGTAAAACACATTTAAACATGTCCTATAATCATCACTAATAATATACAAATATTTTACAAAAATTTGTTTAGTTAGAAAAAATGGTTTTCAGTTAGATGGTGTAAATAGGACATTATATTGAGCAATACATGGGCTATATTTGAATCATATTATGATAGGTTTCATGGTATAAAAGAACACAGATGGTTAAGCAAATAACTATTTATTAACCTAAAAGCTAATATTTCGCTGGTCTTATATCCAGCATCTTCAGAGCACACAATGCAAAGTTTGTTACAAAGGCAAGACAACCACAATCCGGTGTAACAGTGGGGATAGTATAAGTGATTGCAGCGTGCAACACAAGACTAAAGTCCTAATATGGCACCATCTAGGTTAAAAAAAAAAAAAAAAATTTTCAAGTTTTGAAATAGTAATCCAAATGATAAAAAACATAAAAGTAATAAATATTAATTTGGTCTTAGGATGACTGTCTCCCAAATCTTTGGTAGATTTATACAGCCATACTTGTTAAGGTTTGGGGTATGTTTCAAGGCTTCTGTTGATTCCAGGAACAACCTCTCTGACTTGTAGAAGCTTCTGTGCATTACTTTTGTTTCTTTCCAATTGATCCTGTTGGAAAGAAACAAAAGTAATGCACAGAAGCTTCTACAAGTCAGAGAGGTTGTTCCTGGAATCAACCCCAAACCTTAACTAGTATGGCTGTATAAATCTACCAAAGATTTGGGAGACAGTCATCCTAAGACCAAATTAATATTTATTACTTTTATATTTTTTATCATTTGAACTACTATTTCAAAACTTGAATTTTTTTTTTTTTTTTTTTTTACCTAGATGGCGCCATATTAGGACTTTAGTCTTGTGTTGCACACTGCAATCACTTATACTGTCTCCACTGTTACACCGGATTGTGGTTGTCTTGCCTTTGTAACAAACTTTGTGTTATGTGCTCTGAAGATGCTGGATATAAGACCAGCGAAATATTAGCTTTTAAGTTAATAAATAGTTATTTTCTTAACCATCTGTGTTCTTTTATACCGTGAAACCTATCATAACATGTCTGAGAAACACATAAGCCTATCCACGCGTATTTGAATCATAAGTTAGCATTTAGAATTGTTATCAACATGTTATCTCCACTGTTATTCCATATGGATCACATTATGAAGGAAAGTGACATTAAACTGGATAGCAAAATTAGACATGTTAATCTCAGCTCTGAATAATAATGGATCAAGGACTGATCTTTGAGGCACACCACTGGTTACCTTGAATCTTGCAGATTCATGCCCCACCACCATATACCACTTTTTGATATCTGTCAGTCAGCCATCCTCTTATCCATGCCAGTAGTTTATAATCCAATCCCATATTCTCCAATTTATGCAATAGTATTCTATGCTGCATTCTGTCAAAAGCTTTAGTAAAATCCAACAGTATCATGGTGTATCTATTCCCCTTGTCTAACTCGGCAGTAACATTATTACAGAATGTGAGCAAGTTGCTAAAACACGACCTTCCCTTAATAGACCAGCTGTTCATTGCAAAGAAGAGATTCTCTGTCAACCCATATTCTGAATGCAAGCCCTAACCAACTTTTCTAAAATCTTCACCACCACTCCTGAGATACTGATTGGTCAGTAGCTGGATACATTGGCCTTTGCACCACTCTTGATTATCCTAATTATTATCTAGTAAGAAATTAGCTTTTTTTTTTATCGAGTTAGTTAAATTCAGTATGAACAATAACCTGGTTTTACAACCTATACTAATTATTTCTGCAGACTGGGTTTTGTGATTTAATGCTTAGGCAGTTAATGCCATGAGATGAATGCATTGGCCTATCAACTGCACATGTTCACTGCCCAGTGAAAGAGTTATCTAAATTTTTCAAACTATGCTATTAGATAATAACAACATTACCGAAGAACTGTTCGCACATGATATTATGGAACTTATCAACTGCTGACTCCACTCTTTCTACTTTAAAATAGCAAAGACAAATTTTTAATGAGAAGTATAGTGTGACAATGGGGTTTTCCACTGCTTTATCCACTACCAATCACTAAATGAAGAAATTAAGAAACAAACTTGTCAAATTGTAGTAACTCTTTCCATATGCTAACATTATAGACCTAAGTGTCTAGCAGTGGCATAGCTTGAAAGATCTGCATAACTTACATCTTGAATTTTCTCAATGACAGTTTCCCTTCTTACATGTATTAACAACAAAAGCATCCTGGAATCTTGAAAGGGACCCTAATCATACTCATTACCAAAATTCTGTGTTTATAAAAGTTAGAGCTAAAATTTCAAGGTTTATATAGGTCAGATCAGAAGTTCTGAATTTAAGAAAATGTGAACAACATAATTTTATGGCTGAAAATTATAAATTATTGTGGGAGTGAGTGAGTGAGTGAGAGAGAGAGAGACCAGGATTCATGACATATTATCACAGAAAAATCATGAAACAGACTGGTAACTGTTTTGTTAATTAAAAGAACCTACAGTAGTGAATTATTCATTCTCAAAATAGTCAAAAAATGAACCATGGGCTGGTACTGCAAGATGTTTGGAATCTCTGATCTTGAATTACATCAAACACACCTATGAGTTCTTGAAAATGAACAAATATATGACTGCTGAGCCATGTAGATAAATAACTGTTGACTCTGGACTGCTTCAAATTTAAATAGCTTGTAACTACTTTAAAAAAAAAAAAAAAAAAAAAAAATAGGTGAGACTACACTTATTCCATTTGCTATTTCCAGTTTGGTCTTGCTATATCACTAACCCAAAGGAATTGCCAGCTAAAAGTCCAGTGAAGTGAAACACATTGATTATTATAAATAAACTGACATATATGAGAGTAATATAGATGATGACCTCAAAATCCTAAAGGATTTTGTAGACTTTTGAGGAACAGGATGTCTACCATGTGACAAACTATTCCTCTTCAATCTTCATACGTTAGAATCAGTGGATACATATTTACAAACTAAATCTCTGAACACTCCATAAGTCAGTTGGTTTTGACGATGTCTTCGGTAGGAAAAATCTGGGTTTAAAATCCATACATCATACAGGGATGACAGGGTTCTCTTAGAAAGATGGGTTTTTCATTCGCAAGGGATAAAACAGGCAATTGGTCAGAATGATGCATGCAAATGATAGCCAATAATGCACTGTGCAGAGAGGATTAAGTATTCTATCAGAGTGATAATTAGGTTTCCAAGGAGCCAAGTTACTTCATTGAGACATGCATGGGAAAATGGAATCTCTAATACCAATACCAACAACTGCAGTGTAAAGAAGGAGAGCCTGAACAGAATTCAGGAAGTTAGACATTTTGAACTCCAAATTGCATAATTATCCACGTATCAAAAAACATGAAAACTCAAAACTCTTGCTCCAGGATTATCTACACTTCAGATGCTGTTCCTAATTGGGTACAACCACTTTTCTTTATTATTTCATAACAGTTTTACTGTCATCATTAATATTTTTCATATAAATATTTTTCCTATTTTTTCTCATGGGATGTCAAGACTGTTGTAGGTATTAGAATGGCTTCCGACAGCTGTTATTTGCTGTGTTGCTCATTAGGTATGTATATATGCTCCTGAAATCAACACTGATATGAGAGCCAAAATACTGAGAAAATAACATTCTCTAATACTTCTTCACAGATTTTACAATTAGTGCTCTATTGGCCTAGTTGGCCAAGTGGTTAGTGTATCTGCTCTCCAACCAACATGGGAAATCAAATGTCCACCTGAAATCAAATCCTGCCATGGGCATGGAGATTTGCTTTAGGTGGACATCAACTTCCTGACTACACTATAGCATTCTCATTTTTCTACCTTTGGAGATAACCTCACCATATGCCTCTGGGCTGATTCAATCAATGTTTTCTTTAGTAGTCACTAATGAATCTCCAAGGTTTGGCTCTTGTTTTCACATTCTTGCACTTTTTCTTGAATAATATTTGTGTAATTTGGATCTACATTTCACCTTTGAAAACTGCTTAACTTCAACTCTTTTTAAAACGTTTTACACAGTGTTCCTTTCAGCATGGTATTTAATTTTATCCTACTCAAAATTAACTAAAACACATTCCATTTGAAATCCTCTATATGCACGTGCAAGAAAAGTCAATGAGACTTTTCTTACTGCTTACATAATCTTTCTAGGCAAATCAATGCACATCTTTACGTTGGAACATAGTGTTAGTAACAACTAGTCTGCGTCCTGAAGAGAAATCCAGCAGGTACTAAATCATTATAAGCAAATTTGCTCTTTTACCAAATTTTCCCCAAACATTTCCATATGTCTGGTAATCATTTCCTACTCTGCTGTTTAGATCCCCAACAAGGGCTAATTTTTCCTTTTTCTTTGTGTCAGCTGCCTTCCCTAATGCCTTAAAAAATTCCTCCACTTTTCCCTTAGAGGAACCTTCTGTGGGAATATAGGTGCAAATAGGTCTCGTTGTCCAACTCCCTGTTCTGATATTTGCTCGCATCAATCTACTTGATACTGCCTGCCATTCAAGATTATCCTCATATTTAATGAGGATTACTATAGTTACTCCTTCTGCTTGATTGTTTCCTGAAGATAACATCTTGTACACTGGTGTCCAAAAGTTAAGGATGAACTATATGTTTACCTGTATATATAAAAAATTTTCATGACTGCAGTCAAATGTGGACAAACTTATTGCCTTCATACTAATAAATTATATTACACAAAAAATGTGTTATGAATTTCCTAAGGCCGTAGTTAAAGAATTAATATACAGTGCTTACAGAAAACTATGCAGAGACATTTCAGTATGGAACATGTCCACCCGAACTGTAATGCAGCTCTCACAATGTTGTTCTATGTTAGCGCCATCAGGAGTTCTTGAGGCAACCTGACCCACTCCTCCTTTACAGCAAAGGATAAAAAAACCTTGTTTGTTTTCTGGAGGAGGAATTTTGAGCAACAATACATCTGACTATTGCATCCCAAACATGTTATATGGGATTGAGATCTGGGGGAGCGTGCTGGCCACTCAAATTTTATTAATATCCTTGATCTTCTATATGCTCCAGAAGTATCTCCACTGATCATGTATGATGTGGTGTGGCACTGTCATCCATAAAAATGAATTCTTTACCTACAGCACCATGGAAACATCGAACATGACATTGAAGAACTTCATTTCAATATCGTTCACCAGTCGTAGTCCCTTTTTCCAGCACTTGTAGCTCGGTGCATCCATTAAACATAATGTCTCCCAACGCCATGAGCCCAGCACTGCTATATCTATCCCTTTCAAAATCATTCTCACAATGGTAAGCAGCACCACTTTCATGCCAGATCAAGTGTTGTCTAGAATCAGAAGAAAGACTAAAATGACTCAAGAGCAGATTAACTCATTGGTGTCTTGTCCAATTTTTCTGGATATAACAGCACTGAGAATGTGCTCTATGATGAGCTGTGGATAAAAGGATGCAGACTACAAGGTTTGGATGTATAAGCTTACTTGTTGTAGATGTCCTGCCACAGTTTGTCAAGATATCCACATAGCTGTGCTTGAATGGAGCTGACTTGCAAGCTGACCTGCCATGATGCGTCAATTATATTTTGCTGTTATAGCCAAAAACTGTCTTCATGCTCCATGGTAGAGGGAGGGCAACCTCTTAGCAAACGTGTGAAATACATTGCATTGGTTTTAAATGCTGCCCAGAGCCTGGATATAACGCAACGTGAGATTCAAAACTCTCTGGCATTATGTAACTCTGCAGCCTTCTTTAAGCTTTACAATCATTCTTCCCTGTGCGAAATCATCTAGTGATTCTTTGAGACATTACGAGACATCCAAGTTCACAAACTTTATTTCTTCATAAAAAGAGCTTCCTTCAAACACAAATCACTTAGCACAGCATTTTTCTTTTTATCGTGTTGAGTGCTAATATGTGACCCTTTTGCAGACGATTCAAAAATTTATACCCGCTTTCTACTCGAAAGTGCCAGCTATACAAATTGCCACAAGCCGATTCATCTGAATTTGCAGTTGTATCTTCAGCCAGTGTATTTGTTGCTTAAAAGAATCTTTCCTGTTTCTGTGTTTTCTATCCCCTCCCCCTTTCCTGGTAACACCTATTGCATTGATCTTTACATATCCAGTTCTTCTGCTAGTCCCACTGCTTTTCCAATTATGTTTCTTATGTTGATTTAGGATTTGTTCCAGTAGCTAAGTTTTTGCTATTTGTCCCGGTTCTCTAATGAAAACAACAAGGACCTTGTTTAACCAAGGGATGTCCCAGTCAGCATGAAATTGCATCAACATTTTATAATTATGTTATTTTGGTTTAAACTAATAAGAATGCAATTTGGTCAGCTAAATCTCAAATTGTAGGCTCATCCACATTTATTCATATAACTTAGCTTTTGAAAAATGTATTCAAGAATCTGTCAAAGGTAACACAAGCAGAACAGTGACAATAAGATATGAAGATGATGCATGTCTAGTTTGAGAATATGATCATCATCATCATCATCATCAAATTCCTGCCATGTACCCTCAAGGGGTGTACAGGATATGACAGTACTACATGAAAAAATTACATCATTACTAACTTCCTATCTACAATTTTCCTCCAAATCAGTCTGTTACTTGTCAAGACTCCAACATTATCAGATCTTATATTTCTATCGTCTAAGGCACTTTGTACCGTATCAATCGACCTATATCTTGGTCTTCCTCTGGGTCGTTTTCCTGCCAACCTGGCAGAGAACACTTGTTTTGCTAATCTTTCCTCTCCCATTCTATTTAAGTGACCATACCATCTGAGATTAGCTCTGCTAACGCATTCCTGGATGCTGACAATGTCAAGTTCTTTCCTAATATCCTCATTTTTAATATGATATTGCCATTGATGCCATCTGTTCATGCCTCTAATCTTTCTCAGGACTCTCATATCTGCGGTCTCTAGTCTTTGGTCAAGTGTTTTACTTCTGACCCAGCTCTCAGATCCATAAGTTAAAATTGGTTTGAACACAGTCTTGTATACAGCTAATTTAGTGTTCCGACTAATTTCTTTCTTATTCCATATGAATTTATTCAATTGACTTCCCACGATACCAGCTTTGCTGATTCTGTTGTCTATTTCTATATTTAGTTTACCATCTACAGTAAAAATTGTGCCTAAGTAGCTGAAATGTTTTACTTGTTCCACAGGTTCTCCATTCACAACACAGTTGACATTTTCAATGATTCTGCCTATTTTCATTGTCTTTGTCTTTTTATTGCTGACCATCATACCATATCTATTACAACAGCTATTCAATTTAGTCAGAGAATCTTGTAGACTTGTAGCGGATTTATTTAGAAGTATAACATCATCCGCATAAAGCAAAGAGCTGACATTAACATCTCCAATTTTGATATCAGGTTTAATACCACATTACTTCATAATGTGATCCATATAGATAATGAATAACAGAGGGGATAATGTACATCCTTGTCTCACACCAGATTTAACATTAAACCATCTTCCTGTACTTCCTTCAATTCTAACTGCCGACTCACAACTCAAATAAAGACTAAGTATTGCTTGATATAATGCCCCATTGACACCATATAACTGCAGCGTATTGAATAGCTTCTCTCTTGGGACCTTGTCATATGCCTTTTCCAAATCGACAAAACTTAAATACAGATCTTTGTTATATTCCCATGCTTTCTCGACTATTTGTCGTAAAGTGAAGATCTGATCCTGACAGCCTCTATTTGGCCTGAATCCAGCTTGTTCTTCACCAAGCTTTTCTTCCACAATTCTTCTCAACCGTTTCTCAAGTATACTTGCATAGATCTTGCCAGGAACACTCAGTAGAGAAATACCTCTGTAATTCTCACATTGTTTTATTTCCCTTTTTATATATGGGTACTATGAGAGCTCTACTCCAATCATCGGGAATTCGTCCCTCTGTCCAGGCTTTCTGAACTATGCAGTGCAGCCACTGTAAGACTCTTATACCACCATACTTCAGCATTTCTGGTCGAATATCATCTACTCCTGCTGCCTTTCCACATTTCAAGCCTTTGATGGCTTTTTCTACTTCAAGTATGGATATGTATTCCTGACTGCATGCCTGGTCAGTGTTTTTTATCACTGTGCTGTCATCACTGCTTGTTTCATTTAGCAGTTTTTCAAAGTAATTACTCCATACTTCAAGGATATCTTTTTCTCCTGTTTTCATTTCACCTTTATCATCTCTAATTCCTTTTACAGCACTCTTTCCTCCATTCCTAAGCTTCTTCAACAACCTCCAGAATATTTTGCCACCTTCTTGATATTTATTTTCTATATTCTTGCCAAAGTCCTCCCATGACTTTTGTTTAGCTAGTTTTACACACTGTATAGCTTTCTTACATTTGTCTCTGTATTCTGTAAGAGTAAAAGCTGACTTATTTGCCAGGAACTTTTGATATGCTTTCTTCTTTTCCTTCACTGCCTCTTTAACTTCCTGTGTCCACCAGGGAGTTCTGATTTTTTTATCCTTGAACACAACCTCACCACATGCCTCTCTGGCAGAATCAATCAATGTTTCCTTCAGAGTTTGCCACTGAATCTCCAAGGTTTGATTCCTGTTCTCAAACTCTTTCATTTTCTTTTCAATAATATTTCTGTATTTTAGTCTACAGTTCACATCTGAGAGCTGCTCAACTTTTATTCGCTTTAAAACTTTCTTACATGTTATTCTTTTCAATATGAAATTCAATTTTATCCTGCTCAAGACTAAATAGTGATCACTTCCAATTTCAATTCCTCTGTACACTCTGGTGTCCTGCACCAGGGAGAAAACATCACTATCAACAATAACATAGTCAATGAGACTTTTCTTATTCCTAGTCTCTTCTCTCCATGTGAATTTGTGCACATTTTTATGTTGGAACATGGTGTTAGTAATAACCAGTCCATGTCCTGAGCAGAAATCCAACAGATATTTGCCATTATTATTAGCTTTGCTCTTTTCTCCAAATTTTCCCAAAATATTTTTGTATGTCTCACAATCATTTCCTACTCTACTATTTAGATCCCCAACAAGGACCAACTTTTCCTTTTTCATTGTGTCAGTTGCTTTTTCTAAAGCCTCAAAAAATTCCTCCACTTCTACCTTAGTAGAACCTTCTGTGGGACCATAGGCACAAATAAGTATCATTATCCAGTTCCCCATTCTCATATTTGCCCACATTACTCTACTTGAGACTGACTGCCATTCAAGAAGATTAGCCTCGTATTTTGTGTTGAATACTATGGCTACTCCTTCTTTTCCTTGATTGTCATTGCCTGAATATAACATTTTGTATTTATTGCTCAGAAAGATCTCACCAGTTTTGGTCTTTTTTGTTTCAGTCACCCCTATTATGTCGATCTGGTACTTATCTAATTCCTCAGCTAGCTCCATTTCTTTGCCATTCAGGCTTCTTACGTTGATAGTACCGATCTTTAACTCTGGTGATGTTTAGTTGGGGTTTGTTTTCAGATTTATTCCAGTAGCTGACTTTTCGCTGTTCGCCCTGGTTCCCTGGCGAAAACAACGGGGGCCTTGTTTAACCGGGCGACGCCCCAGCCGGCATGAAATTTTGTCATGTTGTACCATCATTTTTTATTTTGGTTTAACCAATAAGAATACAATTTGGTCGGCTAAATACCAAATTGCCAGCCCATCCTCGTTCGTTCAGTATCAAAGTAGATACCCAACAGGGTGCACCACGAGAAGGTGAGGATTGGACATTAGGTCAGAAGCCCTGGTCGGTTCTCCGCATTCCTTTAAAGGCTATGTGGAGGTCTCCTCTCAGTTATACAGCTTTGACCCTTAGGCACCCTGAGAATATGATGAATATATTAAAATAACATTCAGAAAATTTCTGCAGAAAAACCAGAATTACAAATCAACCAGGATAAAACTGAATATGTAAAGTATTTAAAAATGTCACTTCTTTGAAATATCTTGAAACATTGATTACTTGAGGTAAAAGAATTACTACAGAAATACAAGTTAGAATACATGCCTCCAATAGATATTATCTATTGGAGGCATGTATTCACTAAATCATTTATTATCTTTCAAAATTCCATCAAGCAGAGTTAAAATAGAAATATATAGGACAATTATTAGACCGATTGTGCTACATTATTATCATCATTTTAGTACCCTCCATTTTAACTTATGGATCTGAGAGCTGGGTTAGAAATAAAACACTTGATCAAAGACTGGAGAAAGCAGATATGAGAGTTCTGAGAAAGATTAGAGACGTGAACAGATGACATCAATGGCAATATCATATTAAAAATGAGGATATTAGGAAAGAATTCGACGTTATTAGCATCCAGGAATGTGTTAGCAGAGCTAATCTCAGATGGTATGGTCACTTAAACAGAATGGAAGAAGAAAGATTAGCAAAAAAAGTGCCTTAGAAGATAGAAATATAAGATCTGATAATGTTGGAGTCTTGACAGGTAACAGATTGAATTGAAGGGAAATTGTAGATAGGAAGTTAGTAATGATGTAAATTTTTCACGTAGTACTATCATATCCTGTACACCCCTTGATGGTACATGTAAGGAATTTGATGATGATAGTACCCCCCCCCCCCATGGAGTCAACACTCATCGTGGGAGGCCCACTCAACCAGCAACATGACGATCATAATGAGCTTTGAAGTTATTTACCCTGCCTGTGTTCACAATGCAGTCTGGCAATGCATTCCATTCACCAATGACTGTCCATGCAAAAAATCTTCTCCTCATACCCTCCTTCACCACATCTTTTTACAACTTCCACGGATGGCCTCTCGTTCTTCCCATCTTAACATCCACTCTTTTTTATAATCCTTTTGTATTAATCTGATAAAATCCCTTAACTAAACTAACTTGAACGTCTCTATATCTCCTCTTTTCTTCCTATCCACCAATCTTTGTAATCCACATTCCCTCAAGCATTCTTCTTAACCAATACTACAGAGTCCTGATATCACTTTGGTCATTCATCATTGGATCTTCTGTAGTGTTTCCCAATGAAAACTAGGTGACCAAATCTGGAGCAGAAAACTGGGACATAACAGACCAGGATGCAAAAGCTTTTCAGATATTTGGACATAAAATCCTAAAAAATTCTTTGTACCTATAAGAGATAACAGGTAAATGGAGAACACAACATAATCATGAACTATATGAACTCTACAGATTCTCATTTTTATTTGATAAAATAAGAGCCAGCAGAATGAGATGGATTGGACATGTGGAAAGAATGGTTTGTTTCATAAAAAATTCATTAATGTAGAATTTCTGTCATTCATAGGCATCATCAGTACATGATCAGAGAATGGCAATTAAACAATAATAGACAATTCTAAAAAGCGCTACTAGAGTAGCTAATGCAAGATAACTAAAAAAAAAAAAAAGTCCATAATTTCCTAACTTATTTAAAAATAGATATATATGTAAACATATATATAGACAAAATAAAGTTAGTACTTTTTAAATCTGTTAATCTTTCCTATCTCCCACCATGGGAATAGATGTAGACCATTGGATACTTTTAAGTTAGTAAGACGTTTATAAAGACGTTCTGTAAGGAAACAACTTTTTCCAATGAACTATGTTTAATGTTCATAGCATGTTCTGCAAGTCCAGACTGTTAAGGCTCATGGTATCTAATATAAGACTTGTTCTTCTAAACAAATAAAAGGAATTTGGTAGATGCCTGAATAATTGAGAGGTAAAAGCTTGTCCTTAGGAGAAGTGAGAAAGGTTGAGATTTTTCTGATGGGGGCAAAAGGCAACAAAAATATGCAGTGGTTTTAAAACTTTTGCTATGCACATAAGAGATAGGAATATCAGTTATTTCTTCTGTATTTGAAGACGTAGAGATTCCATAACTCTTAGAAGCTTTTTGATGAAAGAATTCTTAAAACTATTAGATAAAAAAGGAAATTAATATGGCATAATTCTTTCTGTAAAAGTTTATCTGAAGAACATAAAGAAAGGGCATGATGTACTAAAGTATTAATAGTTCCAGCCTTTTGACTAGGATAGTGATGAAATTCAGCATGGATATAATGGCCAAAGTATGAGTCTTCTTTCCAAAAAACTGAAAAATGTAGGCTACCATCTGGTTGGAGAAGAATTAGATCAAAAAAAGACTAATTGTTTATTTACTTCTCTAAGGTGAACTGGATTCTGGGATGAAGAGCATTTAATTTAGAAAGAAACTGCTATACTGTAGAGGAAGAGCCATTCCAAATTGAGAGAAGAAAAAAAAAAAAAAAACCACATATCTGTAGCAGTGTGTAGGTTTAGGTGAAATATCATCAAAAATACATTGTTCAAAATGCTCCATGAAGAAGTCTTTACCAAATTTTTTTTTAATGTAAAAAAAAAAAAATAATAATTAAATGAAAAGCACACTTCAACCGACCTTAAACATTTCATGCTAATATCTGGGATAATTATTTATTATATCATATTTCTGGAAAATATTATGCAATGAAATATCAATCATCTCAGGAGCAATATAATTTCCTAATTATACTGTGATGAGTTAACTCTACCTCCTATTTATTTTAGTTTCTCAATAAAAAAAAAAACAGATTAAAAAAACAAAAGAAGTATTAGAGAGAAAAAATTATATAATTACATACATCTAGATATCATTTGTATGAATATGCTTGTATAAACTACAATAGACTTAATATTAAATGCAATTTATTTGTATATAATTTTAAAACCATACACTTAATACTAAAACAGTAATTAAAAACTAATAATTAATAATAAACAATTTCAATTATTCTTTTTAAAAACCAACATAACATCGTTATGTTGGATTGTTTAGCAAATTTTTTTGCTAAACAATTTGTTTGAGTAGTTTGTGTAGTGAACCACTGAGGAAATGCTTCATCGAAGTTTGTTTTCCAGTGCCAACATGTAAACATCTTTATTGTTCCACAGTGTCGATACTGTTTAAGAGGACAAAGAACATTTTTCACACCATGTTCTAATGTGCAAATAATTTTGACTTTTTCGTAACTGTGACATTTTCTTTTTGGAGATATGTCCCCGATGGAAGGGTTAATTTTTTTTAACCAATTTTACAGTCACACCAGTGTTTTGGTTACGTGAGGGAGGAGGGTTGGAAACTATACATTGGATAGGTGGCGAGGGTTAGCCACGACAAGATTAGGTTATAAATTGGCACATAATCCAATGCAGGTGGTCATAAAAGCTAAGTCACTCCTTTCATTTTTGTTATTCCAAGAACTACCCCAGCAAATTAGGAATGTTTGCACAGTTATCAAAATTTGTATAGTATATCCATGTAGTAAGCTCATTATAAAGTGAGCAATTGTATGACAATATGTGTAAATTAAAATCATTATGGCTTTTTTCGTTCATTACCGCCATAATCTCATTATTTCCATGCTCGATACAACCCAGTCTGACTGTATTACATATACAATTAAAGAAAAATCAACATATGGGAAGCTGCTGAGGATGTGTGCATAATAATTCTGTTCTCTTCAAAGATCAACAGCTTGTCTAGAGATTCTGAACATTCCATGGCATTACATGATTTGTAATATTGTTGATACATGATATGATTTTGCAGTTGTAGATATAAAAATGGAAGCAGATGATCTAATATAAATAATACTTATTTAAAATTAAACTTACGGGACTTGCAGGGGTACGAGGCCAACTAGGACTGGAAACAGAAACACTATCAAAGTCATCATGGAAAGATGACATAGATGCTGCTCCTGGAGATGGTAGGGTATTGGGAGTTGGAGGATGAGACATAGTAGGCTTATTATTGGGTTTGGGAGTTTCAACACGTTCCTCTGGTAGTGATGAAGAAGCTGAAGCATTTGATGCTTGACTACCTTCATCCATAATAGGTGGTGGTGGGGGTGGTTGTGGTGCACCAGGACCTCTCCCTTGTTGCTGAAGTGGTTGTGGAGTTGTGGGCTGAGAATGTTCTGCAATCCCTATTACAGATGGACTTGATACAGTTACAGCCGTGGATGGAAGAGGACTGCTGATGCTTTGTGTAACTGTAGTTGGTGGGGTGCCTATAGTGAACAAAAAACAGGCATATAGAGAATTCATAAATGTAAGAAATAACTATGTCATGTAAAATATCATTAATAATGTCAATTATGTGACAAACTTTGACATGAAAAGTAGCTTTCATCACATTATAAATAAACCTTCTTTGTAAATGCAAAATAATTTTCATATTCACATTTTTCATAGAGCAATATATTTTCAGAATGTTTACAATAACAATGCTAATCAAACAGATTTTTAACATTTATAAAATATAATATTAAAGATGAATTTACATGACAAATATCCAGAACAGTACAACAGAGAATCCATAACAGAAGAGAATCAAGTCTTAACGAAGACTCATATACCATACATATGTCACAAGTAAGTATAGAGTATGACCTCAGTAGTACAGCATCTCCCAAAAAACATCTTACATAAAAAAAGTGAGCCAAGTGCTCAGGAAGCTGGAGATTGACTGCAGTTTGGCATTTTACTTTCTTTTCTCTCATTTACAATTCCATCTTCAAGTTCAGTCCAGTTGTGTGGAAATTCTCAGACCTTAAACAACATAAGTAATGACCATATACTAAATAAAGTTGTCAAAAGTTGAATAAAGCATACAGTTATCTGGGCAGAAATAACTCACTTCTTTCTTTTTTTGCTCAGTTTGGCCAAATTTCTCAGGTGACCTTTAACAACAAAAGAATTATGTTCAAATTTGATGAAAATATGGTTTAATGGTGCAACTTACAAAGTAACACACCCCTTCATTATAGTCCAACTGCTGAATTTTTCCAAGGATTTTAAAAAATACTAGAAACAGTCATATCTAAATTTGGTCAAAATCAGTTGAACAAGTGACCTGTACAGGCGTGAAGGATAAACTCCTTAAACCACCTTCTTATTATGTCTCATGAGAACATATACTATAAGAAATGGCAAGATTCTAAATTTAGTCAAAACTAACTGAAAGATGTAACCAACAAATTTTATCATCATAGGAAGAGCTCCTCCTCTCTATTTTACTACAATTAGAGTGAACTTCTCAGGGCTCCATTAATAATGAAACAAACTTATTTCAAATTTGGCTGAAATAAGTCTGTTTCTTACATTATTTGAATTCACCAATTGAATTTAATGCTTCGTGTTCAACAGGATATATCTTGTTGAATAACTCTGTCTCACAATGAGAATATTCAACTTTTAGTTATAGCAAGCTAAATTTTGACCAAAATGATTCTTGTAAAAAGAGTCCTAACTTTTACAGCCCTTTGGCTTAAGAAGAGACACTGCCACCCTTAATCTAATAGAACAACAAAAAAAAAAAAAAAAAAAAACACTATTCAGTCAAACAGTATATACTACCATATCATATTAAAATTTGCATAATTTACAGTGGGCATTTGAAAACAGGCAAATTTGTGCTATTCAATTACATAGCGTAATAGAATGAGCATGCAATGCTTTATATAAGCAGTTATGTTAAATGCCAAACTTCACTATTTTGACTTAATCTCTTTCTCCCAAATATCTAAAATTTCCCCTTCCTTTTCATTATCTTAATAATATCTAATTCATTTATTCTTTGGCCATCCTTTCGATAAGATTTTTCACCTATTCACTTTTCCATACCACATTTGTCCATATTCCCACGGTATTTGTCCATACCACAGGAATCTCTTACTTGAAATTCTGTCTGTGCATTATATTATCATTCTTATAATTTTGACATTTCTAATAAGCTGCTGTAATGAAATTTCACAATTACATTTAGGTAATCATTGCCAGAGCTAAAATTTTATTTTTCTATATTAATGCCCAAAGTGCAGTATCATAGATTAGTCTTGTGTTCACTAATGCATATATAATTTTCTTTGATCCAAAGAGCATGTCTTATAGTCTGTGTGGCATCTCTAATTCTATTTAGAGCTTTTCTACTGCTATCTCCTTCAGTGCAGATCTTAACTACATCTTTGTGAATGTTTTTTTAAATATTTCATTTTCTAAATGTTACTGTAAATAGGAGCATTCATTTAATTAACAACTGTGATGGTGACCTGATTACCAAAACAAATGCAGAGAAAAACTCAATTTGTTTCTTAGTACATCCATAATATAAGTACATACAGATTTTGAATCTTGTTTTAGATATGTTTTTAATAATTCTAGAGTCAAATAGTTAAGTCATAATCTTTATATTGCTAATAAATGCAGAAGATAATTCACTTCTTAACTTCTCAGCATTTTTACAGTCACGATATAACCTTTCCAATATTGCTTACTAGAATTTAAAGCAAGGTTTTTTTTAATTTGTTGGAAGCTCTTGAATAACATAACCTTTCCTAAAAATTAACTTGGGTTGAATATTACACAAGTATAATAATGCATCCAATTCTCTGTATTTATGAATTTATCTTATGTAAATCCATAAATAATGTGACTATTTTGGGGGAATACTTTTCATTTTTATCTTTCAAAAATAGTTTTCGGGTTATGCTCACATTATCCCTTCCACTTATGTGCTAATTTTTGGTAATATTTGGTTGTGAGATTACCCGGTATTTCTCTTAAATTCAGAATAAAAACCTCCAACTAATTTAAAGATGAAGAATAATGATAAATTAGGATATAGTATAATTTTTATGAAGTTACAACAGGGAATGGAAGTGTTGTCAATTATACTATCCAGGTGTTGTACGCTATATTTATATAGTGTACTATTTTTAGTAGTTAGAATCCTTCCAATGGTACCTATATGCCAAAGTTGAGGCACAAAGAATTTCAGTGGAAATAAGTTGTGTGATGTAAAGAATGAGATTATTAGAATGCATGAGAAATGTAATGACAGAGTAAAGTTTGAAGAAAAGAACAATGTGAGTTGGGAATGTTTTGTCAAAGTAACACTAAGGCAATGATTTTTTTTTATTTTTAATGGCACAAAGATATCAAAGGTAATACTGCACCAGGACACAGGTCACAGCAGTACATATGGTAACTGGTTAGTAGGACAATCAAACATCCATGCCTTTGGTAGGATTTGAACCCACAGCCCCTTGGTTGGAGAGCAGATACACTAATCACTGTCAACCAGTCAGGCTCTAAGGTGATGAAGGCAGCGCATTATGTCTGTTACTTGCATGTGTTCTTCTGGGGTGTTTTGTCTATTTTGAGATATGAAAAACTAATTCTCCACGTTTTCTACCTCTGTATGAGAACAGCTAACACCATCAGTAGATAGACTTCAAATTATGTGCAAACCTAAATAAAAGGTCATTGTTATTGAGAAAGAACAATACAGTCAAGAGCAAACAAACAAGAATGAAAATGGTAGAAATAGTAATGAGTACAGATTAGAAGATAAGAGTTAGTGAAACTGAAGGTAGAGAATGAAACTGGGTATTGAAGACAGGACTAATGTGAATGGGGTGAAGATGTCCAAGGATGATGAGAGACACAGTATAAAGATTCAATCATTAAGATAACCAAATGGAAGAAATGAATGAACATCAGAGTTCATAGTAGTTGTTGCCACAAATTACTCTAGAAGGTGAGAAAAAGAGAATGATGAGAAAATGTAGTGGTAGTTGCAAGTGAAGGATAATAAGGGATGGAGAAATAGTTAATTGCTGCACACACACACAGCACTAGTAAGTTGAGAAGGAGAGCAATGATGATGAACAGAATAGTGGCTGATCTGTGTGAGGCAAAAGAAGTTGATTTGTGAATGTATAGAAACAAATTTGAATGAGGTGCTGGAATGGTTTAAGAAAAAAGATAGGCTGCATTTAACTGAGTTTGGTGCTGGCCATTTGAAGTGATCACTACTAAGCAAGACAAGATATGCTGAGAAGAATAAAGCAAGCATGAGAGAGAGAGAGGAACAAGAAACCAGGAGCAGTCAGAATCGAGAGACAGGTTACCCAGAGCATAAAGAAACTTGAATGAAGGGATAGTGTAGGAAGAATGGACTCAGAGTGAATCAAATCATCTCTGAAGAAATATGGATTTGGGATCTGAGTAACAGCTGACAGAGACCTGAAGTTCCAAGAGTGCACTGTGATTGTGAAGACTAAGTGGCACATGAGATGGTTGCACTAATGTATAATACTTCGACTGTATAATATCTAGACTATACATGCAAATTTAGTCTCTTACATTATGTTGTAATGAGGAACTTCTTTAGAGAATCCATAAATGAGTAATTAAGGAATTATCAGGGCTCTGGAATGTTAGTTATATGGGAAAATGTAAACTGAAGAATTTTCATGAATACATAAGTTGGTGATGGAATTTTACACATAAACATAGAAGGGATTGCACACTAGGAAACACAGGGAAAGAATTAGAGCACAGTCACTGGGAGTTACGTAGCAATTTGGAGAGGGAAATAAGGATTGCATTTTTTATATAGTGAGTGAGTGGTGTTGTGAATGCTAGAAGTGCAAAGTTTAAACGTGATAAATGTGGGTGGTTAGTGAGACCTCCAATGATGAGTTCTTAACACTCCAGAGATTTGTAATTAATACTATTTTAAGTTAGAAACCTTTATTAGGCTTATACATTATAATAGTAATTTTGCATTACAGTGATACTTCTACTTTCTCTAATATCTACAGAGAGAAATCTTATTACTTTTTTTTTTATTTTAAATCCAACAATTTGGAAATATCAAGCTTGAGTATTAAGAAATAGATTATCATATTTTACTCTTTGCTATATTCTTTATAGCACCACTGCTCAAGAGATTTTTTTTTCCTATGAATTTCTGAGTGTGCTTCCTTTTAAAGAAATTTTTCATGTTATCTAGGAATACAAATAGGGGTGATTCCTTTGGATATCCAAATATCTTAAGATATTTCTTCAATATACACATCATAAATAGTTTCAAGATAATTATACATAACACATCTCATTTAGATACTATATTCATTTCAGCACTTACTGCAACTACTAAAATTTATCTATAGCTAGCTTGTCTCTGTATATATAGGTGTATACTTCAGATAGTTTCGAACATTTAGACCTTCATATTTGATAAATTCAAGCAATTATTTTCAACTCGGTAGTAGTCTCCATAATTTTATCAAAATAAATACCACAATTTATGTACTTGCTAACAATTTCAAACTATATACAGTATATATATATATATATATATATATATATTAAAAAAAAAAAGAATTTATAGGTCATTGAAATTTTGTCAATTGATTATATTTTTGGCTCAATTCCAGATTTTATTTTATTTATTTTTTTTTTTTTTCAAACAAAAAAGATTGCAAGTTGATCCAATGATTTTTACCAATTTCACCAATTCTGGAGCATACTGGTTGCATCATTTTGAAATTTTGAATCTTTCCCCTGTGGTGTTCAGTATATCCTCTATAAGCATGCCACATTTCAACTTGCTGCAATGTTGCAAAGTGCCCTAGAATTTTAGAGACATACACAGATCATAGTAGTTCATATTAGCATTAACAAATCCCATTAATAAAAATATCACTGGTAACAGAAGCAGATGTGTAATATAGCAGTCATAATTACTTTATTTAGATTACTTTTTAAAGATTTAGATTTCTTTTTTTTAGATTTCTTTCTTAAGTAAATTAGACTTGTAAAATAACTTTTTTTTATTAGTGCTGATTTTGCTTTTTTTTGAAAAACTCAAATATCAATAATACTATCCTGTCACAGCCCCCCCCCCCCCTGACTTATTTAACATATCACTTATGAAAGAATGGCCAACATAGTAATCACAATTTTCTCATGGATCTTCTCTTTGATTTATTTTCTTTGTTTTTTAATTATATGCACTCATTAATGAATAATAAATACAGAAAAACATGTAAAAGTTTTTATTAAACACAGAATGTGTTGTCTCATGCCCAATTTTTAACATACATATGCAGTTAAAAGAGAACAAAATTACACTTTCAAACAATGTATTACAATGAGATGTTACAAACATAAGTACAATTCAATCTCGATTACCATTAGAGTCCAAAGTTAAAAAAAACTGCTGGTGGATGGGGGTAGTGAGCAGAATTATATGAGGAAAATAAAAGTAATGCCTCCATTATAACAGGTTCCACATAAAAGGGCCGGGTCAGATGAATATGGAATAGTTTGAGGTCTATTTTTCATGTACTATTCCCCACCATAATCAACCTTTCAATAGACTTTCTAAACTGTGTAGCAAATTCTTCAAATCCATCATCCTAAAATACTTCATGTTGTTTTTGGAACAATTTTCCAACCTCTGGTTTAACTTGTTCATCATTACAAAATGAACATCCTTAATATGTCTTCAAATTTTGGAATTAACCAGACCAATGGAGCCAAGTTTGGATTTTATAGATAAACCAATCTGTCGAATCCATCTCCAATGTTGTAAAAAAAGCAATGACTGTTTCTAGCATAAACACGATTTCATTTTTGCAACTTTCTCAAGGTCTTCAGATAGTGAAATCTTCATCCTTAAAGAACTGGTGAAAGATACTCTGCTGGCCAAAACTAGTTTCCATACACCTTTCTGATGAAAAGTTGAGTTGTGAACATTTTGGTCCTCAATGAATTAAGGTAGCAACATTCCACAGATTGAATTTTCATTTTTAGGATCATAATGATGGATCCACTTTGTCCCCAGGCACAATTGTGTAGATAGGAGAAGGGAAGGGGGGGGGGGGGGAAACAAGAGAAGGAGAGAGAAGAAAAACACAGTCTTCCCTTTTGCATGTGTCATTTCGGTAATCAGCTGATATGGCTTCCAATATGCACACAATATTTAGTACAATTTTGGTCGACTCTGCTAGTCCAATGTTCAACTTCTATATTCTAACTTATCTTAGTGTTCTGTTAAGAAAATCATCAGATGCAGTTTTTGACTACTCACTCCACAATATGCCTATGTCAACTTGGCAATTGCAGTTTCTTGTTCTCTTTATGCCAAATGACATAAAAAAAAGTGCTCACATCTGCAAATGCTTCACCATAAAAACCTGGAAATCAACAGTGAATTTCAATAGCACCAACATTTTCATGCATCAACAAAATTATACAAGAGTTGTCTGCTGTATATGCAATAACACAAAGTTCAACTTTGATAATACACCATTATATATTAAACTAACAGAAGGATAAAGGAACAAGAAGTAGATATGCTTGTTTCTAGGCCACTCTCACTCCAAGCACAAGCATTACTTTTGAAAAGTGGAAAAGGTTGAAGCAGTCATTCTTATTAAAATTCAGCTTATTCATTCATTTTGTATGGTGATTCAACAGCTGTGAGCCCCTTTTACGGGGAGGTACAGCACCACCTTAATCACCCCTATTTTTATCTGGGCTCGGGACCGGCATAGCTGACAATTCAGACCTATGGCTGAAGGGATCGTCTTAAGTATTTCTGACAGTATCCATGTGTGTTCAAGGGCCTACTTGCAAGATGAAAAACCCCAGATAAACTGGGGGAAAACCCTTCTGTCCACGGCTAACTTGGCTATGGCTGAGGAAGATCCTTAAGCTCCTCACGTCGTCGACGGGAATCGAACCTAGGATACTCATTCCCCAGGCATATGGTTGTGAAGTGCATAGCCACTAGGCTAACCACACGGAAAAAATTGATGAATAAGAGGGCTTACAGCTCTTAATATACCATCTTTCTATTAAAAATGGGTTTTATATAGTGCTTTCATGTTTTTTCCAATGGAACCCTGTGTCTGGAAAACAGGGTGATTCACAAATATTTTTGATTTGATCTGTCAAAACTCACAAAAACAAATGTAATTTTGGTGCAATTCTAAGTGTACACCAGCTAATCTACTAGTCTGATCATGATATAAAAGATCACACAAGCAGCGGATGCAATATACTCCTGGATGGGGATAAAACACTATCTTTGGGAGACAACAGAAACATCACTAACTTGCAAAGGATGGTTGGAGACTTGCAGATGTGCAGTATACAGAAGCCTGGAGAACATTTCAGATGAAATTCTTGACATAATGAATAAAAACCCTAGAAATGACCACTTGATGAAAATCAAGATTGATGCCACAGATGTTTATTATCTTAAAAATGAGATCTAAGTTGTAACCATTAGGAAAGAATATAGATTTAATATGTGGCAGTTCCTATTAAAAAAACTTCAGTGAGATAAAGCATGTGCATCACGAACCAAGGTTCTGATAATACCAAAATGTTGAGAAAGATGATGGGAAGTGGCATCTATATATCTTCCTGTATTTCTTTCTATTGACAAACAGCAGACTTCTATTAGACTGCTGTAGGATAAGAACATTGAGAAAATGAAGGCTATTATTGGTTTCTATTTTTAGAGTGAATTTTATTCTTGGATAGATTCACTGAAGGAACACATCTAATTCTGACATGGAAGAATTCCACATTGCGCAACTGTCATTCACACCGTGAAATCACATGGAAAGACAAACAGGAAAGGCATGCTGCTCAAAGCACTCTAATTAAGTTAACAAGGATAGGAGAGCTGATTGCAGTTCCTTCAATTTGTTTATGAAGTTTATTCTGACATGAAAAATTACTGGTATTAACAGCAAATTCAAATAATTTCACAATATCAGAAGGAAATCTTTCTGAATAATTCTATATCTGTTAAAAAGAAACTATATTCAAGTTGAATAAATTCAAAAGTACAAAATGTTTTGTTTCTGAAATCATAAGAATCTTTTAATATAAGGAGAATTGCCAGTAGGTTAAAAGTGTTCTAGACAAATTATTAGCTGGTTTGTACATAAGATGAACAGAATCCACTACTACAGTCTAAGAACTCTGGCATTACAGATTTTTTGTTTGTTTCTTTGTCCAAGATTGAAGTCCATGAAAGCTTGTTTAACCTACTCAATCCTACTACTGGGATTAAGTAGGATCACTGGTAATGCAGCTGAAAGCAGAATCATTTTATAATAATAGCATTCCTTTCTTAGATGCTATTATCCTTACACATCCTATCATCATCTTTCCCACATATCTGACTAACCAAATCTTGGTTCACCATACACATACACACTTGATGTCCACTGAAGTTTTTTTTCAAAAGGAGTTGCTGCTGCTTAAATCCATTCAGCTTAATGGCGAAAATTTGGATTTCATTTCAAAGATAAGCAACAATGATTCCCATCCTTGCTCTCCTCAGGGGATATATTTCTAGGGTTTCTCCTATGTCAAGGATTTATCTGAAAAGCTTTCCAAGGCTTCTACACACCACTGCAAATCTACAAGTTTCTTTCCATCCTATTTGTAAGTTTGATGTTTCTGCTGTCCCTATCAAACATCAACTTTTTCCTTCATTTCCAATCCCAGTATACTTGGATGCTATACTCATGTGGTCATTCATATTATGGGCACATTGGTAGATTAGTTAGGCTACACTCAAAGTGTAGCCTAACTAATTTAACTCTTTAAACTTTGAAGAGTACCAAGATTACATATGTTGCAAGACTGACAAATTAGGTCTTGTGAATCATGCTATATCTCCCAGACACAAAGTCCACTGAGAAAAGTTTCTGAAGCACTACATACATAAAAGCCATTTTTTAGAGCTGCAAAGTTCTTATTCATCAACCAAATTTAAATAAACTCAAATTTCTCAATTTTGGGAAACAATTTTACTATTTACTATAATCTCACTATTCTGGTTAATCCTCTCTTCCCCAATGCATACACACTAATTACTTTTTATGCTTTGGACTCTAATGGCATGCATTAGAGTTATTATTAGGCTCTTATTGATGATTAGGTCTATAAGATTAGGCTCTTTTTGTGCTTGTAATATACTATTACAACACAACAGTTTTATTCTGTTCTTTTGTAACCATAAATGAACACTGAAAATGGCCATAATATATGGGCAAAAATTTGATCTTTAATGAAACACATTTTGATTAAGTGTTTTCCCACTTGTATCACTTAATAGTATGTCAAACTTCTACTTAGGTCTTTTGAACCATTAGAAGCCAACAGAAACTTGTTATTGCACCTTACACTTTCTAATTTTTTTTATAAATAAAAATATTTAAAGTTCATATTTATACTATTAATTACATTAGAAATGAATCATGAATTTTTACTCAAATTAAGGGGATATTAAATCCCACATTGTTTTAAAACCAAATAAGAAACTCAAAGATTGGAATCAGAGAGTTTTTCATGCCGAATATAGTAAACTATAAAAGTATCGGCGGTTACTAGCGTGAGCTAATGCAAGTAGTCCTAGTACGTAGTACAATCTCAGGCAACTCGTTGCAAAGGTGGGGAAAGTTCTGAAAGCTAATCTTGGTATTTTCCATAATGTAAAAACACATTTCCTAGGAAATGTGTTTTTACATAGTACGTAGTACAATCTCGGGCAACTCGTTGCAAAGGTGGGGAAAGTTCTGATGGCTAATCTTGGTATTTTCCATAATTTAAAAACACATTTCCTAATGTGTTTTTACATTATGGAAAATACCAAGATTAGCCATCAGAACTTTCCCCACCTTTGCAACGAGTTGCCTGAGATTGTACTACGTACTAGGACTACTTGCATTAGTCATGCTAGTAACTGCTGATACTTTTATAGTTTACTATATTCGGCATGAAAAACTCTCTGATTCCAATCTTTGAGTTTCTTATTCGGTTTTAAAACAATGTGGGATTTAATATCCCCTTAATTTGAATAATGTTTATATCGCCAAAAGGAAGCCTATAGGCTCTTTATATTTAAGTAAAATGAATGTTTACTTAAATATAAAGAGTTCATGAACTAATATATTTAATAAATATTAAATATATTAGTTCATGAAAAGAACTAGGTCACACTGGAGGATGAGCATTATAATATACTTCACTGAATTGCACACTGCTGACGTGGAATTTAAAATAATGAAGAAAAGGTATGTGCTCATATGCTTTTCAGCATGAGCAAGTGGAAAATTATGATTGTCTGTCATCAAAATAAATTATTAGAGACCACAGTTTCTTACAGCACACAGTTTGCTATAGTTAATTTTCCTGGACTGGTTAATTTTATTTCAAATTAAGTATTAAGTCATTCCAAAAGTTTGTCAAGCCATTTTAATATTAATTACAATCAGACTACTTTGGATGCAAAGGGACAAAACGTGTCAAAATTATATATTGCAGTAACTCAACCATGGCTTGGAATTTAATAATATCTGATATTTATGATCAATACCAGAATATGATCCAATGGGTCAGTTTTGGTTTTAACTGAACCATTTTTATTGGCAAAGTAATTTGAATAAACAGTAGGCATCTAGTCACTAATGACTAGATGTCATTTCATGAAATTTAATATTTGCAATCTCTATTAAAATTCTATCAAGTCATTTCAATTGGTTATTTGTAGTGGCAAAACAAAATTATATGTCTGGAATACATAAGCCAAAAAGATTGGCAAACATTTGACATGCTCAATTTTGTTCACGATACCCAAGTAATTTCTGATGAATATTAATCAAAAATTTGACTCAACAATTTCAAAATTGTCGTATGCTGTATGTGCAAACAAAAATAAACACTACTGCAGTGGAAGTGCAGTGATTTTCATATGTGAAGCATCTTAGGTTTAAGAGTGATTGAAGAATGACCCCCCTTTTTTTTAATTAGCAAAATGATTTGCAATATTTTTCTTCAGTGTTCCCTATTGTTGTTGTTGTTTTCCATTGAGTCGTTTTCAACTCCTAATGATTCTACAAACATACATTCTCCATTCAGATCTGTCCCTAGCCATATCTTTCAGCATTTCCAAGCACATTCCAGTTGCTTCTTTAACTCCATCCACCCATCTAATTTATGGTCTTCCACTTCTCCTGTTTCCATCAACTTTAGCAAGCACCATCATCTTCTCCAGACTGTCATTTGCTTGCATAATATGTCCAAAGTATGACAATTTTTGTTTGATGATCATAGCTTTGAGGGAGCAATCTGGCTTTATTCTGTCTATCACCGATTTTTTGATTTGCTTTGCAGTCCATGGTATTCTTAGTAAGTGTCTCCAAACCCATAATTCAAATGCATCTATCTTCCTTCTTTCACTCTTTCTCAGGGTCCAACTTTCACATCCATACAGTACCACAGGGAATACCATTGCTTTCACGATTCTGATTTTTGTTGCAAGGCTAATATCTTTATCTTTAACCACCCAAATGGCCAAGACGTATATATACGTCCAGGTTACCATGGATGTGAAGTGCATACTAAAATTGTAATACCATTGATATTACATTGAAATATGTGATGGATACGAAGTGTAGAGGGCTGATGTATTTTATCCATATTGACGGCGAAATTGGTTAAAGATCTTGCTTAAATTTGTCATTGCTTTCTTTTCAAGTAATAATCTTCTTCTAACTTCTTCAGTACAATAACCATTTTTATCAATTCGGGATCCTAGGAGCACAAAATTGTTAACTGCTTCCATTTTCTCCCCATCTACTTCAAAATCATTAAGTTCACATGTTGCCATAACTTTTGTCTTTTTGAGGTTAAGTTTAAGACCATATTTAGCACTTTCTTCTTTAACTTTCATAATAGTTCCTCCAAATCTTCTTTGCATTCTGCTAGCAATACCTCAAATTATTAATATTTCTTCCACCAATTTTAATTCCAATTGAAGACTCCTCCAGCCATGCCATTCTTAAAATGTATTCGCTGTACAAGTTAAACAGGCACGGAGATAAAATACATCTTTGTCGCACCCCTTTACCTATAGAGAAATAGTTTCTCCAAGATCTGTTCGGACAGTAGCTTCTTGTTCATAATAAAGATTCCTCAGAAGGATAATGAAATGCTCTGGTACTCCCACTGTTCTTAACACATTCCACAGTTTCACATGATCTACAGAGTCAAAAAGCCTTGCTATAGTCAAGGAAACAAAGGTAGACATTCTTTTGATATTCCTGTGCTCTTTCTATTATCCATCTCACACTAGTGATTTGATCTCGTCCCTCTGCCTTTTCGAAATCCAAGCCGGTTCATCTGGCATTTCTCTCTTCATGAATGGTTCCAGTCTTTTCTGAATGATCTTAAGTAAAACTTTACTTGCATGAGAAATCAGTGCTATAGTAATTTTCACACTCTCTTGCATCACCTTTCTTCAATAAAGGTGTATAAACTGATTTTTTCCCCCATTCCCTTAGCCATTTAGTGTGATCCAAATTCGCTGACATAGAGCTGTTAAAATTTTAACTGCCTCTTCTTCCAGAGCTTTGAGCAGCTCAATAGGTATTCCATCTCCTCCTGGTGCTTTCTTACTGTATAGCTGTTGCAGTGCCCACCTCACTTCACTCTCCAGTGGTACTGGCTCCTGTGTATAATCCTGCTCTTCAAATTTCTCAGTAATTTTGGAGTCCTTTCTGTAAAGGGCTTCTGTATACTATTTCCATCTTTCTTTGATGTCTGCAGCTTCTGAAAGATATCCTTTGCATTTACTTTTCAATATTGTCACTAAACTTCCCTGATAGCTCTCTGAGCTTTTTGAAAAGATCTCTTGTTTTACCTTTCTTGTTTTGGTCTTCTATTTGTTGGCATTTCTGATTCAAGTATTTTTTCTTGTCTCTTCTGGCTTGTCATTAAACTCTTCATTCAAATGCCATACTTCCTGCAAATTTCCTGTAGCCTCCATTTTCCTCCTTTCCTGAGCAGTTCTGATGGCATCTTCTGACAGCCATTTGAACTTCTTTTTCTTCTTACAAACTGTTGGAATATTCTTCTTTGTTTCTGTTTTAATTATATCTTTAATCTCTTCCCACAGTTCATCTGGTTCTCTTTCACACAAATTGAATGTGTTGAATCTGTTCTGTATACTAATATTATATTCAGCTGGTATGTTTCCAAGATCATATCTGATTGACATTTGTGTTGGTTTCAGTTTCCGTAATTTCATATGTATTGTAGCCACTAATAACTCATGGTCTGTTCCACAGTCTGCACCTGGAAAAGTCTTGACAGACTGAATTGCACTTCTCCATCTTCTTTGTCCAAGTATATAGACAATTTGATTTCTGTATTGTCCATCAGGTGATATCCAAGTGTACAATTTTTTTGTGATGTTTAAAGCAGGTGTTAGCAACAAACAAAAAATTCTCTGCATAAAACTCAACTAGTCTCTTCCCTGCAGTGTTAAATACCTAAACCAAAACAACCTGTTATTCCTTGTTCCTCAGTCTCTCCCACTTTTGCATTCTAATCTCCGATAGGTAGCCATAAATCTTGCTTTGGTGTTGCATCTATCACTTCTTGTAACTTGCCATAAAATTCTTCAATGTCTTCTTCTAGTGCCTCTGTAGTGGGTACATAACCCTGAATGATGGTCATATTCATTGGATGTCCACTCACTCTAAGAGAAATGATTCTGTCACTCACTGTATTATAACCTAATACATACCTAGCCATCTTTTTCCTGGGTAAGAAAGATACTCCATTTTTACGACTTGTCTCATGTCCTGAGTAATACACCATATAGTCCCCAGACTGAAAATGGCCCATTCCTGTCCATCTAAGTTCACTTATTCCTAATATATCCAGCTTCTTGCACTCCATTTCCATGTTTATTATTTCTAGCTTACCTTGGTTCATACTTCTAACATTCCAAGTTCCAATCCTGTGGTTTCTTGTGAAACAGGGAGCCTCCCTTTTCCAACCAGCAACATCTGTGACCAAGCTTCCTTCTGGGTTTGACCTCGACACATCATAAAAACTAGTTCTACTTGTGGAAACCTTCTGTTCTTCCCCAGTTGCATGTTGGATGCCTTCAGGCCTGGGGGTCTCTTACCATCCAGCGCCATATTTCCTATTACTAGACTCTGATAAAATGTAATATCAAGAATTACAATTATATTTGTTATGTTCTTTCATTAGCATTATCATCATCAAATTCCTGATATGTACCCTTAAGGTGGTGGAAGGGTATACAGGATATTACGATAATAATGATGTAAACTTTCTAAGTAGTACTAAGTACAAATTAATAATTTTCCTCCAACTTATCTGTCGAGACTCCAGATTTATATTTGTCTTCTAAGGCATTTCTTACTTTATCAATCTACCAAGATCTTGGTCTTCCTGTGGGCCTTTTTTCCTACCATCCTGGCAAAAAATGTTTTGCTAACCTTTACTCACCCATTCCAATTACGTGACTATAATACCTGAGGTTAATTGTGGTCACATGATCCTCAATAATAACAATATCGAGTTCACCCCTAATATATCCTAGTCTCTGATATGATGACATTTGTTCATGCCTATTCTTTCCCAGAATATCTGTGACCTCCAGTCTTTGATCAAATCTGCTTTTTCTAACTAGATCTCAGAACAATAAGTTAAATTTGGTCTGAACATTATCTTGTATATAGCTAGTTTAGTGTTTTGGCTAATTTCTCTTATTCCAAATAAATTTATTCATTTCACTTCCTACCAAACCAGCTGTGCTAATTTTGTCTATTTCGATATTTAATTTGCCAAATTCATTAAAAATTGTGCCTAAATAGCTAAATGATTTACTTGCTCCATATATCTTCATTAAGGATGCAGGACACTTTCATGTTTCAGCCTATTTTCATTATCCTTTTATTGCTATTTTCAGTATCAAATTTATTTCAATTTACTTAGACTGGATTTATTTCGGAGTATAACATCATCTGTATGAAATAAAGAGCTTATTCTCTAATTTGGATATCATGTTTAATGTCATTTTCCTCCATAACGTGATCTATATAGATGATGAATAACAGTGGATGTAATGTGCACCCACATCTCACACCTGATTAAACGTTAAACCATCTTGTATCTACTTCGATTCTAACTGCTAACTTACTCATATATATAGACTACATATTGCTTTATATAATGTCTCATTTACACCATATAACTGAAGCATTTTGAACAACTATTTTTTCTTGGCAAATTGTCGCATATGCCTTTTCCACACCTACAAAACTTAAATACAGATCCATGTTATATTCCCATGATTTCTCATCTATATGCCTTAAAGTGAAATTCTGATCTTGACAACCTCTATATGGCCTGAACCCAGCTTGTTGACCAAGTTTCTCTTTCACAATTTTCTTAGCCTTTTCTCAGGTGTGTTGGCATAAAAAAAACAGAACAGCCAGTAGAAAATTCCTCTGTAATTCTCACAATCAGTTTTATTTTTTTTCCTTTTTTTCATAGATGGATACTATAAGACCCTACTTCAATAATCTGAAATCTGTCTCTCTGACCATGCCTTCTGAATTATGGTCAAATATCATCTACTCCAGATGCCTTTCCACATTTCAGGTTTCTAATGGCTTTTTTACTTAAAATACATCCATGTCAAAAAACAGGAATTATAAAATGTCTCATCAAAAGAGCCAAAACTAATTGTTCTACTTTTGATTATCTACAGAAAGAACTTTCTACTATCCAGCAACACATGAAACTCAATGGCTTTTCTGAAAAAAGTATTCAACGTCTTCTTACATCTTATAATCCTCCACAAAACAACAAAGATTCAATACGTCGAGTACCTATTCCTTATATCTCCGGTATTTCAGAACCTATCGCAAGAATTTTGAAGAAATATGATTTAACAGCTACGTATTCTCCTATTAACAAATTGTCTTCTCATTTTCCTTCTCCTAAAGACAAACGCTCAACTTTATCTCTTCCTGGAGTTTATCAAATTCCTTGCAACTGTGATCTCTCTTACTTTGGACAGACTGGACGTTCTCTTGAAAAAAGAATCCAAGAACATCAATCATCCATTCTTCACAATAAACCTGAAAAGTCTGGTTTGGCTCAACACGGGATTGAAACTGACCACAGCATCCTTTGGTCCAAAACGCGCCTCTTACATAGATCCCGTTATAGGTTCGAACGTTTGTTCAAGGAAAGCGTGGAGGCCTTGCTCCATCATCCCAACCTGAATCGTAATGACTGCATATCTATATCAAAAATCTGGGAAAGCCTAATCAAGATTACTCATTAATTTTTTTTTTTTTTTTTTTTTTTTTTTTTTTTTATAGCAAATTCAATCATGTTTCTACTTCAAAATATTTCGTTTCATACTTAGTGATATAACATCACGCGGCATGTTCTAATTTCAACGATCTATTGTTAGTATTCTAGCTTGTATATTTTTTTTTTTTAAACTGTTCTTGTAATACCACCGACGATGGTCTGCTATTTCCAGACCGAAATATTTGGTTAAATAAATATCTTTCTTGTGATTACGTGATTATATCATTCATTTACTTAAAATACTGATATGTACTTCAAATAAATTTGTCTTGAGTGTTTTCTATTACCATGCTGTCATTGCTTGTTCCATTTAGCAATGTTTCAAAGTAATTACTCATCCACCCATTGAATATCATCTGATGCTGTATGGTCACTCAACTGCCCAATGATGTGCCACACCAGTCCTCACCAAGTGGTCCTGTTGTATGCTTTTCTGGAGACTTCTAGTCTCTGAAGATCAGTCACTCCAAGAACCCATACATCCATCTCATCAAGGGGCTAACCTTCCTCTTTTCCCAGGAACTTTACCTTCTATTACTGTTTTGAGAATTTCTCCTTCCATTCCTTCAATGATCAAAGTATTTCAGCTTTCTTCTGTCAATATCCTTAAGATTTCTTAAGGATATTGACAGAAGAAATTTCCAGAAGAAAATTCTTCGAATTTTGCCCATATGCTGACTTGCCAGGAACGTTTGATATACTTTCATCTTTTCCTTGACTGCCTCTAACTCCCCGAGTCACCATGGTGTTCTGATTTTTATATTTTCACAGACAACCTCACGATATGCCCCTTGCCAAATTAATCAGTCTTTTCATTAGGGCCAACTGAATCTGCAAGGGTCGGTTTTTGTATTCAAACTATTTTTTTTTAAAACAACATTTGTATCTTTGAATACAATTCACCTCTGAAAGCTGTTCCTGCACCTATTCTATTTTAATGGAACATAATTTTAATGAAAATAATGTCTGCAGTACATATACAGCAGAGCACACTTGTAGTTCAACTGATATATATGTATTGTGTTAGCATATAAGAATCTGCAAAACATTCTTTTAAAAAATATTAATGATTATTTGCAATCATTTCATCATCTTGTGTGAGTACATGCATTTCATGTAATTAGCTTCCACCCTCCCAAAAATTCTATATCTTTAATTTTAGCATTTAATAAATTTCAACAATAAAAATCTCAATGGAAAAAGAATTCAATGTGTAAAATAATTTGCAACTACCAAAAACAGAAAGATAATAAAACTATCATCCAATATAAAACCATAACAAACTAAACAAAGAAATGCATTCTAAATAAAATTCCTTAATTTTTTTCCAAAATCTATTGATCTTTAAACAATATCTACATATATGCTTGTCATGCGAGCATTTTTTTTATAACAGGAATCCCACATGTGAACAGTTGTAAAACATGTTCACTGGTGGAATTAAATGGAATGTAAAAAACATTCTTATTCTTCTTATTTTTTTTTTCTGTGTGTGGACACTGGTGTAATGAATAACTAACAAATTATGCTATGATACGTCATTCAATACCATTACTGAAATCCAATTAGGATACAGCACAGGAGTCAAATTCAAAAGTTTAGAATGACAATTCTAAGTGTTTTACCTTTCCACCTTTGAAAATCATGTTAGCATTTTAATCAGAAATTTCATTGTCCAAATATTTACAGTCAACTCTCACTATAATGAAGAGACAAAAAAAAAAAAAAAAAAGGAATGCTATGTTGCTCATAGTGAATTTCTATTATCACAGAATTGATGCTATTGGTGTTTTACCTGAAACTTTCTCAAAGTTTGTTAGTGAGTGAATTTACTATAATGTGTGTTGTAGTGAGAGGTGAATGCATGGTAAACAGTTGAGGACATTCCAAACAGTACAAGTATAATTCATCATTATATATATATATATATATATATATATTTTTTTTTTTTTTTATTTTTTTTTTTTATTTTTTTTTATGTAGCTCCTACCCATAAAAGGTCTATTTGTAAACCTTAGCCCACCCACAGTACAAATGTACTGTGGGTGGGCTAAGGATTTTTTTTTCTATTTTATTGGTTTGATGTTTTTTTTTATTATTATCATTTTTTTTCCTTTACACAGTCCAGAAACTGTTCTTGAGACCAAACATGGAACTTCTGCATGGAACTTCAGGCCTCCACTCCCATAAATGGAGTGGTGGGCTAAGAAATTCATCTTCCACCTAAAAACAATCAAGCATCAATGGCCACACTGCAGGATTAACTACTAACTCAGCCAACCAGAAAGTCAGACTCAGGACACCAGTTTGAAAATACTGCCCAGATCCTCCACACAAATAGCACTCCTCACACTATTTGTAAGAATTCTTAACATTAATATGTAATCACTCCTATGAGTGGAGGTGTAATTACAAAACAATTGCTGTTATATAATTACATCTTATTAATCTGATTGAGTAACTTCTCTTTCTTCTTGATATCTTCCTTCACTATCCCAAAGAGGAAGTGCTTCTGTTCTGTATGACTTCAGTCTATAGATATTTCCTTCTAAACTGAACTTCTGAATATCTTTGCTTTTCCGTAAAAATATTAACAACAACTAGTCATCAACCATGTAAAATCTAATTTCAAGTACAATTAAAGTCAACATACATTTCATTGTTATCCTCCTGCATCAGATGAGCACATCTTCAGTATTTCCAAAAATTACAATCTACAATGTATCATTTGCAAATGCTATTCCTTCACTGATTCATTTGTAATCCACTCAAGCTTCAGCATTCCAAGAAATCAGATATACATAGGTAAAGAATTTTGTGTAAAGGGAGAGGGAAGAATAAAGAGGTTATATAAGCTGCTGCATCCAAACAAAGCTGTACTTCCTCTCTGGCTGTTATTCCTCACTTGACCACTGTGTGTGTGTGTGTGTTTTTCATCTTAAGTTAGTGGTATTAAACATAACAAAATAAATAAGAAAAGTTGATTAAGCAGCTAACATATTACCAGATTTCAAAAGTGTCTTCAGAGCATAAATTTTTGTCACAATGCACAGGTACTACTACTTCTGCAGATTATCCCACTTAAGTAAGGTCGCTGTTTTCAGTGAGTCTCCTCCGTATCCTCCTGTCTTGGGTTGTAACCACATCCAAGTTCTTCATCCTCAAGTCCTCCTCCACCAGCTCCCTCCATCTTTTTGGCTGCCCACACTTCCTCCTCCCCTGCACTGCCATCTGCATGACCTTTCTTCCCATATACTCATCCTCCCTCCTCATCACATGACCAAACCATCTCAACCTTGCCTTCTATATCTTTGCTCCTAAGTTTGTAACTTTCACCATTTCCCTTACATAGTCATTTCTCAGATGATCCTTTCTGATCACACAGTACATCCACCTAAGCATTCTCATCTCCACTACCTCATTCCTGCTAATGTTATTTTTCCTTAGGGCCATAGTTTCCATAGCATACGTCATAGCTGATCTCACTACTGTTCTGTAGACGTTGCCTTTTACACAGCATCTCTCTCTCTCCAGTTCATCAAGCTTGTATTCTGCATCCAACTTCCTTCCCAGCCTCTCCAACCTCTTCACTGTTCAACCTAAGTATCTAAAGTCCCTAACCTTCCTGATGGCATTTCTTTCCACTTCCAGATCTGTCTTCTGGCTCCAACCACTCTACCACACACATACTCTATCTTACTTCTGCTCAGGCACTACTACTAGTAGTAAAAGCTTTTAAAACTTTTAAAGTAGAACTAGTGGAAACATTTCGAAATTGGAATGTATTTATTAAACATATGATGACAATGACCGTGAGATCAATATACACAGATAGGTACCATCTTATAAAACTATTATAATGCTAGTGGTCATAATGTAATTTTGTCTGTAAATTATGTGTATTCCTGGCCAATTTACTTATGTGGGATGAATAAAAACCTGAGTTTTTCATTCCACATAAACTGCATATTATGCATCTTTTTTTTTTTTTTTGGTAAATTAATGCAAAAATACATGCTGAGGCATTGGAAATGCTTCACTACTAACTACAAAAACACTCACACTTATACCTTCTTTCTCTTAGCACTATGGTTTTCCTCCATCTCATCCTGTATGATGGGGTGTCCAAAGAGTGGCTTCCAGTCCTGAATTGCCATAATGGAAGCAAATGTATTCATGTTCTTCAAGAAAGTGTTACATTTTCCTTTCAGTTCACTGCTAGCTGAGTTAGAGACGTAAGGCACTACTGGACAATGGAGTTTGTCTGTGTTTATGTGAATCCCACACACACACACACACACAAAAAAAAAAGGCACTAAACCTAACATACGTTTCTACAACACTGGGCTCAAGGTAAGATAATCTGGAAATGATGCTCTGGAGACCATTACTAAACTGCTGCTTCGTGTCTCCAATAAACACCATCACCCAATGTGAAATGTGTTGGTTTCTTATAAACAGAGAAGGATAATGAACCATTTGAAGGATGTATGACTAATATATCTAAGAAAGGTATGCAGTAATTCAATTCCTTTTCAACTGTGAAGTCAGCTTTAAGACACTCACTGTTTCAATATACTAAAAGTGGATTTAATATGTCTCTGCAACTGTTCTATATGTAGCTATGCTGAGCATTTTAATAATTAAGTGTTCTATACAGAAATCTGCTAAAGTAGGAAACCCATTGCAATCTCATCTAGATGTTTGCATATCTTTTCTTTCCATGTATCCTGCATGTACAGTAAAATCTGAAAAATTCAGATATGTCTTAAGGCTTAGGTGAAGCAGGATTATCAAAATCAAGTCTCTAGTGGCAATTGGTAAACCAGTGTAATATTACATTTCTATTCCCAGCAGAAATATCATCTGTACTAGAACTACTCTCATCAAAAACCATTACGATAATCCCACCATTTATTTACAGTCCAGATTAGAACCATCATCATCAAATTCCTGACATGTACCCTCAAGGGGTGTACAGGATATAATAGTACTACATGAAAAATTTACATCATTACTAACTTCCTATCTACAATTTTCCTCCAAATCAGTATGTTACTTGACAAAACTCCAATATTATCCAATCTTATATTTCTATCGTCTAAGGTACTTTGTACCATATCAATCCAACTATATCTTGGTCTTCCTCTGGGTCATTTTCCTGCCAACCCGGCAGAAAACACTTGTTTTGCTAATCTTTCCTAGCCCATTCAGTTTAAGTGACCATACCACTTGAGATTAGCTCTGCTAATGCATTCCTGGATGCTGACAATGTCAAGTTCTTTCCTAATATCCTCGTTTTTAATGATATTGCCATTAATGCCATCTGTTCATGCCTCTAATCGTTCTCAGGACTCTCATATCTGCGGTCTCCAGTCTTTGGCCAAGTGTTTTACTTCTGACCCAGCTCTCAGATCCATAAGTTAAAACTGGTTTGAACACTGTCTTGCATACACCTAATTTAGTATTCTGACTAATTTCTCTCTTATTCCATATACATTTATTCAATCGACTTCCTACCATACCAGCTTTCTTGATTCTGTTGTCTATTTCCATATTTAATTTACCACCTTCACTAAAAATCGTGCCTAAGTAACTGAAATGTTTGACTTATTCCACAGGTTCTCCATTCACAACACAGTTGATATTTTCAATGATTCTACCTATTTTCATTGTCTTTGTATTGCTGACCTTCATACCATATCTATCACAACAGTTATTCAATTTGGTCAGGGAATCTTGCAAATTTGTAGGGGATTTATTTAGAAGTATAACATAGTCCGCATAAAGCAAAGAGCATACATTAACATCTCCAATTCTGATATCATGTTTAAAGCCATTCTCCTTCATAATATGATCCATATAGATAATGAATAACAGAGGGGATAATGTGCATCCTTGTCTCACACCAAATTTAACATTAAACAATCTTCCTGTACTCCCTCCAATTGTAACTGCTGACTTGCAACTCAAATAAAGACTAAGTATTGTTTGATATAATGCCCCATTGACACCATATAAGTGTAGCGTATTGAATAGCTTCTCTCTTGGCACCTTGTCATATGCCTTTTCCAGATCGACATAACTTAAATACAGATCTTTGGTATATTCCCATGCTTTCTCAACTATTTGTCATAAAGTGAATATCTGATCCTGACAGCCTCTATCTTCACAAGCTATTCTTCCACAATTCTTCTCAACTGTTTCTCAAGTATACTGGCATAACTCTTGCCAGAAACATTCAGTAGGGAAATACTTCTGAAATTCTCACATTCAGATTTATTTCCCATTTTATATATGGGTACTATGAGAGCTCTACTCCAATCATCGGGAATTCGTCCCTCTGTCCACGCCTTCTGAACTATGCAGTGCAGCCTCTGTAAGACTTTTATACCACCATACTTCAGCATTTCTGGTTGAATATCATCTACTCCTGCTGCCTTTCCACATTTCAAGCCTTTGATGGCTTTTTCTACTTCAAGTATGGATATGTATTCCTGACTGTATGCCTATTGAATGTTTTTTACCACTCTGCTATCACTGCTTGTTTCAGTTAGCAATTTTTCGAAATAATTACTTCACAATTCAAGGATATCTTTTTCTCCTGTTTCATGTCACCATTATCATCTCTAACTCCTTTTACAGCATTCTTTCCTCCATTTCTAAGCTTCTTCAACAACCTCCAGAATATCTTACCACCTTCTTGATATTTATTTTATATGTTCTTGCCAAACTCCTCCCATGACTTTTGTTTAGCTAGTTTTACACAGTGTTTAGCTTTCTTACATTTGTCTCTGTATTCTCTAAGAGCACAAGCTGACTTATTTGACAGGAACTTTTGATATGCTTTCTTCTTTTATTTCACTGCCTCTTTAACTTCCTGTGTCCACCATGGAGTTCTGATTTTTCTATCCTTGCAGACAACCTCACCACATGCCTCTCTGGCTGAATCAATCAGGGTTTTCTTCAAGGCTTGCCACTGAATCTCCAAGGTTTGGTTCCTGTTCTCAAACTCTTTCATTTTTTTTTTCAATAATCTTTGAGTATTTTAGTATACAGTTCACATCTGAGAGCTGCTCAACTTTTATTCGCTTTAAAACTTTCTTACATGTTATTCTTTTCAATATGAAATTCAATTTTATCCTGCTCGAGTAAATAGTGATCACTTCCAATTTCAAATCCTCTGTACACTCTGGTGTCCTGCACTAGGGAGAAAACATCACTATCAACAATAACATAGTCAATGAGACTTTTCTTATTCCTTGCCTCTTCTCTCCATGAGAAATTGGCACATTTTTATGTTGGAACATGCTGTTAGTAATAACCAGTCCATGTCCTGAGCAGAAATCCAACAGGTATTTGCCATTATTATTAGCTTTGCTACTTTTCTCCAAATTTTTCCAAAATATTTTTGTATGTCTGACAATCATTTCCTACTCTGCTATTTAGATCCCCAACAAGGACCAACATTTCCTTTATCATTGTGTCAGTTGCTTTCTAGCTCCACTTCTAGCTTAGTAGAACTTTCTATGGGACCATAGGCACAAATAAGTCTCATTGTCCAATTCCGCATTCTGATATTTGCCCACATCACTAAATAGTGATCACTATTTTTAGTGATCACTGCCTGCCATTCAAGAAGATTCGCTTCATATTTTGTGTCGAATACTATGGCTGCTACTCCTTTTCCTTGATTGTCATTGCCTGAATATAACATTTTGTATTTATTGCTCAGAAAGATCTCACCAGTTTTTGTCTGTTTTGTTTCAGTCACCCCTATTATGTCGATATGGTACTTATCTAATTCCTCAGCTAGCTCCATTGCTTTGCCATTCATGCTTCTTATGTTGATAGTACCGATTTTTAACTCTGGTGATATTGTGTTAGGGTGTGCTTTCAGATTTGTTCCAGTAGCTGAGTTTCTGCTGTTCGCCCTGGTTCCCTGGCTAAAACAACAGGGGGGCGGGGGCTTGTTTAACCGGGCAACGCCCCAGCCGGCATGAAATTTTGTCATGTTGTACCATCATTTTGTATATTGGTTTAAGCCAATAAGAATACAATTTGGTCGGTTAAATCCCAAATTGCCAGTCCATCCTCGTTCGTTCAGTATCCAGGTAGATACCCAATGGGGTGCACCACGAGAAGGTGAGAATTGGACATTAGGTCAGAAGACCTGGCCGGTTCTCCGCATTCCTTTAAAGGCAATGTGGAGGTCTCCTCTCAGTTATACAACTTTGACTCTTAAGCACCCTCAGATTAGAACCTGAAAAAAAAAAAAAAAAAAAAAAATCTTTTTTTACCAATGATGGAGTGTCCAAAGAATGGCTTCCAGTCCTGACATTCATGTTTTGCATCTAAGCAAATGTATTTTTCACACAGTAAATGTCAAATTTTCTGCCATCTCCCCACCTCTCTTCACCTGCCCACAGCACTAGGATAATACATAATGTACATTTTCACATTTCACTGGCAGGATTGCTATATTAAAAATATGAGAATCATTAAATCCATTCATACTGAACACTGCATTCAACCATAAAGAAAACTGATCCATTATATTTAATTTAAAAGCACAAACAAACATGTATCTATCCTCCCTTCTTTCCATCAACCATAATTTAAAAGCATGTTACTATATTCTTTTTACGGAGAGCAACTAATCCAGTAATAGATCTGTTAATACTATTAACAGATTTTTTTATGTATTACTTCATTAAAGGTGGGGGAAGGGGAAAATCGGTGGCAAAATACTGTACTAAGTAATATCAATTCCCCATTTCACACACAACAATATCTGTATAGCCAGAAGCTATACAGCTGCATGAAAATACCAATGAACACAGAAGTGATAAGAACATTAAAGACATATTAACACAATTCCCACCAAGATCATTATCACATGTCAATCTCTAACTTATATCCATAGAACTTGTTCCAATATCGATAAACCTTGACAAAATATCTTTGCAAAATTAATAATAAATTCTCTTTTTTCTGACTTGTTTTCCAGCTATTATGATATACACAAAAGCTGTTGCCTTTGCTGGCAAACCTGCAGAAAGCATAAACTTCAAACAAAAATGTCTAAGCACATCTTGTTATTTCTCTGTGCCACTTCTTTGCATTACGTTCTGTCAGAATGATCAGACTGACCTCTTGTTATATCTATGTATCAAAATAAAACTTGGAAACAAAAGTGCTTTGAATGCAACACATTACTGGAATTTAGAAAAAAAATAATTTCCCTTATTTTTTTTCTTTTATATGCACAATTAATTATATCTGAATATTCAACAAGATGTTTTTTTTTTTTTTTTTTTTTTTAAATTCAAATATATTAAAGTATGGTAGCATATATATCTTTTGAAATCAACCATATTAAAGCAGAAAACATGAAATAGAAGAACAATCCTGAGAGTTGTTTATAAAACATAAAAGAACAAAAAATCTATAGTCCAAACCAAAAAGTCAAACAGAGAAAAGATAAAGAAAGTAGGCAAAAAGATCATCTCACAGAACCTACTGGACACATTGGTACATCTAGTTTAATTGTGTTATACCTCTGATGATTGTGAAAAAAGTGGCTGACCTAAAATTTTGTTCACAGCTGAAGGATGTCAACTGTTTATGTGAGTAGGAATTAACATGCAAACTATAGAACTATTGAGGATTTATTGTGGTGGAAATTGGATATAAATCACTATGATACTATTTCAAAAACAAAATTAAAAATCTAGGTAATATACACCAATTGTTATGCTTCGACCATGTACAATATCTGAATTATAGTTAAATGATGTAAATAACTGCATTATAAAATTGTTTTATGGTAAAGAACTAAAAACATTCCACATCAGTAACAAAGAGCGAAAGCTTTGCTTGAGCAAAAATGGTGACTTGACCACTCCCCTCACCCTCCCAAAAAAAAAAAAAAAAACTGAAGATATTTACAGCACACTGATTATGGCAAACTAGGAATCATGAATTATACTGTAAATAAAAATAACAGACATTTTTACTGCAAGTTCAATATTCCTTAGAACAGATCATGGGCTCAAACTTATGAAACTGAAAAAGCAACATTGAAATATTTCATAATGTGAAGAGAGTGTCTATCACAGTATAATTTATATGAGAAAGTATTCCAGAAACTGAGTTTTGCTCGTCTTCTAAGACAGATTTACATGATTTCATATGAATATATTTCTGCTGAAGACCTATAAGTCATTATGTTTTAACAGCAGATTACCTCATTAACTTCCAAATTGAGTAAGTTAATATCCAACATGGATATTACCTTATATCCAAATACTATTCTTTGTCAAAACTGACAATATCTCTAAGAAATGCCAAATATCTCACTGCAGTTAAAGAACAATATGCACAATTTTTGCCACACAGAACTGTAATTATTTTTTGGTCATCAACTAAATATTTTTAATTAGAAATAGACAATAGTTATTTGGAATTTCTGAGCCTTTAATGAATGAGGAGTTTTGCAAGACACTGAAAGCAACCCAGTTCTGATTTCAAGCTATAAATATGAAGATCCTTCTAAGACAAATTATCTGGGATAAACAATTCAAAGAATTATGAAATACTGTTAAACATTAAAGGCTTAGTTATATGGTGAGAGAATGCCAAGCAATTTAATTTAAGAATCTTTTCTTCTCTAATATTTAACCTCTTTTCTTCTTAACTGAAGGAAAGATTCTTCAGCTAATGTAGAATAAAAAAAAAACATTCATTTTAAAGGTTAAATGGTTAGTTATTTAAGTATTTTTAGCAAGTAACTCTCAATCAGAGTTTGTTTTCATTTTCTGTATATTCTATTCAATAGAACTAAAATCATATGATGTATGTATTTGCTTATAACAAAGCAGTAAAATAACATGGAGTGATAGGACACCATGGCACTTCAAAATCAAATAACTGCATCAGATATTGCACAAGAATGGAGGTATCTTTAAAATGGACACCTTTTGTAATAAATAGAGTTGTAATCAACCACTTTTTTTACTGTAAAAGCTGCTGTTTCAGAAAACCGTTTCAGTACTTCAACTAGCAGTAGTGAGCCTTGACCTTTTCTGTTATTCATTATTTTATGTCAGCTACACTTGATTGTATTCCTGCAGCTTTTGTTTGTTGGGGGAAAAAAGTTACTTAAGAAGTATCTAATAGCGATGGCTATATTATTTCATAAATTACTTCTAAGAAAGGTATTCTCTTACAGAATGTAAATAGATAAGTAGATAGATCAGCAATTTTTTAGCTAAAAATATGTATTCATGTTTAGAAGAGTTAAAACCATCCACCAATATTATGTAGAATCATGATTATAATCTTAATCTCAATTCCAACCACAATAAATTCTACTTAGTCAGCAATTTAATTTCTACATACATAACTAGAAACTTTTCAGTTGTAAGAATGGTTTCACAATTTTCCTTTCAATCATCCTACACATACACATATAAATAGATGAGTTCCACCAAGAATTTAAAACTGAGATATCAATAACAGGAAAAAAAAAAAGCAAAATATATATAATACATAATGTATTTCAAAAATAAATGCCTGTGATTAGAGAGCCAACTATGGTGGCAATACACATATGCATGCAAATACAAAAGACTAACCAATTTATTTAGAAAAGAAAATATGCAAGATCACATTTTCTGAAAAAATTCCTCGGACAGTATTAAGAAGCTATGCAAGCCAAGAATTTTGTATAGTCTCCAGACATTCAACATACCCACAGATGGTGCTGAAGTCTGAGTAAATCCCATGGCTGCACCAGATATTGTCATTGATGTACCATCACAACTTGAAGGTGGACCCAAGGAACCAGGAGTACCAGGGGTAGACACCGTAGGTGGAACCGGTGATGACTGATTGATATTCAGTGGCTGAGATGATGGTGTGCTTGCTGGTGGGGGCATTGGAGATGATTCTTGACCGGTTGAAACTGATGTGGTACCTCCAGATGTAGGTCCCATACTTGGAGTTCCAGAAGGTGTGGAGAGGGAACCTGGTCCTGGTTGGGGTTGCATGTTGCTATAGCTGTTACTATACATCTTCTGTTGTAGATGTTGCCGTAAATACATAGGTGAAGATCGCATATTAGCTGAATTAGCTGCTGCCATTACAGCTGCTTGTGCAGCAGCTTGTGCCCCACCTGGTGGAGGCATAGAACTTTTAGGATATTGATTAGGTGGAGGCATCATATTGTTCATACCATAGCCAGTTGATGGGGGCCCACTTGCTCCATATTGGGAATTCATGTAGTTTCCAGATCCAGGATTGCTGAAATTCTGTGGTCCCGATGATGGATGGTTAGCCATGCGTCCAACAGAAGAATGAGCAGGGTAATTAGGACCTGGACTAGGGTAACTGCTCTGATTCTGGGCTCCATACGTTTGCATACTGAGAGAATTGGGAGGTCGATGATAATTACCTTAAATGAATAAATATTAAAAAAAGTAACCACTATTGAACAAGCTAACAAATAACAATAATAATAATATAAAATTACCATTAAACTACTTGAATTTATTACTAGTGCCGTAAAAATTATACATGCCATGAAATCAAATATTTTTGAAAGTCTTAAGTTTTCAGAACAATAATCAATTATCGTTCTGAAAATTATCTAAACAGCTTGTAATTATTATAACATTAAGTACTACATTAGTCCCTTTTGCTTCACTTATATGAGAAGCAAATATGATTAGTAACATTGAACTGGATACACAATTCATATCAAATTGCATAAAACTGTAATCAACACTAAGTGTTTCAAGAGGAACTACAGCTGTGTACCAATAATAAGAGCACCACAAAACTTGCACTGGCATCAGTCTCTAGAAGATCTAATTAAGTTCAAGTTTCACTGTACAGATATTTAACAACATATGTCAGTTCATAGATGAATTAATGTGGGTTCTATTTCAGGGTAACATACTCTGGAGTAAAGTAGAACTTACACATAGTAAACCTATAACAATCTGGTACCCTGTGCAAGTGTTGGAAAATCCAGAAACCTGTTATAGAGACCTTTTTCCAAGATCCTTTCCAGATACATTCTTCCATGATCCTTTTTTCCCCTAGACACCACTTCAGTCCTCCAAATAAGTAAGGCCAAAAACTTCACACTGATAAATGAAAATTATCTACAACTAAAGGTAATCATAAACATCCATCCCATAGTGGAATTTGAACCTGCCTATGGGAAGGGCAGTGGCCAACTTGCTCAGTCAACCAGCAGGCTAGCTGTTTCCACTATGCCTAAGGCAAGAACTATGAGCTCAATAACACGATATAGTATCATATATAATGGCAGGTAAAGATATGCTGCCCTAATAGAATTGAAGGCAGTGGCCCTATCATTAAAATTTTGAATTATTTTCTAAGATAGTATGATTTCTTCTGAAGTTTTTTTTTAACCATAAAAATTCAGTTTACACTGACTATAAGAAAGAAATTAAAAGAGAAACTAATTTAAAAACAGAGCTTGATTGATATTAAAAGCAACTGTAGTACTGCACGTTTTATTCTAAACAGCCAAATGGTCTGGATTTGTAATATCAACTGTTGCATTTGGGTTTTCTAACTTGATTTCCATTTCTCTATTTTCTATTATTATGTTAAGTAAAAAATAAAGTTCAATTAATAGTTTTATCTTCACTTCCTAAGCATTCACATGCCTACCGGATAAGCCTGACCACTCCAGAAACACCCCAGATCTCTTTCTCATCAGTGACTCTTCCAAGTACACTGCAAATGTAGTGGGTCCCCTAGATAATTCAGACCACAATCGAGTGCTTGTCTCCTCCACAGTGGAACAATGTTCATACAGCAACTCCCAAACAAGAGTAGTCTGACATTATAAGTGTCATATGGGATGGCCTTTGTGATTTCTATTCATCATTCCCATGGTTGGAACGCTGAAAACTATTGTTTTGCCTTAAAACCCAAACATGCACACTGCACATATCACCAAAGTAATCCCTACCAGCCTGGAAGCATGCCGGTAGAGATTACTTTGCCTCAAATAGCTGTTAACCTTATACAAATCACAAATTCGTCCAGCTATTAAATACTGCTCTCACATTCAGGGAGCCCTAAGAGCTCTCCGGCTCAATACAGAAGAAGGCAGTCAGATCTATCATCCTATAACAACCCATCTCTTACCAACTCTTGTTGGCAAGAGATGGGTTGTTATAGCCGGTAGGGATTACTTTGCCTCAAATAGCTGTTAACCTTATACAAATCACAAATTCGTCCGGCTATTAAATACTGCTCTCACATTCAGGGTGGGAGCCCTAAGAGCTCCCTGGCTCAATACAGAAGAAGGCAGTCAGATCTATCAACCTATAACAACCCATCTCTTACCAACTCGCTCCACCCACTTTCACTTGGTTTCTGCAGTATATGTCTTCTATAAATATTTCCATGACAAATGCTCATATGAAATAGCATCAATGATTCTTCCATTCTGTACTAAATCCATTGGAACATGTGACATCTAACATCCTTCCACAGTATAACTCCAAATACACAGAACAAGTTTCTTTTCCTCCTCCTCTATCCCTGCTTACAACTGTATTGTGGAACAGTTCCCCCCCCCCCCCCCCCAATCTGTTTCCCAAGTAATACTACATACAGCCTTCAAATCAAATGTAAAAAACTTCTCCTCTCTCAACCCACTACCCACATACTGTCTTAACATGCCATAGGTTGATCAACCAATCTTTCATGTAGGGCCAAACATAAATTAGCTTGCACACTGAGATTAAACTCTACAACTCTGATAAATCAACAGCAAAAACATGATCAGTGCAATATAAATTTATTGTAATAAGCAACAAAAATCCTGTACAAATGTACAAAAAATAAATAATGATTAGCCCACTGATTTTCTTTATCCTGTTTTCCATTAGATGTAATGAATCTGGAATCCTGGAGTAAAACATATCTTATTTCAAGTTCTTTGGTTCTTGTTTTTTGCATCATTCCCTTCTTGCTCCCACTGCAACATTACATTTTCCTTCTCTAATCTCATTTTGTGATTAAGTATATTTGTGCAAGACTGTGACCACTTCATCCACTAGCTAACTTCCAGCAACTCCCCGACAAAAATAAATAAATAATAATAATATCGTTATTCCATATATCTAGAAAGCTATTCAACAAAGTCATTCACCAAAAAACTGGTGAATCCTATATGTTCAACTGAAGACCTTTGCCAAATAGACATCCATCCCATATAAACAATTCCCCCACTCCTCCAAAAATGTTATGTTAAGTTCATACTCTTACTCTACTAAAGGATGTCTATAATCTAAAGACTACCAATAACATTTTATAAAGGCCATCAAATGTTTTGGCACATATACAAGAAAATGGAGACTATAAAGTTGCAGTTTCTTTACCTTATATAAAAAAACACCATGGATTAAATTGCTACTGTGTTAAAGTAGCATGACTTTAAAAGATAGCGATATTACATCATCCTCAATCCACCATTTAAGGGATCATGTATGCAAAATTTTCAGTACATAGGATATGTTATGTCAGAAAGATGGGACACTCGGAAGAGATTTGCATGAAAGAACATATTAAAGATGTAGAGAAAATGCCTAGGTTATCATGCTACCAACAAAAAACATTTGATAGCATGATAAACTCTGGCAACTCACAAGAATGCCATATACATTGAATTTAACAGTTATGTTAAATTCAACATGAAATGACATGCCTTCCAACAACACCATGCAACAAAAATCAAGGCCTTATTTTAAACCAACTATGGCCAATACATAAAAGACCTAAGAAGCTGGAAACTAGGTTATAATAGACAATACACTGGGTAGCTCAGCTCGACAATGAACGTTATGTTTGAAATAACAATATGTTATGCACCATCAAGTTATACACTATTCTATCTATAGCAGTTCACATAATAGATTGATTCCTAATACATACCTGATGAAGTATGCCATTAAAGCATATGATACTAATTTAACTCTGTTTTTTCACTTCGATTCATATCAGAAGTAACACTATTATTTTAAGTTCATTATGACTTTAAAACAAAACATTAATTAGATTTCTAAGAAGCCAACACATGAAATTATTTTTATTATATTCCTACACGGATACTGAACAACTGAAAAAAGATTCATGTTTAAGAAAAATAATTTAAAATGCCATAAAACACAAACACATAAAACATTAAAAAAAAAATAAACTAATGGATTCTCAAAGTAAAGCCAATGCCCTTTTAGTTGCAAAGAGTTGGGTTCAAATCACATCTAGGATATGAAGTACATGTATAAAGGTTGTTTGAAAAGTTTGGTAAAAAAATAAGTTAAACACATTTGTTTGGAATCTCAACATAGTCTCCATCGAGGTTTACACATTTGTTCCAGCAAGTTTCCAATTTTTTCATTCTATCTAAAAAGTAGGATATGTCAAATTGTGCAAAATAGTATTGACACCAAGCCAAATTTTTTAGTTTGGGAATAAGAAGAAGTCACATGGAGCCAAGTCCAGAGAATACGATGGATGTGGAACCAATTCAAACCTCAATTTGTGCAATTCTGCCACTGCGACGACTGATGTGTGGGACGGTGAGTGGTCTTGATGAAAGAGCACTTTTTTCTTTGCACACCAATCTTGCCTGTTTCTTCTTCAGTTCATTTTTTAAACAGTCCAACAATGATGCATAATAAACTCCTGTTATTGTCTTACCCTTTTTCAAATAGTCTATCATGATAACTTCAAATCCCAAAAAACAGTGGCCATCACCTTCCCAGCTGACAAAATGGTCTTTGCTTTGTTCGGTGCTGTTTCACCAGAAATTATCCACTGTTTTGACTGCTGCCTGGACTCAGGTGTGTAGTGGTGGATTCAAGTTTCATCTACAGTCACGAATCGAGACAAAAAATCCTGCAAATTGCGATTAAGCATTGCCAAACACTGCGTTGAAAAAACATCTTTTCGCATGTGTTTTTGATTGACAGTCAATAATCACGGCACCCAATCACGCACACAGCTTTTTAATGTGCAATTTTTCGTGCAGGATATTATACACCCATTCAGTTGAGATGCCTAAAATCTCAGCAATCTCATGCACTTTACTCGGCAGTCTTCCATAACGATACCATGGATTTTGTCAATCATTTTCTTCGTAGTAACCTTAGTCGGGCATCCAGAGCGTGCTTCATCATTGATGGACTTACGACCACATTTAAACTCATTTATCTAAAAATAAATAGTCTTTAATGCTGGTGAAGAGTCTCCACAAACTGCATATAACTCAGACTTTGATCTGCACAGCCATCTACTTCTTTAAATAAAAGTTTTATCACTGCACGAAACTCGTTTTTCTCCATTTTTACGAAAACGTGAATACGGTGATTTTAAATGTTTGCCAATGAGAACTATGCGTCGTCCATGGCTAAAATTTTGCCAGAGCTCATGAAAAAGATGATACGTGCTGACACTGGCATGAATGAACGAATTGTGTTGCCATCTTATTGGAAATTTACCAAACTTTTCAAACAAACCTTGTATAAGAGCTCTAAGGGAAGGTAAGTCATTTTGCCCATAAGTTTGACAAACCAACTGCATGACACATAAAATCCACAAGCATCCACACTTTACAGATAGGTTTAACTGCACTATTAACGTTTAAGATTTGGTTGCAGGTCCATTACACTTAATGTGTTAAAGGAAGGTGAGATAACCACATGTTTAAGAGGAAGGTTAAAAAAAAAAATGCCAAATATATTAGAAATTTTCTAACCTTTTTGATGTGATAGTGATTTAAAAAATGACTGGGGGGGGGGGGAATGGAATGGATATCTCTATCACTGAGTTTCACTAAGACAGCACAGCCTAGGAATGAGACATTACTGGATCAAATTGCTTAGAGTCTTAAGTCCCATAGGTACAATGTTATATCAAAGAAACTTCACTATAGCAAACTACCTACTAGAACAAACCATTCCCATTATCCCATGAGCTTGGTATGGTGAGAATCAACTGCATTAGATGCAGACAAAAGAATGTTGTCAAGCAACATTTACCCATCACACTGTCAAATGAGCTTATAAATGCACTCAGCTAATATAAACAACAATTGTTATAGAAATGAAATAATCTCATTATGAGAGCTAAATATGACAATGAAAGAGTATTCTATATACTAACAAAAAGTGACTCAGTTTTTAACATTGTGTCTCCTTCTATTCTTAGATTCCTAAAATTGTCATTTCTGGAAAACCAAGAATCTGATATTCTATGGATATTTAAATATATGTAAGTCCACTTACCATTTATATATAGTCTGCAGGCAAATTGATAGGGTAAATAGTTATTCATAAAATATATACTTTACTGAAAGGAAATATGGATTAGCAAACATGTGATCAAGATTGCCAAATATCTGTATTATGGAGCCCATAAAAAAAATTAGCTCAAATTTAATGTATTTGTAAATTCTTAGTATTTTTTCAAAAAAAAAAAATTAATTACATCAAAAATCTCAACACTGGAAACAGATACGAAAGTCCCCCCCCCCCCACTACCTTGCATGAGTGATACATAATACTTGACAAGAACTGTATACGTGTTTTAAGTATTTTTTATCCTGAAATAAAAATGCAAAATTCTGAATGTGAAAGAATAACTTCCATGACTTCCTTAGAAATGTACTTTGGATTGAATGCTGACTACTGGAGAGTACCCTACAACAAAAGAGGTGACATGATAGAGACATTTAAGCTGGTAACGGAATTTTATCAGATTAATCCAGAGGGGATTATGAGTCGAAGGCAAGAGGAGAAAAACCAGAGGCCATCCCTGAAAGTTATGTGAGAGTGTGGTGAAGAGGGGTGCGAGGAGTAGATTTGTTAGATAGAGAATTGTCAGAATATATTGTTAATGCAGGGAGAATTGAGGATTTTAAGATTCAATATGATAGATATGTTGTCAGTTGAATGAACCTCCCACGATGAGTCTACCGATTCCATGGGGGGGGGGGGGGTAATAATAATAATAAACTTACAGTTAATATTTCTCTAGTATTAAACTAGCATTTTCAGAACCATATGAGACAAAATACGTTACTAATTGTTAATAAATAATCACATTGATAGAAAAACTCATGGGCTCACTTTAGTGAGTAGTATGGGCATGGCAAACCTGAGGTACCTGATGCTGGACAATGCCTTACTTCATGTAATATACATCTGTTATATTATCTGTAGACTGGTCCCTCCCCTTCTTTCTTTTTTCTTCTCTTCTTGCTCCTTACCCCCAATGCTATTAGAGTATTCGAGGGCTGGGGGGGGGGGTGAATCTTTCCAATCTTGCTATGTCATTTCGCCTATTGCAGCCACTGAAGGGGGCAAGCTAGCCCCAATAGCTGCTGGTCCAAAGCGCGGATAAATGGCGAGGGTTAACGTCAGGAAGGGCATCTGGTCGTAAAACTTTACTGCCAGCTCTAGCTATGATCATATGAGTCGAAAATAAAGTGATACAATGATACAAAGGCTGGGGCATACCTCTTAAGCGATGCACAGCCACATCGTCCTACAGCTGCGAGAAGTGGACGAGGGATACCGCATCAAGGGCGGATGCAGTTAAAGAAGCGAGCCCAGCAAGTGTAGAGAATGTTGTAAGTGGGAACATTGAATGTTGGAAGCATGACTGGAAGGGGAAGAGAGGTGGCAGACATGATGAGAAAGAGGAAGTTGGACGTTTTATGTGTGCAGAAAACAAGGTGGAAGGGGGAAAAGGCGAAAGAACTAGGAGAAGGGTATAAATTGTTCTACTCTGGAGTGAATAAAGAGGAAGGAAATGATGTCGAAATTGTGATGTGTGGAAGAATGAAGGGTGAAGTACTAGAAGTGGGTAGGAGGAACGACAGGATCATGCAAATGAAACTGGGTCTTGGAGAAGAGCAACTGGTCATCTTATGTGTATACGCCTCACAAGTTGGCTGTACAGCAGAAGAGAAAGATGAATTCTGGAATGTGCTTGGATGAAGAAATGAGGGAACTGGAAGAAAACGAAATGCTGATTGTCAGAGGAGACTTGAACTGACACATAGGGAGACACAATAGGGACTGTGAAAGGGTGCATGGTGACCATGGAGTGGGAATGATGAACCAGGAAGGAGAGAGGATTTTGTACTTTGCAGTAGCGTTTGATCTGGCAATTGTGAACTCCTTTTTCTGTAAGAGGGAAGAGCATTTGATAACATTTAGAAGTGGCAACAACAGTTCACACATTGACTACATTTTGACTAGAAGAAAACATCTTAAGGCAGTAACAAATTGTAAAGTAATCCCAACAGATCAAGTGGTGCAGCAACACCGGCTGCTGTGTGCAGATTTTAAAATAAAGTCAAAGATAAGAACCTTTGGAAGCCATGGGAGGAAGACAATTAAGTGGTTTTGCTTAAAAGAAGAGAGTGTGAGGAACCGTTTTAGGAAGAAAGTGTTAGAGAGGATTTCGGATGGACTAGAAAGTGTACAAGATTGGTGGAGACATAATTCAAAAGCAATTCTAAGCTGTGCAATTGAGGTTCTTGGTGAAACATCCGGAAAGATCAGAGAGCAGGAGGGGGTTCGTGGTGGAATAATAATGTACAAGACACAGTAACGGATAAGAGGAAGGCATAGCAGAAGTGGGATGAATCAAGAGTGGAAGAGGACAGAGAGAAGTACAGAGAGAAAAAGCGAGAAGCCAAGAGAGTTGTTGCACAAGTGAAGGACATGGCATATAAAGACCTTTACGATCAATTAGAAACAAAGGAAGGACAGAGAAAGATTTATCGATTGGCAAAATGTAGAAATAAGGCATCAAAGGACACCGTACATGTGAGGCAGATCAAAGACTCTGGAGGAAGGGTATTAAGGAGGGGCGTGGACATAAGAAACAGATAGAGAATATACTTTGAAGGGGTTTTAAATGAAGAAATTGCAAGGACTCACAGAGAAGATGGAGAGCCTTATGAGGGGATGGTGCAAAACATTAGTAAAGTGGAAGTGAAGGAGACCATAAAGAGGATGAAAAATGGAAAATCGGTGGCCCTGACAGGATCCCAGGAGGCATGGAAGGCACTGGGAGAAGAGGGAATTGACCTGCTGTGGGACCTGTTAATAAAAGTTTGTCAACAGGAAAATATACCTGAGGAATGGAGGGAAAGTAGTCTTGTCCCATTCTACAAGAGCAAAGGGGGATGCACAAGACTAAGAATTACAGACGAATAAAGTTGATGTCCCACACAATGAAAATCCATGAGAGGGTTCTTGATGGAAGACTGAGGAAGGAGGTGGAGATTGCAAAGGAGCAATTTGGCTTCATGCCTCGTCGATCAATGACAGATACTATCTTTGGGTTATGACAGATGATGGAAAAGTCTCAAGAGAAGCAACGGAAGCTACATCTGGTATTTAATGATCTGGAGAAAGCGTTTGATAGAGTGCCAAGGCAAGAAATCTGGAGGTGTCTGAATGAGAAGAGGGTACTGGAGAAATATGTCAGGCTAGTGCAGGAGATGTACAGAAATGTGATGACAAGAGTTTGGAGAGACAGAAAGTTTTCCAGTGACAGTTGGCTTGCATCAAGGGTCAGTATTAAGTTCGTTCTTGTTTAATATTGTGATGGAAGAGGCAAGAGAAGACGTGCCTTGGACTATGTTGTATGCAGATGACATCGTGCTGTGTGCAGAATCAAGAGAAGAAGTGGCAGCTAAACTGGAAAGTTGGAGGAAAGTACTGGAAGAGAGAGGTATGAGACTGAGCAAAGGTAAGACAGAGTATATCTGTTGCAAAGTGGATGGCAGCCAGGAGACAGATCTGGAGCTGAAAGGAAATGTCATCAAGAAGGTCAGTGACTTTAGATACTTACTGTAGGTTCAACAATGAAAGAGGATGGTGAGGCTGAGAAGGAAGTGGGATGCAGGATACAAGCGGGTTGGAGGAACTGGAGAGAGATGGCTGGAATGTTATGCGATAAGAGGGTGTCGATCAATCTAAAAGGCAAAATCTACAGGATAGTAGTGAGACCAGCTATGACGCATGCTATGGAAACTGTGGCCCTGAGGAAAAATAACATCAGCAGGATGGAGGTAGCGGAGATGAGAATGCTAAGGTGGATGTGTGGTGTGACCAGAAATGATCATCTGAGAAATGACTATGTAAGGGGAAAGGTGAAAGTTACGAACTTAGGAGCAAAGATACAGGCAAGGTTGAGATGGTTTGGTCATGTGATGAGGAGGGAGGAAGAGTATGCAGGAAGAAAGATCACGCAGCTGGATGTGCAAGGGAGGAGAAAGTGCAGCCGGCCAAAGAAGAGATGGAGGGAGATGGTGGAGGAGGACTTGAGGATGAAGAACTTGGATGTGGCTACAGCCCAAGACAGGAGGTTGTGGAGGAGACCCACTACAAACAGTGACCCTACTTAAGTGGGAAAGGCTGCAGAAGAAGATTGATAGATAAACTAATTAAATTTATTATATATTTCTATTTCAAAAAAGCAAGAAATAGTTGAAGAATCAGTCATTAAGATTTCGCCAATGTAGAAAATCCTCACATGATACGATAAATTTAATTAATTTTCTGTCACTGTAATTATTAACAGAGAGGACAATCCCATCTAAATGTTAATTTTTATATCATTCTAAAACCATTACATTAATTTTTTACTTTGTCTATATCATTCTGCAACACCAGAGAAATATTAGGTGTGAATTTATTAAAAAACTAAGTATTTTTGCTTGGTCTAATATGTTAAATTTAATTTAGTATTTTTCTCTTCTGAGTCATGGCATTACTTCTTTCTCTTTTGTGGATTTCATATTTTGACCAGTTTGGCTAGTAAGGCCTATCAGTCAACAGAAGATTCAAAAAACATCTGTGTATACACACACACACACACATCTATCTTTATTTGCTTAACATAAATCTTTGTTTTCTGCACTCAATGACTGCATTAGAAACAAGCATTGCCACATACTTTCTGCAGCCGAAAAGAGGATGTTAGGACAAATGCATTTAGTTTGATAGCATGATTGTTGCTATAATAAAACTGCTTTGCTTGCATGTATATGCAATAAAACATCTGTGGGAAGGAGGTGTTTTTCATTATATAGGATCATTTTCATTCCAGTTCTCTATTTACACTAACTGTTGTTAAATATAGTACATAGACTGTTTTACATAGAATGGTTTTACTTCAAGAAAGCTTAAAGCGCATTTCGGACTCTTACAAGCCCATTGCCAAAAACCCTGAACGGTGAATCCCTATCCCATATATTGCAGGCATCTCTGAGATACCTGCTAAGATTCTGGAAACATATTCTATTCCTACTTTTTTCCCTAACAAAATCTCCTATTGGTTACCACTCACAAAAGTTAAGGATCCCTAAACACCAGAGAGGGGTGGTGGTGGGATGCTTATCTTTTGTGAGTTCAATGCAAGTACCTCCACTCATACTTTGGACAAACAGGATGTTTTGTGGAAAAACTACAACACCACCAATCTTATATTAAGAACAATAATCCTGGAAAATCTGGTCTTGCTCAGAGTCTCCTCTCATGGACACTGCCCATGATATCCTATGATCCAATACTTACCTTTTACATTGGTGCAGATTCAAGTTTGAGCAGTTATTTAAAGAGAGGGCTGAAGCACTTCCACACAGCCCAAATTTAAATCGGAGTGACTCTCTCTCTATTGACAAGATACAGCAAAGTCTCATTCCCATTTTAATTATTTTTTGCTGTGAAATGACAATGCTGTGTCATTTCATTATGTTATTAAATTTAATTTTATTTCAAATCACTTAATTTTAAATTTAGACCTTAACTGTAATCTTATTCAGTAACCACCCACTAGGTGGCATCTGGCACTTAGCTCAGCACCATAAACAGGATTAACATTCCTTACCGTAGCTTCACATTGTGTTCATGCCGATGCACTGATGACTAGTTAGTTTCTGGTTGAAATATTTGCAATAATAAAATTACTATATTCTTATGAATATGTGTGTATAATATTGTAATAATGGCACAAGTTCCATTAAAAATTCTTCAAATTTTATAGCTGCTTTCAATACTAATACATTTGATCTTTTATGGTGTATACTGAAAGAGAAATTTTTTTTTTATTGCTGCCTTTGTTTCCAAATTATCAAAACATTAATATACTGCCATCAAACAAAAGATTTAAAGTTCAGCTCCCTCTAATGAAAACAGGTTTTCAACATGACTGAGAATTATTTTTATTGGGATAAGTAAATAACATCTAGATATGTAATATGTACACCAGATGGAAAGGGAACATAAAAGAGAGATTTCCAAATTTGAATGTACATGTGCAATGTATTTTTTTTTTTTTTTTTAGAAAAATGACAAAGATAATATTAATAACATGCAGCACTGTTAATGCTCTCAGCTGCTGTAGAATATGGTGGAGTAGCTCCAGTATGTCCTGTTGTGATTTTATTAATATTTAGTATTACATAATCATTTTTTAAATATTTGTATATTGTGCTGGTACTGTATATTGTAACACTTGACAATATAAAATAACATTTAGGCATAATAAAGTAAAGTGTTACTATATATGTAAGATTATAGTAAAACACATGTAACCAATGGGAACAGAACAAGCAACCATGACATCACTGTTTAGCAAATTCAATATGAGTGATCATTGTGAAATGTAAAGTGTGTACATTACCAGGGTTGAACAATTTGTGGTTTGAAAAGAAAAGTGGTGAGAGAGTGAAAGTTTTTTGGAAGCAAGTGACAGAAGTGCAGCTGTGTGATTTGAAAGATATGAGAGAAGAGAAGACATGAAAGTTGCTGAAAGAGGTAAAAAGGAGCAAGAAAATTAGGACTAGGTTTATTGGAACAGTGTGATGAGTGAATTGTGAAGAAAGCAATGATCCAAGGTGTGCATTGAACAGAAGGAATGGTGTGCAGTTTGTTGATGCACAAAGTAAATTTGATTGACTAAAGGACTTCAAAGTGATTACTGAATGGATTTGAAGTCAGGTATTTGAATAAAAGAGCTGTTCATAGAGAATTTGGAAGTGTAAATTCAGGAAAATTAGAGCCATTGGAGACAGTCATCACAAAATGCAAATTTAGTTATGGCCACAAAGGGCCATAACTAAATTTCAAAAAGCTTTGAAAATTGGTTAGTCATAACTAGATAAAAAATTATTAGAATTATTGAAACTTTTATTAATATTGATAGTTTGGTTAATGATATTAGAGAATGCAAGGATGTGTACTACTAATGACAGCATAACTGTAACCCTAAGGGTAAAAATTCAGCAGAAAGGCAAGGACTTGGAACACATGATGTGAGAAAAAGACCAATAGTGCAAAATATATAATAAGTTGCGGCTGTAGGTCAAAGGGTGCAGAGAAAGATGTAGAGGACATGCATGGGCAAATGGGCTCAATGCGTACAGGGTGAGTAACTCTCACTGGACTACAGCTATGCAGATATAATTCAAAGGAGAAACATGAGAGTAGGGGAAAAGAAATGGAATAACTACTAAGAGATAATTACCTAAAAGAGAATGTGAGTGGACTGGGAGTTTGATAGTACTGGATCTTATCTTGTGATTGCACCAAAGCATTGGTCCATAGCCAAGCAGCCACTATCGGGAGAAAGCGGTTTAAGCAGTCTTAACCTTTAGGTCACTAAGCAGATGGAATTTACAATTAAAAGGAAGTGGACAATGAGACTTATTTGTGCCTATGGTCCCACAAAAGGTTCTACTAAGGCAGAAGTGGAGGACTTTTTTGAGGTTTTAGAAAAAGCCACTGACACAATGAAAAATGAAAAGTTGGTCCTTGTTGGGGATCTAAATAGCAGAGTAGGAAATGAGTGTGAGACATACAAAAATATTTTGGGAAAATTTGGAGAAAAGAGCAAAGCTAATAATAATGGCAAATATCTGTTGGATTTCTGCTCAGGACATGGACTGGTTATTACTAACACCATGTTCCAACATAAAAATGTGCACAAATTCACATGGAGAGAAGAGGCTAGGAATAAGAAAAGCCTCATTGACTATGTTATTGTTGATAACATAGTCAATTGATAACATTGACTATGTTATTACTTTCAATTTCAAATCCTCTATACACTCTGGTGCAGGACACCAGAGTGTATAGAGGATTTGAAATTGAAAGTGATCACTATTTAGTCTTGAGCAGGATAAAATTGAATTTCATATTGAAAAGAATAACATGTAAGAAAGTTTTAAAGCGAATAAAAGTTGAGCAGCTCTCAGATGTAAACTGTAGACTAAAATACAAACAAAGATTATTGAAGAAAAAATGAAAGAGCTTGAGAACAGGAATCAAACCTTGGAGATTCAGTGGCAAACTCTGAAGAAAACATTGATTAATTCTGCCAGAGAGGCATGTGGTGAGGTTGTCTGTAAGGATAAAAAAATCAGAACTCCCTGGTGGACACAGGAAGTTAACGAGGCAGTGAAGGAAAAGAAAAAGCATATCAAAAGTTCCTGTCAAATAAGTCACTTGTGCTCTTAGAGAATATAGAGACAAATGCAAGAATGCTAAACACTGTGTAAAACTAGCTAAACAAAAGTCATGGGAGGACTTTGGCAAGAATATAGAAAATAAATATCAAGAAGGTGGCAAAATATTCTGGAGGTTGTTGAAGAAGCTTAGGAATGGGGGAAAGTGTGCTGTAAACGGAGTTAGAGATGATAAAGGTGACATGAAAACGAGAGAAAAAGATATCCTTGAAGTATGGAGTAATTACTTTGAAAAACTGCTAAATGAAACAAGCAGTGATGACAGCACAGTGGCAAAAAACACTGACCAGGCTTGCAGTCAGGAATACATATCCATACTTGAAGTAGAAAAAGCCATCAATGGCTTGAAATGTGGAAAGGCAGCAGGAGTAGATGATATTTGACCAGAAATGCTGAAGTATGGTGGTATAAAAGTCATACAGTGGCTGCACTGCATAGTTCAGAAGGCCTGAACAGAGGGATGAATTCCCGATGATTGGAGTAGAGCTCTCATAGTACCCATATATAAAAAGGGAAATAAAACTGCATGTGAGAATTACAGAGGTATTTCCCTATTGAGTGTTCCTGGCAAGATCTATGCAAGTATACTTGAGAAACGGTTGAGAAGAATTGTGGAAGAAAAGCTTGGTGAAGAACAAGCTGGATTCAGGCCAAATAGAGGCTGTCAGGATCAGATCTTCACTTTACGACAAATAGCCCAGAAAGCATGGGAATATAACAAAGATCTGTATTTAAGTTTTGTTGATTTGGAAAAGGCATATGACAAGGTGCCAAGAGAGAAGCTATTCAATACGCTGCAGTTATATGGTGTCAATGGGGCATTATATCAAGCAATACTTAGTCTTTATTTGAGTTGTAAGCCAGCAGTTAGAATTGAAGGAAGTACAGGAAGATGGTTTAATGTTAAATCTGGTGTGAGACAAGGATGTACATTATCCCCTCTGTTATTCATTATCTATACGGATCACATTATGAAGGAAAGTAGTATTAAACATGATATCAAACTTGGAGATGTTAATGTCAGCTCTTTGCTTTATGCGGATGATGTTATACGTCTAAATAAATCTGCTACAAGTCTGCAAGATTCTCTGACTAAATTGAATAGCTGTTGTAATAGATATGGTATGAAGGTCAGCAATAAAAAGACAAAGACAATAAAAATAGGCAGAATGATTGAAAATGTCAAATGTGTTGTGAATGGAGAACCTGTGGAACAAGTAAAACATTTCAGCTATTTAGGCACGATTTTTACTGAAGATGGTAAATTAAATATAGAAATAGACAACAGAATCAGCAAAGCTGGTATGGTGGGAAGTCAATTGAATAAATTCATATGGAATAAGAGAGAAATTAGTCGGAACACTAAATTAGCTGTATACAAGACAGTGTTCAAACCAGTTTTAACTTATGGATCTGAGAGCTGGGTCAGAAGTAAAACACTTGATCAAAGACTAGAGACCACAGATATGAGAGTCCTGAGAAAGATTATAGGTGTGAACAGATGGCATCGATGGCAATATCATATTAAAAATGAGGATATTAGGAAATAACTTGACATTGTCAGCATCCAGGAATGCGTTAGTAGAGCTAATCTCAGGTGGTATGGTCACTTAAACAGAATGGGCAAGGAAAGATTAGCAAAACAAGTGTTCTCTGCCAGGTTGGCAGCAAAACAACCCAGAGGAAGACCAAGATATAGGTGGAATGATACGGTACAAAGTGCCTTAGACGATAGAAATATAAGATCTGATAATGTTGGAGTCTTAATTAGTAACAGACTGATTTGGAGGAAAATTGTAGATAGGAAATTAATAATGGTGTAATTTTTTTTTTCATGTAGTACTATCATATCCTGAACCCCCCCTTGAGGGTACATACCAGGAATTTGATGATGATGATGATGATGAAGGAAGTGTATTTCTATGAACTACAGAGTTGCTGATTATGACAAACTTCGGAGATGCCGTGGAGCAGTGCCATGCCATAAGATGCTACAAAGGATGCATGTTATAAGTGCATGGAAACCAGATTAATTGGTGTGTTTCAGGGAAATGGTATTAGATTATATCTAGTTAAGAGGATAAATCATTCATAAATGGATGAGTAGCATCGTTATGCAAGAAGTGGAAAAAGTAGTAAGAGGTTTAGTAGCATGTTAAAAGAGCATAAACAGCAATAGAAAAGGATTAAATTTTAATTCTTCCAACATCAACCAAGCATCTAAGCCTTAACACTCAGAAGTAGTAACTTTTTTTTTTCTTGGTTAGAAAATAAATGATGCTTGACAAAAAATTATATCCATAATAATGCTTCATGGTATAAACAACACCAAGAAAGAAAAAATACATTTATTAAACTTACCAAGAAATTATATTCTTGTTTTTATCTTTTACCTTTCATTCATATTTATAATTCTTTCACATGCAAATGAAAGTATGAATGTAAAGTAATGTTGCAATTAGGCTACTTGCATACAAAAAAACAGGTGACTTTACATCAAATTGCACTGATTTCTTGTTAAGTATACTCAATTTTCTAATCAAGCAAAAAAACTTGCTACGAATATTTTAATATGGTACTACAACATTTTGCCATTGTAAACAGAAAATATGACTTCAGCATTGAGTTTGTTCTCCACAGGTCAAGCTCCCATTAATGAGACCTAAATCAAAAACCAGTCCAGACAAGGATGCTTCCAATAATACAGGGCAACATACATGTGTAAAGGCTTAAGTGCTGAGAGAAACTCATGTTACAGGCTTAATGGAGTAAACCAGCACTGAGAAAGGATTAAAAATTATGTTTATTATTTCCAATATTTCATCTCAGTCACTGAGACATCATCAGGGAGTACAACATGAGACTTGTAACACACACACACACACACACACACACACACACACACACACACACACACACACACACACACACACACACACACACCCAGGAAACACAAAAATAAGTGAAATGCATGTATGGAAGACTAGTCCTAACTAGACAGGAGCACCCTCTGTAGGCACCTGTTAGAAGTACAGGATGTAAACCGGGATCTCTAAGTATTAGTGTTTCCCATATTTTGGGAAGTTTAATGCAACAAGATTTATTCAAAGTAGGCTGATTTCTGAGAGCAGCTGCAGATTCTAAAAACAGTCTTTTTCTTCTAAATTGATAGACAAAATATTGGTAGAATTAAACATTATTTTTAATCCTTTCTCAGTACTGTTTTACTCTAAGCTTCTAACATGACATGGTAACATATACATCTGAAAGGAAGTGTGCAGTGCATTGGGGGAAAACAGGACAATTTCATGCTAAGTTATCTGCCTCTACATACAAAATAGCCTATTCATATCAGAGCTTCATGGTATAATCAACACTAAGAGATTAAGAAATAAATTAATTTATTGAACGTAGGACAGTATTCATGTGTCAGTTACAAACTGAATGGTTTTTAATGGTTAGTGTAATATGTTTATCACAGTTATAATTTGTGCTCTGATGATGCTTGATATTCAGCTCTTCTTATTGTTTATATCATGAAGCAATAATATGAATAATCAACCTTTCGTTACGTATACAAAATAGCCTAGTTGTGAAGTTACTTCACACATGAACTTCTGTTTGGTGCACAACTGATAAAGAATAAAAACAAGGATATAATTTTTTGTCAAATAATTTAAGAAAATGTTGTGGAAGATATACAAAGGAGATCAGCAAACACAGACAAGTATGATAAACATGGTGAAGATAAAATCAGATAATGAGATGAAATTAGGTGAATAAGCCAAAGGAAATCTCAAAGAATTCTCTTACTAAATGTGGATAAAAAAAAAGTATGATTATGGTAAAATAACTTTAATGAATGTGGATGGGTAAGGGACAAGAGAAGAATACTGCAGTAACAGCTGTGCCAGAAACTTATATGATAGAGATAGACAAATTGTAAGTGTTTAGGATATTACACAATCTCAATATGAATTAGGGACAAGATCGGGGTCCCTAACCAGGTGTTTAAGTTTCAGTACTAACAAGGCCAAAAAGAGTGGAAAGATGGCGAGATAGTTAAACTCTGATCTAGGAACCAAACATGGAACTTCTTTTTTTTTTTCTAGCCACTTAAGGCCTCCAATAAGAGACTATTATGTAAATAGAGACTGGTGACTGATGGACATGCATCATCAGCAAGTAATATACAGTAGAGCAGAATCCAAATGAAGGCAAGCGAAAGTATGCAGGTGCTAGAAGACTCAGCACTTGGTCACTGCTATTCAATTTGTGTATCAATGATACAAAGAATAATTATTTGAGGGACGGAATATCCCAGTTTGTCTGCAGGTGATGCAAAACTAGGTGGTGGTAATGGGGGGGGGGGGGGGAAGTAATGATTAAAGATAACAGATGTTGAATAATGATTCCAACAGACTGAATGCAATGACAAAGGTCAGTAGCATAGCATAGCATTGCAAAATGTCTCATGAATCAAAAGATTACAAACTGTATATTATATTAAATAAAATTTGACAAGAAATTATATTCTTGTTAAATCCTTTACTCCTTATGCATATTATATTGAACTGGAATGCAGAAGCTATTCACAAAATATTATAAATTATAGATTCTATTCTATATTACAGATTGTTTGCAAAATATAAATTTTTTATAAAACTTTAAAATATCTTGTAAAAAATTTACAATTAGGGAAAAAAACAGTTATGCTCTGCATATTTGCAGTGCTAAATGACAGATAAAGCATTTCTGATTAATTTTGCATCCTATGCTACTATAAATTGCAAAATGCACAACATGATACCAGTAAAGCCATACTGATTAAAACAACAACTATGATGCAATTCCCAGAAATTACATCTTATCACTCACCTATTCTCCCCACTTTAACATCACTCGCTTCACACAAAACTAGTCAGTTAACTGATCTTTATCTATATGAAATGGGGTACTTTATCATTTCAAATGGATAAAGTTACAGCCATAAAGCAATTACTTATTTAAACCAACTCTTGCAACTGACACTTTATTCACCAACCATCAATATCCAATTTTTACATTACTGCTTTCCCCCCCTCTCTCTTCTAGAATGTTTGCAGTTCTCCATTCCAACTATCAAACCTTTCATAGTTCATAAACTAACTATAATTTCTTAGCATTTTTCACATCAATTTACCAAAGAAAATATTTCACTGGAGATACATTTAGCTCGTTCAGCACTTTTTCTAAACAAAATTTTGCACTATGAAACAACAAGAAAACTGAAAAACAGAGTGAAATATTTTCTCTGGGCCATACCAGGCAGGCACATTCAGCAAAAGAATAGCAAAGGGCAGAACAATAAGAGATCTCTTATTGTTAAGAGACTGGCCTATATTTTCTCAAATGATGCTCAATCTCATCACATTTGGAAACTTAATGCAAATTTCTTCAAGCCTAGAGACAGAGATAAATCACAAAGCTGGTCAATCTCTTATGTATCTTAAGAAATCATCAGGATGCAGAAGGTGTCCTTATTTAGAAATTAGATATTATTTTTAATAACTACTGTAGTGCTATTTTTATTTCTTGTAAGATATTCATAACTAATTCACATTCTCAACAATTAAAACAAAGTTTATAACGACTCTATATTATTTTTGACCATCTAATGAATGCAAGAAATTAATATAAACTGGGTTGTATATTGGCCGAAGGATTTTAATAACTGAAAACAAAGTTTAGCAAAGTAAAAATTTTAAATCATAGCCAAACTCTTATTTGGCTCATATTTTACATATGTAATGTTTTTAAGAGCTTTTTTTTTTTGAGACAAACTGGCTGAAATCAGCTGAACAATGCAATCAGTAGTGTTTACAACTCCTTTATATACCTCTAATCTATATTTTCATCCAAATGAAAGAAGACATTAAGCAATATCAAAATAAAACTTATCCCTTCCTTCATTTTAGTCCAGTTAGGTCAAAGTTATCAACTTTCACTTCAGCAAGAAACAGCTAATTAAATTTGATCTAATTTAAAAATAGAAATGTCCTTTGCAAAAGTGCTTTAGTTTTGTTTTAATTTGAATTAACACTTTAGATTTGAAGGCTATGTTTTGTTGAATATCTTTGTAAGATAAAATTGGCAGATCAATAATAATATGCAAGTTAGAATCAGCCTTAGTAGGCTGAATTATGGTATTAATTATTGTAATAAGAATAGTCAATGACTTCCTACATTAACACATTCGCTGCCACACTATTTTGGCATAGTTTGTTCCCATAAGCCAAGCAATTTCACTTCTTTAAGGTCAGTATAGGTAATCTCGTTGCCGGCGGTAATCAACATACGAGTATACTCTTAGTATACTCGTATGTTGTGCGGAGCATATACCATCTACAAGTATATACAGTTTTGCTGCTAGCTCCACAAGCCAAGCATTTTCACTTCTTCAAGGTCAGTATGGATAATCTCGTTGCCGGCGGTTAAGTGTCATACGAGTATACTCGTAGCTGGCTTGTGTGGCTCATATACCAACTACAAGTATACTCGTAGTTGGCAGCGAACGTGTTACTGTTCTTAGATTACTGTTCTATTCTCATCCCATCTTTCTATATCCCTTATTAATAAACATACTCCTGATCAAAAATTTATTGCATGCTACTATGTTTTGATTCTTAGTTACCTGTTTTTGTCTTCTTTGTTTTGGTTTACTGGAAGAAAGATGACTAGTTCTAATCAAAACAAAGAAGATAAAAACAGGTGACATTCTTCTAAATAACACCTCCAAGATGTTGAGGCAATAATGATCAGGGAAATGGGAAGTGTAGCACTAGTATTCAACACTAAACACAAAGATGATCTTCTTGAATGGTAGACAATTTCAAGAAGAGTAATATGGACAAACATAAAAACTGAAAATTGGAAAATAAAACATTTGTGCCTATGGTGTCACAAAAGAGTTTACTAAGAAAAAGCAGAGGAATTTTCTCATCAGCTGTTCTGGAAACTGACAAAGAAAAATGGTCCTAAATATCTAAATGCCATAAAAGGAAACGAGTACTAGATACAGAGTTTATTTGAAAAAAAGAATAAAATAGACAAAAGAACAAAGCTAATAATAACGATTAGTACCTGCAGGATTTCTGTTCTGGACATAGACTATCCATTGTTAATACCATCTTTCAACATAAAAGATGTGCACAAATTAACATGGAGAAAAGTCTGATTGTTTATATTACTGTTAGTGGTAATATCTTCATGCTAGTTCAATACAGGAAGATAGTTTGATGCAAAATCAGGTGTGAGAAAAGGATGCATATATATTATCCCCCACTGCTATTCATCATCTATATAGATTACATTATGAAGAAAAGTGACATTAGGTGTGATATTAAAACTGGAGATGTTAATATCAGCTCTGTACTTTATACATATGTTAAATAAGTGAATAACTGCTATAAGAAATTGGGCAGAAAAATCAGCAATAAAAAAGACTACTAAAAACTGGGAGGAACACTGAAAACATCACCTGCATACTGAATGGAGAACCTTAGAAAAGTAAAACATTTCAGCATTTCAAAATTTTAAGTGAAGAATGGCAAATTAAAATGGAAATAGATAACAGATGAAACAAAGCTACTAGAACAGGAGTCATTTATATGAATAAGAGAGAAATTAGTCAAAATGTTAAAATAGCTATATATGAGACAGCATTCTAACTTAGTGCTCTGATTCAGAAATTAAAATTGGTGAAAATTAAATTTTAACTTCTGGATCAGAAATTATAGAGACCAGAGATACAGTCATTAAAGTTTTGAGAAAAATTATAGAACTTATGATGTCAAGAAGGTGTGAGCAAAGCTCATCTTGGTGGTATGGTCATTTCAATAGAATAGTAGAGAGAGAGTTAGCAAAATAGGTGTCTGATAGCAACAGCGAGAAAAAGATCCCCATGCAAGAGCAGACTAATTCAGTCAAAAGCACCTTAGAAGATTGAAACATTAGATCTCATAATACCAGAGTCCTTACAGATAAGACTAATTCAGAGGAAAATTACTGACAGGAAATTAGCAATAATGCAAACTTTTCACATAGTACAGTAATCTACTTGGTAATTTTATCCATAAACAACAAACCTTCAATTAACTGATTCTTGCATATTAACTGACTTCTGGCATAGCACCAGGTAATTGTTCTTCAATTATCAGAATGGTAAACTGCCTTCCCAATATGGTCGGTACAAACAGACTAAGTAGATAATTTTCCAATCCTGACTAGCATATGCTATGGGGACGCTAAAAGAGATTTTCTGGGTTGGTCTGATGAATCCATAATAGTCGCCCAGAGTATTATTTAAATAAATACTACCATACAAATGAAGATTTAAATGGAAGAAGCTGTTTTGGGAACCTAGCATACCTCTAATTTCTCTAACCTACTAGCCTGTTATTATGAGAATGCCAGCCCAACATTCAAGATTTGCTTCCTGCACAAAGAGGATGCTAGTTAGAAATGCAGGATTATGGCATTACTATCCAGTCTGTCTGTCTAACAACATACTTGTATGCTTATGCATGCAAAGGAACCTTGGTGGCCAAGGCAAAATATTGGCTTCACTCATTCAGGGGCTATCTCCAATCCAGAAGGTTGGCAGCATGGTTCTTTCACTTCTTCCATGTTGTGCATGTCTAAAAACTTGGGTAATTCTCTTGCCTCTTGTTGTACTGAATACTGGCTTAACAGTTAAATAAAACTTGATTAATTATTATCCAAAGTCATCTTTTACTTCAAGTAAACAACTCAACAGTGATAATCAGCATCAAACTGTCCATACCAGGTTGTTAATTATACTATTAATGCAAATAACTATTTTGCACTTCAGAAATCTTCAGGGCTAAAAGTACAAGTCATGTTTACATGACCAGCTCATAGATAAGCAGTTACCTAAAAGGATTGAAAATTGTGAGATAACTGAATTTCCTATATTAAGTAAGCTGATTGTGCCAAAGTAGTAAAGAGGTATCAAACTTTTTTTATATATCCAAGATCAGTTACATTACAATTTCTGATAGAGTGAGAAACACATGGAGTCAAATCCCATTTACCATGCAAGAAAATTTCATAAGACTCCTTGCAACTGAGGATGAATTAGCCAAATTTCATATAGAGGCAGAAGAGAATTTGGTGGGATCAAAAATGGCCGGTGGTTCACCCCCCCCCCCAAAAAAAATATATAGGTGAATCATTCAGAGAAAATACTTTGAAAGACAGAATTAGCCATTTTATCATGGCTTCATATACACCTTATTAATTTGATTTTTTGATTCTTCAGTCCATCTGGTATTCAGGAGTCTATAGGCCAAGTTAGTATTTAGAAGAAGGCAAAGAGGAAGCATCGAAACTGAGAACCAACATCATAATGTTTCACCTACTCCTTAAGATGGTCTGATATGTGATGAATTTTCTTAAATAAAGGGGAGCAAGAATTTGATCATACTGCATGGTAATGAGAAGTCATGACCATATGCTGGATCAAAAATAACATACACACAGTAACTCATGAACCATCAAAAAATAATTTCTTTTCAGTAAAATAGAATACAATATTTGAAGCCATACTTATATATTCAAAAATTAAGATGTCTATTCTAAATTAAAGTGACTAGCATCACTATATGCAAGCATTTACAAAATTGTTTCATACATTAAACAAATTTTTACAAAGAAATATTTAAATGCACAGCTTCTAGATTATAACTTACTTTGAGGATAATGTCCAGCAGCTTGTGTAGAATACGGTGCAATATGAGAACCGCCTCCCATCATCCCTTGGTGAATTTTGTTGCTATACATTTGAGGCGGTGCCATTTGCTGATAGCCTAGGGAAATCAAAATAAGATTGCAGACAGTTTGTGTTAAGCATTTATTGTATTATAATAAAAAATAAAATAAATAATTAAAAATAAAAAAATTTTAAAAAATTGGCATTTAAATTTAAGCTTCACTTTTCAATGCTCATGTCATTTTATTCTTCATTTTTAAATTATTTCATATTTTTATTTAACAAGGAGAATTCAAATAACTAATGATAAATTATTAAAGTTATAAAAAGCATTCACCTCCTTTTCTATAAACATATGAAACAAAATGCTTTTATAGTTTTTTCAGGGGTCACTTAAGGATCAAAACTAGATAACTGAGAGGAGACTCTACATAGCTTTTTAAGGAACATGGAGACCAACCAGGACTTCTGACCCAATGTCCAATCTTCACCATCTTGTGGTGCACCCTATAATTAATTATCTAGTTGGATATTGAAGGAACAAGGATAGACAGACCAGCAATCTGGGATTTAACCAACCACATTATTCGCTTACTGGCTTAAACCAAAATAAAAATGACTACAACCTACTGGAATTTCATGTTTAACTAGGTGATGCTCCAGCTGGCAGACCTCTGCTGTTTTTGTCAGGGAACCAAGGCAAACAGTGACAAGTCAGCGACTAGAACAAAACTCTAATCCAACTCAGCAGAATTCAAAATTGGCACCAGCAATATGAGAAGAATCAACAGAAATAAAATGAAACTAGCAGAAGACTTGGAAAAGAACCAGATTGACATAACAGGTATTACCAAAACAAGAAGACAAAAAAAAAATAGGCGAGATTATTCTAAGAAACAAAATGTTATATTCAAGCAATAACAATCAGGAAGAAGAATTAACTATAGCATTCAACAGTAAATACAAGGATAATCTTGAATGTCAAGAAATATTAAGTAGAATGATATGGGTAGACGTCAGCATGGGTATTCATAAATAGGTCTCAACTGAATAATGAGACCTATTTATGTTATGGTCCCACAGAAAGTTCTAAAAAAGAAGTGATAGAATTTTCTGTCATTAGAGAAGTCATCTGACACAAAGGAAAAGGTGGTCCTTGCTGGCAATCTAAACCGCAGAGCAAGAAATGATTTGACATATAGAAAGTCTGAGAAAATTTGGAGAAAAAGAGCAAAGCTAATAATAATAGTAAAGGACCTGCTAGATTTCTGCTCAAAATACAGACTGGTTATTACAAACAAAGATATGCACATGGAGATAAAATGTAAGAAATACAAAGTCTCATTCATCAGGTTATTTTGGATAGTGATGTCTTCCCACTGGATCAGGACACAACAGTACACAGGTGATTTGAAATAGGAAGTGATCAATATTAGTTCTGAGCCGACCTGGTTGGCCAAGTGGTTAGTGTATCCATTCTCCAGCCAAAAGGTTGTGGGTTCAAATCCTGCCATGGGCATGGATGTTTGAGACTGCCTGTGAAAATACTAGTTGTGGTGGTAGGCAGTAGATGGCAGTGGTGTAGATTATGTAGTTTGCTATAGTTGGTGGATTGAGTGGTGGAGACAGAGCTGTAGAGTAGGCGCCCTCCCTTGATGAGTCTTTGGACTCCTGGAGGTGACATGTAATAATAAACTTTGAATGCCATAGTGAAAGGAACAGAGTTTAAAACTCTGTTCCTTTCACTATGACAAAGTTTTAACAAGAAAGTTGAGTATCTTTCAGAACTGAATTATAGATTCGAATACACAAATATTAGTCAAGAAAAAAATAACAGTTTGAAAACAAGAATCAAACCTGACATCCAATGGTCTGAATCTCAAGTTTGGTTCTGAAGAGATAGAAAAATCAGCATTCCATGGAGGACTAAGGAAGTTAAAAGAAACAATCAAGGAAAAAAGAAGAAAGAATGTCTAAAGTTAATGGCAAGTATCATTTTGGAGATTAATTAAGAAAGATTAAAAACTATTTTTTATGCTTCCAATATTTTGTCTCAGTCACTGAGACATCTTCAGAGATTATGACTAATGTAATGAACACACAAACAGTAACACAATACTAAAAATAGTTTTTAATCTTTCCTACTGCTGTCAATACTCCATTAAACCTCCAACATGATATCCTCCCAGAATATAAGCCTTAACATGCAGTTACTGGCAAGTAAGGAAGCATGTGCTCTGGGTGAATACAAAGAAAAATGTAAGAAAGCAATGCAATATATAAAACTAGCCAAACAAATGTCATGGAAAGACTTCAGTAGAGAAGATAAATATCAGGAAGGTGGCAAAATGTTCTGGAGACTATTAAGAAAGTTTAGAAATAGAGGAAAGAGTACTGTAAAAGTAACCAATGATAAAGGCGACATGAAAACTGAAGATAAAGACATTTTAGATGTTCTTTGAAACACTGCTAAAGGAAACAAGCAGTGCTAGCATAATAATGGAAAACAACAGTCAAGAGCAATGCAATCAATAGTAGACATCAATACTTAAGGTAGAAAAATCCTTCAGTAACTGGAAATGTGGAAAGGCAGCTGGAGTAGATGATATGTTCAAATATGGAGATATAAAAGTTTTACAGTGGCTACATTGCATAATTCAGAAAGCCTGGTCTGAGAGTCGAATGCCAAATGATTGGAATAGAGCTCTCATAGTCTCATCCTATAATAAGGGGAAAAAACTGCTTGTGAGAATGCATAACCACTGCAAATAAATTGATTAGCTAACAACCCCCCCCCCCCCTGATGAATCACAAATGTAACAAAACCTAAAGCAAATATGAATATGAACTGATCAAAGGGTTAAATAATCTGAGAACAGCATTCTAGTGACCAAATAGAATGCTGTTCTCAGATTCTTTGACCCTTAAATCCAAAGAAAGATCCCACTGTAGAAGGGTTTTCCCCCCTTCTGGAAACTTGGGAGTGTTTCTCCTTCCGATAGAGGCGAATCAGCCATATGAACACACACAATGTATACTAGCGGTGGTGGGCGATAGATGGCCATGTGTGTGTTGGTGTCATGTTTACTTTCCTTTTAAGTACACAAATAAGAACCTATCCCCAATCTTCTCAGCAAGACACTTCCCATTATCGTACAAATGAATATTATTACATTACAGGATTAATGATGAGTAAGTATATTTCTATTTCATGTCTTCTTGTTCTGGATTTTCTGGTATCATTTTGCATATAATCTTCTGAATTCGATATACATAACAAACAAAATTATTTATGGCAATAAAAATAATTAATAACAATATCAAATGAAAATTCCAACTACTTACAGATCACCCTTGCATTATGTTATTTAATTATCATATTTAAATATACAGTGGTATCTCGCTAATCCGAACTAATAAAAACCATGCTCGTTCGGATTAGAGAATCTTTACCCCCCAGAGACAACAATAACTAGCGTTTAAGACAAAAATCAATTTAATTCTGTAAATAAATGAAGTAACTAATAGAAAAAAAAGCTACTGTACTGTAATGTAAAAATTTAGTTTGTATGTACTGTATTGTTGAGGATTCTGATTTAATAAAATTGCATAGTTCAGTACATAATTTAATTTGCGTAAAAATATCACTTTCTTGTACAGAACACAAAAAAAGTTTCACAAAATAACACAAAAAGTTTTTTTTATTTCTTTGTAAAAAAGTCACCGATTTTCTTTTGCTTCTTGGAAGCTAAACTTTTTTCGAATGTTTCTTCTTGGAGCTGCATTGGCAATAAAATTTTGTGAAATGGCGTATCATTCTGCTCAGCCCATTCTATACACACATTAAAACTGTCAACTGCCTCTTCATGTTTTACTTTTTTTTCTTCGACTTCTTCATCATCATCGTCTTCTAATTCATTCTGTAGCGTCATATTTATAATTTCATCATTTGATTTCAAATTCACTTTCGGTTCTACCTGTAATCCATTCCACAACATCTGTTGGTGAAATATGAACATCTGGATTTATATTTTTAACTAAATTATGCACGTTTTAAATTTCCTCATTTTGTGTATCACCGTAGTTATCTTGGTAAATTCTAGAAGGCCACAGTTTTTTCCATGATGCTCAAATTGCTTCAGGTTCGACGGCTTCCCAAACAGCAGCAACTGAGAATGCTACATCCTTCAAATTTATATTTTTTTTTATCGGTGTGGTAACGTCATAATTTTGGGAAATTTCATTTAAAAGCAGGTCTTTATGCTATTTTAATTTAATAGATTGTATTATGTTCTGATCCATTGATTGCAACAATGGAGTACAGTTTGGAGGCAAAAACATAACCGTAAAATTTCCATCCTTACTAATCAATTCATCTGCCAGAGGATGTCCTCCAAGACAGTTATCCAATAATAAAAGTGCTTTCTGTTCCAAATTCTGGGATTTTAAATAAGTTTTAACAGATGGTATGAAATCGTTGTGATACCAGTTTGAAAAAAGTTCGATATTCATCCATCCTTTACGTTGACTTCGGTACAAAACCAGAAGGCAGCAGTTCTTAAATGGTCTTGGGTTTCCTGATTTTCCAATTATAAGTAACTTTAATTTAGGTTTTCCTGAGGCGTTTGCACAAGGCATTATTGTGACACACTCTTTGGGCATTTTTCGACCGGGTGCTGCCAATAATAAAAGTGCTTTCTGTTCCAAATTCTGGGATTTTAAATAAGTTTTAACAGATGGTATGAAATCGTTGTGATACCAGTTTGAAAAAAGTTCGATATTCATCCATCCTTTACGTTGACTTCGGTACAAAACCAGAAGGCAGCAGTTCTTAAATGGTCTTGGGTTTCCTGATTTTCCAATTATAAGTAACTTTAATTTAGGTTTTCCTGAGGCGTTTGCACAAGGCATTATTGTGACACACTCTTTGGGCATTTTTCGACCGGGTGCTGAGGCTTCGTTTCTGTGAACTAGAGTTTTCTCTGGTAACGACCTCCAACAAAGACCACTTTTGTCTGCATTATAAATTTGATTATTGGTTAAATTTAATTCAAGAATTTTTTCTAAAAAAGCTTTTTGGAATAGTTCTACGGTGGAAAAGTCACTAGACAATTTTTTCCCTGATATCGATAGGTACCAAATACCGTGGCGTCTTAAATTTTTCTAGCCAACCATCAGTTGCTTTGAATTTCTGATCCGGGTAAATTTGTGAATGGAAATGCTTAGCTTTCTGCTTTAAAATGTCTCCGGAGATGGGAGTATGACGACTTCTTTCTTGAAGAAACCACGTGTAAACAGCAGAATCAAGTAAAGAAAAATCACTTGTTATCAGAGTTTGTCTCTTGCTTGGTCCTTCTTCTGTGGTTGACACATAAGTTAAAATCCTATCTTTGTTTTGTTTTTTTATGTCACTGATTGTAGATTTGCCGACATTGTATTTGGTAGCAAGTTGTACGACTGCTTCACCCTTTTCCAGTCACTGAATTATTTTACACTTATCAGACAATGATAACGTTACGCGTTTTCTTTTGTTAGGCTTCGACCCAGTAGCCATTTCAACGAAATAAATTTTAGTGTTAAAAACAGTAAAATAAAAAATGAAGTTAATAAACAATAAAACTGTCACTTTTAAAATTTATCTGAAAAATAAAATCACTTACTAAAACAATCGATAATCATTCACTGAAAACTTACGAAAACACAAAACAATAAACGACAACTCAGACAACGTTTGATTTCAATAACCAAAGAAAAACTGAGCGTTATATACAACCAGGCTTTAGGCTAAGTCGTTGTTGAAGGAACGTAAAGATAAACAAACACTGTGCAATACTGGTGACTAATCAGTTCATTAAGGACAGCAGTGATACATGCCGACAATACGGTACGTACTGTACAGTATAAAAAAGCAAACGTGAACACGCACAATAAATCAAAATAGGTCTACAGTATAACCATACAATTGACAGTATGAAAAAAATACTGTACTGTACTGTAATAATAATAAAATAAATAATAACATTTAAAATAATAACTATTAAATAAAAATAATGGTACATAAAATAATAATACGTAATAAATAAAACTTTTTTTTTCTTTCAAACCGCAGTTCGGATTACTGGAGGGTTCGGACTAAAGAGGTTCGGATTAGCAAGATACCACTGTATAATACACACACATACCTTGGGCTGACATTGGTGACTGGTTCATCTGGCTCTGCCCACTGTTTTCTGACTGGCTGGAAGATGGCCTTGGGGGCATGGGAATGTTCTGCTGTTGACCTATGAAATGTCACAGAAAAGAGGGGCATCAGAAAACAAAATACATGCATGTCCATTTATAGAAGCTAAGAATTCAATCTGAACATGTGTGCTTCTTCTTGTATAAGCACAATACCTGAAAATGTGTATATTTCACAGAATGAATGATTCCAGAAAGCAGTCAAATACAACCATCATTTCACTTAATTCTGCCTATAATTCTGTCATTAAAATGGCATGAATTAAATCAAAACTGAAATGACTCCAAATTAAATTTAATACAGATCTAAATCCTACTAAATTTTATTAAATTAAGTATTTAGGATACAGAGAAGAAATTTGGGCCACTAATAGACTATTGATGTGCCACATATTAGCTTCCTCTAGGCAAGCCAGCAAACTTGACCTTTCTGCAGTGTGGCCTGCAGTTGACAAAAAGGCGTATCATCCTTAGTTGGAAAAAATATCAAACAGACCTTTAGGTGATTATTTACTTGATTGATGAAGCAGCACAGCTTTATTCAATGGGAGCATGTAGTAGAGAATATATGTGACTGCTGCCACATTCAGGTTCATGGTATGTGAAACACTGTGGGGATGTCTGCTCTTAAATTACAACAATACTGTAAACATTAACATGGAGAATAGAATAGCTTGAAATCTGTGTTGGCAAAAAAAAAAAAAAAAAATGTTGGCATTAGAAATACTTTGGGACTAGAAAATGTTTAAGAGATGCTTGTGAACTTCTGCTTGCTGAGAAGAATGTATCAAATGAAAACATAAAATTCAGAGTAAGACTTTAAGAAACATGGAGGATCATATTATAAAAAAAAAAAAAACACCTTCACATCATTTGAAAGTTTCTGTTGGAGCAGCTGATGATTCGAATTGTATATACTTGAATAAGTAATACGATTCAACTAATAATGAAATGGAGGTAGACAAAAAAACTGATTGGATTTCAGTGGACAATACAAATTTCTGTATTAAGTTTGCAAATATAAAACCAGAAAGACAAACTATATAAAGCAATAGCCACACTTAACAGTAACTAAACAAAAAAATACAAACTGCACAAATAAAATCCCAGAGGTGACGTAGAAGGATGTACAAGATTAGATCATATTAATAAGAGATGAAGAATGAAAAAAGCTGAAATGCATACACCCTAAATGATGGTCAAGAAAAAAGACCTTTCACTGAATGACAGAAGATGAGAGAGAGAGAGAAAGGGAGGGGGGGGGTGTTATACTATTGTCTTACAGGTAAGCAAGACCTTAGAAGACTAAAATAAAACAGGAAGACATTCATCTTACCTATCGATGAAAGGTAACAAAGATATTTTGTTAAGTATTCTAAATATTGGTCTCAGTATCAGATTCAATTAATCTCAAAAAATAAAAACTATACACAACTGGCTTTCAATTAACTAACTGGAGACAGGATTGCAAAATTTACTGTTCTACTGCTGTAATTATAGAATGTTAATTACAACTGATTCATGTATGGTATTTTGTCATTTAAAACTGTATAATTATCACTATCATTGTGGGAAGTCCTCATCAAACAATGCTTATTAAGCTACACTTTATCTAAAAAAATGGTTTACTGTTTCTTAACCTGTGTCAATCTCAGGCAACATGTTCTGCTCACTCAATCACCACTCTCCATGAAAAACATCCAATTCTTTCTTATATAACAACCAGGGATGGCTTTCTTTTCTGCCCAGACCTTCTTACACTCCATAAAAAATCTATTCTGCATTAATCTGGTATAAAATTCATTCACTAACATGCATTACCCTTTCTCTTGCTAACCTCTTGTAGATGGCATACCCTACTCAAAAATGGCATAACTCTCCTTTTACTCAATATTCTAGAGATCTGATCTTAGCCACTCGTCTCTGGAACCTTTTCAAAATGTTTTCTGCTCCTCAAAAACAAAGCAATCAGACTTCTATACAAAAGTCTGGATGTAATCTTGTATACAATGGAACTATTCCACATATCAGTGTAGAAGTTATAGTTCTACTGTAAGAAAACTAAGAGGCTAACTCATCTGATAAAGAGAAAGTACAGTATGACTGGTGCTTACACAATCACCAAGAAAAATCAGAGGAAGTTATTTCAAGATATGGCCAGTAGAGGAAAGAATGATTGTAGGAAGATGATTTTAGTTGGAAAATCATAGACAGGTAACCACTGCAAAAGATGCACTGAAATATTTAATGAGTAATTCATTAAGGCAAGTTATACTAGTGAGTGTGTTACCAGAACTTATATGAAGATGGAATGGTAGAGGAAGACTGAGTTAAAAGGAAGTAAGGCAAAAGGATTGTGTCATATCACTGCATTTTTTAAGGAAATAATAGCTTGTTATAATAATAAGAGCAACAAAGAAAGTCTAAAAAAGAATGGAAGAGGATGAAATTCTTCTACTAAAGAAAAAGGTTACTAGAACTAAGGCTGCAAACCATTCTATATATCTGGAGTGGTTTTTAAGGTGTTGAGGACCAGAATTCAACAATGGGAGAATTTTACCAGTATTTCCATGAGGAGACAGCATGAGTTTGGTGTGGGGAGATCATGTGTTTAAGCAGTTTACGAGATATTACAATGAAGAAAGTGAAAATGAAAGTGAAATTGAAGGTTTTGCTACTCACAGATGTTCTCAACTTGGCATCAATCTGCATTCAATGCTGTGAAGTATAAGGTTTTAAAATTTTGGAAGACAAAGACAGGATGCAGTGTTTTCAGTTAGTATGGATATACTGAAGGCAGTGATAAGGTATCTGGATAAAGGCAGACAAAAACTTGAAATTTAGAGGTTATACACTGAGAATTCTGAAGACAATGTGTTACTGTCCTAATTTGCTGTTTAAATCACTGATGTATTCCTCTTAAGTAATAGTCAAATTTCATCACCAACGCGAGACCACCATTACCTTGCTTACTGAGGTCTGAAGTGGCTTAGAAAAATACTATTTTGGTCCGTAGAGCAGGATTTGTAGATTATTTAACCTTAACCCATCCAAAATATCAATACAAGTTTACATTTTGTAGGTGGATTCAACAGTAAAAATTTAAAAAAAAATTTTTTTTAAATGATTAATGACTAATCTGGAAGGAGGCCTTCCAGATTAGTTGCTTAATCTTACCATTCATCAATGTTAAACCTATCCTTTTTAACCTCCTAATCTTTAGAATGCATTAATTGTGCTGTTATTAAGTATTCCTTGAGCAACACAGCAGCACTTATTTCCTTTCCACTTAATTCCTCATTCTAAACTGCTACAGCAGTTTTTTGTCACTTGAGTTTTTCATAATCAACCACTTTATGTTTCTTACACACACATATTCTTTCCTCATATGACTAGCTATTCCTCAGAAACACTTCATTGTCACTTTGGGCTACACGAGACAGAAATGACCTTATCAATACTGCTTAAACTAGTCCGAGAAACACAAATTCATTTCCCTTACTCCAAGATACTATATTTTTTTTTTCATTCTAATCATAATCCCATAATTAAAACCACTAACAATGATCACTACTGCGTAGTCACTAAATCAATTTGCCTAAACCTCTTCTTGTTATCAATCTTCATGTTTCTTTGTCTATAAAAATATTCATCTAAATATCTCATCTACCTCACACCTTACTGCCTTCAAACTATTTCTCTTATTATCAAAAGCATTTTCTTGTAACAGCTACCATTCATACCATCACAGAAAACATCATATCCCCTCCCTCCATTTCCATCAGTATGCCATTCTCGTTCAATCAGATTTCACTTATGGCAATAAGTTTTTAACAAATCATCAAATCACTGTTATTCCTGACCATCATGACATTCACAAAAGTTAACTTAATTTTGGGTCTGTAACTAGTCTAACCTATGCTACTTCCCAAGCGTCCTCTTCACCGGACCTCAACCTGTCCCCTTTATTTCACCTATCCTGTTTTCCACAAATGAAAATGAACCATATACATCCCGGGCCATCCCCTCTTACCAGTTTTCATTCAGTCTATGGATCAAAGGTAACACCACAGGTCAAAACTTTCAAAAATTTTACATTTATTTTAAATTTTATTAAATTTTTTTTTCAAAAAAGTGAATTATTTATATTTTGATGCAATTTAGAAAATTTCATGCATGAATTTATAAATAATTTTCAATTTATGAACATATACAATTCATGAATTTCAAAAGACAATGGCGAATCACAAAAGTATCTTGAATACTAAATGAATTAAGCTGATTTTTAAATATGAAAATTAGATAAAGAAACAATGCAAGAGCCATCACAAAACTTTAACAAGTTATGAAATGTTAAACAATAATGAAATAATGCAACAAGTTATTAAAAAATCAAATCTGGCAGTCACAATTTGAAAGAAACAACTTGCAGAAACAGAAGTGCAAGTTCTAAATTTAGAAATTTGCAAAATCTATGCTGAAATATAGCAAGCATAAATATCTGAAAGGTAATTTAAATATATTTGCTGTAACATTAGCAAAAAAACATATATTGAGCCTCAGGAGGCCCTCAGCTTTCCAGTTCAAGCCTTTAGGTTCTATATTATTCGAAAAAATAAAAAATAAAATAAATTAAAAATTTTTTTCCATACTGCAGAATACTTAGTTTAAATTATCTTCAAGAATTCAAATAATCAAGAATAATGCATTTTATTATTTTCTACTTAAAATGTTGAAAAAAAAAAATTAAAATTGCAAAATTTTAAATTAGCTCATTAATATAGATCCAGGGTTATGTCTGATAAGATAGTATGCACTTATTATCCTATTATCGTTAATACAATACAGAACATTTAAATAAGGTCAATATTATACTTTCAGAATTTTAGAAAATGTTGTAAACTACTTAAAATGTTGAAGTATGGGTTATAAAAAAAACAGAGCCTATTTCCATAAGAAATTTAAAAAACATTCATTGGAGTGTGCATACTACTTAGTAAACATGTATAGTGTAAAAGCAAAATGAAAGATATATGTTACATAATTTTCAAAAATCCTTACAAGCTTTATCTTATTCTGTGTATTATAAGATTTTACTGCTTCATTTGAACAATGATAAAGCAATTTTGATATTTTTTTTGTAAATAGCACACTAAGATCTTAGACAACTACCAAAAAACACTAACATATGACATGCATTGATTATGTGTCGTGCAATAATCATATTCAAGGAGGCCAAGATTCAGATAAAAAAATTTGACAAGTGATCTCCAGAGAATTTTATTGCATTTTAATACCACTGAAAGAAAGTGATAATTTTAACTTAGCTGAAAACAGATTGCTATGACATAGCAGAAATGGCATGCATAAGTGTGCAAACTGTACTGATCTGTCCCAGACCACATAAAATGCTTATGTGCAGAGATGAAATAGTTTTCTTCTTTTTAGTATATTTAATGGTCTGAGAGAAAGTTGCCTCAATGTTTAGAAATGGAGAATGATATAAAAATTAATAAAGCTGCAAAAAAAGTTGAGTTACTGAAGTACAGAAATCTCTGAAAACAATGCTCAAAAATAGGAGATGGTGACTGGTTAAGATATATAGGTCACTGACCTAGTATGATATGTCAAGGTATTTAAGTTTGGTGCCACAAGGTAAGCCTTCCTGGACATCTAGTACAGAGGTGATAATCGTTAATCTTCGTGGCGCCTGAGGCGGCTGGTTTCGAACTGTTGATGCCCCTCCCCCACGTGGAGCGTCCCTCAAACCTGATCTCGGGAGATCCCTTTCTTCCTGCTCTCCTTCAGGCTCAAGGTCAGTGTCATCAATAGGTCCCGCCAGCTGGAGCCGTCTGCCACGGAGAAACGGGGTCAGACGAAAGAAGGGGAATGAAAAGAGAAGGGGGGTTCTCCTTTTAATGACATCAGCGGTGGGTGTGCACCAGCCGGTCAGACATAAAATAGCAGCACCATTTCCGCAAACAATGTCAATCACGTAACGGGCACTAAGTACAACGCGGAGATAATAAGGTCATTACTCGCAAAGCTGCGGCAGTCGTCACCTAACCATGCGTATGGTGTTGATAATGAACTACTGCTATTTCAACTTAGTATTTAAATAAACTTTCTTTATTGGCACAGGTTCATAATTCTGAAAGTGAGATAATCGTAAAGTTGGTGTGAAACTGCTTCCGTGAGACTAAACAGGAACTAATGTCGAATTTAAACATATATATGAATTAATTACAAAAGTAATAAGAATGTCCTTATTACATACATCCCGAAACAGTGAATAAACATCACAAAATGCATTTGGTACATTCCACATTAAGTTGTGTGTGTGTAAGAAAGAGAGCCGTGAAACGCGTCTCGACAACGATCGAACCACCAAATCCGAAAACATTTTAGGATACATGTAAAAGCAAGCAATTTTTACAATTATGCTTTTCGCTGAAATGTTATGAATTACATATTTTTTGTGTTCAAAATAAAGTAAATTATATCTAACAAGTTCTACATAGATTTCCTGTATCTTTGGTACCTACAAACCAATGCCATGAAATTATACCCTATGCCCACATCCTTTCCCATCAACAAACTGCCCACCTTATTAGTGTTTACCAAAATAAGCTTTTGCCGTTATCATCAATGCCATATGTTTACTACGTGCCTTGTGAATTACCGCCTTTAGTATTTTGGACAAACCGCCGTTCTATTAAGAGATTTCAAGAACACTGTTGTTACATCCGCTACTGGAAATCTCAATCTTATCTGCAAGGAGTCGACAAAGATCATAGAATCCTTTGGTCAAAGACATGCCTAATCATATAAATGAATTTAAATATGAACGTTTTATTCAAATAATGCCCTAAGGCGTCAACTGCATCCACTTAATCTCAGTCGAAATGACTGGACATTCTCACCAAAAGTTTAAAGGATTCTTATTCCGCAAATGTAAGTAATTACCCGCGATGAGTCTTTTGACTCCATGGAGGCACCTTACATAATAATAATATTTTATTAACAAGATTACGTCATTAGCTAGTGTAAAAAGCCATCTTTAGCTCACGGTTTGTTATCATGACAGTGAAATCCATTATCGTATTTCATTGAAGATTGTTATTTTTAGACTGAAATATCTGTTGTAATTTTAAGAATAATTATCATCAATATCCTTGATGATATTATCATATCATCTAAGACTAAGTGGTTCCAATTAAAGGGCTCAGAAGGCTCAAAAACTCTTCGAAGTGATAGCTAAAGGCTTGCTGAGGCGTTCGGAAAACCACCGCTGTTTAATGCGCATGGGCAGAAACCAAATCTTAACTAGTGAGCAAACATGTAATATGATTGACTGATAGCAAATAATAGTCGGAGCCGAAGAAGGAAAAAAGCTAATTTTGTGCGGTTTTAAATGTATGGTACATGGTTCTTTACACATATAGCTTGCCTTTAATAAGTTCAGAGGAAAGAGTAGGAACGAAGTATGCCAGTTTGGTTGGAACCAGTCACTGGGCTGCGGAATTCGAATTCCACTATGGCAATGGACGTTTGTTAAAAATTTTAGGTGTCAGAAGTTTGGAACTGTCTGAAAGCGAGAAACAAATGCCCGAATTACTTATCCTTTAGCCTACCCACGGTAATGAAGTACTACAAACAAGGTTACACCAAAAGATTACCTTTCGGTGGTGCGATTCTCATCAGTATTAAAAAAAAAAAAAAAATCACGGAAGTGCATATAAAACAATGCATGAGAGACGGGAAACAAAATGAGTGTGATTGACGTCGAAACTGTTTATAACAGAGGACCCTCTCTCTCTCTCTCTCAATTACATCCAAAAACTAAACATGCTCCTGGATGCTGTCGAGAAGAGGGTGATCCGGTTAAATGCCGAACCTTCTTTCAAAGACTCACTCCAGTCACTATTCATATGAGATACTGTTTCCATCTTATGCCTCCTTCTACAGGTATTTTCATGGACGTTGTTCCGATGAACTAGCTGACACCATTCTTCCACTTTGCGTCAAGCCCATAAATACAGGAGCAATTACTGATCAACATATATGCATTGTCTAGTTCAAACACAAATATCTTAACCATAGGCGTAGTGAAAAATGTAAATTTCATTAGATAACTAAGCTTATTTGAATACATGCAGTGCAACCGTACGTCAAACGTCACTACTAATGAAAGTGCCAGTGCGCAGTATCGTCTCTCCTCCCTCCTTCCCCACGAAAAAAATTATTTAGTTTTACATTTCTAGTAGGTGGGTAAGCTAAGGATTAGCTTACAAAGGGTAATTACTAGTGTTCTTCTGACCAATTTGCCTGTATTGCGGGTTGAATATTCGTATGAGACTGGCTACTTCAATTGTAAAGCATTTATAAAAAGCTCGCTCACTCATCATCACAAGATGGCTACACTGTTGTGCATATGTAGTACAGTACTGTACTATATTAACGCTTGTTGACGACGAGCGTCGATGATTTTTCTGGATTTTTTTTTCTCTCTTCGACAAACATCGTTTACTAAGTTTTAACGAGTTAATACACTGTATTATTATAAAGGGGGATATTGGAAATCGCTCATTAGATCTTTCCGCACGTGAGACTAAATTTTCAGCCAACTATCTTGCACACATCACTGAACAACAGCTAACCCGTGTCAGTTCCCACGCTACACGTGGTTTCGTTTCAATTTATATTGTAACGGTTCCTACATGTTCCGTACCTTTTTATTGTACATATGTTCGTCCTGACCCAGAAGCCACAAGTATCCGGGGGCGATAAGTAGTCGGATTTCATTTTTATGTTGTTACGGCCAAATAAACTTAATGCATTTCTCTTTGTAATTAATTTTTACTAGTCGAAAGTTTACATAATCATCATGACACTGATTATTATATTTTTATTATAAAAATAGATAAACAAAAGTGTACCTTTAATACTGAATTACAGAAAAAAATCTAGTTGTCATATCTAATTGCAACTTTTTATGTTTGAAATTCATAAATTTTTAAAAGACCGCCCACATTTATTAAGATCTTGTCGTCTGACTAGTACAATAATTAGAACTGTTTATTTATATATATATATATATATATATATATTAATGCCACAAGACATATAGCAAATTAGTGCCGTGTGTAGGAAAGAGGAATAGAAGAAAGGAAGAGTCTGTTCACCATTTTGCTTGAACAGCTGAGGGTTGTAATCTTTGGGGAAGACCGTTCCAAAAGACAGAAGTAGATGGAATGAAAAAGGTGGCAGTGAAAGTTCAGTGAGTTTCGAGATGGATTGTAAGATGATGATGTTGGTTAGCAGTGGTTCTTGTTTTAATGATTTTGGAGGAGAGTGGGAGAATAATAGTGGCCAATTCAGCAGAAGCACTTCCCATTAAAGAGGCACAAGGCAGAAACTGAACGTCTGTGAGAGAGGGATTGAAGTGGGTTTGTGAGAGAGGGATCATTAATTAGCCGGATTGCTTTCTTCTATGCTGTATGTAGATGACATCTCGCTGTGTGCAGATTCAAGAGAAGAAGCGGGAACTAAACTGGAAAGATGGAGAAAAGTAAGCAGAAGTAAGACAGAGTATATGTGTTGCACTGTGGGCGGCGGCCAGGAGACAGATCTGGAGCTGGAAGGAAATGTCATCAGGAAGGTGAGGGACTTTAGATACTTAGGTTCAACAGTGGAAGAAGATGGAGGAGCTGAGAAGGAAGTGGGATGCAGGATACAAGCGGGTTGGAGGAACTGGAGAGAGATGGCTGGAGTGTTATGCGATAAGAGGGTGCCGATCAATCTGAAAGGCAAAATCTATAGGACAGTAGTGAGGCCAGCTATGACGTATGCTATAGAAACTGTGGCCCTGAGGAAAAATAACATCAGCAGGATGGAAGTAGCAGAGATGAGAATGCTTAGGTGGATGTGCGGTGTGACCAGAAAGGATCGTCTGAGAAATGACTATGTGAGGGGAACAGTGAAAGTTACGAACTTAGGAGCGAAGATACAGGAGGCAAGGTTGAGATGGTTTGGTCATGTGATGAGGAGGGAGGACGAATATGTGGGAAGAAGGGTCATGCAGATGGATGTGCAAGGAAGGAGGAAGCGTGGGCGGCCAAAGAAGAGAAGGAGGGAGCTGGTAGAAGAGGACTTGAGGATGAAGAACTTGGATGTGCTGACAGCCCAAGACAGGAGGATGTGGAGGAGACTCATCATCAATAGTGACCCCACTTAAGTGGGAGAAGCTGCAGAAGAAGAAGACTGCTTTCTTCTGGATAGAATCGAGCAATCTTAGAGAAGATTTTGGTGCACTCCAAATATGAGAGCAATATTCCATGGCCGGGTGACGTGGGGAACCTTTATCTGGTCTTTGTCGACGAAAGGTGAGTTAGCCGGTCTCTTACGGAGGTATGGGTTTTTCACCCGGAAACTCGAATTTTTCGTTCCCCAGACAAGCCGGCCACGTGGACACATGCATCTACAGACATACGACACACCCGGAGGCATAGGGCTAACCACCTTATCCTCGAGTTACGACTGCGAAGTCCAAGAATACTTAGAAAGGTCGTGGGCATTTAAGTGCCTGTTAGGACCACTGATAGGATTGGAAATTCCATGGCCAGGCGGATTTGGGCTTTAGATAGAGTTAGCCACTGTGGGTGAAGTAGTGTCTTGTGCGAAAGAGTACACCAAGTTTTCTGGCGACTGCTGAAGCTATAGTTGAAATATGATTGTGCCAGGAAATATCAGAGGTGTAGGTCAGTCCAAGAAGAGAAATCTGATCGTGTTTGGATATCTCAATATTACTAAAGGTAAGGATGCAAGCTCTTTCTTGAGAGAGATCAGACAGAACTGAGTTTTGGTGGTATTGAAGTTTACAAGGTTGACCTTGCCCCACTGGGACATAAGCTAGGAAATCTGAGTTCAGGTCCCTGGTCAATCTTGAGGATTCTAATACTTGAGCACTACAAGGTTTGTCGAATGTAACGGTTCCTACATGTATTACGACATTAATATAGTTGATTTTTTTTATATATAAATTAATATTGTTTCCATATTTGAATTAAAATACGTTTTATTATTGTGCAACTACAAAATGTAGGTTTTTTTCTATTTTTTTTTTTAATTAAAATTTATGAAAAATTACTGTGGAGGGGGTTCACCAATTTTGTGCCATACAAAAATGGTCACACTGATAGGAAAAAGACGAGACTTATTACAACTATCTTAATGAAAGGTGAATCAATATGTGGTAGACATGTTCGGCAAAGACATTTCTTAAGAGCGATCACAAAAACAATTCATTAATCGACTTAACTATACAACTGCTACTTTTCGATTTATCAAGGAAAATCGAAAAATCCTAACCAAGAATTTATTTTTCGTATTGTAGAATATGACAATAATGAAGGGTGAATTTTTTTTTAATGAGGCGGCTTTTTATTATTATTTTTTCCCTAATAGCTATTCCTATCTTCATGAAAGAGTTTTTGTTGTGCTTTAATTTTAAAAGAAAATTACCATGGTTGCTTAATTAACACTTCCTAAATGCTTAAATGGAAGAAAAATAATTTTTTATATAAAAATAATAACAATACAAATACATCTGTTTAAAAAAATACACTGAATGCACTTCTTACATTGACACACGCTTTTCAGAACAAAATGGGATTATATTAAAGATTCAAACTTTTGCAAGTGTGATGAACCATGGAACATATTTTGATATGCAGATCAAAACACGATCCGAAATTGGTTATCCAGTATGTATTCTTGTCTGACATAATATTTAAACATGCCTTTCCTCAAAAAACGGAAAAGAAAACGAAATAACGATCAATGTCAAAATATTTTGACAGTGTATTATTATTCCAAATGGTTTTATAGCCCTTGGTGTGCGCATGTCTTCGATTTGAGCAGAAGCAGCTGGTGCCATGAGGCCAGTCTATGTCTGCCGATTACGTTATGTTCTTATGGCAGGTATGCCTATTTTGGGGAATGATAAACGCTGCTGTTCCTGTATGAAATCAGCTAACTCACCTTCAACTGAAAAGCTCCTATAAACGCTCTATGTGTAAGACAGGACTGGAACCCAGGTCTTTTTGACCAGGGAAGAAAAGGTTCGTGTGTATAAAATTACATTTCAGTAATATATATATATATATATATATATATATATATATATACACGTTAAAGATACCAAGCTATTTTAAATATAAATAAACCTAGTTTTAATCCATTTTCCAAGTAAGCAAACTTGACAGAGTTAAAACCAGGTTTATTTATATTTAAAATAGCTTGGTATCTTTAACGTATATTATACCCATGGTAAAAAAATTTCTACATATATATACACACACACTAGAGGGATCCTCTCCCCCCCCCCCCGACGCCTACGGCGCCCCCTCCCCGAGTTCAGGACTGGTAGGCCGGTTCTCCTGGAATTCTGATGGCTCGACACTCAAGGTAGCCCCCGAGTTTCAAAACATTTCAAATAACTTGACAAAAAAACGTTACAAAAAAAAAGGCTTAGCATTTTATATTATAGAGTAGATATACTGTATGTATGTATGTACTGTGTATATATATATTAGGGAGAGTGGGTAGAAAGAACATACAGTATACTAGTTTTGCATGCAAAATAAAATCAGTGATACTATTTCCCATGCCAAAATTCGTTGAATTTATGAAAATAAACTTCGTTTTTTTTTTTTTTTTTTTTTTTAATTCAGTTGGCTGTATGGTTCTGGAGTATCACCGAGGTTATTCCGACTGTTTACCAAACAAGCGTCGTAATAGTGTCATTTCACTCGTCAGTGAAATGTCATCTATTATAGTTCGCCCACCGTTTGTAGATCTCTCCTTGGCATTTTGCCAAGAATAGTCGATTCATGCTGAAGGGGAGAAAGAAATGAAGAATGTACGAATTGGTCGCCGACATGCGCAATCACGTGCTTTCCTTGCCTGTCGCTGTACTAGTACTAGCTTGATTTTTGTTGTCGCTTTTTTGCATTTTTTTTATTATTAATTTGTATGATGGATCCAGTACAGTCAACAAGTTCTGTTGTTTAACAACAGAACTTGTTGACTGTAGTTTCAGTAGCTCTTGCAAAAGAATATTGATAATGTACTGACATTCTGCGAAAAAGAATCGTCTCCTTGTTCCCCTTTCTCAAGTCATAAAACGTGCAAGTGCAATTGCGGGCGTATCGGGTTCGACTGTTAAAAGAATTCGTAGGGAATCAAAAAGTGAAGGTAAGCCAAAATTTAAATCTCCTAAAAAAAAAGCGCCAGAGAAAGTAAACCATCGAAACTGTAGCTTTGAATGATTTTGATGTAGACGTTATAAGAAGAACTATTCACAAATTTTACGTGGTCAAGAAAAGAGTGCCAACTGTTCCGAAATTGATTCCTGTGCTTAAAGAAAAAATTAATTTTCCTTGGAAAAGAGAAACTTTAAGGAAAATACTTCATGAAATCGGATTTTGTTTTAAAAAGTCCCAGAATAAAAGGAAACTTATCATGGAGCGAAGTGGCATTGTTTTATCTAGAACGCAGTATTTGAGAGCAATAAGACGTTTCAGGGAGGAGAAAAGACCGATTGTGTATCTAGATGAAACTTGGATTGATAGTAATTTAACTTATGGATGTTGGCAGTCTAAAAAAGAATGTGGAGTGATACAAACCTGAAATGCCTCGCGGTGCATAATAATTTTGTGTGCGGGTGGAGAAATGTTTTTTTTTTTTTTTTTTTTTTTTTTTTTTTTTTTTTTTTTTACCGAATTCAAACTTACTATACAAAGCCAATTACCATAGGCAAATGAATTCTACGATTTTCGAAAAGTGGGCAGAAGAAAAACTGATTCCAAACCTTCCTAAAAATGCTGTTATAATTGATAACGCTTCATATCACTCTATTCGATTAACCAAAGTTCCAAATTGGTCTAATAAGAAGCACGTTCTTATGGATTGGCTCTCTGCAAATAATATTTCTCATTCCCCAGATATACGAAAAATTGAATTGCTTAATTTGGTCAAAAGAAACTCGCCCACAACTAAACTATTTAAATTCGACACGATGCTCAATGAGCATGGATTTCTAGCTTTGAGGCTACCACCATATCATTGCGATATTAATGCTATTGAGTATGTTTGGGCAGAAAAAAGTTTCATTCGCCATCGCAACGTAACTGGAGATATTGACATGTCGAAACTTTTTAAGCTTTCAGAACAGGCGACTGAAAGTATTACAGTTCAAAACTGGGGAAAATATCTTTCATGTCACCTCATTGGAAAATATGTATTGGGACAGAGATGGAATTATCGAAGAATTATGCGAACTTTTGGTGATCAGTTTAAGTGAAAGTGATGGCGATTCGGACACCGATTCAGATGACTATGAAGATTAAAAGGATTTGATAATGGTATTTTTTCCAACCTTTTTTTTTTTGCATGGGTTTGTTAAAAGAGTCACAACAAGTCATAAGTAATTAATCGGTTTAGGAGATTAAAGTGTCTCAGTTCTCTCAACTGTAAGTTTAGAATATCTAAGTTCATTTGAAAAAATTTGTTTTTCATTATAATTATTTTTATTTTATAAAAAACTTTCTTAAAAATAAACTTAGTTAAATTTTTGTTTTATGCTATACCTTTTTTAATTTTGTTAATACTCTACATACATTTTTCCAACTGTTATACAAGCAAAATAGTTACACTTTAAAAACTACAATCTTCGTAAAAGAAAAGCTAAATTTTCCGACCTGTAATAATAAACAAACACATCCCAGAAGACAGATTGATTATCCTATTATCGGAATAGGATTCTCCTTTTTCTGACACGCGTAGAAGTGTCGAGGGACCTCTAATCGGTGGGCGAACTATACTTGAGGAACCCAGTCTGCAGACCAACCGCAAGATAATATACTTGGGTTCGGTGGTGTGGACTATTTGGTGTGTAATCCTGCTACTATTTCCTCTGGCAGGTCATGCCTGGAAGGAGTCCGTGTAGAGACCAATGCATATAACTGATTTCTTAAAGTTACTCAAGCCTAAAAGAACTTTATCTACTCCTCTGAGCAAATAATAATAATAATAAGACGTAAGATGATTTTTATTCTAATTTTGTCATTAAAATAGTCCAAACTAAAATGGCTTCAAATTTTAATAATCGCATTTAACAAATTCCGAACGCCAGGATTTAAATGTAGAATTTAAAAGAAATTTCGTGTGGTTTAGCTTTTTTCTATAGTATTCAAAGGAAAAATGCTCATCCTAAAATAGTTACCAACAAAATAATTGAGCAAGACTTATTTGGGCTGTAAATAACTTACAATGAAAATTTAGACATACAGTAGTTACCAAAATAAATTCTCTAAACAGACTAATAAACAAAAGATTAACACCACCAAAGCAACCCCCCCCAAAAAAAAAATAAAAAATAAATAAGTGTGTCGGAAAACCAACATTATATGGAAGCGAAACATGCGCAATAACAGAGAAAAAAAAAAAAAAAAAAGAAAGAAAGAAAGAAAAGAAAAAGAATTACCGCAGTAAAAATAAAATATACGAGAAGAACAACGCGTTAAAAGACCAAAGAAAAACTAAAATGAAGATATACGTATTAAATAAACCAGACAAAACAACAATATTATTTTATTATTATTATTATTCAGGCCTCCATGGAGTCAAGAGACTGACTCTTATGGAAAGAACGTCTAAAAAGAATATCATATGAAAGTTGGATGAAGAATTACAGACTAGAGACAAAGAAATGGAGGCAAACTGATGAAACACTGGACTGAGATCAAAACAGGCTACCTAAACTAGACTGATGAAAGGAATATGGCCAAATTAAATGCTATCAAACCAGAAGGAATTGTTAGTGTTATTTCGAAGTAATGTCACCAAAACTTCCATCTATTTCTTTATTATTATTATTTTGTATCACATTCGGGAAAAGTTGCAATCCTACAGTACATTAGTATCTTTGGAAACTGCTTTAGAGCTAAACATGACACTTTCCAATACACTATCAAAGCAGAAAGTGCCAGACAACGAAAATCATCCAACACGTAGGACTTCCACAAACATCCATTCTGACAGTGGGGTTCGAACTCAGCCTATTGGCTGGAGAGCAGACTATCCAATCGGTAAACGGAGTAAACTTGCTTTCTCGCAAAAATAATTTTCATAGGTTCTGAAAGCGCAAACATTTACTATTTATTTCGATTATGGCTGAAGTGTTGAAGTGAAGAGTTAGGTCGTGTTGACCTAATTAAGCCTATTTTATATTACTAGACCAAAATCTTTAAGAATAAATCCGGCTTTTATAAAGTTAGATGTCAATAGTCAAAACTTTCACACTGGACAATTATCACAGTAAACAGCCGACCAATGGCGATTAAAGCACTTAAATTTCGGCGTCAACTACTTAGACTATAACAAAGGTAAATTGAATTGCAATAGAAACATTTACTTTTGCAAAATATCTGTTTTGTTTGTTTATTTTTTCCAACCATGAAGTTTATTTGAAGTTGCATGGCTCATTTGGCTGTATAAGATATATTTTAGAATAAGACAAATCCATTCAACCATTACAGTAACATAATTGTGATACTTGTCCGATGGTGACTAAAGCGTACATAAAATTTTAGTTCATGAATATGCAAATATAGTAACCCTATTGATTATCCGACAAGCAAAACAACACTAAAATATATATATTCACACAAGAAAAATGGCAAGAGAAAGTGCTAAAGAAAAACAACTGGAAGAACGACAGAGCCTCCGATTGCAAATGACTTTCTCATCAAGACAAAAATCGTTATAAGGTCTTTTTCACCGAAGGTGAGTTAGTCAATTTCATGCGACGCTTTTTTTTTCCCCTCTCGAATTCCGCATACATCACATAGATCAGATAATACACGCAATTAACAGGCAAAAATACTTTGTGGGCGGTAGATGACGGATCAAATAGTTTTATACATCACTCCCCCACAAAGGCCTAAAAAGCATCCCGCATACAAACAAATCGGAGAACACGAAATTTACAGACAAAAGATACTATTGTTGGTGGTAGATGGTAGATGGTGTTGTGTGTTGACAGTAGTAGTGTCGTTGCGGGTTAAGTGGGGAAGACTTGAAATGTCTGGAGTGGAGTGCTCTTCTATGAGCCCTTGGACTCATTGAAGGTGCCACGTGATAATATCTTTTCAGAAGGCTCGTGTGTTCGGATCCGTACATTTCATGCACTGGCGAACTGCCTAAAAAAGAACAGGGGTCTTATCACAAGCCGTAAAGGAACCAAGAAGCACGTGTATATACAATAAGTGTATTGTATTACCGATAATTTTTTTTTTTTTTTTAAATCCGAAACACTGCGCGATGATCCAGTGTAGTCATCAATACGAGTACTTGCCACGAACAATTCTGATGCACCTTGGTCTGCAAATGAGAGAATATTATGTGAATGCAACTTCTTTCCATTATCATACCGCCTGTTTGTTCATCATTACGAACCTAGAGATCACCCGCAAATGCCTGAAATTTTGTAAATTGCTCAATGCCAATCGTAAAGATGCATCTGGTTCTGTGCCCTATTCGCCCGCGATTGTGCCACCCACATGGCATGGTTAGAAACAAATCCTCGTGTCACAAAGTAAATTTCAGTTCAAACTATGTTTAAGAAGCAAACTGCATGTCATTCTCTACAATCATTTCACTGGTACCTTTATTTTCGGAGGTCGTCTTGCAGGCGAAATTTTAGCTACGATTTCTGCAAGATAAGCCATCCTTGAATTTAGATATCTTTACTCCCTTTACTCCCTTATTTTTTATCCCCTTAACTTAGATATCTTTAGTTTCGGGTGGTCGTCTATGCTTCAAAACTATGGAGCTCCACGTTCATTTGCCTTTATGCCTGCAAAGGCATGTTGTGTGTCATTGCACTAGAAGGGATGTTGTCTTTCCTTGCAATCACCTAAATATATATCACTCAATATGGCACAGCCACCACTTAATTATATTTTTGCAAAACAATGTTTATTTTCCATTACTGCATAAAATTACATCAGGCAACATGGTTTAGTCAATACAGGCAATTTTGTAGAGATACGTTCCACTAGAAACACATCAGTTGCTAGTAGTGATAGATGATAGACTACTATCAACTGATGTTTTATTCAGTTCCTGTTATAAATGAACAATAAAAAGAATGAACCCAAATGTTTTACCTGTATAATGACTATACAGAAAAGAAAGGAGGCAGTTTGTCTACTGGAAACTTCAACATGAAACTAATACTGACTGATAAAATTAAAATGAAATAACATATTGTTCTGGAACCATCACCCACACTTGTGACCAATCACATCCAATATACCATTATATTATTTTTATTCATATGTTCAATGCTGTAAGACCAATTTTATCTTAAATAGTAATTCTCTTCACACACTGCTTTACTATTCTGCTACTGGAAAACAGAACTGGAAAATTTCCAATAATGAGCACTCATTAAAATGTTTTTTTTTTTTTTTTTTCCCTAATCATTGTGAACTACTCATTAGAACAGATTATATGTGAACGATTCCAGCTGCTCGTAGTTTTTGCTTCGAAAATAAGTGAATAACTGATTTTTTAAGTGACTTTCAACCATGAACGGTTATAAACTTATGGTATCTTAGTACAGGTAGTTAAGCTAAGTATGAAAATCCTGGTCTAAAGACCAAATAAGGAACTTTTTCAAGCCACTTGAGGTCTCCAATAAACAGAGTGGTGGAAATATGCATATCACACGCACATACATACAAGTGAAAGAGGATGGCAAAATTCCTATCTGGAAAAAAGGAAAACAAATGACATATCAAATTTAATAACTTTGAAAAATCTGGAATTTCTGCTCATGCCCTATCTACTCCACACAGAACTGACTGGAAAGGCACCAGTTCCTTAGATTATACCAAAATCTGGCATGAGTGCAAATTTAAAGAAGGCTGTGAAAATTTTAAATCAACCACCCTAATCCCAACAATAAATGATGGCCTAAAAATCTAAAGGATATATATATATATATATATATATATATATATATATATATATATATATATATATATATGATGCTACTCAATTTTACCCACTACTTTTCTAACAGGTCATAATAATTAAGACTGTATGCCTCCGGTAATCCTTTTTACCAAGACTCATCAGTTACTCCGAGCATAATTTGACAACAAGCCTCACTTATTTAAAATATTGCTTAGACCACCACTAACGCTGTATAGCATTATCTTGGTTGGTAAAGCAGGCTAGTAAGATATCTCACCAAATTAGTAATAATTTGGCATGCTGTTTAAATTGTAAACGCAAGTTGTTTCTATATATATAGTACAGATAGCCTTTAATTATGAAGGTCAAAACATTTGCGACTTGAAGTTATTACTGCTAACACAGTATGTTCTCGTAAGGCTTCGACGTTGGTTGTACATGCTTACTAAATAACTTAAGGAAATTACAATGTACAATAGAACAATACAACGTACAATAGAATAACACAGTATGTGTAGGTTCAATAATTTTACCGTAATGAATATCAGCATTCCAAAACATACTTTCTACTCCTAATTTTTGTAAATACAATTGACAAAGAAAAAAATCGGAATAATAATAAAAAAAAAACGCCATCTTTCTCATTACACATTGTGCTCTATAAACTTAATCAGTTACTATGTATGAAACTTGATATTAACTGGCATACTTTTCTACCTAAACGTGTATATTGTGTGTGTGTGTGTGTGTGTGTGTGTGTATCTCTCTCTCTCTCTCTCTCTCTCTCTCTCTCACACACACACACACACACACACTAATTAGATATGACTGAATTCTAATTACAGTGTGTGTGAGAGATACAAGGTGCACCAAAAGTCAGGCTCCACAGACAATTTATTATATAAATTGCATTATATATTCAAATTGGTTGTCTCCCCCCCCCTCCCCCCAAAAATAAAAAACACTTCCAGGACTTTGGATGACTTTTGAACATTCCTAAGTACAGTAACATTTTCTTTGACGTTTGCAAATTTTGGAGGAAACGTTACATTTGCAAATTCTAATGTAACGTTTCCTTTAGATCACCTATTCTGGGTTGATTGACATAAGTCAGTGATTTGAGGTGACCTCACAAGAAATAATCCAAAATTCAATGGGCCATCTAGAAATGTTTCTTGCAAAAAAATTCCAAATGTTAAATGAAAATGTGGTGAAACCCAATTTTGCTGAAATAACATTGGATTGGATTTTCACTGGACCAATATCAGGCATTATGCCTGTTGACAGAACTACTAAGGTGAAACATTGCTTCATCACTGAACATGTGATTTTCAAGCAGCCTATGCTGCACAAACCACTCAGAGTACTCCACAAGATGGTCTTGGTCATTGCTGTTAATTCTTGAAGTAATTGGATTTTGTATGGGTGAAAATTAGGAGACGAAATAACGTGTCTAATGGAACACACCATAACATTTGTTTCTTGTGACAACTTTCTCAATGTTGGAAGGTTTTTCCCACTTGGTTAGACTATAATAAATTAGTTTAATCCTTTTTCCAAGTGTAAGCAAACAAAGTTTGCACCTGAAGTAATCTTCAGGACTGAGGCAACTCGTGGTAAAGGTGGATCTGGTTCCCACTGACGAGACCTTAATAAAGGTCTAAACCGCTCTGGGTAATGGCCCTTCCCTTAATGCATAGCATTATACATGTCCGCAAGGAGATGTGCTTTGCATTATGGGAGATACTTAGACAAGGAGTGATGAGAGCTTGGTCCACCTTTACCACAAGTTGCCTCAGTCCTGAAGATACTTCAGGGGCAAACTTTGTTTGCTTACACTTGGATAAAGGATTAAACTAAATTTATTACAACTTTCTCAATGATTTACAAGGACTGTTTTTCAAATGCCTACAGACTCATGCAGATGTTTCTGCATGAGAATGCTTCCACTTGGTGGAAGCATCGATGATAGTGATTGATGATGAGGGATGGCAGCACTTATTTGCTACCATCTCCCCCACACCACCTCCAAAAAAGTCAATTTACTGATAGTGAAACTTGAAGCTATCAGTGATGACTGAAGGGAGCCAAGCTGTTCAATGACCTTCATAATATTAGGAAGGACTAAAAGGAGCTCAACCTACTCCATCTTGGTAAGAAAGACAGAGGCAGATGAAATGGTTGCACTAATTGCATCTGTTCACCCAAAGATAGTCAGAATAAGTGAGACATGGTTGGAAGAGGATGACATCCTGACAGGAATAGAGATGGAAGAGTATGATGTGTTTCGTGAGGACAGAAGGGGTAAAAAGGGAGGGAGAGTGCTATTGATGATAGAGAAAGAGTTATGTCCATATAAAGTAGAGATGCAAGAGGGATATAGTGCCAGTGGTTTTGAGGCAGTATGGTGTGAGATAGAGGTGAATGGAATCAAATACTTGGTGGGATGTTGTTATAGACCAGGTAATGTGGATGGTGGTGATAATGAAATGTATACTCAAATGAGTCAAGCAAAAAAGAAAAGGGTGATCATTATGGGTGATTTTAATTATGGCAATATAGACTGGAATGATGAGATAGCAACTGGAAGTAAAGAAAATGAGTTTCTTGAGTTTTTGAGGGATAACTACCTCAGACAGTATGTAACAGAGGGCACACGAGGATTGACGGTCTTGGATTTGGTCATCTCATCAGAGGATGTAATTATAAATGAGGTGTCAAATCATCCACCAATTGGTGAGAGTGACCATGAGATGATTACCTGCGTGGTTGCCAGCAGTGCGAGGACCTCTGTGAGAAAAGGGTATATGTGGAACTACAAGGGGGGGAGGGGGGGTGACTATGAAAAGTTCAGGAGACAGCTTGTGGGTGTAGCGTGGAATGAGGAGTTAGCTGGAAAAGAGATCAATGCAGCTTGGGGGATTTTCAAAAACTATCTAGTAGATGCAATGTCTAAATGTATTCCAAGGGTGAGAAGGTTAAATAAGGTAGGTGTGAGATGGATGAATAAAGAGATTAAACATGCGATACAGAGAAAAAGGGCATTGTGGAGGCAGCCCCCCAGTGGAAATAACCAATTCCATGAGGTCTACAAAGACCAAGCAAGGAGGGTAACTTGGTTGGTGAGGGTAGCTAAAGAGAGGTATGAACAGCAGTTGGCTAATGAAGCCAAAAAGAATCCTAAGGAGTTCTTTCAATATGTAGCCAGCAAAAGAAAGAATAATTACGGAAGGATGACACTGATTGGAGAAAATGGTATAAAGACAGCTAATGCAGAATGTGTGGTGGAGATACTTAATGAGCAGTTCATAAAGATCTTTCAATCTTGTGAATGTAACTTCATGGAGGGATTGAGAGCAGTTGATGATGGGGAGGAGAGACTGACTGTAGGTAAGCATGAGGTGTATGGGGAGTTGAGTAAACTAGATGTTAATAAGGCTGTGGGACTTGATAATATATCACCACGTATTCTGAAAGAATGTATCAGGGAGTTGACACCTGCCTTGACATATTTTTTTAATATGAGTCTTGCACTCGGTCAAGTTCCTAAGGAGTGGAAGGAGGGCAAGATTGTGCCACTTCATAAAGGAGGTGATCGAACTCCAGCATCAAACTATAGGCCTATCTGTGAGTCAGGTGTTGTGGTTAAGTTGTTGGAGAAGTTTGTGAGAACTAGGATCCAGACTTGGGTTGATAACAATTGTATTATCTTTGATGGACAGCATGGATTTGCTAAAGGAAGGTGATGTTTTAGTAATCTACTTACTTATTACAATAAAGTGACTGCTTCCTTGGACAGAGGAGAATGATACACAGTAATATACTTGGATTTTGCAAAGGCTTTTGATAGATTACCTCGTGATAAGTTGACAGTCAAACTAGAGCAGATGGGGTTGGATATTAGATTGGTGCATTGGATTGGAGACTGGCTATCTGATAGGTATCAACAAGTTGTGCATGGGGGAGTGATATCCAGGAAAAGGAAAGTCACTAGTGGAGTGCCTCAGGGGTCTGTTTTAGGTCCATTACTGCTTAACTTATATATTAATGATATAGGTGAAGATTTGGATGGAGATATTCAGTTGTTTGCAGATGATGCAAAGTTGGGACGAACCATGAGGTGTAGTGAAGATGTTGTGGCCTTACAGGAAGACTTGAATAGATTGAGTGATTGGGCACGGAAATGGGGATGTGAGTTCAATGTTGCAAAATGTAAGGTTTTAAAATTTGGAAAACAAAGATGGGATGCAAAATTTATGCTTGGTGAGAATATATTGTTGGAGGTAGAGGAAATAAAAGATCTGGGTGATAGTGGATAAGGATCTAAAATAAAATTTAGGGGACACATTGCCAAAATTGTGAAGACAACACAAAAGCGCCTGGGAATGATGCGGAGGACACTGACCTGTAGAAGTAGGAAGAGTCTTGTTCCATTGTATAAGGCTTTGATTAGGCCACACATGGACTATTGTGCCCAGATTTGGTCACTGGGTTTTCAGAAGGATGAAGAGATGTTGGAAAGGGTCCAAAGGAGACTGACTAAGGTAGTTTCTGACCTCTGGAATGTGGAGTATGAGGAAAGATTGAGAAGATGTAATTTGCAGAGTCTGGTGGACAGGAGGAAGAGGGAAGATATAATAAAGACCTACAAGTTGGTAATGGGTTGTTATAGGATCAATGCTGGAGAAGTTTTACAGAGAATAGTGGGAGAACCAGAGCTCATCCCTGGAAACTGTATAAAGAGGGTGTGAGAGTTGTGAATGATTGGAATGCCTTGCCTGAAAATGTGGTGTCTGCAAAGAATTTGAATGTGTTAAAAACATGGTATGATGAGCTGTGTGTGTGATAAAAGGACCTTCCAGATGAGTCTTTGACTCCATGAAGTCTTGGGGTGGTAATAATAATAATAATAATAATGTATATATCTTTCACAAGAATATTATATAATGAAAGGAGAGTGAGTGTGTGTGTGTGTGAGAGAGAGAGAGAGAGGAATATAAGATTTTATTAATGTAAAACTATGGCCAGTCATTGCAAAGTAATAGTAATTGGTTTCTTTGCAATGAATGGGTGGATCAGATGCTCATTGTCTGCTATATCTGTAATATTACAAATGTTCTTCTGGCCAGTATGCCTGTTTTGTTGGATGAAAACCCTCAACTTTTTTTGGGGAAAACTCTGCCACTTTTGTATGAGACTGGCTAACCTGCATTTGTGAAGCTCTCATAAAATTTTTCCATGTCCTAGACTGGATTCAAACCCAGGTCTCTCCAACCAAAGGGTATCATCATCAAACACTGATGGAACTACACACAAGTCCTTCAAAAATCCATTCTAAGCATAAAGCAATTCAAGCATCATGAAGGTGATTTCAAAAGTTTTACATGCTGTAGTCTTGTTGATCAATCAAACATTTATTTTAAAAAGGCATATTTACTTTCAAATATAATCTCCATTCTGTCTTATTAGAGTTGCCCAATGTTTGGGTAAATCTGGCATTTTTGTCAGCAAATTTTTTTTTTCTTGTTGATGTGTTCATTAAGTCACTTCAGCAGAAAGCTCAACAGTAATGAACCATTTCACAAAAAGTTTTTTTCACAACTCAGGGAAGAAATGTATGTGGCAGGGAGATACTTGTTTTCTGCAGATCAGATATATGCCACATGAAACCTATGATCAAGCAGTGTTGTACAAAATGCACAATATCCAACCTGTCTGATTCTTCAGCAATTCTGAAGTCTATGACAAAGACAGTAGACACAGAAAATGAACACATTGTTTCTTTGGTGCCTAGTTTACAACTGAGATGAAGGTCAAAACTATTAGATCATCCTGCTGGCCACGTGCACAGTGTGTAGAACTTTTGAATTAACCATCATAATATGTATTTTTCAAACATTGATTAATAATTTTCATTAATGAAAGTTTGTTTAAAATTTAATGTGTATTATTGTTTCATGCATCATGATACTTCACTTTCAGTTCCCAACTGAGGTCTCGGTTCACTAAAACAGTTGCAATAATCAATAACTAACATTAAAACTTATCAGAAAGAGCAAAACTCCACTTTCAGAATGTTGATGCAGAGTATTCAAACAGAATTCCAAAGTATAAAATTCAACAACAAGGGTGATGCTGTCAGCAGTAAGCATATCAAGAGAGACAGTTTCCACATAGCACATGATGCCATTCATACATATTTTCAATTTTTATGGTAATTCTTAAACACTGCAGATTTTCAAATGTAATACACTAGCACCCTAAAGATTTACAAATTATGTTTCAGAAAATACATAAAAAAGGAGATTGTTCCAAAGAAACAGCCATCATTCACATTTACTACACTCTTCAATGGTAGATATTATCCTACTTTCCTCCATACATAGAAGTTGCAATGGATAAAGGGAGGCACACCACAAGGAAGTAATGATTAATGATGATGTCAACATGAAATACAGTAATAGTAGCAGTTCTTGCTCAGCACAGATAAGAACTGGTACTGAGTAGGTGTGATAACATTCTACATGAATTGTACTAATCACATCATCCTCAATGTTAAAATTCTGATGATTATGGTCATCATTTTATCCTTGTCTAATGATTGAGCAGATTGAATATCCTAGATGAATTCCTAAATTTAAAAAATAATGTGTGTGCATGTGCATCCTATTGTACAAATCTGGTAATTTTAAGTTCTCAAACTTTAGTTCAGATGAAAATTAGCCTATTGTCTCTCCATAACATGTCACTAGTTTGGAACTTTTTAAAGTACATTTTGTATGAATAAAAAAGCTTTGAACAATGCTTTCCATGCTAAATCATACCCTTTGACGAGTTCTTCTGGTGTACCGACTTCAACTTGAGTCGATTCAGATATTCTTCCTGGACAAAAATATTAGGGTCAGCTGCTAACTCATCATCAGTATTATGATGATCAGTGATGCAGAGGATGAATGAGCCAAAAAAAAATAAGTTGCTAATGGTGGCTATACATTAGGTGAATTACTGTATTATAAAAGATTCTAATTTGTGTGTGTGTGCGCGTGCGCGCACACACACACACACACACACTCTTCCAAAGCAATCAACTACAGCAGTGTCTTAATGAAGGATAACTTCGGATATATAATTTGATTCAACATTAACATTTTGAACAATTAAAAAAAAATCAGTCCACAGTATTTTTAATTTAATACAGTACATGTAGTAGATTAATTTCTCAGTTTATTAAAGACTTATCAACTATGAACTTCACTACTGCACATTAATAGTTGGTAATTACATTCGAATATGGGTCTGTATCGGGCGCTAATATGATTTTGAATTTCTTGATTACAAACAATGTTACATCACACAAAATTAACATAAAATGAAATAAATTGGCAGATATTTGTCAATATTACACTGACAACAGAAATATAACAATATAAATCAGAGATTACTTATATTTGTGTGTCAGAACCACATCCTACCACTTTCACAATCAGTACATGTTCTGAAAAGCGAGCACTATTTTATTAGTGTTTCCACTCAACATCTCTCTCTTCCTTTCATACCCAACAGCACAATATGAAGAACTGTAAAATATCACTTTTACTCCCCATGATATTGAATTCATCCCCCCTTCTTCCACATGTTCCAGATTATACACAAAATCATTATCGTATCAACATACTATCTCAATTTAGTCCTAAAAATATAGCATTATATGCAGCAAAAAGTCACTACATTTACTAAGCAAAATGTTTGAAGCATTTTAGTCCATAAAATTTTTAAATTTCAAATAATCACACAGTATTACATGTATATCCGATTATATCTCACCAACATATTTCAATAATCACAGTATAGGAGTACCTACATAAATCCAGTGGCTATTATTCAGTAGAATATTCAGAAATCATACTATACCATCATTTTGTTCTGGGTTAAACTAACAAAGAATATAGTTTAATCAGAAGTTGCAACTTTTCAGCCCATCCTCATTCATTCAGTAGTCAGTTAGATACCTATTAACAAGGGCACCCCCACAGTAAGGTGATGACTGAACATAGCTCCGAAGCGCATTTGGTTTTCTAGATTCCTTAAAAAGGCCACATATGAAGGTCTCCTTCCAGTTATCTAGCTAACCATCTGGAGGCAGTTGAAAAAGCTTAGAGATGTAGGAAAGAGTACTGTAAAAAGCACTGGAGATGAAAAGGGCACATATAAAAATTTGAGATAAATATATTCTGAATGTCTACAGTAAAATGAAATGAAACAAATGAAACAAGCAATGACAGAACAGTGGTAGAAAATATTCAAGAAAAATGCATCAGGATTACATATATCAATATTTGAAGTAGAAAAAGCCATTAAAAACTTGAAATGTAGAAAGGCACTGGTAGATGATATTCAAAAACAAATGCTCAAATAAAAGTTATACAGCGAATGCACTGAACAATTCAAAAGGCATCTTCTGAAGAACAAATTCCAGATGAGTTGATGTAGAGCCCTCATAGTAAAACTATACAAGGGAAAAATCAAATGTGAAATTACACAGGAATTTCTTGAATGTTCTAAGATGAAATTTATACAAGAGCATGCTTGAGAAAACAGAAAAATTCTCGTTACAAAATTTGGAGAACAGGCTGGACTCACGAAACAGGAGTTGTGAGGATCAGATTTTCACTTCAAGACAAATAGTTGAGAAATCATGGGAATATAACAGGGCCTGTATTTAAAGTTTGGAAACCTGCAAATGTCATATCACAAGGCCAAGAGAAAAGCACTTCAAAACTATATCAAGCAATACATAGTGTCTATATTTCAGTTGTAGGTCAGCAATTAAAATTGAAGGAGACACGATGGATCGATCTGCACAGAATCAGCCAAGACAAGAATGCAGTATCTCCACTTTATTCATTATCTACACCCTCTGTCCAAAAAAGAAACCGAACTTTTGATAGAAAATAAAACACAGGCCAATTATAATTATTCAAATCATTTATTTCAATCAATATACTCTCTCTCAACTTCGATAGAGTGTTTGGCATGGTCAATTAATTCGTTAAATGAGTTTTTATTATATATTGGGATACTGTTGAGGGTCATGATTACTGCCGCTTGAACATTTTCAATGGTGTCGTATCGCTTTCCTTTCATCACCAAATGAAGTCGTGGGGAAGAGAAAGAAGTCACAGGGTGCTAAATCAGGTGAATACGGCGAGTGATCCAACACACAAACTTGGTTTTTGCTCAAAAACTGTCTCACAATGTTCGAACAATGAGATGGTGCATTATCGTGCAAAAGTGCCCAGCTGCCAGCATCACGATATTCATGCCGTACATACACGACGAATTTTCACTATCAATCGCTTCAAAACTTTGAGATAAAACTCCCAGAGGCATAGCTAGAGGGGGGCTGTCCACCCCTGGGTGGCACTTAACATTTTTGAACTTTTGCAGTTAATTCTAAAATACAGCCTTGAGAACTCAGTTCCAATTGTAATACTACAGTGAATTTTCCTCACAATTGCTGTAAATGTTGCTAGTGTGAGAGGAATTTTTCTAAATAAAATTGATTAAGAATTAACTACATTACTATGAAATAGACTTCGACGATTTTGCTAACAGAAAAGCAAGAAAAATAACATTGAATGTTGAAATTAAAGTTTAATTTCAAGTTTAATTTCACCACTGAACTCGCCATTGGATAATGGTGAGTTCAGTGGTGCCATTATCCACGAATTCTTTGTGGATAATGCCCTTGGAATCGTAGAAACAAATCAGCATTATCTTTACTTTTGACTTCTGCAAGCAATTCTTTTCAGATGCCCCTCTTCTGGTGGTCTTCACTCAGCAATCTGATGCTTTGTTTCGGGCTCATACTCAAAACACCACGTTTTATCATCAGTAACAATCGTTTCAAGGAAGTTTGAGTCCTTAAGAGCAGTTTTAATGAGGTCCTTGCAGTGTTCAATTTGATACATTTTTTGGTCGTCGGTCAACTTGTTGTGGGGAACAAATCACGAATTCAATTTACAAAGACTCAAACTCTCGGTCAAAATGTTGTGCACAGTTGATTTTGGAATCCCCAATTCATCTGCAATCCATCCCACAGACGATTTCAGGTTTTCTTTGATGAAATCACGCACTTTTTGGATGTTCAGATGCTTAGTACAGTTTTTGGACGGCCCAGCTTTTCGTCATCCTCAAGCGTCTCGCGATCACTTTGAAATTGCTTAAACCACTTGTAAACTTGAGTACGGGATAAGCATTCATCACTGTATGCTTTTTGAAGCATTTGATGTGCTTCGGTAAAACGTTTACCAAGTTTAAAAAAAAAGTCAATCTCAGCTCTCTGTCTGAAACTCGTTTTTCGACCGTTCGTCAAAACACTGTCACTCTTGGCACTATAACTCAGCTTCTAATGAAACAAATGTCATAAACAGTTGACACAACACTAATGAAGGTTGCTGCTTCAACAAAAAGATACGACAGGTGGCACCACTAGTTTCTTCTATTTTCGAATAGTTCGGTTTCTTTTGGATCACATTTATCACTAACAGTAGTTATCACAAGTGATAACTTCATGTCTTCAGCTAGATGGAATAACTAGTGTAGCAAATATAGAATATGAAAACTAGCAATAAAAATGCAAAAACTATGAAACAGGGGGATATGAAAAATATCAACTGCATCCTGAATAGAGAACCTATAGAATAAATGAAATATGATGGCTTATGGGCACAATTTTAGCAAAGATAACTAATTAAATATGGAAATCGACAACAGAATAAGCAAAGTTGGTATGGTGGAAGCAAATTACATACATTTAAGTGGGGGGGGGGAAGAGAGAGATTAGCCAAAACTGAACTAGCAATATACAAGAAAGTGTTCAAACGTTAATTTATGGTTCACAGACTAAGGTTAGAAATAAAACAGTTATTCAAAAGATGAGAGTTTTGAGAAAAAATTTGAGGAATGAAGAGATGGCATTGATGCAGCATGATATTAAAAATTAGATATTCTTAAGATATTAGGAAGGAATTTGACACTGTTAACATACAGGAAGTCGGAATTAATCTAAGTGGAAGAAGAGAGGTTAGCAAAACATGCCAAAATGACAGAAAAAGAGAATGAGGAAAACCAAGATCTAGGTATGGATTGATACAGTCAAAAATGCCACAGAAGACAGAAATATAGGATTGGACAAAGTATTGTCCAATCCTATATGGAGATATAGGATTGGACTAATCTGATATGGAGATAACTGATTTGGAGACTAATTTGGAAGAAACTTGTTAATATGTGAATGGTAGTAGTATGTAGACTTAATATTTATGCAGCACTTTCATAGCAGCTTGTACACCACTTGAAGGTACACATCAAGAATTTGATGATATCCAGAAATATGACCTAGAAAATGCATTCCATATATTATAAAGTCATTCTGCCTACTAATTTAATTCTACACACCCACTCATAATCATTCAATACCCATGACATAAGTAATTCAATATTGTTAATTACCTGAGACATAAAATTGCACTCCAGTTAGCTAAGTAAACAGAATCTTAGCTTTCCAATCTACAGGATGCATGTTTGGCAGGGATATTTGTGAATGTCTTTAGGTAGATCATTTTCATTAATTGAGTAATTAATGCCTTTTAACTCTGTTTACAGGACACTAAAGTGAATTCAAGAAGTACTGTTTGGTCTCTAAAGAAGGGTTCTCAAATTTTACTCTCTCTCACACACACGTTGCTCTGACAGAAGATATGTAAAAATTCACCAGCTCATCAGAATTCCAGATAATCCTCATCATTCTCCCAACACACTAGAACTTAACTAGCTCTCCCTTCAAATACACCACTGATGTCAGTTCTCCTCTGGGCAAGTCTGATAATAATTGTCGTGTTTTCTTTTCTACATATTGTCCTGACATAAGGGTCAAGCAGTGCTCAGGCAATATCAAGGCAACTGGACATGCCATACTGAACTGTGTGGAAAATCTTGCGTCAAATGCTAAGGTTTTTCCCCTACAAGATCTTCCATATTCAAGCATTGCTTCATGGTGATGCAGAAACTCGAATGCAGTTTGCCCTGATATTCTAAGCTCAAATGGGAGTGGGTGATGCATGTGGAAGATCTTGTGGAGCGACGAGACACATATTTATCTGAATGGTAGTGTCAGCACAGAATTGCTGCATTTGGACTACGAATAACCTTCATGTGTTCTACCAACCTCTTTACACTCACCAAAAGTCACAGTGTGGTTTCACTGCATTGTTTATTATCAGTTTGTACTTTTTCAAAGAACTTCTACCAGTCATTCTCAGCCTGATATTCTGTGGCACTGTATTGGAGCCAATTGGGATAACTTTTGGAATTTCTGTGTCTTGTTTCCATAGTCTGATGACTGCTTCTGCTTTTCTAATCCTAACACCTGCTCTAATAAGAGAAATTATTCTTGCGTGGAATGGGTGCTTTTATTCCACACACTCTCAACACCCATGGCTCTTATCCAAACCCCGTTTCTCCACAACAACTGTGCCAAAGCAATCCAAGCCAAAAATTCAGCATATGTTTTCAATGGCTCAAGTCAAAAACTCCAGCCTCTCAACACTTCAGCTTGCAACAGCTGCAAAAAAACCATCAACAAATCCCAAGAAGTTTTTGTAAAGTCCAAAATGCACTAAGCTTGTCTCTTGTTCAAATGGCAGTCAAGTCTTCTGCTACCCTTGTTAAGGCTGTGAAACAACTTCTATCCTTCCATGTTTCCATCTCTCTCTCACACACACAAACTGTACTACAATGGCAGTACCTCCTAAAGATAAGATGGTAGACCTCTTGGCATTAGTTCCTCCCCCTGCCCCTCTTGAACTGTTATACAGAAGACTGATGCAAATCTCCTCCCACTATTCCACATGGTATCCATAGTATGCCTCATCTGAAATTTTGCAGAAGGACATCAGAAAAATACTCGGTAGCCTCGTTACCAATAAACTTCTAGGCAAGCCCTAACATTCCTCTTGTACTAAAAGATTGTGTTCCAGAAATCACACACCCAACTTATATCATTTTTTTTTTAGCTGTCATGCTCAATCTAGCATCTATTCAACAGCTAAGAAGAAAGCAGCTTTTATGCAGCCTGTTCCCAAAGAGAGGAATAAAAGTCAATGCTGAAATTATCAACCTACTGCTCTGATTTCTCAAAAATAATGGAAAAGGCAGACAGACAACTTACAATTAATCATTGTTCTGCCATTCTGGTTCCACAGCAGATCTCTTCACCCATGGACACAAGCCATCGAAAAATTCAGAGAAACTCTAGTGGAAGACTGATATTTCCAAGATATTTGATCAAGTCTGGCATCATGACCTTGCTGCCATCTTATGGTATCCGTCTTTCCCTTTGTGAATGAATTGCCTCATGGTTGATGGTTCCCTTTTATCATATTTTCCTAATCCTAGCATACCCAAGGACTCTGTGCTGGTGTCCTTCCTATTATACATCAATGATTTTCACTCTGTGGCATCCAATCCTATTCATAATTTGGCTGAGGAGAGTAATCTCTACTCTTCTTTTTATTTTTTCAAAACCTTATAGTGCTCAGATAATTTAGACTTCAAAATATGACACATATTCAGTGAGGTGAGTACAACCTGGTGAATTTAATGCCATCAAAATTTAATCCTGTCTTATGCTTCACTGTCCCTCACTTTTGACAATATTTTGCTCACCAACCAGGATAATTTTCTCTTCTTGGTTGGCTTTGAATATCTAGCCTATCCTGGCAAAAGCATATTAGGTCCTTAGCCTCCTCAGCCTTGGTATTTTCATTCTAAACAGTACCCTCTCCTGCTTAACTCCTGACACTAAGTATTAAATCTGCCCAACTTTAGAATACTATTTCACATATTTAGGATGGTTCACCTAGGACCTCTTTCAGAATGATTGATTGTATTCAGAAGAGAGCAATTTGCCAAATCAATGACCTCTCTTGCAATGACTTTTCTATAGGTATTTCCATGGGTACAGCTCTACTAAACTGGCTGCTACCATCCATTCCATTAATTGTGTATAAGCACAAGTAGATGCTAGTGACCCACACACAGTTCAGCTCTAAATTTATTGACCCAACTTCTCATCCCCCTCTCTTCCCTATACCTCTGCTCTTTGGAACAGTCTTCTGCATACAGTTTCCATAATGATTACACCCTCAGGTCTTCAAGAAATCAAATTTTCTTCTTTCTAACCACTTGCCCACAGAGAGCACTGTCATGACATAGGTCTTGGGACCTCATGTGTGGGACTGATATATAACTCCCATCCCATCTACCTTTTCACATTAGACCAGTAGTTCTTAACCAGTGTTCCACAAACTGGTTACAAGTGTTCCGCCGGTGAAAGATGTCAAATGACACAGTTCTGAGTGTAATTGGTAACTCTGAATGAAAATGTCGAGGGAATTATTTCTGTTAGAACAATTAACAAGATTGGAAGAAAAGATTTCTAGTTACTTTCCTTCCTTAAATACACACAATTATGACTGGATATGAAATCCATTTGGCACAGTTAATACATTGATTGTGAATTTTCGATGCAAGGAGAAAAACAATTAGTTACCTTGTCAATGGATCGTACTCTAAAAATGAAATTCCCTGAAATAACTTGAGGAATTTTAGATTTTTGTCCAGGCCGAATACCCAACATCATATTTGTATGAGCTCGGTTTCTCAATATTAATCAATATAAAAACTAAAAAGCATGAAAGACTTGCTAATATAGACAAAGAGATGAGGCTAACTATATCACATATTAGACCTGATATTGCTGAAACCTGCAAAAGCTGACAAGCTGATATCGCATTAAAATAAGTTCCATTTTTATAAAAGGAAAGTCCATGCATATGTTTATTGTTAGTTTTATGATCCTAATAATTTTGGTGTTCCCCAAATTTTTCTTATAATCAAAAGTGTTCTGTGACTTTGAAACCTGTTAAGAACTACTGCATTAGACTCAATGGTCTGTATGGTCAAGTAACTTGGTTTGTTCTTCTGGCTGGTTTGCTTGTTCTGTAAGAAAAACAAAGTTTACAAAAGGAAAAACCCTGTCACTGAGCTAATTCATATTCAGTTTGAAAAGTCCTGATAAAGATGTGTCCCATCATAGATGGGACACAAACCCAGGTAATTTTCAAACCAAAAGGCATTGTCCATGCCGATTTATCTATGAGGGTTTTATATACATATATACAGGTGTACATGTGTGGAGAGCCTATATGTATATAGAGCCACTAATTTATATATGCATATCTTAAAGTGAATGGTTTGTGATACGAGAGCAAGAATAGAGAAAATATTTGTTGTAAAATGTTTTGTAAGTGAATATAAGAAATGCAAGTCATGAAAGAATGAAGGGACTGATAATAAGAATATAAGGCAGTATTGTCAAGGTGTTGTGGAGAATGTAGCGGAGGCAGTGAGTGATAGTGCACGAAATATGAATGAGAGTCTGAAGAAAGTGGTTAAAAGTAATGTGAATAATGAGATGCTAATTGGGAAAGAAATTGCATGCTTACATGGACTCATTCAAATGTGAGCTCGAGTGAACGGAACAATTGACATGTGGTATGGAAGGATGGAGAATGAAAGAAAAAGTGATTGAGAAAAGCATAAAAGTGCAAGAGACTGGGAGAAGAGAGATAGTATTGTATTAGGATTCGATGATAAGAGGTGTACTTAATGAGAAAGTAATGAATGCATGTTTTCCAGGTTCAAAGATAAAAGGATGTTAGTAACACTAAGTATACAGAAGAATGGAGCAAATGAGTTGATTGTTTAGCTGGTAAAAATGATTTGAAAAGTGAGAAATATGCAATGAGAGAAGATATGAAAAAGTTGTTAGTGGAAGCAAAAATGAAGAGCAAGAAAGTGAAGACTGTGAGTATGCTGACTCAATATGATAGGACAGAACTGAAAAGAAGGGCCATGATTGCTAATGAAAAGATTGTGAAGGAGGAATGGTGTGCAGTTTATTGAATGAATGTATGAGTGAATCTGAAGGATGCAAGGATTTATATATGCCTGATGTGTGGTAGTGCAAACTAGGGAAACTAGAGATATTAGGGAGGATGAAATCAAACATATATCTAGCCACCCCTCTGATAAACAAGCATGGATACAATAATAATTATGCAATGCAGAACGGGATTTCACAGGTCTCCAGTTTAAATGGGTTGGTAATGGCATTATACAAGAGTAACTATGAATACAAAGAGATGTTGAAATGCATGTACACAAATACAAGTATCAGGAATAAGGGTGAGGAGTTTTTGCATTGGTACGCTCAACATGGCTAAAAATTATAGGCATTTGTGAGATTTGGTTGACTGAAAGTGATATAGTTATTACAGGGATAGAATGTCAAGGGTATTGTATTTTCAGGGAGGATAGAAGGAAAAGGACAGGAGGTTGGGTATTGCTGATGACAGCTGCAGAATTACAACCAACAAAATTAGAATTAAAGAGGATATTAGGTCTGAGAGAGATGGTTCATTCGAGGCTGTCTGTATCAGATAGAGGCAAACAGGATAAATATGTTGTTGGGTGCTGCTATAGACTAGAGAATCCACAGGAAGATGTAGATGACACGTATCAGAAAATCAGCACGATGAATGCAGGCCGAACAATTATTATGGAAGACTTTAACACTTGGAGGTACGAAAGGAAGCATGGCAAGATGGAAGTGGGACTTATACAGTTGTTCATTAAGCGATAATTACATCAAATGATATAGCACAGAGGGGACAAGGGGTTTGAGGATGTTGGATCTGACAGTAGCATCAGAAGATGTTATAGGTAGACACTCAGCTCCAACTGGGGGAGAGTGACAATGCGGTCTTGTTCTGAGAAGTTACCAAACAGTTCTCTGTCAAGAAGGGGATTATGTTCAACTACAAGGATGGTGATTATGAAACTCAGGAGCAGTGCCATGGCTTGAGAAGCTACAAGGATGTCAGTAATGAAGGCAAGTAGTCAGAGATTGCTTGAGAATAGCAGTATGAGACTGCATACCCAAAGTCAAGAGGATAAACTAAGTTGGAATTAAGTGGATGAGTAGGGATATAAAGTAAGAGAGATGCAAAAAAAGAAAACATTGTGGAGGAAATATAAGAGTTTTTTTTTTGTTATGTAGCAAGTAAGAGGAAAAATGACTATGGTAGAATGACTTTAAACAATGTTCATAGAAAGAAGGTGACTGAACCAAATGAAATAGTTAAGTTGTTGAGTGATAATTTTGCAAAAGTGTATCCTCCAGGTAGTGCACAGTTGCTGATGTTACAGAGATGCATATCAACATTGAGGTAGATGAACAGGTGCTCAAGCATATTAAAAAAATATGAATGCGAACACAGCAGTAGGACTGGATGGTATATCAGCTCGTGTATTATGTGAAAGTGCAAGAGAATTGGAATTGCCTCTGACGAAGTTGTTCAATTTAATTCTCAGCTCTGGCAGGGTTCCAAGGGAGTGGAAAGAGGGTAAGATAGTACCATTGCATAAAGGTGGTTCCAAGACAGAGGTAGCAAACTACAGACCAATTAATATTTTGGGAGTGGTTGTTAAAGTACTGGAAAAATTGGTGAAAGGTAAAATACAACAGCGGATGGATAAGGATGCGATACTCTATAGTCGGCAGCAAGGCTTTGAAAAGGGTAGTTCCTGTCTTAGTAACCAATTCACATTTTATAATGAAGCTGACAGCAAAATTGGATAAAGATAATGGCTACACCACGATACTGCTCGACTTTGTCAAGGCATTTGACAGAATACCACATGGAAAACTATTACAAAAACTTTAGCTAATGGGAATGAATATGAGGCTAGTAATATGGATAGGCGGATGGCTGACTGACAGACACAGAGAGAGTAGTACATGGTGGAGAGGAGTCTAGGAGAATGATGGTGACTAGTGGAGTACCTCAGGGTTTGGTACTAGGACCACTAATCTTTAATTTCTATATCAATGACATAGGGAAAGATTTAAGAGAGATATATTCAGTTGTTTGCTTATGATGTAAAACTGGGGAAAGAAATTCTTGTGGAAAAGCTTAGACGTATACATGCTTACTAAATAGCTTAAGGAAATTACAACGTACAATAGAATATACATTAAAATAAATTTTAATACACTTCCAATATTTCGGCTATGTCACATTGCCATTTTCACAGGAACTTAGAAACAAGACATGTGCACGCAAGCACAATACACAGTAAATGAGGACGAAGCAGGAAGCTATTCTTTCTCCTAAAAGTCCTGATAGTGCCCCCTTGCAGGCAATGTAGGTATTCTTGGCTATTTGGGCTGAAGATTTTCTGATGTAGGTTTCCCAAATTTGGGGCAGTCTCATGCAATCAAATCTGTTGAGGTTCGAATTGTTTCTTAGGGCTGAGGCTGATTCCATGAAGAGCCTTTCGTATTTGAATTTACTACAGTGAATTATCATGGCTTTCTTCCACCGTATTCTATGCCGGGTATCCAGAGCGGCTATATTGGTGAAACCGGATGCAGTCCTTGTGTTCTAAAATTCTGATATTAGCTGTCCTGCCTGTTTGGCCAAAGTAGGACAGCTTACAGCTTCAAAGGACCTGGTATACACCAGGTAGTCTAGGAGAGGAGGTTGGTCTTTAGTGGAGCAGATAAGGGATGCCAATTTTCTGTATGGTCTGTAACAAGAAGTCAAGTCATGTTTTTTTAGGATTTTTGTTTTTTTCCAAGGTGCCTCGGATATAGGGAATGGTGATGGATTTAGAGTAATCCTTGTTTGTGAAGGGGGGGGGGGGGTATTGGTTTCAATATTTTTTGGATTTTTTTTTTTTGGGGGGGGGGTAGCCATTGGCTGAGAGAGTGTTGAGAATGTGGTTTAGTTCTGTGATTAGGGCACTGTCATTTGATAGTAATGTAGATATCTTGCAGGATGATTTAAATAAATTGGCATTGTAGGGAAAGGATAATGACTGTCAATTTAATGTTGCAAAATGTAAGGTTATGCACTTCAGGTTGAAAAGGTTGCATATGATATATCATATTGATGGTAATGGTTTGCAGGAAACTGATGAGGCTGGAAACTTGGTGGACAAAGGGTTACAAAGTTCAGAGAGTGTATTACAAAAGTTGGTAAAATAGCTCAACAAATTACTTGGATGTTGAAAAACATGCTAACAAGTAGAGATAAGGAAGTTGTTATCTCTCTTTATAGAGGCAATGATTCAGCCACATCTTGACTACTGTGCATAGATTTGGTCGGAATTAGAACCAAATAATTCATTCCATTCATCATTGCTCATATTAGTGTAAGCTTCTAATTCTTCATCAGTAAGCTTTCTTTTACTGGCCATGACGTAATTGAAGATTCTTATTTAGATAATTTTAAATAATTGTAACACTAGATGGAATACTCTCTACAAGAATAGGTTGAAGGTTTATGGGTTGCAAAATTTAGTTGATAAGCTGAAAAGAGGAGGCATGATAGGAACTTTTAAGATATTAAAGGGGTTTTATAAAATTGATGCAAGTTAAATTTTTCAATATATGATAAATAGAGAACTAGGGGCCATCTGTGGAAGTTGTGTAAGAGTGTGGTTAGTATGGGTGTACAGATTTTTTGCATGGAAAGTGGCAAGTGAGTGGAAAATGGATTGCCAGAACTGGTTGCGAGTTCCTTGACTATGAATGGATTCGAGGAGAGGTATGATAGGATTTTCATACCCCTCCATGGAGGGGTATGATCTCCATGGAGACTCATCATTTCTCCCATGATGAGTCTCCATGGAGATGCCATAAATAATAATAACATATGCAGGTTTATCCCAATTACACAACACATTAGGTTCCAGACCACCTTCATATAGCAAAATTTCATCACAAAGTGAATCACTGCTATTTTTCCTCCCACTTAGAATGCATGTAATGTTTTAATAACATTTTAAACAGTCATAAATATACACAAACTGACATCAGTAAAGTATTTAGTTATATCAATTATGTAAACAAAAAATTTAGAATAATTTTTGCAAATTACACTCATTGAATGGTAGATAGTTTTTTTTATCTGCATATTTCTCTATAACAGGCATATTGGTCTAAAATATGCCTCGTCACTAAATTTAATAGTTTTATTCTCATATCTAATAACAGGTTTATGATTTTCATTCTTTTTCACTGGAAGAAACAGTACCCTTTCTTTGATGTTCTCCAAGATGCACGCATGCACGCACACACACACACAGAGAGAGAGAGAGAGAGAGAGAGAGAGAGAGAGATGCAACAACATCATAAATAAACTGAGTTCATGAAACTAGTTCATCGGTTGATCCACATCAGCATTATGTCACTAAAACTGTAAAATGAGCAGATGCAGGGAAGTATAAACAGTCAATGGTCTTAAAAGAAAATCATATGAGCAGATCATCATAAGAGGATACACTGTAAGACAGGCCTGACTGTATATAAATTTTTAATGCCCATATATAAGATTGGCTTCTTTAGACAAACATGTTTGTCTAAAGAACGAGGCAATGAAAATGTAAAAGAGAACATGGATGCCAGTTTCTACATAATATAATGAGGCTTTGAAGTATTTTAACACATTCGCTGCCAATTACAAGTATACTCGTAGTTGGTATATGAGCCTCACAAGCCAACTACAAATATACTCATATGTCAATTACCGACCTCCTATGCCAAGAACAAGTTAAGCCATAGTATAAGCATGTTAATTTGGACCCTTGGCTTGTGAATAAAGCGGAGAGCACATCTGTGGGCTTGGTAGAAGGAAAATAATTTCAGCAAAAGTATAGTATATTATAAGTGGTATTGTTGCGTAAACTGTGTATTTATTAATGCAAATAAAACAATTTTTTGAATTTTTTTCAACATATACATATATTTATATACGATATATCATCATCTGAGTCATCGTTGGAGTCGTCTTTAGGATTATAATCATCTTTGGAATCGGAACCAAATAATTCATTCCATTCATCATCACTCATATTAGCATAAGCTTCTAATTCTTCATCAGTAAGCTTTCTTTTACTGGCCATGGTGTAATTGAAGGTTTTTATTTAGATAATTTTAAATAATTGTAAGACTAGAGGCAATAAACCTTACTGCACTGAATGCTGAACGTCACTGACTCTGAACTCAAGTTACACAGTTGTCAGTGCATATAAGACGTAGGTGTGTGTGGGGGGTGATATGAGATTACTCGTAATTAGCATATGAAACAAAATTCTGTCTGATAAGTCAGCTATGAGATAACTTGTATTGACCTTGTAGAAGTGAAAGTGCTTGCCGTGAGGTAACAAACTATGCCCGAGGAGCGTGGCAGCGAACGTGTTAACAATGCTAATATCAGTACATGTCACTATTTAAGCAAACCATCTGAAACTACTGGTGCATTATCTCCAAACTTTAATAAAAAGCATCTTAATTTGGACTTAATAATTTTAGTATGTATGTGTGTGCTTCAGTTTATGCAACAATTAATTAAACAGCAAGTAAAGAACCTGGAAGTTTGTCACAGTGAAATCACCTGAAGTTCTAACATTCATAAATTATAAAAAAAAAAAAAAAAACATCTTAAAGTTCAAGTTTTACAATCTAAATTATGAAAATAAGCAGATAAGTCAAATCTGCTTATTTTTTTATGATTTTTTTTTCTTAAATTCAAGATGGTACTAATTGTGAATTTTTTTGAGTAAGACTTCATGAGATACTTTACAAATTGTTGTTCTCTAATGGCAAATTAAACCAAACAGGAACCCTGGAATGGAAAGAAAATCGATGAAAAATTGTGATTATTTAACATAATACAGTAGGACAATCTGTAAAAAAAACTACCTTATTCACAAAAGGAGTAAACTGTAGCATATCAGTGGGATTAGATAATCTGCACACCTGCTTTAGAAGATCAAACACATTTTTAATCCACCTAAGGACTACAAGTAAGCCTGATATTCACTAAGGCCTTGTATTAAGCACAGAGAGAGAATCATCAATCACAAAAACAATTACAAACATAAAGAGACAAATAACAACCATACCAACCAGACTGGTAATTAAATGCAGTTTACTGATGAAAATAAATCTAATTATCACGAATATTTGGCACATATAACCTAAGTTTCATTCAGACTCATAAGACCTACTTACCTTTCCACTAAAATTTACTATAAAATTTCAAAACTGTAAAGTGTAGGTATTCTTAAATACCTACACTTTTCAGTGTAGGTATTTAAGAATACCTACACTGAAAAGGTACCAAGTCACTATGAATTGTAGTAGTGATTCAACAGCTTTATTTAATATTCTTGATTAAAAAGATGAATGATATAAGTTAACAAATTAAAAGACCTAATTACAAATTTCAAAAAGAATTAAAGTCAAGCAGCATTCAGGGGCGAAATGAGGACTCAAATATTCATCTTAGTGAAGAAAAAGTGAGTGTTTGGAAAAAAAAAAAAAAGCAGCGAAGTCGTCAGAAAGGTGTGCTAACATTGTTTGCAAGGATAGAAAAATCTGAAATTAGTGTTGGACTTAAGAAGTTGAAGATACGTTCCTGGAAATGGAAAGCATATCAAAAATTCCTAGAAGTAACTCAGCAGATGCCTTGACAGAATACACGGAAAAATGCAAGGCTAATATACAGGTTTCCCTTGCTTAACACGGGATTTGATTAACACAGCGAAATTAATTGCAACAATCCCTTTATATATGTGCAAGAGTTTTAATTAATGCTCCTTTAAATTTACCACTCAAAAACATGCAAGTTTCGAGGAGTGTTTCCTGACTGAGAGAAAGAAAGTCATGAGCATGATGACGTTGATGATAATGCACTTGGTCATCCAAACTGTATTAATGATCTGTGTAAGAATGTGAAAGTTTTATTTTTTCCTCTCCAAATATGACATCATTGCAACTTCTTTTTCTTTTTTTTTTTTTTTTTTATTATTATTACGGGCGACTCCAGGGAGTCCTTAGACTCATCGAGGGAGGCCCTAAACATCATGTCCACACAACTATACGACATTCTCACAGCATCTATCATACCTTGCCTTGAACTCGCTCACCGTCATAGCACCCACAACAGACTCTGGCAGCTTATTCCACTCATTTACTACTCTAAAAGAAAAAAACCCAGCTCTAACACCCTTGCCCAGCTTCCATAGGTGTCCCCTAGTTCTCCCACCACCAGTCCTAATCTCAAAAATATCCTCTGAATTAATCCTATAGAAACCCTTTAGCAATTTGAATGTCTCAATCATATCTCCCCTTTTCCACCTATCAACTAATTTCTGCAACCCACAAATCTTCAACCTGTTCTCATAAGGTTCATTCCATAGACCTGCTATCATCTTGGTCACTCACCTCTGGATCCTCTCCACCTCCTCCCCATCAAGAAGAAACCTAGGCTCAAAGCCAATTTTCTTAAAAAGACATTCTCAAAGGCAGTAGAAACAACAATGGGAGAAAATGTGATTATGCTCCAAGAATTTTGGAAAAATTTTAAGATTAAACACGTAACTGAAAACATTCTCGACTCATGGGAGCAAGTGTCTTCTAGCTGCATGAGAGTTGTTTGGAAAAACTTTGCAGAATGTACTATTGACTTAAGTGGTTTTCAAAATCCTGTGAACAACGTGGTTGAAAAAATCATTGCAATTGGTGAAGACCTTGATTTTGATGGTGTTGATGCAGAAGATGTTAAAGAATTACTGGATTCAAATTCAAAAAATTTCAGTGACAACAATCTTCTTGAAATTGAACAAAAACTCACATATGAAGCAACGAACAAATGGAATGTGAAGAAGCAGTTCCAAACAATCAAAGAACTGGATGGAATATTTCACGTTTTAGAATCACTTAAGAAGCAAGCAATGGATACGGATCCAGATGTTAATCTAAGAATGGCTGTTTGTCAAGATCTAGAGTCATTTTGCTTGTTATCATAGAATTTATGCTGATAAGAAAAAAATTATAACTGTTCAAAAGACTCTCAATAACATTTTTTGATAAAAAAATTCCAGTAACTAATGTAGGTACAAGCATTTATTAAACATTTACTTTGCATTCACTTGTTATCTTTTCCTAAAAGAGTCCCATATATAAACGAATAATTAATACAGTAAACGATCATGAATGAATTGTAATTTTTACCATTGATTATATTTGATTAATGTGATTTTGATGTACGCAGTAGCACCGAGGGATTAATTAATCGTATTAATCAAGGGATACCTGTATATGTAAAAGAAGTTAAACAGAAGTTGTGGGAAACTTTGGTGAGAACATGGAAGATAAACGCCACAAAAGGAATCAGGGATGACAAAGGTAATATCAAAAGTGAAGATGAAGATATTCTGGACATCAAGAATAATTATGTTGAAAGACTTAAATTAAACAAGTATGATAGAAAAGTGGTAAAAAAACATTAAAACATGCAAATACCATGGAGTACATATCAAAAGTCATCAAAAATCTGATATGTGGGAAAGGCAGTGTGAATAGATGATTTTCAACCAAAAATTCTCAAATATGGAGGTATGAAGTTTTATAGTGCAAGTACTGTATAATTCAGAAAGCAATGTCAGAAGGTTGAATTCCAGGTGAATGGGATAGAGCTGCTCAACACAGTACAAGATTTATAATTCAATGTGAGAATTACAGAGGAATTTTCTTACTTGTGTTTGTGGTAAGAGTTATGCAAGCAGACTTGAGAAGAGGCCAAGCAAAATTGTGGAAAAGAAACTCGGAGAAGAATCAGATGGTCTGGGTCAAATACAAATTATCAGGATCATTTCACTTTAAGAAATGCTAAAAAATTACTGAAACAATAAACAGTTGAGAAAAGGTTTGTAGAACTGGAAAGGACATATACCAAGATATCAAAGGAAAAGCTTTTCAAACATTATATGGGGTAAATGGAAGATTATATAGAGCAGTATGTAATCAGTATGTTGTAAATGAACTGTTAAACTTAAAGGAGGTATTGGATGATAGTTTGTTGTGAAATCAGGTGCAGTACATGGATAGATAACATGAAGTGGCTTCAAACATGATAATTAGGGATGTCACTTAGCTCTTTACTTTATGCAGATGATGTTTTAACTCCTAAATAAATCCTAAGCAAGTATTCTATGACTATACTGGAGAACTTATAAAAGGATCTGAAATGAAAATAAACAAAAAAATAAATAAACAAATAAAACCATATACCAAAGCTCATACTGGTGGGAAGAAACCAGATAAATAAATTTAAATGGAATAAGAGAAAAATTAGCCAATACAAGATAGTGTTCAACCAATTTTAACTTATAGATCTGAGAGCAGTGTTAGATATAAATCAGTTGATCAAAGACTGGAGACCACAGATACAACAGTTTTGAGAAAATTAGGAAGTGAACAGATGTCTTATCAATAGCAGCAAAATATATTAAAATATATTGAAACTGTCACCATTCAAGAATTTGAGCAGAGGTGTTTGATGCCAAGAGGGTATGAAAAAGACCAGGATCTAAGGTGGAATGTATGTTGCTGATTATGATTAAAAATATTATAGCTTTGCGAATGCACTATGATAGGAAATTTTTAAAACCAGTCCTCAAGAGTAGTAACAACAATGCAAACTGCAGCCTGGTTGGCCAAGTGGTTAGCATAACCACTCTCCAACCAATAGGTCACAGGTTTGAATCCAGCTGTGGGCATGGATTTTGCAATTGTCTTTAGGTGGGAGATGAATTTCATCGTTAAGTGTAAGACCACTATCCCACTTATTGGAGGCCTTAAGTGGCTTGAAAATGTTCCATTTGGTCTCTATAGAGCAGAGTTTCCAGACTATGTAAAAATAAATAAAACAATTACAAAAAATATATAAAAACTGATAAAAATGGGGGGGGGGGATCCTTAGACCACCCACAGTACAAATGTACTACAGGTTTACTAATAACTTTTCATAGATGGGAACAACATTAAAATAATAATAATTTGGCATTCCTCTGCCCACACCCTCCAACTTAAAAAACTTGGTTATGAAGACAAAATAATATGAATTTTAGCAATCCCTTTCATTTATTTTTTTTTTAAATGTAAATCCTACTCATGAAACATTGTAAAGCTATATACAGCACATTAGTAATGTGAGTGGACTAAGGGTTAACATAATTCAGGAACCCCTACTGTAGACTGAACATGGAACTTAAAGTAGCTTGAAGTATCCAAATAAACCCAGTGATAAAATTCATCTACCACCTAAAAATATTTAAAAAATATACATACTCATGGTGGGAATTCAAACTCATAGCGTGGAGAATGGGTATGCTAGCTGCTTAACTAGCTAAGCTAATAATTAAAAACTACCATTCAAAATGCAGGTTTAAAAAAAAAAGCATGTAACTGTAATTAATAGTTTGATAAAAACCATACCAAATGAAATAGCTGGGGGGAGGTCAATTTCAATGTTGTTTTAAGTTATATAGAAAAGGCTGACAGTAATACACGTATAAATCTGATATATTCTAACATATGATGTAGGAATCAGCAGACAGTATACTGATATAACTTCCTTTGTTCGTATATTAGGTTCATTAAAAGATATAAACACTTAAAGAATAGTAAAATATTCTGCAAACAATGAATCTGACTAATCAAATAGTGTAATTAAATTATAATAATACCTAAAGCTGGAGACATGGAAGGCGAGCCTGTCGATGAACCCGAAGGTGATGGGACTGGCCGGTGAGGAGACACCACAGAATGAGGTGGCTGACCTTGGCCTTGGGATGTGGGTGGAGTTGTCGGAGTCCTCAAACCAGGGGTTGTACTTCCACCACTAGATGTGGGATCTGAAGGAAGTTCATCAACGGCACCTCCAATATCCTACAAAAAAAGTTCATATTATATAATACGCATATACCAGTACATATGTAACACATTAAAATCAGAATTTTAGAATACATTTTAGGTGGTGCCATAAAAAAATTTCACCACCACCTAATGTGCATTCCTGCATTTTTGCTTCCTTTTTTTTAACCCATCTGAAATTGTTTTAAAAATATTCCATGTTTGTTCTCTGGAGCAGGTTTATGGACATAGCATTTAACCCACAGTACTAATAAAAGATAGAACTAGCAACCCTTTGCGGTTGGTATTCACATAAAAAGAGACAGAACAAAGAAAGACACTCACCCACCCACACAGTTCAAAAGAGCAAATGGTTTCCACATACCTGTTAATGGATCTCTTCAGAGATTTAACTTTTACTGCAATGAAACTTAGTACCTTCACATTAAACGAGCATACAATGTTTTAATTATGCATGATCATTTTTTTTTTCAATATAACAAACATTCATAAGGCCTGTGTAGCTCAGTAGAAGTAGCGCTTGCATCCTCTGTGCATGGTCGCTCAAAGTTTGACTTAAGTTCAAGTCTAGGCGGCGACTGGAAGAACTTTTTCTAAGCCTTTCTTCAACCGGTTCCCGAGTTAGTCGATCTCTGGCACATGCAAGCGGGTTTTTCTGCCCATAAACTCAAGAAAATCGACCATAGTACCCACATAATTTCAGACAGTGACATATCTTGTTAGAGTAAGGCACCAAGAAATGGCAGCACTTGTTTGCCAGCCTCTTCATCGGTGGCTGCTATAATTAGTGATAGACGTGGGCCGGCTATCTCTGATTGGCTACTGGTGGAGATTGAACTGGCCACTCAGTCTCCAAAAGCTAGATAGGGTATAAAGGCCTCACTTACTCCATATAAGGGAATAAAAGGCTTTAGCTGACTTATTTTTATTTACAAACATTCATAGAGATTTTGCTATAACAAATGCATCATTTGGCTATGATCTCCTTCACATATAGAAGGAATACAGGAGTCTTCAGAAAGAAAAATCTGATGCTGCCTTAAAATTAGTTTACTTGGCAATGAATGAAGAGTATTAAAGTTTCCCAGCATCTGTGGACTTGATCTGAACAAAAAACTCTTTCCATGATAAAAATAATATATATTCCAATGTGATGATACTGGACTCCTTAAAAAAAAAAATGAGCTAGCTCTTTTTATACAAATCAGAAAAATAATGAAGTGCCACGATGATAAGCTGGCTTCATTTTTGTTCTCAGTTATTTCTCAAATTTCTAGTGACAACTAAAAAATTCAAAAGGTTTACAATTAGGAAGAATTTCCTCCAATTAGTGGTGCCTATGAGAAATTCATTTCTGTGAATAGTGTTCTAGACTACACACACACACAATATTTACCATTTTTATTTCCATTCCATTTATTTATTTGAGGAAAGAGAATAAAAGAAAACATCTTGAAAGTCTGAATACAACAATACAATACATTAATTTTAAACAAAATAAAAATTGTTTTAAAAATCAATACAAATAGCCAAAAGAGTTTTTTATATATATATATATATATATATATATATATTAGACTTTATTTAAAACATTATTCAGGAAACTAAATGATTCATAAAGATTGGTTCTTGCCCATTAGAGTAGCCATAAGCAGTTGGCTTAAATAAAAATCATGGTTGCCCTATTTTGAAGATGTGCATGCATGTGTGTGAGAAAGAGAGAATTTTACAGATCTCTGTGCTATCTTTTTTTTTCTTCTTTAAATCAAAGATCCAACACTATTCATGCGTACTTGAAAACATGACTATTTTAAAATACTGTACGGACTTAATATTATTCTGTACTTAGAGTGAGCTTTAATATTTCTAAAATTGATAAAAAAAAAAAAAAGTCTTAAAAATTCAAAAAGTGGTAACAAATGTCTCCTGTAAGAATCAACCGAGAATAATCTATATCTAATTTTGAGGTAGCAATTAGAATTCCCTGCTATACTACTGTATAACTGTGGGTGAAAATCTTAATATGGTATTCATGTTTCTCAATTAGCTTACAAAGCTGGAAATTTATACAACTTGTGTATTAAAAAAAATAAATAAATAGGATCAGTGCTGTGACAGGATTCTAAGGCACAATAACATATTCCTTAATTAAATTAAACAAAAAAATCCCTAATGAATGAAGCTGATGTAATTTGATATGCCATTACGAAGGAACTGCTTTAACCACTATACTAGTTCTGATGAATTTACGATAACATGTCAATAAATAGTGAATTTGAAATACCATGTTACTATTAGAATAACATGGATAGGAAGCATAAAGTATTTGATATATTTGACCCACATAGGCCATTTTATAATTTCTCCTGTATTAATCTGATAAAATCTCTTAACTAACTTGAAGGCCTATCCTATCTCCTCTTTTCCTCCTATCCGCCAACCTCTGTAATCCACATCCCCTCAAATGCTCCTCATAATTAACAACACTCCAGAGTCCTGATATCACTTTGGCCATTCGTCATTGTTGAAAACCAACCGAGTTTCCAGCAATGAAAACTAGGTTGGTTAAAAAAAAAAAAAAAAAAAAAACACATCCATTGTTTGTTGCCCTCCCCACTTTTTTTTTTTTTTTTTTTTTTTTTTTGCACCTTACATATCAAGAACATATTGTACATTTTTACATATTATACTTTGCTAATAAGAACTTAATCAGGTGATATCACCTGATTAAGTTCTTATTCGATTTCAGCACCCTCTAATGACGATTAGGCTCCCTTTATCAATATGCAGGGGCCCTGAAAAGGGCCGTTGAGCTTCAGTAAAGAAAATGCTTTCTAGTTGAGTAGAAATTGATCTTGATGATTCAGTCATCAAAAGGCAGAAAACTATAGGTACAGTGCCATGATACAAACACTGAAACAAAGTACAGTGCCATGATATTTTAATCATTTGTCTTCAAATTACTTGGGAATTTGAGGCCAAATAATTAAATGGTTCCATAATATAACGATGTTTTGTACCAAAAGTGAAACTTTTGGTAGATAAGATGTGTATGATACTATTTCTAAATCTTCTGTGTTCAAGATTAAATGGATTTTTTTGAAGAAAAAATATTGTTTGCATGTGTATGCTTGTTATAATATACATACAAGGTGTGTTCCAAAAAAAGACTAAACTTTTGCTATAAAGACTTTACTGCTCATTTTACAACATTTTAAGCACTGTGCCCCTTCAAAGTGGTCCCCTCTACACCGTTCCGTTTCTTCCATTGTTGGAATACTTCCTGGAATGGACTTTCTGCGATGGTGCAAAATTCTCTTATTGTATTTTCTTGAATCTCCTCTACAGTTTAGAAATGATGTCCTTTCAAAGTGGTTTTAAATTGGGAAGCAGGAAAAAAGTCTGCTGGGGCTAAGTCAGGAGAATAGGCTGGATGGGGCACAATACATGTCTGATATTTTGCCATATAAATGTAGATGAGGAGTGACATGTGAGCCAGTGCATTGTCATGGTGCAATCTGAGTCTGGTTTTCCTGCAATTCAGGCCTCTTCCTGTGCCCAGCATTCCTGAAACGTGCAAAAACTTCCTGGTACAACTCTTTGTTTACCATCTGACCCCGTGGTACAAATTCATAATACACAATGCCTTCCTAATCAAAAAACACAACCAGCATCACCTTGATCTTTGAGTGACTCTTCTTTTTTTTGGTCAAGGAGACCCTTTTCCCACCCACTGCAATGATTGCATCTTGGTTTCAACATCACAGCCATAACTCATATCACCTACATATCATTTCCTGTTATGGTGTTAAGTTTTTTTTTGTTTTTTTTTTTACCATTTGCATTGACAAGCAGTTCCTGACTGATTTCAACATTGTTCTCTTTCTGATTGTCAGTCAACAAATGTAGCATGAATTTTGCACTGACATGGTGAATCTGAAGTTTTTCAGTCAAAATTCGATGGCAAGATCCTACCTATGTTTATGCCCACTTCATCAGCAACTTCTCGGGCAGTTAAGTGACGATTTCCATGAATCACAGCACGAACTCTCTCAACATGGACATCATCTGTTGATGTAGAAGTGACAGCAATGCATTCCACTCACCAACAACTCTCCGTGTAAAACATCTACTCCTCACAACCTTCTTCACCACTTTCAGGGATGGTCTCTCATTCTTCCCATTTTAACATCCACTTTTTATAATTCCTCCTGTATTAATCTGATAAAATCTCTTAACAAACTTGAAGGTCTATCATATCTCCTCTTAACCACCAACCTCTGTAATCCACATTCCCTCAAATGCTCCTCATAACTAACACTCCAGAGTCCTGATATCATTTTGGTCATTCATCTTTGGACCCTCTCTAGTGTTTCCACATCACAATGAAAACTAGGTGACCAAATCTGAGCACAATAGTCCATATCTAGTCTGACCAATGCCTTATATGGAGATACTATCACCTCCTTACCCCTACACATCACTTTTTTTTTTTAAATTAAATCTGATCTACATATGAAAGGCCACAAGGCCTATAGCACATTAGTGCCATGTGTAAGTAATAGGAATAGAAGAAAGGATGAATCTGTGAAGTCTGTGAGAGAAGGTCATTTATATACAAGAGGAAGAGAGTGGGCGAAAGAACAGACACTTGCAATGTTCCAAGGGCACATTGCAAGTGTCAAATATTTGAAGATCCACAGTCAATCCACATGAAATATCATTAACATATAACAGCGGGGGGCCGCTGGTCACCTTTCTTGTCTAGGATACTGCTCCATTACACACAACTTGTTGGCATCAATCAGAGAGCCTATCTCTGATCCGTCTAACCAATATTATCCAAGACCTCATTACAGGAGGGCACTCGACTCCACACATCTAACCGTCTCCCATACTACTTAATTTTCCTACTATACACAACTACCATCAATACCATCTACTGCCCATCATCACCAAAGCCACCAACAGTATTTTTTGTGTGTAAATTGTGTGTGTTCTGAAGGCTGATTTGCCTGTATGCAAGATGAAAACCTGAGTTTCCAGGAGAAAAAACCCTGCTACCACCATATGAAATCTGCTAACTCACCTTCAAATAAAAAAGTCCATATAAAGATTCCTCTAGTAATGACGAGAATTAAACTTAGAGAGAATTAAAATTAAACGAGAATTAAATCTATTCCTATTCTCTGGAGCTTGTACACCAACCAACTTATCATGTGATTATTATTATTATTACTATTATTACGGGCAACTCCAGGGAGTCATTAGACTCATCGAGGGAGGCCCCAAATCATATTCATCACAACTATCTGACATTCATACAGTATCTATCATACCTCGCCTTAAACTCATTCACCGTCACAGCATCCACTACAGACTCAGGGAGCGCATTCCACTCATTCACTACTCTAAAAGTAAAGAACCCAGCTCTAACACCTTTACTAACCACACTTTTGCCCAGTTTCCATGGATGTCCCCTAGTCCTCCCACAACCAGCCCTGTTCTCAAAAATATCTTCTGAATTAATTTTATAGAAACCCTTCAGTAATTTGAATGTCTCAATCATATCTCCCCTCCTCCGCCTATCAACCAATTTTTGCAACCCACAAATCCTCAACCTGTTCTCATACGGTTCATTCCACAGACCTGCTATCATCTTGGTCACTCGCCTCTGGATCCTCTCCACATCCTCCCCATCAAGAAGAAACCTAGGTGACCAAATCTGAGCACAGTAGTCTAGATGGGGCCTTATCAAGGCTCGATAGAGAGGAACAATAACCTGCTTGTCTCTGCTTGTCAACGTATTCTTCAGCAACCAAGTGATTTGATGAGCTGTTTTGGTCACTTTTGCAATGTGTCCCCTAAATTTCAATTCCCTATCCACCAACACTCCTAAATCTCGTGCCTCATCAATTTCCTGGAGCAGGGTTCCACCAATGCAGTAAACTGCCTCCAATCTTTTCACCCCAAAATGCATAACCTTACATTTTGCCACATTAAACTGACATCCATTCCCCTTAGCCCAGACCTCCAATCTATCCAAATCATCCTGCAAAATTTTGACGTCATCTGCATTCACTATTGCCCTACCCAACTTCGCATCATCCGCAAACAAATGAACTGTTCCTCTCAGATCATTTCCTATATCATTTATGAACAAATTAAACAGCAGTGGTCCAAGAACAGATCCTTGTGGCACACCACTAGTCACAGGCCGTCTTGTGGACTCTACTCCCGAGTAAACCACTCTCTGATATCTCTCCGTCAACCACCCTCCTATCCATCTCACCAACCCTATGTCCATTCCCATATGCTGCAATTTACTGATTAGAATTCCATGTGGAATCCTGTCAAAGGCCTTGGCAAGGTCCAGTAGAATCACCGTAAACCCATTGCCCTTATCCAGTTCAGCCGTCACTGTGTTATAATACGTGAGCAAGTTACTGAGGCATGACCTACCCTTCACAAAACCATGCTGTTCCCGATACAGTATCCCATTTTCTTCAATCCAATCTTGTACTTTCCTTTTGACTATTTTCTCTAAGACCTTTACAATGATTCCTGATATGCTAATCGGTCGGTAATTTACAACAGCAGTCTTGGAACCACCTTTATGCAGTGGAACTATTTTCCCTCTTTCCACCCGCTCGGGACTAACCCAGACCCGAGACTCAAATTAAACAAAATGGTCAAGGGTACTGACAATTCTTTAGCTGCTTCTCGTACAACACGAGCTGGTATACCATCCAATCCCACAGATGTATTGACATTGAGGTTATGCAATAGACTACTCACCTCCACTTCATTAACCACAATTCCCGTATAATCTACTGGTTTATTCGTTTCTGCAATGTCACCACCTTGATGATATACTTTTGCAAAGTGCTCACTCAGTAACTCAACTATCTCAACTGATTCAGTTACCTCCCTACCATCGGCATTCTTTAAAATCAATCTGCCATGTACATTTTTCCTTTTACTTGCTACATATCTAAAAAACTGTTTAGGATTCTCTTTAGCCTGCATGGCCAATGTTCTTTCGTAATCCTTTTTTGCTTTTCTTACCACACTCGTCACCCTTCTGGCCTGCGCTTTATACCGTTCATGTGCCTGCCGGTCACCCTTCTCCTTAAATTCCCTCCATAGTTGTTTCTTTTTTTGCAACTCAAGCTTAATGGTGTTATTCATCCATTTAACCCCTACTTGATTTATTATTCGGACTCTAGGTATACAGTCAGCCATTGCTTCATGCAAGCACTTCTTAACTACCTCCCATGCACTATCAACTTCTAGTCCTTGCAGTTGTACATGCCATGGCACTGAACCAATCAAACTCCTAAGCTTGTCATACTTTCCCGCCCGATAATTCCACATGTACCCTGTCTTAATTGAAAATTCTACACCTTTAGCCACCTCCCAAGTTAAGACCCTATGATCACTCTCACCGATTGGTGGCAATGTGGTCATATTTGTTACAGCCAAATCCTCAGATGTAATTACTAGGTCAAGCACTCTCTGACCCCTAGTATTTTCCATTACATGCTGTCGCAGATAGTTATCCCTTAATAACCGCATAAAATCCAGTTCCTTCCTCCCATGTGTCCTCTCCTCACTCCAATCAATGCGACCATAGTTGAAATCTCCCATAATAATCACCCTCCTTCCACCCATTTCTTCTATTTGCTTGTGCATACTGTCACCACCATCTTTTCCATCACCTGGTCTATAGCAGCACCCAATTGTATATTTAGTTCTGCTAGCCACAATCTCACACCAAATGGCCTCAAATGTGCTCTTTTCTCTATCCTGCAATTCAACTTCTATTCTCCTTGGCTGGAGCTCATCAGCTATCATCAACAATACTCCTCCCCCCATTTTATTCTCTCTGTCATTCCTGAACACACTATACCCATCACATTCAATCCCACTAGTTATATCATCTACAGTCAGCCATGTTTCACTAATACCTATAACCTGTGGTCTGGAAGTGCCAACCATGGCCAAAAACTCTTCCTTCTTGTTCCTAATACTCCTAGTATTAGTGTACATGAATTTAAGACCCCCATTAGCCCCAACCCTACCTTGATGCCTTATATTAACTATCCCACTCTGATTTGTTGTCCTTATTTGCTCTGGCATATTATATTCATTCTTACATTCAACTGCCTCCATAAGGACTGTATCTCTACCCACCCCCCCCTAACAAATCTAGTTTCCCTGAATTTGCACATCCACTACATTCAGCAACACTTTCTCAAGTCTTCTTACACCGTAACCATTCAAATGCAAGCCATCCATCTTATATAGATCCTTTCGCCCATCAAACTCACTCCACACATCCACAAATTCCACACCACTCGTCATACATAACCCACGCATAAAGTCATTTGCAATTATAGCCCTCCTTTTAAACATTTCACTGTCATACCGTGGCAAAAGACTAATCATTCTAACTCTCTCACTCTTTTCTTTTGTTACCTCAAACAATTCATTCAGGTCTTCTATCATTTCCATTTTATCTCCTTTCAAATCATTCGTACCTGCCACAACAATCATTTCTTTCACCCTTTCCTTTTGCTCTCTAATAGACGCAGTTACGTCCTTTATGGTCGCACCAGGTTGGTATGATTTTGTCAAATCCTCTACTAACACACCTCGTACTAACGAGTCTCCATACAGCACTCTATCCTTCATTTTGTTCATGTTCACATTCATACGTCTATTTTTCCTATACCATAAATAAACCATAAAACTTTTGCAAAGTCCAAAAATGTCACTATATATGATTCTCCCTTATCCAACACATGCATCACCTTATCATTAAACATAAGCAGATTACTAAAACAAGACCTGCCTATCACAAATCCATGCTGACCATCACAGAGAATCATATGTCCATCAACCCAATCCTGTATTCTATTTCTTACCAATTTTTCGAACACAACTGCAGATATATAGAATGGTCTATAATTGGAAACTTGTGTTCTCAAACCATGCATGTGGAAAGGTATTATTCTGCCTTTTTTCACTTCTTAGGAACCTTCCCCACTGCAAGACTTTCATTAAATAACCAGGTCAAGGGTATTGCACCTTCTTAAAAAATATGTGGTAATATGTCATCCATTCCCACAGTCTTATTAAGATCTAACCCAAGCTAGATTTGATACACCTCTGATTCTTTCACCTTTAATTCTCCTAATCCTTGCTTCCTGTCTGCATGATGCACAGCATTGTTCACACCACTATGATATACACTGATGGAGTGTTCGTTAAATAATTACACTTAGTTAATTCCATTCTTGGTTATTATTTGCTATGGTTACTCTACTACCACAACTATCCACCTGTGCCAACCTGCCATAATTATTTTTCCTCTTGCTTGCCACATAGCATAAAAATTCCCTTGGATTAGCTCTGACCTGACCAGCCAATCTCCTCTCACATTCTACTTTTCTTTTAACCATGCTTGTCACGTTTCTGGCCTGCACTTATTTCCTCTATAACAACTTGTAACACTGCTTGCTTGATTTCACTGTTCATCCATTTCGCTGCTACTCTATTCACCTAACTCTTGGTATGCAGTTATGCATTGCTTGTGTTAGATACTGCCTTATCGTTTCCCATGCACTGTCAACATCCTTTCTACAATTCATCAACCCAATGTGTTGATGCTAGTTGACTACAGATCTTCTCATAATCATCCACCTTATAGTTCCATGCTACTTGTTGATAACAATATTTTCCTGTTTGACTACCTTCCAAACCAATACTTCGTGATCACTTTCATCAACAGGTGGCAGTGTTGATCTCTCATTCACAACCGCATCCTGTGAGGATAAACACCAATAAACCTCATGTTGCTTCCATCACATGCTGATTTAGATAGTTAACCCACAAAAATTCAACAAATTCACTCTCCTTGTTACTATACAGTGTAATGCTTCTTTCCAATCTGCAATTCTATTAAGATCATCTTCCTTTTACTTGCCCAAACAGCAGGTTTAACTGTGTCAATATTTTATCTCTGTAAGTGGAAAAAATTAAATTAGACTATATAAAGACTAAACATTTATGGAAGGTGAATAAAACTGATGAGCGAGTGTGTATTAAAGTGTTTTGATAGCGAGTACCAGTTAGGTGATGAGAACTAAGTGAATGTTAGTACAGTAGACAGTATCGAAGGTAGAATGGAAAATGTTAACATAGGAATTAATATTGAATGTGTAATGGTGGAAATAAAGGAGAACAAAATAGACCTAAAGAAGGAAATAGTGCATGTTATTCTGCATAGGACAAAGCACAAAATAAAAAAGATGCAGAAGCACCAAGAGATCAACAGGGCTGAGAAGAGAAAGAAACAGATGGTCTGAAGTAAGAATCAAGATCATGTGAACAAACAAGAAACACAAGGTAAGGAGAAAATCATATTTTCCTGGCACAAAAATTAACGATACTAGTCATGCTATCCAGATGCAAAAAAAAAAAAGTAAAGAGAAAGAACTAATTTTCTTGTTGACACTAATGATCTGACAGACGAGAAATATTCTATGAGAGAGGGTGTGAAGGAGTTGTTGGGCAAAGCAGAAATGAAGAGCGAGAAGGTGAAGATTTAAGTCTCCTACTACGCTATGATTGTGGTAAATTGAGGAGGAGGAGAAGGGCTTTGATAGAAAACGAATCAATATGAAGGTTGTGCAGAAGGAATGATGTAGAGTTTGTGAACTTATTATTATTATTATTATTCGGGCCTCCATGGAGTCGAGACTCATCGTGGGAGATCCTTCCTAGGAAACAAAGTCTATCATACCACTCCTTGACCGTTCTTGCTCCCAATCTATCAGGCAATGCATTCCATGATTCTACCACCATCCACACAAAAAAACCACTCCTCACCCTCTTGCTCACAGCTTATGTTTGTAACTTTCAGGGATATCCCCTTGTCATTGCTCCTCCCAGCTGCATCACCAAGTGAAAGAACTCCCCAGTGTCCACCCTGTAACTGCTTCTCAAAAGTTTAAAAGTCTCGATCATATCACCTCTCCTTGTATCCACCAAACTCTGCAGTCCACATTCCCTCAGTCGATCTCATAATTAACATTGTACAGTCCTGAAACCATCACAAACTCTGCACCCTTTCCACAGTTAATTTATCCCCTTCAAATTCTGGGGGCCAAATTTGAGGACAACAGTCTAAGTGTGGTCTGATCAGGGTCTTATACAATGGAATGATAACACTTCCATCTCTGCAGGTCACCATCCTTCTCAGTATTGCAGCAATCCTCTGGGTTACCTTCACCACCTTTGCAATATGCCCCCTGAATTTCAGTTTTCTATCAATTATCACCCCCCCAGATCGTCTCCCCTACTTCCTCCAATAGAGTATGCAGCCTCCCATCGATGTATCCCAAACTTCAAGACTGTACATTTTGCTGCATTAAAATGACACCCCCATTCATTTACACATCTGTCTAGTTTATTCAAATCCTCCTGCAGGGCTGCCACATCTGTACTATTACTAATAACCCTACCAAGCTTCACATCATCTGCAAACAACTGAATATCTTCTTATGGCCTGAGTTTGACAGAAAGGACAATTTGTATAATGCTGACTGCATCTAAATGGTTTTGTGTGTCTAGAGAGAGAGCTTTGTTCACCAAACATGATGAAGCACAAATTCAAGTAAACTGAAGTAATTAGGGTGGATGCAGGTAAATGTGTGTGAAGGCACCCATGAAGTGAGCGAGTGCAAGAATGACTGACAAGTGCAGAATCTAATCTCTCAAGCAAAAATATATAGGGTAATTAATTCAGGAACTAAAGATGGTTGGGTGCATGTAGGGATTCTGCAGTTTCTATATACTAATGCCACAAGTATCAGGAACAAGAGGGAGGAGTTTTTGGCATTAGCTAGTGCAACCCCACCTAAAGTTATAGGCATTAGTGAGACTTGGCTAACAGCAGATGTAGTTACAGGGATAGAATGTGAAGGGTTTAATATTTTCAGGGAAGATAAAGGCAGGATGGGAGAGGGATACTGCTGATGACAGCAAATGAACCAGACAAAAGAATAGGAGATAGGTGGGGAGGGGCTGTTCATTTGAAGCTGTCTGTTGTTAGATCAAGGCCAATAAAACAAAATATATGGTTTGTTGCTGCTATGGGCTAGAGGGTTACAGGGATGATTTGGAAGACATGCATCAATAAATTAGGACAATGAGTGCAGGTCGAGTAATTATTATGGGGGCACTTCAACTATGGAGATATAGACTGGAAGGAAGAAAGATCACATGGCAAGAAGGAAATGGAATTTATATTCCTACTGAGAGATAATTACTTGAAGCAGCATGTGATGGAGGGGACTCAGGGTTCAAGAGTATTAGACCTGGTCATAGGATCAAAAAAGCTATCCATAACCAGGGTGCCCATACTGCTGCCTCCAATTGGAGAAAGTGACCATGCAGTCAATCTTGACTTGGGAGATTAGAAAATGGAGAGAGAGAGAGAGAGAGAGAGAGAGAGAGAGAGAGAGAGAGGGGGGGGGGGGCATAATCCTCTAGAGAAGGATGTTGGTAATACATGGGAGATAGTTAAGAGGCATCTAGAGGAAGCTATATTAAATTGTATACTTAAGGTATGGAGGGTTAATCAGACAGGAGTTAGATGGATGAGTAATATAATTAAGCATGAGCTGCAGAAACAGAAAATGCCGTGGAGAGTATATAAAGGTGACCAGTAAAACGATCAGGTAAGAAAGATGTCCAGCATTAGGTTAGCTGAAGAAACTACCCCAGTAGGCAAAATTAAATCCCAAAAAGTTTTTTCATTTAAGTGGCAAGTAAGAGGAACAATGACTATAGAAGAATAACTTTAATGAGTGCTGATGGTCATGAGGTGACAGAAACAGACAAGATAGTTCAGTTACCGAGTGAACACTTTGCAAGGGTATATCATCCTAGTGAGGTTACTGCTTTAACCTGTGTGACAGACTAATGTGGGAATAAAGGTGGAATGAATAGGAAATTCTTAGGATGTTACGGAATCTCAACGTAAATACAGCTGTGGGATTAAATGGAATATCAGCTCATGTTTTGTTTGCTGAAAGTGCAAGGAAACTGGTAATGCCTCTGACTAGGCTCTTTAATTTAAATCTCAGCTCTAGTGTTGTTCCAAGTCAGTGGAAAGAGAGCAAAATAATTCCCTTGCATAAGGGAGGTTCTAAGACTGCAGTAGCAAATTACAGACAAACTGGAATCTCAGGAGTGATGGTAAAAATACTGAAAGCATTGGTCAAAGAGAATTCAAGAATGGGTGGATAAGAATATTATACTCTATGAGGGACAACATGGCTTTGTGCAGAGTTGGTCATGCTTTTAATTTATTAACATTTTATAATAAATGTGACAGCTGAGCTAGTTAAAGAAAATGGCTACATGATAATTCTGCTCAATTTTGCAAAGGCATTTGACAGAACTCTGTTATGCAAATTGGAACAAATGGGGATGGATATGACACTGGTTAAGTGGATAATAGAGTAGCTGCTGGACAGACATCAAAAAGTGATATGAGGGATAGAATCGAGGTAAAAACAGATGACTAGTGGTGTGCCGCAAGGTTCAGCGCTAGGACCACTACTGTTTAATTTGTACATAAATGATATAGGAAATAATCTGAAAGGAAATATTCAGTTTACTGATCATGCAAAATCAGGTCGAGTAATAATGGGAAAAAATAAATAAATAAATATATATATATATATATATATATATCAAAAAGAAGAAAAAATCCTTAGACTGCCCATGGTATACAAAATACACTATGGGTTTACAAATAAAACTTTTGTAGGTGGGAGCAACAAATAAATAAATAAAATGAAATAAATGAGACTCAACCTTTCATGGTGGACTTGTGATTTAAAAAAATAATAAATTATGCAAATCTGCAGATGTTATTTAAGATCAAGTTCATTTATAAATTATCTATTATTATCTACCCATAGTTTATAAACTTGTACAAGAGAAGAAAGGAACTTTTGGGAATAATCAAATTAGGGAAAGACCTCTCCTGACTATATCCTTTCGAAAAATAAGGCTGCAATCGATAAAATATTTAAATTTAGTCGCACTGATCAAAATCTAATCCTGGTGATAAAATCTTATTGCTCCAAAAGAAAAGGTTAACATTTTTAGGTAGGGAATTGAAATTTTATAAGAAATTTTAAAATGATTATTATTGTGTTTTAAAATCAAATGAGGATTTATATTTCGTTGATTAATTTTAGTCTAATTCCACATCGCACTGCGAATTATTTTAATAAGTTAGAATCGTGTAGGAGAATTTTCGAAATAAAAAGTCCGATTAACACGCAATGACGCGTAATCTAGAAAAACACCACGACTATCCACTAGAGGGCGTAATCTACTTGTACAGAAAGCGCCAAGTTTGCAGTTACAGGTGTTCTGGTTTAGTGGCTTCATCCCTGTCACTGACCTCATTGTTCTTTAGCTTCTATTTTACGCACGTGAGCAGTGCACGTGATCGTATAGCTAATGACGCCATGGGTGAAGGAAACACGCAACATTTTTATCCAAATAACAATTAGTGCAGCCATGCGTTCTGCACCGAGGACCAGCAGTGCAACCCACATTGTTGCACGACGTCAAAAAAGAAAACGAAATCGTCTGAAGAGGGGGGGGGGGGGGATCCACCAACAATGACTGCGCACATGCTTTACGTATAGAAAACTTGGCGATAGCAATTTCAACTTGGCGTTGCCTTTGTAAAATTGGAAAAGAGCTTAAATCACCTGAGAAATGGGGGGGGGGGGGCGAACGCAGAGTCCGACAAGAGTGATATTTACATATAAATACAAAAAAAAAAAAAAAATCCGCACACTAAACTGTTATAGAAAAAACAGTGAATAAATGGTATGAAACTATATATGATATAATTTAACATTTATATTTATAATATTATTAATATTTAATTATATTTGAGATTGATACAACGACAAAATGTCCCGAGAATTTTTTTACACATGCAGAACCAGGCCGTGAGTATGTACTATTGGCAAGAAGCATATGAGTGAATATTAAAGCAAGAGAGCATGCAGAGAAATGGGATGGAGCCATATATGAAAAGAGTTAACTGTACAAATATTATTTTAGAATCGTTTCTTTGTGACGCACCGGTGAGAATAATTCTTTACTTTCCAGAAGCTATTTTCGGCCATTAAGTGTAAAAGCCAGTCTTGCAAATAGAGATTATGGCTCTTAACCTGCATACAATCAGCTCCATAAAAAGTTCCGTGCCTCAAATCAGTTTTACGTGGAAAAGCCCGATTCCCGCGTAAGAGAACTGAGAAAACTGCACACGTAGACTTCAGTATCAGTACGATTCGTGAAATGTTAGCAATTTTACAGACTTCGATGGGAAAGTGGAAAACCACGAAGGAAAAAAAAAAAAAAAAAATGCCCAGCAGTGACCTGAACTGAAGAATACGGTTCAAATGATCGATATCAACAATGCAATTCTGGTCCAATGAAAATAGTATCCAAACGTGTTTTGCAGTTGTGGCAATAAAACAGAGTCGGAATGTCGTTGTTAGTATTCCACATAAGCCTTTCCTCTCTGCAACCTGTTATAACGTAAAAGGACAATCTTGCACGAAGAACAAGCGGATACGAAGTGACGAAAAAAAAAAAAAAAAAAAAAAAAAAAATCCTTACACAGCACGTCAATGCTAAGAGGAAGCAGCCTATTTCTGTCGCGGAGCCTGTAATCACCTCCGCTATTCGTCTCCAGAGAAATCCTTCTGCCAATATTCCTTTATTTCCTCTTCAGAAGTGACGTCATAAGTGAAATTCCGCTGTCAATAAACAGACCTGTCTCGACAGTAATTTCTGAATGATGAACAAATAAACGCCGAATCTCTATCTCTCTCACGCACACTGACTTCAATTCCCCCCCCCTCTCTCGCTCTCTCTCACACGCACCCTTCCCAAATAGACCCAGGACGATGACTGACACGTCACGCCCGTATCAGGGAGATGTGGTGTTCAAATATCTTTCCAGCCTATTGATCGTTTCCAGGAAATGTACCGCTGCGATTGTAGAAGCACGTGACGGTTTACAACTTGTGTTCACTCCGATTTACTCACACAGGTCCACGTGGATTTTTAGGCACAACGTGACGAATAGAATAGTAGCAATAATGGATAAGAACCAAGCTCAATGTTATATTAAATTAGTTTCGCTAACGACACCGATTTTATGTGAGTGCTTCTCATTTGGTTGAATCACTGTTAAAAATAAATAAATAATAAATAAAAATGTACATACATATTCAACTAATCAGGTCGTTAAAAACCGATTAGTTGAATATGTGTGTAAATTTTTAGAATGAAAATGCACCTCAGTTTGCAGGAATGACGTTTATTTCCAAGACTATTCAGTGTTCAACGTTGTTTCTCTTTTAGAACTGGAATAAGCTCAATTAAAATGAAATAGCATTCTCAGACAACGTCTAAAGCCTTTCGTGTGTCAACGCAGCTATTAAAATGTAATAAACAAAGTTATTTCACTCAAAATATACCTCATGATTTTACGGTTTATTTAACAAGCTGGAATAAGTGACAAAAATACACTTCGTGATGGTACACTAACAAGTCAATGCGCCGAGATTGGAAGACTGCAAAGACCGCTAATATCCTTATAAATGCGACTGTTCTTCAAGGGCATTTCGCTCATTCCATCTATCTGGCCGCGATGTATGAGTTCTGCTTCCTTACATCGAATGAATGCCAACACTATTTCATAATCATAACAGTCCCATTTATAAGGATATACGTTGAAAGTATCGGACTACACTGATCATGCTTTGACACATCGAAAATATAATCTCGGTGGCATTCTTAATGAAGGACTCTTACTGAAGTGTCCTTCATTAGTAGCACCGACATTATATCCGACAATGTTGAGTAATGAATGTAGACTAGAAATGATAATTGCCATGCCTACAAAATGACATGTATTTTCATTCTAAAACAATTCTTAACGAACCGATTGGTTTAATATGTATATTTCTTTTATTTTTGCTAACAGCAATTCAACCAAAGTCCACCGACAAAAAAAAAAAAAAAAAAAATGAAAGTAAATATTAAAGCATTTATAAAGAAATCGAAGATAAAAGGAGAATATAACCGATGTGATAATTACGTGTATTCTTCGGTTGACCTGTTTTGCTGTGAGAAAGGAATGTTTTTTTTTTATTTTAGGGGGGGGGGACCATCGAGAAAAAGAATTTTGATAACTCAATTAAACAACCACCGCGAAGTTTTAAATCAACGTGCAACAAACAATAGAGCAGTCTCCCACTTTAATGATGAACTGAACTATTCTCAGAATTATATTAAGATAATCAGAAAATTGGAAGAATCTGACGACTGCCGAGTTCGCCTCTAAAGGAAAACGAAACCTTCATAATGAAGTTATATCTGTGAATGATTATTAAACAGAAACTTGATCAGAAGCGACTACGATTTCATGATAGTGCACATGGAGAGGATTGTAATGCATGATATAGCAGCAAATTTAACTTTATTTCTTCACGTTATTATATGACATGGTATTATATACCACGTTACATAATAACATAATAAGCATGCTAAATGTTAAAACGACTAATGATAAAGATGCCGACTTTTGTATGAAGAATGCAAACAGAACTAGAAATGTCGCTTTATTGTGTTTAAGAATAATGAAAACTGAATAGCAAAGAAACCCACCAAGCACTGATTTCACATCGTTTTCAATCATACTGGCTTATGGAACGGAAGTAAGGAGTATGATCCCTCAAAATCAAGCAGTGTGTGATGTCTCTCTCTCTCTACACACCTATATATATGTTACGGTTAAAGTGATAAATCCGGTTATTATTAATAATTACCGGTTAAAGTGAACAATTCCGAGAGGAGTCTGGTAAATGTAATAAAAACATGTTTATAGGTTTTGTATATAGGTTTTTATTCTCAATAGAAATTATAACAGCTTAGGTTATGTTAGGTTAGTTTATAATGAAAAAAAAGTAAGGAAAGTACTTCTTTTGCACTCAATGAAATCAGAAATCATTATAAACTAACCTAACCTTTATCGGTTGGAAATCAGTATAACCTAAGCTGTTATAATTTCTATTGAGAATGAAAACCTATATACAAAAACTATAAACATGTTTTTATTACATTTACCAGACTCTTCTAGGAATTGTTCACTTTAACCAGTAATTATTAATAATAACCGGATTTATCACTTTAACCGTAACATATACATAAATAAAGAGAGTGGATGAGAGAGCGAGAGAAACAAATAACTTATGTTCAACAGCGTTTTTCTTATTCCCGTGCCCAAAGCTGATGGAAAAACTAACATTTCTCTGGTAAAGCAAGATTTTTGGTTTTTTAAAACTCTTTCTTGTGGTGCAATCGTCACTAAAATTAATTTAATAAAATTATCTTATGAATTAACATGGAGGCAAATTGTTGACATGAACTGAAGATAGCAAACCAACAATGAGCAATCAGTCATTATGTGGAAATGGAATTCAATTATATTTTTATTTTTAAACGTAAGCACAAAAATTATATCAAAATCCATACAAATGTGTATAGTGTTTGCATTCTGTGAGTAGAGAAATATCATGCTATCTATATATCCTCATAAATTAATAATGAGGATCATCGATGAATGGTTATAATCCCCTAAAGTGGGGTTTTAGGCGTAAAATGTTTAATAAAAACAGGTAACTTAAAATACCAGGCAGACACTTGGAAAAAATGGAGCAATATAATGTGTAGTAGAAGGATTCGCTTTCGTGAAAAACTGGAGTTGAATGGATAAGAGTGTGTGTGTGCGTGTGTGTGTGTGGAGTGGGGGGGGGGGGGATTTACATCGTCTCAGAGACCGATGAATAAAAAGATTACAGGAAGTGAAAGGCACCAAGGAATCGACCGATCATAGCCAGTGTGATAATGATAAATTACTGATCAGAATAAGAATTAGGTCAACACAGTAATGACTTTAAAAAATACATCGATAAATGTACAGCTTTGGAAAATCCCACAGAAGGCACCGTTAAGAACAAGATAAAGCAGGAAGACCAGACCAGAAAATAGCCTGAAGTCTTGCCATCTACTTATATGAGGAAGTAGAGAAAATCCGGAATATCTCGAAGAATGGAAGGACATGAATACCGAGGGTTTCTTGTCTTCCAGCCAATGATACAAGATTGTTAGCTAATGAGATACATGTGAACTTGAAGTACGTTACCTCCAGATTCCTCGTGAGTTTTTGACGACAAGACTCAATTTGGCGTGTTCACGAACACATCAAATACCGAAGTGATACAGCAAGTCAGATGAACTCAAATACAATATAATGTTTTTGAGTTGCAGCATACGATAAAGCGATTTCGTATGCTAGTGACACTAATTCTTCACAAGGGTACCAATATATGCGTATAAAGAATTCCTTATATATAACTGATTCATGGAAAATTAACATTAAACCACAGAGTGATCGTAATTAGATTATAACAGGGAATAATAGCCCCATTCATTACACCCGTGTCTCCCCCCCCCCATAAACCATGACCAAAAGACATTTACAAATATGTTCAAAGGCAAATCAGGAAATATGAGAGGTAGGCAGTACTGTTTCCAACTGCGGTGACTGAGGCAAAAAGTTGAATTAGTTAGTCTGGTGAATGGACGTTTGTGAATGTATTTAAGGTGGTAGATAAAATTATTTCCTAGTGTGCACCGTTTGTTGGAAGCCAGAAGTGGTTTGATAAAATTCCATTTGGTCTCCGGAAGGTTTCCAAATTCTTTGCCTTTCCAAAGTATATTACTACCTTGGATAAAAAATGAAAACAAAAAGTCCACAACCTTGCGTGAGTATGAAAGTCTTCCTCCCTCATTCCATGAGTGCCAGCATCCACTTCCTGCAGTCTGTTAAACTAAACGCTGATTTAAAAGACTGAAATATACTATTATTAGCTGACGTAAGGTAAGTAGGCGTAATCTCTTTAATGCATAAATTTAATATCTTCATAACAGCCTTCGCTGGCATCAAGTTCCTGTAACGGAGGAAACCGCGACTTCACTAAAAATAATTTCATAAACAAAATATTTCATCAGAAATATAAAATAACTTAGAACACATAATGTAGAGTGGAATGCACCACCTGGAGTCCTCGAAGTGCACAGGTGCCCATGTACTAATATCACTACATAATTTTAAAAAATAAATAAATACTTATCCAGCTTGAAATATAACATCAGGTATCCAAAATATTTTCCTCCCTTAAAAAATATAAATGCCTTCCGTATTATGATGATTATATTGTAAAATATAATCAGATACTGATAAGTTATAATTTACCGCGTAGGCTGCATCCGAAACAGCCTTCTATATATGAACGTAACTTAACGCAGCAAAGTATAATTCTTCATTATGCACTCTACAGCAACAGTACATATGATCCTGTATCATTTCAACAACGCTGGTTTGTGACGTTCCCTTTCTTAACCAGTTTCGATATGTTGGGGGGGGGGGGGGGGGAAGAGATGCATTTTACATGTAAATATATCTGAAACACGTTTACTGCTTTCCAAAACGTGTGTGATTTTGCAAGTTCACTATTTGCTTCGATCTTTATCGAAACACGCAACTCAGCACTGCAAACTTTTTTCTAAAGGAAATTGCAGAAACCAAATTTCTAAATCCTCAAAATTAATACATCCTATGAGTGTCGTTCACCCGGGTAAACCTGTTGAGATCCCGTTATATAAAGTGCTTTTACGCACTACTTTTTATCACATGAAGATAATTTTTTTTTTAATCTGATAAGGAGGATCACGCAAATATCTTTAGAATGATTTTTTAGATCTCGGAGACAAAATGACTAATACAAATATACTACAACATACCTACGCTAGAGTTTAGGCAGTTTTGGAGAATAACCAAGATCTCGTTGTTGTGAGAGTAAAAATAAGGAATTTTGTAATACTGGTATTTTATGCTTGGATATTCGACTAAGAGAAAGTAACTATGATTCGCCAAGCATTTGTGACAATTTAAGGTAAGCAATTAATACTTTAAGCTATCCTCCATACTCCCAACCGCTGTTATGACTCGCAACCAGTTTTATTTATTTTATTTTATTATTATTCGAATATAAATAATAATAACCGGCGTTCTTTAAATTAGATGTGTTATCCCGGACACTCAGAAAGAGAAAATCCGAATACAAGGGAAAAAACTACCTACAACCTTAACAAAATGAATACTGCGCAGAAAATGTATAAATGTTCCAAAATTATATAGGGTATTTGAGTTGAGGTATTCCGCGGTATCCAAAGCATATACACGCTTTCGCGAAGGTCAATTCTCTCTTAAATATGAAGTTTCAAAATCTCTATATAAACAAGACTACTTCCTATATACTCGTATTATAAGGTCTTTTGGAACTAAAAGTATAACTGTTAGTTAACTGTGTGTTTATAATCTTAGGAAAATAAAAACGGTAGAAACGTAAGAAATTGATATTACTCCAGCAAAGAAATAATATGAAAGTATGTTTTGCGACTTCCATTTTCGGCTTTGAACTAATAACCAAGAAGTTTGCCTTTAGCACGGACCGGAGAGAGAGAAAAAAAATCTATGCTACCTGCTAAGTAAACGAAAATTCAATTTATTCAACAAAAAAAACGAGGGGAGGCCACCCAATTATGATCCCATGAAGTGTCTAAGAGTGAAAGGGCCTGAAGTCTTAACCAGTAGAGAACTCATCCTTTACGTAAACTGTTTTACAAGTAGCAATTTTATTTCACTAGGAAATTCCTGCCTGGTGTTTCCTACTAAAAGGGATCCTCCAAAACACATCTGACCGAAGCAAGCCTATTTGCTTAACAACTTGAGAAAGTTCTAAACAGAAGTTGCTCACAACATTTCTGCGTAGCTTTCACAGTAATTAAAACCAGTTAAGTAAACTGTTACAGAAGTATCAAAAATCAGGAGAAGACAAAGAGCCAAACAATTTCGACAAAAGAATACGGATTTAATATCGACACTGCGCAGAATAATACCTCTGATCACTACTTAGCTTCGTTCAGTTAGTAACAAGTCGATGCATTTTTTTATTTATTTTTTATGACAGGTAAAAAAAATTTTAATCAAATACAGATCTTTCGGAATAATGATGGCTTTGAAATAGTTTTGGTGTGCACAGTTGCCTTCAGTACTAAGCTAGTGGCGTCTCTTCATGGCCTACTAGCTCAGAGCTCTGCAGCTCAGTCGGTACAGACGAAGCCCTTTGGTTGAAAAGGCCTGGGTTCGATTCCCATCAGTAACGTGAGGAACTTTTATCTGGTCTCTTTCGACGAAAGGCGAGTTAGCCGGTCTCATAGAGGTAGGGTTTTTTCGTCCCCCAGAAAAAGGATTACAGTCAGAATATTTGCTTGTTTCCTACAGATTAGAAAAACTAATTCATTATTATTAACGAACAGTTTTCCCATCCTGGACTGTTCACAACATCAAAATTGAACATTCCATTTATAACTGATCTGTGCCAAGTCGGTTAGGAGGTTGGAGTTTCAATTTTGTTATGATTGTAATAAAAATGAAACATCGAAAAAGTTATAAAAGGGGGAGAGCAAAGTAAACAGTTTTACTTTTCTCCTTCCCTCTTACTGTTAGCAGTTTACTTATTCAATTACACCCGATTCGGTAGGAGGTCTCTCTAGAATAAACATCTTGTTTATGACCAACTTATCTTAGTGACAGCCATTCTATGTAGATACATCCCTTATCCTATGCAATGTGAGTTGGTAGCTTCGTGATCACAACTTTGACCCTATGGGGAGGGGGGGGGGCGAAAAATGCGATCCACGTTTAAAAAACTATTTTTTTTTAAAATAAACTTGACAAACAAGGGGTTCTTTTTCTTTACTGATTTTTCCCTAGTAATATATCGGTGTACAATTCTTAAATATTATTGTATTATATCAAAAACGGATTGGATTATAATATCCTACTAAAAAAATGTGTATGTAAATGAGAAATTGATTTCCTTACATAACCAGCAGTCCTCTAAGTAACAGAGTTAGAAATAACTAGGATAACTTTTTAAAACTGCAAATAATCAAAAACGGGAAAGTTTAAAAAAAAAAAAACTCGAATTTCTTGTTGATAAACAAATAACATTTATTTTAATGTACTAGTTCGGCTGTTTGTCTCTATTATGCTAAACAGTCCAGACTTCTGGCACTATGCACCTGTACTGCGTCAAATCCGCAAACAATCTGTTAAATCGTAACGATATATATATTCACTCGGGAGAAAATGCATATTACAGAAAACCTGATCGTACGTCATGTCTTCTTCGTTTCTCATTATCCAGTAACATACTTCTGCGCTACCAAACATTCAAAACACACAAGTGGCACTTGTAGTTTTATTACTTGATTGACAAACAGAAATTCATACTACGAAATTGACGTTTGAACAAAACTGTCTTATCAACTACAGTATTATGCATCCGTGGAGTTAAATTTAGACCTGCCGGTCGATTATGAAGGCCGATTTCTTTCTCATTTTGAAAATATTAGGATATTGTCAACACGAAAAGGTGTTTTATATGTTTCATATATTACTACATCTGAAACATATAAAACAATGTGAAAAAAATTCAGCAAAATATAATAATGTAGGTACAAGAGGTACCCATTTTATACATCTGTTAATTGCAAATGTAAAATATGCTGTAAAAAGTTTGTTTTTGTGTGTTACACACTAATATCTAAAAAGCTGAATAAGAAAATTTGAATGAATAAAAAAAACTGATATGTGATTAACTGAATTTCATATTTTAAAGGGACATTTTTTTTTTTTCACTGTGGTAACCTTGCCACGGTTTTTTTTTTTTTTTTTGAAACAGTTTCCAGGTGGGATACTGCTACCTATTTGTGAATTTAATGGTAAATCCATATAATATTCACACAAGATTTTGTGAAGATCGGCTTATGGGTTTAAAAGTTAGGGGCTGTAGTATGCTTGTATGAGTGGGGTGGGGTTCGCTTTGACACGTGACGATCTGATAATCCAATTTTCCTTAAGGATAACACGTCAAAATATTACAATAAATCTAAAACAGAAATCTAACTTAATCTGACCGCACACGAAATATTCCCCACTCTTCTTATACTGCGCGATGGGTTACAGAAAGGATGGTGGTCGTACAGCAGCGTTTAAAGCTGTAGTAAATTAAAGAGCTTAATTGAGCTGTATGTAATGATAAAGTGGCCTCAGCGTGAACTACACTAGTCTTTGATTAAGTCAACAAAGGCTTCAGGCGGGCCTTAAGCCACAATTACGCGAAAATCCAAAATGACTAGGCCACCTCCAGCTGAGTGCCTATGATCAATACAACGTAATTCATGGCAACAATCGCACTTCTGACGACAGGCGTTGTTACATATTTACTCTAGTCTTGATGGAACAGCCTTAAAGCTTTCGCTTCCAAAACAAAGATGACCTATACTGAAAACTGGATAGGTCTTCAGAGTATTTCTAAAATGCCATTGAAAGATAAGATTTTTTTTTCTTTCAAGAAAACAAAGATGGGAGGACAATTATGATAGCTTTAGTCTTCATTGCATACTAGAACAAACTTCTATATCACCAGTTCGACAGGGATATAGTCAGAGGTGATTATCTACAACATTTATTGTTGATTCTGAGCATAGCAGTTTAAAAAAATGGCTTCAGTAAGTAGCAAACAGATTCGTAGTATATATGGCAGCATGCAAGAGTATACTTTCAGCTATTACTGAATAAAAAGCACACATACACACTAGCTACCGATACCAGAATAATGAGGTCAAGATAGAAAGAGATCTAACCGTAGCCCGTGAAGAACAGCAATACCTAAGAAAGTTCTTAACATGTAATTAACTGGAATAAGGGAAAAGAGCGATGCTTAAGACTGCATGTATTGGACTGGATTTTAAAAAAGGCCCAGTAACGGAAAAAATAAACTCTTTTCGACTTTTAACTTTAAAACATACAAAGATGGGAAAAAATCCAACCTGTCCGAAACAAATGCTTAAAATTTTTCATTTTGCGAAAATAAGTGGAACTTTTTGATGAGGGAAAAAAAAAATATAAGATATATATATATATATACCCTTGATATTTACTTCAAAAGAGACAAAAATAAAACAACGGAGTAAGAGCCATCTGGAGTAACCTTTCCATAACCCTATATAAATGTATATAATAGTTTATAAAATATGTAACCATGATGTAACACAGAGCCACACCGACACAGTAAACAATAACAAACAAGAAAACAAAAGCTTTCTTCCTTTGAAGTGACAAGACAAAGTTGCAACAAAACAGCTCCGCGAAACAGTTAAAATCGAAAAGCGAACCCTGGACTGGTCAGTGGATGATAGAAAAGAAATGTCCGAGTTAAATCACGAGCATAGAAAGTACTTCGTTCCGGTCGACTTTGTGAACTTGAAAGAACGAGATAACACTAACCCAGTTCTTTCAATATGATACACCGCGCTTCCCCCCCCCCCAAACAAACCAACCTACTTTCTTTAAAAACATTTCAAAAACTCCTTCCCTCTCTCCTCCCCCGTTTATCGTTTTCTCCCGGAAGACAAGCACTACTATCGTTAAACCGGCTTCCAAAAGGGTGACCACATGGCTCCACGCTGTCTCGGCCCCACTGATTAGCGGCCAAAAGGGGGGGAGGGGGGTAAAGTCACAGTAAAAGCCCACGGCTGGCAGGCTGCCGTCATGTTCGGCGGCTAATTACACAATTACAATGATGTAACCGCACGTCTCACTCATGGGAGGTCTATAAAGAGAAAGATGGACAAGTAAAGGCTAGTTGGTATGTGCCTCCCTACTGGTACAGCCCCAGAGAAGGAAACCGTTGGGTGGGGTAATCTATTTAGGCCAATATCAAAGATTACAAGTTTCTGACAAGTGCAAGAGTTACGCTATCAATTACAACCTAATAAGAAAGCTGTCTGTATCTCAATTATGTACAATGGGGTGTGTTGGTTAAGTATGCTGATATTTAAAAACACTGCTGGAATACAAAATCGACCACGCAGAGAAGCTACTACTAAATCGAAAGTCAATGTTAACTATAGGCAATGCAACATAGTCGCGGAATTAAACCGAAGTCCTCCACATATTCAGTAATGATTTAATAATATCGTATCATACCAAAATGGGATTTTCTTATAACAAATTCATATACTACTTCCTAGCAATGCTTACATACCCACTGGGAGAGTTGACTGTAGTATTTGGGGGGGGGGGGGAAGAGGTTCGCATGGATAACTCAATGAGTTAGGCTGAAAGTCATTACACAGAAATTCCATGCAACAGGAGGCGTCCTGTCATATTAAAGTAATTAATATCATCTATAACAACACTGCGTCGGTATTATTGCATATAATGCCAGAAAAATATTTTAAGGAATTATATTACGTCATGCCATTGACTGGCTGGGAAAGTACAGCCCCCCCCTCTCGAGGGAACGCGGCGTTTGTATTAACGGTACAATATGTATTCTTTTTTCTTGTTTTAATTCAACACTTGTCGATCTCAGCAAATTTAAAGGTGTAGTAACCAGTGATGAGAAAAATGCTAAGTCTCATCTGTAAAAAAACAAAGCAAATACATTGTAGAAACCTAGAAACAAATATCGCCCAAAAAAAACACTAAAATCCTTTTAACGCAAATGATTTCAGAAAAAACATGCTCTGACAATTCTGTACTCCATTGTTAACTTTGGGAATTCGACGTCAAATTCAAGCATTCTTGTATGGCTTTTAAGTATGCCAAACGTGTTACTCCCTCATGATTAAAACGTGAAAAAATGATTTTGGCCTTTGCGATTCAAGATTTATTAAACGTGTCCGTTTGTGTTTAAAAAGTCTAACTATGGAATCTCCACCGGTTTCCAACAAAAACAATCCATTCGTGTGTAGGGAGAATCGATCGTAGCTAAATGACGACATGAAAAGTCGATATCTTAGAAGAAAGTTTGGACACTACTGACCCACGAATGAAAAGTTAAAAACTTTTCTTGTGCACTTGCTCGAGTATTTCACACACACACACACAAAAAAAAAAGTCTGATTTAAGGTGAATATGATTTCGCTTCAGAGAAACTGATCATCAGATGTTTAATTGATTAATTACAAAAAAAAAATGTTCCACGCGTGTCTGTATGTTTTATGCGCCTTATTACACGTAGAATGTTTGGGTATGATTGATTAAGTTAGATATAAATGTTGTGTGTGTTTTAATTTTCAATATCTCTGGGAAGTACTGTAGTAAAAGCATACAAAAATAAAATCGGAGTGCTTGAATATAAATTCAAATTCAGAAATACGAAAGAAGAATCCAGAAAGACTGATGATTTGTAAATAATAAGAACACCTATTTCAAACTATCAAATTTAAAATATACGAATCTTCGTGTTAGCCAACTTAATTCTCGTAAATGAATAAATTTGCAAATTTACAAAAGAGGAAAAAAAAAAAATAATAGGCACGGAAAATACGGCAACGCCATGCATCCCAGTGTCGGTTACTTTTGCTTTCACGAGATGGCGTGTGCTGCTCAGCACAGAAAGCCGATTCTACCTGGAAGCGACCTACCTGGCAAATACATTCCATATTGCATTTACTGCTACCATAGAATGAACGTGTCGCAAGAATATAACAAAGTGCACAACCCTGCATTTTTTCCACTGGGTAATGATACATCGGCATTTAGAATTTTTATATGGTAGAAAATACACTTATTCAACGTGATATTTCATTAGTATTTATATAATTTAGATTTTTGTAAAACAAATCCACGAAAATTACCTTTCCCAATGCAATAATTTAATATCTAAAGACAGATTCACTGTTGCTTATATCCAAACAATTCACTTATAAATTCACAACGTTTCCTAAAAATTCAGAATTGTTTTAATGACATATACATCACAAAACACAATGTTAATGATATCAAGATATGCTTCGTTTTAGAAATCTTCAGCGATAAAATAGTATCAGATGGCTTCCATTTGGCATCGCAAAGTTATAGCAACACGGGATATTATGAAGTTACTAATTCAATTATAAGAAATAATCGATACATAATATCCGATTTCTGTAGCACGGTTATAATGAGTTGTCTTAGTCAAGATTTCTGATACATATATGACACGTTTATTAAAAAATAAACGTGTTAAGAACGACAATTGTCTTAGCGTTCATACTAATATGAAAATCTAGAAATATTTCGAATCTAGAAAGAATCTTTCTAAACTGACCTTTGAAGACAATATATATATTAGGATAACAAAGTTATTTTATAAACTTGGTTATTTTAACTCCTAATCCCAAGTATGCAAACAATTAAGTTTGCGCCTGAAACAAAGTTCAAGTCTAAAGATGATACAAATCACTATTCTTAGTATTTTCCCATAATGTAAAGCACATTTCACTAGAAGATGTACACTGCAATGCATTATGGGTGGGGTCTATCCAGATCGGTTTCAACCTTTATATATATACACACACATATATATATACACGGATAATATATATATTATCCAAACAAAATGCTAGAAAACTGCTGATCTATGCTGTAGGAATAAGTAGCGGTCCACGACAACATACATTGTTACAAGAACGGTGTGTTATATATGCAGGAGAAAAACAATATAATTAAGAGCTGTCGTGAGCACCAGAAATGCCAAACGGTTTTTCAAAATAGGAACGATAAGAGCTAAATGGATGAGACACCCATTTCTTGATATCGGATGTCTCTGAAAGAAGACCACCTTTTTAAAATGCAGTCCTAATGACATTCGAATTCTGTTTTGATTTCGAGTTTAGTCATTTTTCAATATTTTCGTGAAGTATTATGGACGAACAGCAGCTTCTGGGTTTTCGACTGCGCGAGCACAAACCAAACATCGAATGCGCAATAAAAATACCTGATGAACTTTAGCACAGTACCTTAACCAAACAATTTCCTTATTTCTTTAATACACCTCCCTTCTCAAATGATATGAGATATATAGTAAAATTGCGTCCAAAGGAAGGCTGACCTTCAAGAGAACTATCCTTCGGGTCCCGTTTTTCTAACTTTTTTTTTTTTAAACGAAGATTAAATCTGCATCTCCCAACACTATCTATGTGTATTCAATTCGTATCAACACTGATTTCAAATACAATCCTCAAGTTTTGATTAATAATACATTTTATAATTATACCGCACAAGCGTTATGATTGTCACTAAACTGGCGGTTTGGTTTTTTCAGTGATTTGAAATTGAAAGCAAACCGCTGTGTTCACCGAACAGCATATTGAAATTGAGTACAGTTGGTCATATATAATCAACATAATAGTCCTTCGCCATCGCTGTGGTTCTTCTCTCTCATTTAAATAAGAACAGCGAATTTTCACAAAATGTGGAGACGTAAAGGATTGCGCAAGATGAAAATGCTACGTACTCATTAGTTCTTTTCAATGGCGAGAGCAATTCTTTATAGGAATAATCAAAATAACTGATAGTATGCGAAATAACGTCAAACTACAGACTATCGCGTTGTACATTGTACTATGTACTCTCAAACAGCTTGGGGTTTAACCTCTGGGTTCGCCACTAGTAAGTTCCTTACTAGTGGCGAACCCAGAGTACCGCGAGGGGGGAGGGTTCCTGGATTGCTGAGACGGCAAGAAAAAATAAGAGAAAGCAATACTTTTTCTAGTCTCCTCTTCCACTAAGACTGAACCCAAACAATCTGGCCTGGCTGACCAATGAGACTGGTCACCCACGTAGCTGATAATTCGAGCAGCATTTTTTTTTTTTTTGAAAGAATTAGCACATAGAGAACTTATGTTGCAAAGAATATGCAATGTAATACACTTCATATAATAAACTGCAACAGCAACGAATGAAGATATTGACATAATGATAGAGGTGGCTTCCATATTCGGTATTGTCACTGAGAATATCCACGAAGGATATTCCCGACTGCAAAACGACATACAGTAACTTCCGATTTCTGTATAGCAAGCTGATCCCTATAGCAAATTAATGCGCTACCCGTCCACTTATTTAATAAACAAGTGAGGCGGGGAGATAACGAACTGGGAGATGTACTTCCTAGTCCTTTAAAAATGTGCTGAAAACATCCCCATCTCTTCTGGAAAGAAGAGGATCTTCAGGAAATTCATCTTTATTTTAACCATGGGTGAAAATTCTGTCTCTTGAAAATGACTAGCCATAACGCGTCATGTGAATTTCCACATGGAAGCTTAAAAAAAGAAGTTATGTTATTAAGGAGTATGCGGCCTAAGAGATAAACAGGACTGGTTTATGTAATGCAAGTCATGGACATTTACCTCTCTCTCTCTGTGAGAGCTAAAACTTCGAATTGAAAGGGGGGGGGGGTGTCTTTTTAGACTGCTTCCATTAAAAGTACATCAATACATAAAGCATGAAAAGGGCCCTTTTTTTCCATACGAATCGGGACAAACAGATGCCCATGCAATTTCCTGATTCAATTTCCAAAAGGAGATTATACAGCTCTGACAATTTCATTATATATATAACAATCCATATGGAAAAACAATATACAATGCTATTTGCACTGTAAATATAATTATGCTGATAATGCACGGGTATTATCAATGAAGAAATATCCGTTCTTAATAACTTCCGATCACCGAAGTCTTAAATGGATTTTTTAAAGCATATTTAAACTTACCTTTCAAAAGGAAATCATTTATTAGCCACTTGTAACCAGTGTATTCCATTATACCTCCAGGATGTTTGGACACTCACCATATACCACTGTGCTAATCAAAAATTGCACTTTATTCCAAAAGCACAACTGACAAACGGACCTCACGTTCAGCTGGTAAGCCCGTTCCATCTGCCCCATACTCCACTCCGTCCTTATTTAACACTCTTGTACCTCCTCCCTCCCCTCTCTACTCCCTCTCCGGAGCACTGGGCCCCAAAACAGGCACAAAAGGCAGCTGGAGGGAAGTTCAAATTGGATTTTACAAAACGCAGGAGGAGAGATACGGAATATGTAATGAACTTTTCTGAATAATGAAAAAATTAATTTAGAATAATTAAGTGAATGCCTAAGTAGCCCTGAACTTCAACGATTTACAGCTATTAAAAACAACAAACCAAAACAAAAAGAGAAGTTAGTTTCAATTTGCGAACTTAGCGCAATTTAGAGCAACGTGACACAAACAAATGCCAAATGTGTTGATAACCTATTTTTAATAAAACAGGGACCTTTGATAAGCGAGGCTTCAAATCTATTTCTTCGGACAGTCTAGAAAATATTGTCGAATGATTACTTTCTCTCTGTTCGTAAAGAATACAAGATTTTTTTTTTTTTTTACAAAAAAGTCTATCCTACTGTAGAGAGTAGTTAAACTTGGTATTAAATCTATATCGATATGAAATTAACATATGCAAACATAACCAAAGAGGGGGAGGGATTTTTCCATTATTTATAACTGTCACAGTTCAGTGCCATCCATGTCCCAAAGCCAGCCACATCCCTATAAACAAGATTGAGGAAAGGAAACAAAGAAGAGAGCGAGAGAGAGAAACGAGCCCTTTCCCTGATTCAGTAAGATGAATCACTTTGGAGAACACACCAAGATACGTCATCAATAAAATGTTACCTACGGGAAATGTGACGAGGCGGCAGAAACCCAACGCATCAGCCAGAGGAGACGCCAACCTACACAGACAGCCTGCAAGGTACTGCTAACTCATTCGGTTGGCGCATGTTCTACGCAGGGAGCGGCTGTGCTTCCCCTGACTCAGAGTTCGATCAAACTTCGCCGCTAACGGCACCGGAACAGTTTCCTCCGGTCACGAGGCTATGTAGAGCCCGCAGCGCTAGGGCCGCACAGAGTCGATTGTTTGGCAGGCAGCAACGACTGCACCCCCTGTCAGACCATGTCCCCTAAATGAATAACAACAGGATGGCGGCGCTACACTCGACGTGCCCCATTATAGAGCCACTCTAATTGCTTGCTTTCCTACCCATATGCGGTGTGTGGAGGCACCGACCAAACAAGAGGGGCTCTAGAAGTTGCTTCACTAAGGCGATTCTTGCACAAGGGATCTCCTGGACAGAATTTATCTTTCAAAATTCTCCTTCCTCATGACACACAAAAATACCTTTCGTAAGTTTCATAAAAAAAAAAAAAAAACTACTACACAATTCACGTGTATATTTATATATACAATTACATTCTAACACAATTAGGTGTGTGTGTGTATTACATACGTTATATTCATATCCGAGTAACTTTGTGTCTGTAAAATGTTTGCATGCAATGCTAAATTTGCAACCGAATGTAAGGGAAAATAATTCCGCCTTCTTTGCGCTTCGCTGCTGAGTCTTGTATCGTTAAAGTTGCCGCCTCAACCTTTTTTCTCGTCGAGGTAATAATTTAGATTCAACTCTGTCCCCCACCCTCCCCCTGCGCTTGAGTCAGTTTCCGTTGCTCTACGCACTGGTATTTAGGCGGCAACTCCGTCGAGCCTCCGTCAATGTAATGCATGGCGCGGGTAGGAGTTGGTGTGTCATTATCATAGCTCCATCCATCCTGCAAGCCCCGTGTGTCCGCCAGGCTGCTGCCTCAATAAAAAGGCCGGATTTGCTGAGAACATAGTACGCCAGCGCTGCTAGGCAGCTTAGATAACAGCTACTGCATTAGCCGGGCCCAGCATAGCATGAACTGCCCGGCAACCAGCCGGCCTACGCCACTCTGGAAAACAGGGGTGGTCGGTCTGTCGACTTCATTTAGATGCTGCAGGTCAACTATAACCTCAAAGAAACGGACAGAAATGTACGAAATTTTGGCCAGAAGAGGCGTCTCGTGAAGGGTGGCCCGAATGCCCGTGTCAGGGCGTTTTCTGGACGACAGAGAAGTTTGAGATGTGTTGGAAAGTGCCGTTCAGAACGCAGTTGTGTTGCCCAAGTCTGTGCGACCTGTGTACTGGAGCGCTGCACTACGCCAGCAGGCTTAGCTCGCTGCCACACACTGAAGTCCCATTTATCAAGCGTCCTGTCAATACTACCGCTTGTACAGGCTGGCAGCTCCGGCTCAACCGCCCTCCTTCTGCTAGCCTCTCTGGCAGGCTCCATTCTAGGCAGAGCTTTGTTCCAAGCGTAGCCTCTCCTCGAGGTTCAAATGTACTAGATATCAAGTCAACGAGCACAGGCAAGAATAGCGAGACTATCGCTTGCTGCAGTACTGCAAAACCGTTGATACCCAAGGTGAAGGGTTATGTAAAGTAGACGTTTTTGCCTTTGACAGCACTCTGATATCCTCTAGGAAGGAGAGCTGCATTAACTCGAATCGTAAATTTTTAACAGAGTAAAATTTGTGAATAAACAATGATCACTCGCTTGAGACTTTTTTCGCACGCCAACACTCTGAGTATCCAAAAATACAGCCTGGACAAAAATACTCTGTTAGGGAAAAACACTGGTTAGCAAATTATCTCCAATAGTTGAAGTTACAACTGAAGGGCAACTAGAAAATAGAGATGCATTTCGAAATGCTAATTCGAAGTATGGATGACGGCAAACTACACGACGTCGTTCTTACTACAAAAACTCGCCACACAGAATGAAAACATTTCGCTAAATTCACTGTTATTTGACAATTTCTACTAAAGTTGCGTGCATTTTTGATCAGTAAATTCCTGCCGGACGGGGACGTCGTAACTGATAATTTTGCTACTTATATCAAAGCCTAGCAACAGTATCACTCCGCTCTTCCAAATTATTACTGTTTTTTTTTTTTTTCCACCTAACATTTTAAGAGTTAAAGCCGCAAAAAAAAAAAAAAAAGTGGACGGAACAGTTTGCGTGTAATTTCGAAACAAATAAAACTCCTCTGAATGAAACAAAATTTTGTATAACTGCTGGTGAATATTTTTTTAGTAGCCAGACCAACTTTAAGATAAAAAAAAAAAAAATCTTGGCAGTACGATTCAACCTGTAAGGATAATCTCTAATACTATACTGAAAATATTTCTAAAAATCACTTGAACAGAAATCCAAAAATGCTAATTATTTAGGGATGGACCAAAAATCCCAGAAATAAATAGAAATTACTCCGTGACACACAACCCGTTCGCCTACTGACAAATTCCTAACACAAGAGCATAACTTCCTTTTAACTAGATATTTCTAACATTTAATTTTGAATAAATGCAACAATGAATCAACAGCGAGGTTAGTGCATGTGCTGGTACAATGCCTTAATACATTTATTTTTACAACGCGGACGATGAAATGATCATTAATTTCCTACGGTAGGGAAGATAAGGTAATCATAAAACGATGAAATTACAAAATAATAATGAATAACATACCGAAGTGCAGCGTCATATTAACTAAAAACTATATAATATTCTTATATAGAATTATAATACACAAATATATGAGGATTGTGGAGAACTTTGCATACATCGCTAAACCTGCACAAAGTACGGGAGCAAAAACTTTTCAAACTGATTATACTTGATCAATTAATAAATAGCATAAAACGGATTTAACTAACGTATATATTTTTATTAGTCTGAATACTAGAATTCACTAAATGAATATATTAAATCTAAAAGCATACTTTTTTTTTAAAAGGGATGATATTTTTTTTTGGTTTAATATTACATTACTCTCTCTCTCTCTCTCTCTCACACACACACACACACTGATTTTACGTGAGCCCCCATACCAATAATTTTTAATCCGTGGGATTTTCAAATTTCTGCTAAAACCTAAACAGAGCAGAAATTAAAACACATGACCAGAATATTAGTTCAATTTATATTAAATGAAACTAAAGTACAGCATTATGTTATGAATACTAAGTGTATTATAACACTATGGCAATGCGATCGGCATCCTTTTTTTCCCGATTTTCAAAATGAAAAAGGGAAATAGAACTCTGTTTCCCTTTTCAGCGCCAAAGACGGAGTAGCAAACCCCCCCCCCCGGAAAAAAAATAAAAAATTGCGAGTCAAATTCGTATCGTGGGGTCATAACGGGACAGAATGAGGAATAATTATAAAGCTCTAGCATGTGAGCAAAACAAGAAACAATAAGTATATCTTTAAATTATTTATGTACAAATATATCATTTTAATGTAAATCAGAGAAATGTTTTTTACATTTCTTATCTGATACTGTCGGATAATAGCAAATAAAATCTGTAAAATGTGAAACATAAGCGATATTGCTTTCAGCTTTCCTATTAAACCAAAAATCATTTTGCACGTAAAGATTCGGTCCAAAACACGCAAAAAAGAGAAATATACGCTATGCCGATCGGTACTGAACATTACATAAAGATTTTGGATAGTAGCGCATGTGTGTTTCTTACATTTGAAAGAAATTAAAAGAGCCAAACTTTAGAAAACAAGTGCAGCATCGTTTTGTCTTTCAACTTTTTTTTTCTTTCCCCCCCCCCCACTGCGCTTCGCTCAAAACATGAGAATGTTCACAACCCATTGATTTGACAGCCACTATCAGAAATCCAACTGGATCGCCAGTTGGCACTCTGATTCAGTCTTTATTGAGCGGAAATGAACGGAGGACATTATAAAGTACAAAATCCATCAATGAAACTGACCAGTCTTGATGAGAAACTGTTTTGGCCTAATTAAACTAAATTCAAAACTTTGGCTATAAAAGGAAGAATTTAATTTCTATCTTACTATCTCCATAAACTGCGAAATTGGTGTATTCCATTTGTTTTGGACTATGAAAGTTATATCCAGAGTGAGACCACTTCAAGCACATGTATGGATAACCAAGAGAGTATAGGTCAGTACGGCAAGATAGCATGCATTAATAAAACTAAGGGGAAAGGCCATGACTGAATAGGTTATTTTTAATAGAGAAATGGTAAAAATGCTGACTGTCTGATTTACCTATTTAAAAAAACACATTCGTAAGGATTTTTTATATTTTAAAGAAACAAAAGATTGCAGAACAAAAGCTATTGTTCTCTGATTATTCTTAAAACCTGCATCAGATGGCTGGAAATATTCTTTGATGGAATATTCAAACTGATTCAACTCCAAATATGCATGCTTGACTCATTTTGACACCACAAACCACTCAACAAATTTTGATATGAATCCTAAATTTCATCCATTCCAGAATATGAATATCAGTTCAATATTTTTTTCCCCAAATTTTGTACATGAAAATGATCCGAATGAATCCAATTTACTGAGCTACATGGCAGAAAATCATATTTAAAACGTTAATGAAAATTATAATTCCTGCTAGCAAGAGTTATTGCAATAATCTTCGACCACGCACAGCACTAATTTGCTAAGTCCTAACCTTATATCTGTCGCCTTTGTAGGTTTTTTTTTTTTTTTTTTTTTTTTTTTTTTTTTTTTTGGGAGGGGAGTAAAATAATTGACACTTTCCCCTTTTTTTGTGTTCCTGAAAATGGTCTGATTGAAACAACTGGGATGAACGGTTCAACAAATTTTTATAGACATTTTAAACTATAATTTCAAAAAATCCGTCCTCAGTCAAGAAATATTTTACCCTCCCCACCTCTCCAAAACACACACACAAAGGCGAGAGAGAGATAAGGTTAGAACTTAGAGCAAATTAGTGCTGTGCGTGGCCAAAGATTATTGCAATAACTCTTGCTAGCAGGAATTATCGTTAACTTGCTTAAGGATGGACAAAACGAATAAGAGATTTCAAACATTTCGCGCAAGACGGATCTCATCAAATGTACTCAAAATGAATGCCTTCATAATTGTTGGCCAAGTGGTCAGCGTCTCTAATCTCCCAACAGGTTGGAAAATCAAGTCCTATTGTGGCATGCATGTCTATATGTTTTTACGTGAATTTCATTCTGCGCGGCTTGGAATAGTCCCATATTTGGTTTCTAGAGCAAAGTTTCCGGATCTTTAGTGAACGAGATTTATTTTAATAATGATAAAGGTGACATTCCGATGGGTTCAAAAAAGTCAAATGGAGAACCTGTTTATAATTCAATAAATAAAATTAAGCTGACCCGTTAAACATTCAAATCTATCTTAAGATTATGTATGTACATCTCCAAGTAACATATACACTCTATAAACTGCACTTATCTCAAAACTAAGTCTCTTCATCCGTACCATTAATTTGGCGTATCAACTCTCTCAATTTTAATGGCACGAATTTTTCATTTAATCGATTTTTTTCTTGAAACTAAGACAGATTGGATAATATCAATCATTTTTAAGAAGTTCTCTTCTTTCTCCAGTGTCACTATTTGTGATTGAAACAGACATCACAAAGTGAATGAACGGGAGATACATTCGAGAAAATTATTTAAAAAAAAAAAATTCTTTAGCACTGATGCCTCCGTAGAGTAGCTGTAAGAACGACGAATTGCGACCTTCATTGGAAAAGACCTGACGAGTCAGTACCGTCTCGTCACATACTTGGGCTTTTTTCAACTGAAGGAGAGTTTAGCCAGTCTCATAGAAGAGGTAGCAGGGATTCCCCCCCCCCCCCCTCAAAACAGACAAACTGACCAGAGAACAGTTAAAAATGACAAATTATTACTACATAAGGTGGTTGGTGTATGGTGTAGTGTGGCCCTGCCTCTCCCCCGCGACGAATCACGAGACACCATGGAAGTGTCATATAATAATAAACAGTTTGGGGAGCTAATTCTAGGGCTGAAAGAGCATTAAAAATCAGTGAACTAAAACAACTTAAGTATGTTGCTGTTTGTTATTTATTAATAACAATTTAGCTTGCACATTCACAGAATTATTAAAGACTGAGCTCATACAGTATAAACTAAGAAATAAATTAAAAATATCAATTCATACCTAATCCATGACCAAGACTTAGCGAAGAATATGAGCAATTTCAACATTATTCCTGTTCCATTTTTGTTTTCTACCAAATGTATAATACATGCCGGGGGTGGGGGGGGGAAAAATATTTTGCAAGACTGAATAATATACAAATTTGATATTGTAACTGTACGATGTTTATTAGCATTAACCGGGCATCTCTATGAATCCCCGAGGCTTATGCAGCGTGAATTTAAAAATGCGGAAAAAAAGTAGCTGTTTTGTCAAAAATGCGTATTTTTGTAAAGAAAATCCCCCCCCTTTTTTTTTTCAGAAATGCCGATAAGAAGTTGGTTCGAGAAACAGCCATTTGGTATGGTTGAAATTACTTTGAGAATATAGTTCATTGAGCTGGTTCCAAAAGTACATATACCATCAATGTCGACCTCAACTCTACAACCAGAGCGAGAACACACGGTTAGGCAGTAGTCTCACACCGGGCAAATGAAATTCATCTCCCACCTAAACACAATCGCTAACATCCAAGACCCACAGTGGGATTCGAACTTGCAGCCTGTTGGTCGGAGAGCGAATGGCGTTGATCCCTCCGTCGCCAAGTACATTACCCAATTTTCTTTTTCCAACATTTTTCATGAAAACTAGCAGGGTTATCATCACGTGTAATAAATAGAATTTTAAAATAAAACATTTTATTTATTCATGTGTCGTCAATGGTTTATATATAAATTATTATTTGGTGTGTGTGTGGGGGGGGGGGGGGGAAGCTTACTTGCTTGTTCTTAAGAAAATAGGAGAGAAGGATCATTAAATGAGTTCAAGAATCAAACCCATTCAACATATACAAATACTTAAAATAATTTTTTAATTAAAAACTAAGAATGTAAATTGCACAAAAGTTTGTAGAAATGGTCAGAGACCACAATCACAGTGAGATCATATAGCGCCATTTAAATTAAGATAGAGAGCATAATATCGCCTATTAAAATATGGGTTAGGGCATTTAAACTCTCAATGTACCAGAATTCTAAAGTTTCTTCTCTGAGGTTTCGGTTGGTTCTTTCGCATGCTTTTTTATACATTTCAAAATATCGCTAAAATATGTCGCCTATATTTATAACAAACACAAAATATTCTGTTTACAATAATTTGGAAATAAACATCAGCTAAGTATATACACGGAAACAGTTTTTAAACCTACAATAAATTTCAATGCCTAATTTTATAAAAAGAATGCATCGCAAACGCAGGGCGTGCTGTATAACCATTTCTCACTAGATGTCGCTGTGCATCTGCGGCCATAATGATAAATGAATCTTTCACGTGTTAAGGAGCGACGTGTAGCTGTATCATGTGATGCTATTATTGATGTCATTAAATAACCAAAACCGAAACCCACTGACGTAAACTACTCACTCGCAAATATCGACGTATTACTGCTCGGCTTTCTCTTAATACATAAAAGCAAATACAGCTAACTTGTTTTCAGGAAGTTCAACAGATAACGTAAGAAACGCATCTCTCCAGATCTTCCCTGGAATTCATTAATACAACTTTGGTTGAAGTATCTCGGTATGTGATTGTCTAGAAAATGTTTGTTTACGATCGATGTGCACATTTTAGGAAGTATAAATGAATTATGAAGAGGTTCATTTTCTCATAATGCTTTATTTTAACAATTACTAATAAATCTAGTAACTGTTAAATGTATTTCACGATCGTCTTTCTTTTCGTGGTTTCGACCTATCAGAAGAGTTCGAAACGAGGAGGGTGAACAAAATTTTAAAAAGAAACAAATAGCTAGGGATCACGAAGTGCTAGTACTCAAAAAATAAAACGATATGGTGATTATCAGAATAGCTTGACAAAAGTAAGAGGGAATGCCACCCTTCCTCTATCAACATACAATTTTCGCCATCATTTTTTTTCTTCTTTTTTTGGCAAACATTATGACTGGTGACATTACCAGAAGCAGCAAAGAAATGAATACACTTGCCTGTGCACCACAGAAGCGAATTAAAAAATATTTATTACTTCTCCCACCCTATTTTTTTTTAAACATCTGTTTCACTGAAGTAATTTCTTTCAATTTTTCATTAATAGCATTATTTCAGCGTTTCTTTATGTTCTTCCTATCATGGATTTTTTTTTCTTTTTGTGTTCAGATTCAAAAATTTTGTGCCACCATATTCTAGATCGCTACTCATCTCTAAAATATCGATGCAATTCTGCAAGATTTTTTTTGTTAAGAAAAGAAACAAATGCATGCATTTTTCAAAGTCTATTATCCGTTTTTGGGGAAAAGAATGGTATAAAGAAGAATTGTAAACAGTCCAAAATTTAGAAATATTCTAGATAATCAGTCCCTTTAAATTTCTTTATGTACATAACTCTCATTAGTTAGCATTCCTTTAGAAATATTTCAAACTGTTCAGATCACAAATGCAGCTTCTCGACACACGTAAACGTAAAAAGTCGCTTCATGGTTGAAAAAGTATTGAATACAAACAGACTGAAATTGATTTTATCTATATTGACATGTTTTGAAATTCAAATATCTACAACAGTAATTAACAATTAAGTTATGGGTAAATTTCGAGAAAAGTGTTATTATAAAAATAAGGTTATTTAAAAGACTTGAAAATGAGACAGCGTGAAAAAAAATGAAAGAAAAGAGGGGAGGGTTTCATAAAATCAACAAAAAAAAAAAAATTAACATAGGAAAACTTGATGAGACAATTGTGTATACGACATGAAGTTGACAAAGACGTATTCAATAGATGAACAACAACAACAACAAAAAAGTAATTAGGTTGCGGTTAAATGTGATGAAAAGAAGAGTGAAACTCGGCAACTAAAGTGGGATCAGTGTAAATAGTAAGATAAATAGACCATAATCATCGGGTCTATCAAAGCCTAAGCCAAACTTCGTACGAAATTTAGATTAAGCTTTAAAGAACGTACATTTTATAAAATTAACATTCCCTAACTTCGGGACTCACAAATTATAGTAAACGCGTTTTAAATTCAAAGAATGAATACTCCAAACAGGGGGATAATTCAATGCACAACAATAAAAAAAAAAAAAAAAAAATTAAAAAGTAAACCTCTTTAATTTATAATACGTAAAATGCGAACGCATTTCTTTTTTGGAGGATTTTTTTTCATCCAGAAGGCAATTGCACATCTTTCTAAAGTTGTTCCACTAAAATGAACACCTTGCACACAAACTTTGAAATCAAGGTCTAACCCCACCCCACCCCACCCCAACACACACTTCCAATAATCATTGTAGCTTTTACGCAATCAACTAATTTGTGATTTCCAGCTACTGGAAGCTTTAATAATAAAAAAAAAAATGCAATTACAGAAATCTCATGTTATAAAAGCATATATACCGCTATATAATTATATTTCTTACGCAGAAAGTGCATCATTTTCCCGCTAGAAAATCAAAATGAGGCTAAGGGTTAGATAATATGAGAATTACAATGTGTTCTAAGCAGCATATTTTTTTCCAAATCACTTCAGAACTGCAATAAAGTAGTGACCGCACAAAAAGATGGACATCATCTACCACGTGAGTGAGCTCCTGTAAAATGTCGTGCATACTTTAATGGACTTTTGTTGTAGACTAGGCAATTGTGAGAGATTATTATACGAATGCTTACGATTTCTCTCTCAAAGCTCGAGATGGAAGAAACATTAATTTCAGTTTAGTTACTAAGCTTGCGCTGGTGTTTTTATTATTATTATTATTTATGATCGATATCGAATAGTAATTCTGACGCTTTGGCTATTACTTATAGGCTATTTCTTCATTACTCATTATCTAATAGAGAAACTCATTGTTCTCTTTCCAAATGATAATTTAGATTTGGGCTATACTTCAGCTTTATGGAGCAGCAGAAGCACGAATACGTTAAGCACCACTAAATAAAGGCTAAATGACAAAAATTCACAGTTCACATGGATACTGCAGCCATGCCAACAGTAACCACTGTCACAAGAAGCGTAATACGAACACTGTTTGTCAATGCATTAAGAACTACATATTCCTTGCCAGTTGAACTGCGAAGCTGCCCCTTCAGGCAGAGAAAGAGAGAGGAGAGGTTTGCAGCGCCACCTTTTCGAAAATAAGCAAACTCATCGCCAGTTGCCATAACAACGGCATGCCAACATACAGTTTCAGCGTGCGTCCCATTGCTGTTAATGAGACTACTCCAAGAAAAGGGGTTGTGGCGTGTCTGTGTGTATATATATGTGTGTGTATGCTTAGCATAATTTAGTACGGCATTTCGGCCATTTTTTATTAATTAAATCAGTGTCAACACAAACTTAATTAGGATACCGTGTGAGCTACGGTCCGCACAATATTTCGTTGGCAAGCATATTTGCCAATATCGAAATAACGGCAAACACCATGCATATGAAACCTTAATGTGGGCGTTAACCCACAACTCGCTTCGTTCTCCACGTGAGAGAGGGCCTTGGTAGCCTCCACTAGGGAACGAAAATCGATCCTCGCGTAAGTGCCGCGGTTTAGAGTTCGCTAACGTTCCTGCTTCATTAGTTTTTTCCCTCTCTCTCTCTCTCTCTCTCTCTCTCTCTCTCTCTGTGAGAGAGAGAAAGAGAGAGCTGCCAGAGCAGAACAGAGTTGCAGTGTACATCAAATTCTCGTCACATTGTACAATCAGGAAAGAAAAGCTGCTATACGAGGGTGTCCTCAAACGTGGTAAACCAAGAGCCAAGTGACGATTCGGAGGACAATTTAACTTCATTTGCTGTAAACTAGCCCGCACTAGCAATGTTACAACTGCTAATGTAATCGGAACACCTTACACTACACACACTTCAATTGCAATGGTTGTGATCGAAAACTCGTTACGAGAAAAGCTATTATTTTTAAGGTTGCGGGACAAACCACTGTTCGTAAAACTGAACAAAGCAGCCACCTCCATCACAGTCATAAAAAGTGTATTGGATTACCACCTTCATACTATCCGCTGTTAGTCTCTATAACGATGCTTCGCAAATCTAAAGATGAATTTATATTGGGAGAAAAGGGATAATCTATTGTTATCTAATCCACTTTCTTCCAACAATGTTGCAGTAACTGAAATCTTTTCAAAAATCGTCGCCAGCCGACTAGTTGTCTCGTTTATATGATCGTTATTATTAAAGCCTGCGAAATGCCGTTTCTTAAAGGTCACCGGGGAAACGTCATACTGTAATAGGATTTCATTCAAAGGAACCCACTTACTCGAGAGTAGTTTTACCCACTTCCATGAAACAGAAAAACCACCCTGAAAACTAAGCAACAGACAGAACTGTAATAAGTTAAATGAAGTCGGTTGATTCTGTAATAGCGAGTGATAAAATTCAACTACGGGAGGCCTAAAGTGGCTTGAAAAAAGTTTCGGGTTTAGTGTCTAAGATCAAGGCTTCGGGTTATCTAACCCTTAATTCGCCCAAGGTACTTAACTGTACTATGTTATAACATTTCGGGGGGTGGAATTTACATAAAAATTGGCAAAAATGCAAAGTAGCCCATTATGCAAATATGCGCTGACATATTTTGCTGGAATAGCAACAAAAAATTAAGTCGTAAAACAAACGAGAATTAAAATTGCGTATGACTAAAGCCCAAGTCAAATTAACAGCATACCCCCCCCTCACCTTAAGAAGGGGAAAAAAAAAAAAAAAAAAAAAAAAAAAACCAAATTGCTCCGCATTCAAGCCAGCATAATTAACCAAAGTCATCCGTGGCTTTGAGACAACAACTTGGACTGCGACATAGTGACCTTCTCCCTCTCCGTACGGCGATACGAAACGGCAAATACAGAAACTTGCAACTGTACAATAAGCTCACTTCTGGCGATGAAAGATTTTCTAAACTGATGCTGGATAAAGCCACAAAAACAATCTTTGGTAATCTACTATATACATCTAATGGGGAAAAAATAGATAATGTAAAAAATATTCCCAATAACTTTTCTCATTTTCTTTAATATCACAGGAGTCAGGACCAATTAAACGCATCCTCCACGTCTCCTCTTTCTACAAAAGACTTAAAGGAACTTAAAATTCGGAAATTAACAACGAAGATAATTTCGAAAGTGGAAATGTACATGATTTCATTACTGTTCTTTCACAAAGAGACCTGAATCCATCTAAGGTGACAACGGCATAATGACCTCCACGAATTACAATTCTTACTTTATATACTCGAATTAGCTCTTCCAAATGGTGACCGACTAACTCAGTGATGAGGGTAGGAACGATGTATAAGCACTAACAACCCTCAAAGTTCCCATGTTTCAACCATGAGAATCTTTAATTGAAGAGAGTACATGAATATTTGTCGAATCCATAGAATACTTGTTAAACGAATTGAAAGATACTGCTAGAATGTATTTGTGTCCATTCCCGAAGGGGTATTTACATGATGATGTCCACTGCCGTCACAAAAAACTGGTTGAACAACACATTAGGGTTCATATTTTTCTATTTATACGAGCGTCAGATTACAAGTGAAAATTATCCAGCGCTGTCATCCATATCCCAAACTGAACAAGATGGATATACCTGAAGAAAACTCGTAAAAAATGCGCACAAATTATATAAAAAACATTCTTCGATTCAATAAAAAAGTTTTGTTAAGATATCAAAATTTTAACTATATAGTACTACTAGTGTTGATGGTGGAAGATGCGCCTGATTAACAATTTGTGTAGGATTGAAATTGCATACAATTCGTAGCTATACATATTCTTAAGGATTTTTTATTTGTTTGTTCCTTTATTTAATCAACAATTTTAAAAGAAAACAATTATTAATCGTGGAAAAGTTGCTTCCTCCTTTTTTCGCCCAGGAGTGTAAGCCAAGTGGCATTTCTCAATCCCGTGCCATTTTTCCCCTAAGGTATTCGCGCTGCGATGATTTCATATTCTTATGTTAAATTCGGTTTAACCACTGTTTATCCGTTTCATTCATAATTATCTTAAATGGCGGATATGTATTAAATAGTTAATTGTGCAATAAAATGTACTTTTTAGAATTTGGAGCTAGTGCAGAGTCAACGTGAGAGCGTCCTGAACCCAGATGATAAGAAAGATTGGTAATTTGACAATGGTGTCATGACACGTCCCCAGGTTTTACAAGTAGATTATATGGCAAAGCTAGAAATTAGAATCTGTTTTGTAAAAGAATATTCGACTATTCCTATCAATGTATTCTGAACTTTATAAGTACAGTAGTATTACACTTTTGGTTTAAACTTTAGGGGAGGTAAATCTAATTAGCTAATCCTTAATTAGCTCAACCCTCTTCGATCTATGATCCAAATATTTTGTTAGTGGAATTACTTGGCAAAGACAATCGTCAATAATAAAATTTTCCCAACATCGTCAGTGATCAATGAAAAACATACAAATATGAAAATAAGAGCAGAAATTTTCCTTCTTTTCAATAGTTATTACTAAAATATGAATGCATTTTCTTCAGTTTTCATTATCGATTGATCCATATTAGGTAGGAGACCAATCATTTTGAACTTAAAAACTAGTTCGGTATAATATGGCAACGACAATAAAGAACTATCACGAACAAAGCATGATCACAAAAAGGACAGACCACACAAACACTACATGTTTTAATGTAGATAATGCCATTTTCCCTAACAGTTCGTTTTCGTAATTTTAATATGTATTTGTATATTAAAATGGAATTCATACTTAAATGCACATTCGAAAAGCAGCAAAGCAACCGGAAACGCAATACAGAAAATAATACGTTCGTATTAAACTAAACCCAGCTGAGTGGGAGAAAATTAAGATGACAAAATATAGTCGATTTCACAGAATTTACGTCACCATTATGATGTGGAGGAGCAGAATTATTCTCGAACTCAAAGTAGGTCGCGTGGTTAGTGCTCCGTTCTACTGTTCCGATTATAGACACAGTGACGCAATCCATCGCACGAATGGAATAGGTCCCACTTTTTGGCCCAACAAGTCCCTCGGCATACATACATTACGCACATGAGAGAGAGAACGAATTCGCACACTAAATAAGCTCTTATCTCCCAGAGCAGTGACAGTGGAAAGACTTAACGTGGGTACGAAACGTTTCCGACATTTATTATGCTTACAATGATCGTTATAAAATATAAACATACAATCAAAAGGTCACAGTTTCCTTCTAGAAATGTCCACTGCTAAAGTAACTTCCGTATTTAATTTAAAAAAAAATAATAATAAAAATAACGTGGCCTCGGAGTGTGATCGTTTCAATGATAATCATCCATAAACCACAGATCTAATAAGGAGTCATGTAATGTTTTTAATATGTAAGTAATTATAGATGAACATAACTCTGGGTTGGAGGCGGGGGTGAGTTAATAATACAACTTTTTTTGTTCACTGTAAAGGAAATACGCACTCTCCTCCCCGTATCATACTTCGCAATTTTTAAATTATTCATTTTGGTAAAAGACAGGGATGCGCATAACACTTTAGCAAAGTACTAAAAAGCTTCCCTCCCCGACCATTTTTATTAGGAAAAATAAGGCGAATTAGTTTCTCCCGATATTTGAATCCCGATGCCAATTTGTGAAGTCAAATTAAAGTCCGCGCACCCTCGTGTGTCTGTGTGTGCGCGGAAATAAGGTGTTTCTAAGATTTGATGCGACCTCGGCAAAATGCCAACGAGGATACTGTCCCGTTTACAGTGTGTACAAATATATCCCGAGTCAGCTGTTTCTACAAACATTCAACCACTTCCTCATAAATAATCCATGATGCTCAAATTCATTAATATAGTGAATATCATTACTATACACATGTTACAATTCCGAAAGCTATCAATCTTCGTATCGCATTGCCACTTCAAGTAATACACAGCCCTTTCCGCTCTCTCTTTTTTTTTTGGAAACGTGCAGTTCCGTGCTGGAATACGGGACGTACGGACATCAACTCCGCTAGTGGAGTCACCATACTGCTCTCCGAACAATGTTTTCCTACTATTTTTTACCCTCCAAGTGAATCCAAATTAAATCAATAAAGGATGCACTTTATCCCGCATTTTAAACATCTCACGCAGTCAACGAAAAGCCGTATTGCCATCTTGTTTTTAAGTCATTTTACATTTCTTTAAAAGTAAATTAAAAGATACAACCACTAAGTTGGAATCCAAACACCAATTTCAAGACACCGTTCTGTTTGCTCTGAAATTAATTTCTATCTAATATAAACCTTCTTCATATAAATTTCAAAAAAGAAATTGAATCATCACTCGTAGATAAATGGAAATGGATATTAAAATCTATCCATTTTAAATCTACGCATTACAAAGGCAGCAGAAAACTGATGCCTTTGTAATGCGATTTGTTACATCAATACTGGATTCTGATGTTTAAACTTTTAATTTAATATAGTAATTTAAATTCTAATAAATATAATAAACTAAAGTAACTTCAAATGAACAGCATCTCGATATAATTAAATGAGAGAAGGGATAAAGAGAACCTGGGAAAAACCTTTGTTTCATTGCCCTCATTAATAAACTGACAAGACGGATTTTATGTTGTCCTGTTTCTACTGTCAGATAGGAACAGGGCCAACATCTTGACTATCAAATTAAGTCAAAAACAGTACTTTCCTGGGGTGGCCATCTTGTTTCTTTCCAATATTTGAAAAACATCGCAAATTTATATGGGCTCTCGTAACTTGTATGTCTTAATCATGTCACACCTGCTATTTACACGTTTATATATAATAGCACGTTTATATATATAATAGCAGGTCTATGGAATGAACCTTATGAGAACAGGTTGAAGATTTGTGGGTTGCAAAAATTGGTTGATAGGCGGAAAAGGGGTGATATGATTGAGACATTCAAGTTACTGAAGGGTTTCTATAAGATTAATTCAGAAGCTATTTTTGAGAATAGGACTGGTGGTGGGAGGACTAGGAGCCATACATGGAAGCTGGGCAAGAATATGGTTAGCAAGGGTGTTAGAGCTAGGTTTTTTACTTGGAGAGTGGTGAATGAGTGGAATAAGCTGCCGGAGTCCGTTGTGGGTGCTATGACTGTGTATGAGTTCAAGGCGAGGTATGATAGATATTGTGAATGTCAAATAGTTGTTCTTGACATGATGTTAGGGCCTCCATCGACGAGTCTGTCGACTCCTTGGAGTTGCCTGAAATAATAATAATATTCATCTTTCTTCATAACCAACATTCCAAATTCTCTTGGTTACCAGCTTCAAAATGCTTTCCACGCCATCTCCCGCAGAAATACAAAAGATCAGATATTGTATATGCACAGTAATCTAAAGGTCCTTACATGTAAGGAATAATCATCTCCTTGTCTCTCTCAAGATTCTTCTCACATCATGCATCAATTCTCAATTCCAAGATTGTGTGCCTCTTCTACTAGGTGCCGTACAGTCACACCAATACCATATCCATTCTTAAACTTGTCAATTCCAAAACGGAAAACCTCGCAAGTAAGTAAATGCAAGCCAAATGTAAATTGAAAAGGGTCTTAAAAGCTAATAAATGTCGACTTTATTTGCGAAGATTTGTGTCTAGGTTACCTTACACAAATCTTTATAAAATCAACGGCTTCAAAAATATTCAAGTCTGTACAGTGAGCAACACTGGTTATTTGAATAAAAATATCATTGAATGATTCTTAAACAAAACAATGCAAAGATTCCGACCAGAGATCGGAGAGCTTGTCATATAACAAAAATAATATCCCCACCACAGTGAGGATGGACAGGAGGGATTTCTAGCACACGCGCGCGCGCACACACACACACACACACACACACACGTTTCCTATGGCTTAAAAACGGCTGCCCAAAAGACGAACTATCCCCGACATACACAAAATGCAACGAAACTTTCTAACTGGTGATTGCAATGTCATATATTGATCGTTTCACTTAACCACAATTTTGTTTTGGAAACTGGTGGCGTCGTAAACAATCCATGGAAATACCGTACTTGAAAATGCTGCTCAAAAGGTTATGTCATTTTTCATTTTGGGATGAAAAGATTACAAACTGCGTACTTCAAGAAACTGATGGTGGGGATTTGGGAGTGCTAATGGATAGGGAGGAGTTGAAGTTGAGAGGGCATCCTGCAAAAGCAGCTCATAGAATTACTTGGTTATTGAAGAACACTATAATAGGCGGAGATAATCATTCCTATGACACTTTCATGCTGTTCAAAAGAGGGTTAACCTTTCGATTTGGGGGAGGAGAAAAAAACCGTTCTGTATATAACTTAACTGAAATCAAATGCTTCGCAAATATACAGTGAAAAATAAAATCACCCTTTTCTATATTACTTTATCAAATATACTCATTCAAAAACTCATAAGAATCTCAGGGCACTTATGGATTTGTTAATTCCGTGTTATTCAAAACGTGAAAAATGAACACTGTGCAATTTCCAACAATGAAGTGTTTTTCATGTAATTCCCAATAAGTACTTTAATAGATATTTCGTCGGTTTAAAAGGTAAAACTTTTTTTGGTAGGTTTGTTTTAAAATTTACAGGATTATTCTGATGAAATTTCACCGAATTTTATTCTAGACTGCTGTTCATAACATCACTTTTTGCCTGAAATACATTTACTTCTTAAAGATACAATGCATTCTAATGGAATGGTATTATCTCCTAGGATTTCCCAGAAAAGCATTTTTTTATTATTATTTTTTTTTATTTAATCATAAAATCACTTTATTCTATATTGCCTTCAAGTTGTGTTGTTCAAGACTAGTACTGTGTCAGTGCGTTAATACATCGGTACCCAGTTCTATCCTCAACTACACTAATTTCTGCAAAACAAAAAGAACTAGACCGGATTATACGGCCAGAAAAATATTTCAAAAAATGAGAACGAAAAGGCAATAACTTGGAGTTTTTCTCATCATCATTAGACCACAAAGAATGAAGAACGACAGTCAGTACAAGGACTCTGCTCCTGTCCTCAGGGAAGAAATGCGCATCGCAATGACAACTTACAGGTTACTGCACCGATCACCTTAAAACATTTTTGAGATGAACATGCGAATACAAAATAGGATTATCCAAAAGATTCCGAATAGCAAAGCAACAGCAAAAATAAAGCCATGCTAAACTATTAAGAGATGCTTTGTAGGTGAGAAGTCTGTTTAAAAAGGATATCGAGCTGAAGTTATGAAAAATAAAATGCATTTGTTCCACCGATTCTGTCACTGCAAGAAGGACTTTTCAAATGTAATTTTCCATATTCTAAAAGCTCTGTCGTCGGATTTTGATTAAGTCAACACTATCAGAATTGTATCCATCAAGATTCCGTAAGAAAAAGTCTACAGAGAAAGTCCAGTTAATATATAGAAAGAGGGAGTTCATGCAAGTATTTATTTATTTCGTATGATGATACAACAGCCGTGAGCCCCGTTTACGGGGAGGTATGGCACCATCTCAATTCCCCACCCCCTAATTTTCATGCAAGTGGATCACTATGTTTCGCCAAAAATTACAGCATACCAGACTGAATTGCAGATGCTGAGGTTTCTATTCGTTAGGTGTCTAATTTTGTGGTCGTTCCAGGAGTACACTAATGGTACTCACTGGTCGTCAACATTTCATTTCTTACAGATTCTTCATTATTACAGTCAGCTCAAAATGTGGCTGCTATAATGTCATTAACTATTCCAGCAATTCAGATCATGAGTTGCTGTAGTCACTGCCACACTCTTTATAACATATCAACCAAAATCCGGTCAAAACACTTGCCTCCTTGGTAATTATGGATCACAGCATGTTCTGTCACGAGCTGTTGTTATGGGTAGCAATATAGTATCTTAACTATATTGTTCGAAATATGTTCAAGGATCTCGTAACTTTCAACAGCTGTTCATTCCGCTTTAAAATGGTGGAAGACTAAACCATGGGCTACTGCTGCAAAAACTGCACAGCACAAACCTCTGAGCACAGGGATTAACTTAACTTTAAGAATAACGATAAAGTAGGAAGATATTTTTCTGAAGTAGAAAATGTCTTGCCACAATGGTTGTATCAAATTTAAAATGGATAACATCATGATATCAGTTTTTTCCTACTGCCCCCCCCCCCCCCCCCCCAGTGGAAAAATTCTGTTTCGGTGTCGGTTTATCAAAATAATGTTCAGATTAACTACATATACGGAAATAAAATAATAATAATTATATATAAACGTATCCTACATGAACCCTATAAACGGCTCCTACTCACAAACTGGACGCAGTTCTCTTTCTTGGGTAGCTGATGCAAGCGGCCAAACTATTCAGCATCCAATATTTAGGAAGAGTACGAAAACGAGAAATAACATCGTAATGCTTAGTGATATTTCTATTCCCGAAAGCTTAAAACAGTCTCTTCTCTTTAGATGAATCTTAAAATGCACGCGACACGTCATTCCCGAAACCACAATAGCCGTACACAATTTTCAGGGAACCTTTATTATAACCGAAACTCGATAACGCACCGTGCTGCACATTTTTAGATGGCAATTTTCAACATGAATGCGGAATTATTTGTCTTTTTACTGGCTTCTGATTAAGGATTTTACTAGCGTCAATAGTAGTTTCAATTGCTGATTTTGTCGGAAACCATGCGAAAACACTGATTACTCAGTATGAAATAACAGATATTTGTTACCATTCTTGAAATGAGATTAGCATGCCGAATCAAAGCCTTTGGAATTCTCCCCCTCCCCCCAGACTACGGATACAGTTTTGAGACTTGAGCCTATTCTCATGGAACACTCAAAGTCACCATCGCGCTGATGGGACCATTATCACGTTGAATTCCCTGCCTATCTACTATTTATTAAAGGATGAAAAGGACAAATGACGCTATCTTCGAATCTCCATGCATGATGGAGTGACTAATGTCTGTCCACTCAATGTATCTTTTAAAATATCATTAACCCGATGGGTATTTCGTTTAAATAGATGAATTTCGCAATAACATTCCTATTTAAATCTTTAGTGCCATTTCGGTTTGGAAGGTCTAGTACTTTGTTATTCACATATAAATAGTAAAATCTGTCAAATAAATAAATAAATAAATAGTACGATTTATCGGAAAAACAGACAAATTTGCTTCGAGTAGGTCGCATAGCTACTCGATATGTACGAAAATCATACATGTCCATTCATAATATTTATTAAAGTTATCGAAATTGTTCGCGTATATATGAACAATTTAAAGTGCGCATAGGCGTAATGCAATCATTCTAGATAATCGAAATTTGATTAATTAATAGGTGGATATTAAAAATTCAATTTTACAACGCTTTTTTTTTTTTTTTTACTGAAATTTGTCAAACCATTCAATTCTTGTCTCAAAAGAATAACTTAAATCAAAGGAATTTATCAAATTGATCTTTTAATGATTGTTGGATCATATCCATCATTGTACTTTACAGCAAAGCCGTGAAAGTAGAATAATCAGCAAAATACTGGTTCTTTAATGCCTTTTATCCCTCAAATGGAGTATGAAACCAATCTCCACCCTCTGTCATCCCCAGCAAGTTGGTGGCTATCGATAATCTGATGAGTTTGGGTACATGAGTACGACCGTCAACAGCTGCCAACTCGAGAACCGGCTGAAAAACGCCTCGAATTCGGGAACACTATCGATAAAATAAAAACAAATAAATTATAATTATGGCATTTTCCATGAGCGTCAGCTGAAGGTCAATCATTTGCATCAACACAACTTTGCTTTGCTGTAAAACCTCACGATGCAGGTAATCGAGAACTCAGAGGAGCACATTATATATTACTGTGCTCTTCTGGGCAGCTTTTGTTGGGCTGGACTCGAAGAAAGCTGGTGGCGAAGTGACCACAGTGATATATAACGCTATTGCTACTATGGGGCTAGATTGGATTCGCTTTACAAAGCAGAGAGGATCGTAATGAAATAATGTGAATCAAAAACCAATTTTATCGATATGAGCTGTCCAATGGGTCAGGCGCTGATTCTAGATCACAGATAATCTCCACATACAGTTCTTTTATACAACGGTTACCAATTACGGAAACAATCTGGGGAGGACAAACCGGGGCATTTTTCCGAGGCTGCAACTTAATGGAACGGAGAAAAACGAAATACGAATCAAAATTACATGTCGTAGGCGAACAAAACCAGAAATAAAAATACGTAAAATGACAATGATAACTGCGTAGCATTGTAAGCAGATTCTTAGTTTAGTTGAGAGTTACCACCAAATGTGATTCAGGAACGCTTATCGAGCCTATTAATCTTCGCCATCGAAACAACACATAAAATAAACAATGCTTATTAGCCGCGCTCGCACACTGGTTGGAGAGGGGATATGCTATCCACTCAACCAACAAAATTATTTCTTACACACATTTCTTCACTCAGAGTACAAAATGTTTGTGCTTTTAAACAATTTTTCGAAATCTTATGAGAGAAACGACAAAAATTAGTCAATATCCTGCCTTCAAAATTTCTGACCCTTCGACTACCATTGTATGAAAGAGGGCAAACTTGCTTCCTTTAGTAACTAATCTTGATGACTGAAGAAAAACAGGTTGAGTTTGAATTGCGACAAATAACCACGAAGACGAGGCCAGTATTTTATATCTGTTTGATAGAATATGTTCTTGTCGTCTACCTGTGTTGCGGGATGAAAATCTCGCGTTTTCAGAAGGAAAGAAAATTTGCACATTGGAAGCGCTAGTCTAGTACACTACGTATTTGTGTGTGGGGGGGGGAGCGTATTTTTAAATGAATCAACAAGTAATACTTTAAGCATTTATATGTAGAGGCGTAGAATTTGGTAAATGGCATATTATGGTGTTTAAAAAGAGAAGGAACGACAGGCATACATTTCAGCATCCGCGTTAAAAATGAAGCAATTCAATATACGGTGGGAATTATAAGCATAGGTACTTTGCAAAGTATAAACTAATGCCTTTGTGAAGAGTTCACGTACTGTACAACAAGAAGGAAAATGATCTACTTATAGTAACGATCAACATTACAACTGAATCGAGAGCCATTTTTTGGAAGATGCCCTTAATAGATAATTCTGTTTTTCCCCCTAATTTTTATAATCGTCTTTATAATAATACTGATTGTAAATATCACATTTCATTAAACGATGTAAGAAATTTTATCATTTCGAATCGCTATGCCAATAAAAAAATTATCCAATTAAAATTGGAAAAAAGGAAACGAAATTATATGTTGCTATCGTTTCATTGTTTTGTCAATAAAAATAGAATTATGAGAGGGAAAAAATAATCGATCAGTCTTGACCCAGTGATTGGTTTGACAACGGAATTACTGCGCTGATGTATATTGGATTATCATTTCAAATTGTTTTGATAATAAAAACTGAATTATAACAGGGAGAAAAACACGTAATCAAGCAATCTTGAATGTAAGGCTACACTAACAACGAAAGCTACTGTTTTGCGCACTATTTCATTATGCCAATTGAATCGTCAATGACGTTCCCCTTTAGACATCCGCGCCTACAGTAAGATTCAAACCCTCAACATTGGAAAGCAAATAGGTTGGCCAACCAGGAGGAAGGAAATAAAGAAAATTTTCGGAAAATAACATTTTGATGGAGACGCATAAGTCCCTGCAAAGAATTCGCTATTTAATATACTTGTATCGCCTTTACTGATGCTGGCTGCCAAATAACCACCAGTGACACCAGATGTTTCCTTTGTCGAATTTTTTCCTTTTTTGGACTGAATTCCTCACACGATCGTGATTAAAAAAATCCGCCGTCACGACATAATTAATTAATTGATTAATAAAGTGAGATCACTAAAAATGACCCGCCTGCGGGTTGGGTTTTGTCCACACCAGTCGCTCCTTCTCTTCAGTAGTGTCTGTTTTTATGCTCCAAGTGTCATATTGGCCGTGAGGCAATTGACTTGATTGGTGCCAATCGGTTTGATTGTCCTAAACGGCGATAAACTGCGGATAACGAAGACTTGACATCCGCGCTCTCTTTTTACTCAGCTGAAACTTCTTTACAGTCTCTCCCCTCTTCCATTCCCTAATGATCATCACATGAGTGTATTATAACGAAACTATATCACCGAATTTCAGTCTCACTTACACGATGAATTGTTTCTATAATAGTAGAATAGAGGCTCATCTATTCCACTATTACAGGAATAGCTTAAATTCCTAAGCACTTTAAAAATGACTGTTGAGTACTCTAAATCCAAGCTAAGAAATCCTTTCCATCTATTATTAAAGCACATTTACACCAAGGGCCATAATGTAATTGGCTTAGTTTTTATTCATTAGGCCAATGTCACAAATGCAGTCGCGACTGGCAGCTTGCATTGATTATCAAAAATTCTTTAGTCTTTTTTTTTTTTGTAGTTGTTTTTTAATTCATCAAATTCTTGACAGGTACCCCTGAGCGGTGTACAGGATACTACGACACTACTACACAATTGTATTACTAGTATCCTATTGATACTTTTGGTCTAAATTAATCTGTAATTTGTCAGCATTCTAATACTGTCATAGCTTATATTTCTCTCCTCCGGGGCATTTCAGACTGCATCAATCCACCTAGAACTGGGACCTTTTACCTACCATCAAGCACCTGTTCTGCAAACTCTTCCACACTTCCATTTCGCTTATATGGCTATATGCTCTATTTACACATTTATGAATGCCAACAATGGCCACGTTCCTTCCGAACATATTCATTTTTAATGATTCTGCCACTGATGTCATCTGTTCACTCTCCTAATTTTTCTTAGAATTGTCATGTGGTCTCTAGTCTTTGATCAACTATTTTACTTGTAACCCGACTTTCACTTTCAAATCCATGAGTTAAAACCGTTTTGAACATTTTTTATATACAGTCTTTAAAAAGTCTGAATCGATAACTGAACTAAATTTAACATCAGATGAGAAAAGAATGTCTTTTTTTTTCCCCCAGTTAAGTTCTTCACTCTGATAAGACATCATTTTTGTCATCAATTTCGATAAGGTTCGGGGGAGGGAAGAATTTCCACTATTAAACAACAAGAATGTGTTACTATTACTCCATTCCCAACAAACTATACATGTGAACTAGGGTTTCAAAGCAGACTCTATTAAAAACAATGCGCATAGCATAGCATTATTCACGTGTTACGAACTGGAATGAACTTATGAAAAACAGGCAGGCACACCTTACCTAATTTATTGTTTCTTTGTGCACCCTTTCACTTCTATAAATAAAAATTGAAGCTTAGCCTAACCGGGTTGAATATACAATGGTAGCTCCAGTACATAACAGCAAAGCTTACTGGGAACACTAAGCTCTGCCGTTATGTACTGGTTTCAAATAACTGGATGGTTCACAAATTCTAAATATATTCTTCTGTTATATACTGTAATGTTATAGAAAAACAGCATTTGGGTCGCAGTATTTGTTTCCTATGGAAGGTTGTGATCAAGAAAGTTTTCTACATTTTGATTATTTGCTTCCTGAATGCGATCATAAATATAACCATTTATCCCGTGAAAATTGCGACAATTTTGCTTGATATTCCTTTTCGGAAAAGCTAAAAATTACGATAATCTATAATACGCTTAATGCAATGGGCACACTAAGGACACCAAATCCAGCAGTCCCGCTCGAGACCAAACGAACTTTTTCAAGCCGCTTCAGATCTCCAAATAAGCAGGGCGATGGTCGCACACCAGACTATAAAGAAAATCGTCAGTCACTTAATGACCTTCAACAGACATCCATTCGTCCAGCCACGACTGCAAAGCTAGTAGGCGATTTCCATCACTCAGGGTAAGTTATCATTCTGCTTTTAGAGGTGTAAAGTGGCTTAAAAAGCACCATGATTAATCGCTACAGCAAAATTCCAGGATTATTTAAACTCTCATCCCCGTGTTTCTGGACGTTTTAAGATATCACTCATTCTGCAGATTCCCTCCCAACAAAGTATGCTCATCAATCAGCATGGCAAGTTCCCAATAGCAGCAGTATGAATGTGTTTACAGCAAGCATTTAAAAAATATTATTCAAATTCATCGATTCTAAAAAACTGAAAGAAATCTTTTAAATGGTAAAAAAAAAAAAAAGACTAACATTTAAAAGATAAGATATTACAAATAAAAATACTTAAATAGTATAAACATATGCTAAGTCAATGCAAAAATTATTACAAAAAGCTTTTCATAGACGTGATGGAAAAACTAAGAGGATAGGTTCTACTCATTGGAAAATTATACACAAATTTGCATCCTCATTTGAGAAACTTTTTTTTTTGTTTTTGGATCACCATAGTTACTAATGCGTTATAATTTACACAACCTTTTCTAAGAATTTCATTAAAAATTACCGATTCGAAATGAGGATAAATTTTTTACGCACACAAGACAGAAATTAATCTGAATATCTGCAATTTAACGACAGATATGATACGTTATTATTTATTCTAATCTAAAGCCACCTTCCCACTCCTCATGACACTTCAAACATTAAGGATGTGCTTCTTGAAATTGTTGCAGAATGCCAACAGCATATAAAATCGGATCGGGAGGAAAGACACCATGTAATATATCCAATGGGAAAGATTAAATATTATTCACCCCCTCCCCACACACACACCATGCTTTTACCAATTCGTTTAATTTTCCTCAGTCTCAAAGATTACGCTTGTATATACAAAATATGTAAATCAAAAACGCATATTTCCATTCCTTCCCAGTGTCCACCATTCATAAGTATCAAATTATAGATATTACAGTAATAAAAGCAATACCACTTTTGTGGAAATGAAGTATAAAAATACACTCATTTATATGCTATCAACTGCAGATAAAATCAACTTAATAAATGTAGTTTACCGCACACACACGCACACAGTTACTCAGACAATACTTTTTCATCATGATATATACTAACAATGGTCATTCAAGTTAGATGCTACCGAGAAAGTAAAATAAGAGTGCGGGCTGCAAAGAATCAACAGAATGTGATTATGAAAAAAAAAAAAAAAAAAAGGTTCGGTAGTTTTTCTGTTGCTTTTTGGGTAGCTCAAACCTACACGTGTTGTCATAGTAACGGCGCGCTGTTTTCTACTACTGCCACCAGGGAGCTCCCAATGCAAATCAATTTCAGCGAATGCTGGAATAAAGTGAACTCACTCCCATATCACATTTGTTAGATTGAAGCTAGCTTGTACCGAATCTAAAAATACGCACTCCACTCTTATCGCGTCGATTGTATTTCAATGGAGAAATCACAGCCGAGAAAGCTGACAAGAACGCCTTTGTTCATCAAGTATTCACCGCCTCAAATGCACAGCAAAAGCAGTTTTCTACGCTCATAAAGCAACAGGATCATATCAATGGTGCAGATCGAGGCTATGATGTCTATCGCGTAAAGTTTTTCTGTAATCACAACAACCGACGTGACAAAATGTATGAAAGTCATAGTGGGGAACAAAATGCAATTTCAGCTGCACCCTTAAGAAACATTCGCATCTGACAAAACTTCCGATAGCAAATCTATTGGGGTCACATCGGAAGTGAAAACAGTGAGAAACAGCTCTCGGCTGTTTATAGCCAATACCTTAAGATTTAAAGAACCAATAATTCCGGAACTTCATTCATAGTTTGGACATATCCATTAAAATAATCACCAAACAAAGGCGACGCGTGTTGCAAACTGAAATCTTTTCAATGATTACATGCTAATTAATCGCTAAGTGCTAATATTTTGGGTAAAAAACATATATTTTATGAACCTAATATTTCCGACAAATATTAGGTTCATACATGTATAAACATATTGAATGATTAAAAGCTATCTGAGCTCCCTTGAGTCAGTTCTCTCGTAAATTGCAAGACGCATCAAGGCCCTTGTTAGTCCGTGTGAATGAATAGTGTATCTGAATAACAATCCACTAAAGAGAATCCCACCTGACATTTATTATTACTTCCAAGCCTTCATGGAATCCGAAGACTCATCGCGGGAAGTCGAATAGTTGCAGACCACAATAACTATCGTACCTTGCCATTGAAGACATTTCGGCGTTGGAGCAGTAACCACCCACTCAATTCACTGCTCGCCACCGAAAGAATCTCCTTTTGACTTCTTTACTAGCATGATTTTGTACCGTTTCCAGGGTTGACTTTTCTTCTCCCACCATCCATTACTCATCATCATTGCTGGATAATCTTTACAACTATTGTGGTGTGTCCTCTAAACTTTTGTGAAGTTCCCTATCCAACAAGATCATCAGATCCTTCGTCTCTACCTTCTGAAGCAAAGTTCTTGTAATATGATTAAATTCATTCCATTTTCTCTGGCCAAAGTGCTTAACTTTATACTTATCAACACTGATTTTGTAATGAGTTCACTTGACTATAAAAACTAATTAACTTGACGCGGAATTCAGATTTTATAAATTAATGCTTCTTAACTGCAAGCGGCGAAACACGTGTAAAGTATAAGGATACATCACATTCCAGTAACAGTATATTTTCTTCAGCATTTATTATTATTACTACTGACTTTCTAATCGTGATGTACAATACAATTATGCATATTGTTCGTGCAGCCCGAGCAAAATCACAATGTTTTTTTCAATACCCAAGGCTTCAATTCTAAACTAAGAAAGACTGTTGCAACTTACTAAATTTCCCAAACTCCCACTGCATTTCAAAATCTCCTTTAGTAAATCTCTCATGAATAAGTAAAGCAATACAACAGTGCTTATTTATTATTCACAGTTCGGAATTTATAAAGTTTACATTAAAAGATGTTCTGCTTTGCAGAACGAAAAATACTGACTTTTTCTTCTGCAAAACAACACAGACTTGTAATGGCAGACAATAATACACACTGCTATTGTCTCATCATAACATTAGATTTATATAAATATGGTTATTTTGCATGACAAACTACTGACCTACCATTGTGGCGATGCTACATTACTAGGGAATTATTATAGAACGATATAAGAAGGCAACGAGGTTTTCCCGTTGCCTTCCTTGTTCAATAGTGTTCTATCTCTGTAGACGTGTGTGCATGGGGAAGAATTGCCTGTTTTGAGGGAAGAAAACACTCCGCCTCCGTATGAACTGGCTAACTCACCTTTGATTGAAAAGCCATGATAAGGATTTTTCTCGTCATAGACAGGATTCGAACCTAGGTATTTTCAACGAAAGGGCTCCATAAACCACGCTACAGAGGCTCTAACTTAACATTATCAAATGTGTAACTGTGCCTCTCAAAATCCAACAATCTTCATTAAAATTCTTAACTGCTATATCTCAATTTATACCTCTTCTATTCCTCCCCCCAAATAATATGTTCCTGGCACCTTCTAAGCTACAAGTGCACATATAAGAGGGCGGGGACTTTAATAATGATATTATTAAAGCAACTCATACAACCACAAGAAAGAACATATCTTAAACCCCTTTAATCCCCATGTTCCATCAAACTGTAATGCAGTATATGACTTCTACATTACTTCAACTTTGGTATCTCTTCTAAGTCTTACTCCCGCTGGCGAGACTGGTCTGGTTAGTGGCCCTTCTCATAACGCATTGCATTATGGGATACTCAGGCAACTGGTGTGAAATCATTAGCCTCTATATACAAGTAGCCCAGTTGAGAAGATACCTCATGCACAAAGTTTATTTGCTTACATTTGGATAAAGCACTAAACCAAGAATATAATTTCTTGGTATCTTTAATTTATAGCCTAAAAATTGACAAAGATTCAAATGTGAACAATGTCAAACTGTATTGTATATAAACAATTATAAGATCCTGCTAAACTTCACTGGCATAGTTAAGTTTCATTATTAAAACTTAACTATGCCAGTTAAGCAACAGTGATTCAAACTGTTAATTTCTCCTGCTTTTGAGGATTTAATCAACTCTGGTAAGAAGGATCACTATGAAAATTTGTCAAGTCGTGAATAGACCACTTTATTTCTGGAATACAAGTTTTGTTTTCAGTGTAAGTGGAGGGGTGAGGGACAAGTATGTGCAACAGTTCATCTTATATTGCATTTACTGTAAGGTATGATTATATTAACTGGAAAGCACAAGACCAAAACACATTTAAATTCCAATCTAAAAGGCAGTCTTACTGAAAAACCAGAAAAGAAATCAACTTAATGAGAAAAGTTATTTACACATGTGATCACGATATGATGGTGAAAAAATTTAAGCATAATGGCATTTTTTTTTAAATATCAGTCCCATAAAACACAAGTCACAAACTCTGCATCTCAAGTGTGTCTATTAGCAACCAGGTGAAGAGAAAGAAAGGAGGAACCTGCTTTGTTTCTTGAACAGATTGGGCTGTTGAAAAAACAGTCAGATAGTTCTTCCCAAGAACAGAAGCAGATAAAATGATGAGAAGAATGAGAGAATGGTTTGCTAAGTTTGAAACTGAACTGCATATGAATATTGACCAGCAACTGTTATTTTACACATGCATATTTTATATGCAAGGAGGTGGGGGTATGACAACAGCCTGTTCTAAGAAGCAACACTCATTATAATGCCTATAGAAAAGGCATATGGCAGAAACAGAATATTATGACAAAGTGTCTGTGAGGCAGCAGTCAAATGTTCAGGCACCACTCTTCTAGATAGCATCAAGAATTTTTAGAAAGATTTTGACATACCACCCTAAATGCAAGAACGGTAGTATTCTAAGGTTGTGCAAATTTGGGATTTCTTTGTGTTAGCAATCATATAGATGAGAAATAGTATCTTGATCAATAGCTGACATCAAGTTTTTTTTTTTTTGAAGAACTGGAGCTATGGATGCAATGTCATGTACCAGGAAAGGTTAAAAGGTACTCAGAATGAGAAACATGAGCTTCACTAAAGATCCAAGTGCCATTAAATATAATGAAAAGTGAGCATTACACTTAACTGATTACACTGAAGATCCCTCCCCCCCATAAAAGTATTTCTATTTGCTACTTTTTCAATGAAATCTCCTTGCTTCCCAATAAAAAGAATGACCAAAAGGCTTTTTCTATTGAGTCTGAAAAGATATCTAAGAAACCAAGACTGCAGAAAACAGATTCAGATCAAACTGTATAGGATGTGATAATGAGAGATGAATGTAGCAAGTTTTAAAAGATCTATGATCTTTAAAGACACAAGGTCACTTTTGTTCATTTTGAAAATGCTAGTTGAAACTCCACGTATGGCAAAATTTTATATTTTCACTTTTTTTTTTTTTTAAGTGGATTGATGCAGTTAGCAGTGCTTCCCAAACTTATGGATGTAAAGACCCCTTTGGAAAAATTAAAATATTTTATGGCCACCATCGAAAAAAAATTCGTAACATATCCGTGAACCAACACCAATGTGTAATTTTTTCCATTAAAATATAAAAAATAACAAAACAGAAATAATAAATAATAAAAATTAAATATGTTTCTTTTAAGATAAAAATCAATTATTTTATCATGAGTCTTCCGCTAGACTGTAGGTGTAACTATTATTGATGAATTCATCTTGTTATAATAATAATATTTGGTTGCAGATCAAGTGTTGATCAAAATTGATCAACACTTGATCTGCAACCAAATATTATTATTATACTAATTTATGATCAAGAAAATACCTTCATGATGAATTCATCTTGTTTTTATACACATTTAGAATCCCAGAACTCGTGTTGCGATGATGTTATCATTGTTACAAATATCAGCAACAACCTTTACTGGGAACCTTCCTACAAAAAATTTCTTTACTCTTGTAGAGATATTAAGAAACCAAAGCCACTAAAAAAGTGTGCAGTTTCTTTACCTTGCATTAAAAAAAAAAAATCACATATAACATTTTTGCTGTTAAAGAGTACTTTAACATAGTACTTATAACTTAAAAGTTGCTTTTGAGTTAAGGTTTCTACAGCTTGATATATCCAGGTGAGTTACTGCATACAATATTTTGTAGCAAATTATTATTTAATTACTAAGTTGTTGTTGTTTTTTTACATTTTCATGCAGTTCAGTTTAAAAAAAAAATAGCAAAAAAGATATTCACAGAGAGATTTTGAAATTAACAGCTATCATCATTCAATTAAACTTGAACAAAACGTTGAATATAGTAATGAGATGTCAGACACATGGCTGGGGCTCACTGTTGCAATCTGCAACTTCTCTCATAGCTTAATTCATTAATAAGCAGGGTTTGGTTTTCATTACATTAAGTTGGACATCATATCATTTTGCTTGCTTGCTTCTTTAAATCTACATGCATAACTGTTAAATTCTGACATCTCATTGCATGGCATTTTTGTGACTTGCGATGTTTATTTTTGGTGGTGTGAAATGCCAGTCATGATTTATGTGCCTGTTTTTTCTCCATGTCCCTGGCATTCATTTTGACGGATTTCTCCAGATTGCACCTCTGTTTAACATAACAAATGCTGAGAGTACAAAAGATTATGTACGTTCCCGGTCATTTAAGAAGTGGGTGAGGTTGATTACGCAATCTTTGCTGTTTTTTTTTTTTTAAAGTGGTCTAAAGGAAACTTGTAAGTTGTGTTGTTGTATATTTTCACTATTTTATTATTATTACAGTAGCCTCCATGGAGTCAACAGACACATCATGGGAAGCTCACTCAACTAGTATTCCCTGCATTCATAATGCACTCCAGTAAAGCTTTTCACTCACCAACAACTATCCATGTAAAAAAAAAAAAAAAAAGTCTTACATCATTCTTATATCCTCTTATTCACCAAACTCTGTAATCCACACTCCCTCAACCATTCTACATAACTAACACTCCAGAGTCACAGTATCTTTGGTCATTTGTTTCTAGTCCCTCTGTAGAATTTTGTAATCACAATGAAAACTAGGCAACCAAATCTAAGCACAATAGTCCATGTGTGGTTAGGACAATGCCTTATATAGATGCACCAGCACTTCCTTATCCACAAATAATATCAATGTACTTTTTATCATAACAGCAATACAACATGCAATCTTTGCAACACTCGGAATGTGCCCTAGGAACTTTAGTCAACAGTTTGCCATTACCCCAAGATCCAGAATCTCATCCCTTCCTGAAGTACAGCTCCACCAATACAGTATGTAGCCTTATATCTCTTCACACCAAAGTGTAACCCCTCCCTAAAAGCTAAAAAAGTCTATTCAAATCTTCATGTAGAGCATCAGCAATACTGCTGATAATTCTACCTAACTTTGCATCATCAGCAAACATTTGAAGATCACTAGTCAATTCACATGAAATTTCATTAAAAAATAGAGGCCCAAGAACAGAACCCTTATGCATGACTGGTCACCTTCCTTTTCTGAGACATTGTTCTGTCATACACAACTTACTGGTATCATTCAGAAAGCCAATCTTGAATCCAATTGAACAATTTGTTATCCAATCCCTTCTTCTACAGCAGTGCTTCCCAAACTTCTGGTTGTCAGGGCCCCCTTTGCAAAAATTAAAATATTTCACGGCCCCCCTCGAAAAAAAAATCGTAATAGAGAGATATATTCTAATAATATTTATTGTATTTATATTCAATACAAAACATACACAGCGAATATTGCAAAAATCAAATGCATATATTACATTTTTTGCCTCTTACCGTTTGGTTCTGAAGACGATGCGGGCTGTTCTGGTAAAATATGAAATATTGTCCTTTTTTTGAGTCTGTTTCTTCTTCTTCTGATTGTTCGTGGGGATTTTTTTTATATTTTTTTATCAGCCACTTATCCATCTCAGGATTAATTTTTTTTTAACGTAGAATAGATCAAATAATATCACCACTTACCGATACTGGCACATCACAGACTGATAACATGAAATTAGTGAATAAGGGATCCCCGGACCAGGAACATTTTTCTCTTTTGTAACTTTTCTCCCTTTACGGTAATTAAGCCTAACGCGAAACAGACAGCAAAGGCAGGTTATTAAAACGTGCATATGATTGGTGCGGTATTAACAAAAGATCGCGCAACCGAAAGATAAAAGCATAGCTGACAATTGAGTTGAAATGCTAACTCTCCTCAACCGAATTCCATATGTGAAACTGCCATAACATTCGTTATATATATATATATATATATATATATATATTACTTAGTTTTAACACTCACGAATTTTAACACGTTCGGTTGAATTTTATTGCTGCCTTGGGAAATCGAACTCACACACATCTAATTAATAACAATAGTTTTTAGTTAGATACTGTGTTTGCCCATGCAACATATGGTTTTGTTTCAGTCTATACAGCATAGTTTCTGTATGAGGGGAGATGTGATTCATTAATTAGTGTGTTTTTATCCCAGTTGTCTCTAATGCACTATTTGTTGAGAAATATATTACACAGACTCCTCATACCTTATTCACTGGCATAATAAAAGTACTTGTTTTTATTGCCTCTGCAGGCTGTTAGGGAGGTGTTGTTTACCACTGCAAGCAAGTTACTATCTCCCCACATGAACTTGTTTAAGCTTTTTTTCATGTGTGAAGTATATGCGAAACTTTTATTGGTAACAGAAAACTAGATTGGATGACAGGGATAATATAAAACGAGTTTTGATATGTATATAAAGTCAATATCAACAGTCCCTGATTATGAACGCGTGATGAAAGGGACAGGAAGATTTGGAGCTTCCCTGGAGAGCATTCAAAGTAAATACAATTAACCACTGCTTTGAAATGAAACATACGAATAAGCAATATTTACTAATATTCATTAAGCGCCGAAATACGTAGGAAGCAAAGGTTGTGAACCAACACCAATGTGTGAATTTTTCCATTAAAATATAAAAAAATAACAAAAAAGAAATAATAAATAATAAAAGTTAAATACGTTTCTTTTAAAATAAAAAAAAATCTACTTAGTCTTAAAACATTTTAAATTTCTTTTCATTATTTCATGGCCCCCCCTCAACAAAACCTACAGCCCCCAAGGGGGCCGCGGCCCACAGTTTAGGAAGCGCTGTTCTACAGAACCTTACATCCATCAACCCAATCCTGTATTCTATTCCTAACCAATTTCTCCAACACTTTGACCACAACTGCATATATACAGACGTCTATAAATAGAAACTTTGTCCTAGAACCATTTTTTGTGGAGAGTTACTATTTTGCCTTCTTTCCACTCCTTAGGAATCTTCCCCACTGCAAGATTTCATTAAATAATCGGATCAAGGGCATGGCTAACTCTTTTGCACATTTCTTAAAAATATGTGGTGATATGTCATCCATTCCCACAAGCTTATTAATTAACATCTAACCCAAGCAACACTTGATACACCTCTGATTCTTTCACCATTAATCCTCCCAATACTTGCCTTCCTACCACACATTGCACAGCATCATTCACACCACTACAATATATACTGATGAACTACTCATTAAACAATTCCACTGTATCATTTGCTGTGGTTACTCTACTACCACAGCTATCCACCAGTGCCTACTTGCCATATTTAATTTTTCTCTCAATTGCCACATAGCATAAAAATTCCTTTGGATTAGCTTTGCCTTTGAAAAGGGAAAAAAAAAAAAAAAGCAGACTCATAGAGTGCAGCTTCAAAAAAAATCACATGGTAAATTAACAAGCATCCTTCATGCCCTACTTAGAAAAGAATTACTTCAAAAGTTGTTCAAGGAGTCCTCCAAGGTCACTCGCTCAAAAGGCATGCTAAATAGAAACCAAGAAATGATTCTTTAGCATTTGGAAGTCATCAGTTAATAACTAAGTCCTACGCCAGCAATCACATACCAAGTTTACTGCACAATGTAGAAACTGCACATAACATGCCTAACGATACTCGTGATTAAACTATCATTCTAGTCTTTTCAATTTATAGATATTAGTGGTTGGTAGGTTGTATACTCTCCCCTACTATGTTTTTAATTATCACAGACTGGGTGATGAAAAAAAAAAGTATCTCGTGGATATACAGGATTACAATGGTTACTTCAAAACGAAGTCCACAGTCCAGATTTTGCAGATATCTGCTTACTTTCACAGAAACATCAACATATAGAACAAAAAACAACAACACTTGTAAAACAGCCAAAAAAGTTGGTCTCAGGATGAATAAAAATAAAAAAATGTTGACAAAAATAAATACAAAGCAAAAAAATAATAAAATAATAATACAAGATACACCACTTAAAGAAGTTGAACAGCTTATATACCTTGGTTCAACAGTATCAATAAAAGGAGGAACTATTGAAGATATAAATAGAAGGAAACAGATGGCTTATTCAACTTTCAACCAACTTAGAAGTATTTGAAAAAACAAGACTTGTCTATAAAAACTAAAATTAAAATATTTAACTCAAATGTAAAGGCAATACTTACGTATGGATCAGACAGTGGATGTTAAACAAAAAGATAGTTAATAATGTCCAGGTCTTCCTAAACAAGTGCTTAAGAATGATACTGGGAATATATTGGTCAAAACAAATATCAAACGAAGAACTATGGCAGAGAACAAACCAGAAACCCCGTGTTGCAACAGATACACGAAAGGAAATGGAGGTGGTTGGGACATGTGTTGAGGAAAGAAGATAAAATAATAGTAAAACAGGCTCTATATTGGAACCCACAGGGTAAAAGAAGATGGGGAAAGGACAAGAGAAACATGGAAAAGAACAATACTGACAGAAATAGCAAATATTAATAAAAAGTGGAACCAAATAAAAACAGAAGCAAAAAATCAGAGTCTGGTGGAAAATGGCGGTGGAAGACCTATACTCCCAGGTGGAGTGAAGAGGATTAAGTAGTGGCTGTTGGCAAACGTTTATTTTTTTGGTCAGTTTTTTATTTATGTCAAGCAACCTCGTGAAAATGCTATTAGCCATATAGATGGCAAATCATGTCGAGGAAATACACCTAGTATAAATAAAAAAGATATTATCATTATTATTATCTGAGACCTTCTGGTAGTCAAGGGCTCGAGGGAGGCTAAATCACCCAAGCTGTCATACCTTCCCTTAAATTCATTCACACTAGATGTACTCACTAACCCTAAAGGCAAACTATTCCATTCACTCACTGCTCCGTGAGAGAAAAACCTAGCTCTTACCCCATTCCTGACTGTGAACAAATTTAACTTCCATGAATACCCGTGCATTTTCCCTCCACCTTCCATATAACGAAAAATTTCACAACACGATATCCTATAACATAGATGGTGAACCTATAGCACGCGTGTCAGAAGTGGCACGTCAACGATTTACAGGTGGTATCCTTTTATACGCTTATAAATTATTCAACCTTTTTTTTTTTAATTGTTACAATTCATGCAAGTTAAATTTTGTTTTACACCAGGGAACAGCTATGAAGATGTGCATATGATTGGTGCGGTATTGACAAAAGGTCGCGCAACCAAAAGACAAAGGCAACCTACAACTGTTGATAATAAGCCAAAAGGATATTTTACCGGCGACAAAAGTTAAGTTAAAGGGAGATGGTAAATCCCATTTTATTTTATAGCCGGGTACAAAACTCTGATCAAAATCCATCGAATCCATAGAGTTTCATGCCGAAAAAACTACCGGCGAGCTCAAGTGTAAGTAATCGCTTGGGTAGTATAACACCAGGGCAACTCCATGCAAAGGTGGAGCAAGCTCCGTCATTCCAGGTCTACCTACTCACTGATGAGACCTCAAAAAAGGTTGAAACCGGTCTGGGTAGTGACCTCTTCTCATAATGTAAAACAGTATATATACATCTCTTAGGAGCTGTGTTTTACATTATGAGAGAATATTAAGGTTAGTGACGGAGTTTGCTCCACCTTTACATGGAGTTGCCCTGGTGTTGTACTTACACTTGGGCTTTCCGATAGTTTTTTCGGCATGACACTCTATGGATTTCGATCCGAGTTTTGCACCTGGCTATAAAATAAAACAGGATTTACCATCTCCCTTTAACTTAACTTATGTCGCCGGTAAAATAGCCTTTTTATTGCTGCTTGTTTGCGTTTGAGCTGGCACAGGAACTCACACATGCATTATATGGCATATTTCAATTCGTGGTAGAATTTTATTTGAAGTTAGCCTTTGTGATCTGTCATAATGACAGATCACAAAGAATTTAAAATGCAATTTGAAATTCTTCAAATGCAATAAAACAAACACTTATTTCATGTAATTGAAAAATTGGACAAGAGTTTTTAGTTAGATAATGTGTTTCCGGTACAACATAAGGTTTTGCTCGAGTCTATACAGTGTAGTTTCTGCGAGAGGGGACGTGATTTTTTAGTTAGCGCCGTTTTTATTCCAGCTGTTGCTAATTGCACTATTTGTTGAGAATTATATTACACAGACTGTAAAAGCCTCCATACCTTAATCAGGGATGCAATAAAACTACTTGTTTTTCTTGCATCTGTAGTATAATGGCTGTCGGCATATGCAACACTTTTTAATGTCTTTTTTCATAAAGTAAAATCAGGGATGCCAGTTATACGCGAGGGCGAGTAATTTTTGAGTAAATATAGCAAGCATTTTGCCGACAAGTTGACATCCTTCTGCTGCTTTCCTTGCTCAGCTAACTTCGATGGATTTAAAATGCATAAATATTTTGCTCACTAGTGTTTTTTTTTTCAAACCAACATAATGAAAATCAGTTTAATAATACAATAATTAATTTTACACTGAATAACATTATAAATTTATACAAAAATAAATATTATAAATAAATATATTTATTATAAATTTATAAACAAATAAATAAAGTTAGATTAATTTTCTATTAATTTTTCCCCTATTAAAAACTGCCTGGTACGTCAGCAACTCGATTTGTAAATTTTTGGCACATAAAAAAAGGTTCGCCACCACTGTCCTATAACACCCATTCAAAAGTTTATAGACCTCTTTCTCCTGTTAACCAGAGTCTGTAATTCACATACTCGCAATCTGTCCTCATAATCTAAATCCCATAATCTGGATCTAATCATTATAACTCTTCTTTGTACCCTTTCTACAGCTTCTTTATCCCTTGGAATCTGGGAGACCAAATCTGCACACAATAATCCAGGTGTGGTCTTATCAAAGCCTTATAAAAAGGCAAAATACTTCCTTATCCTCAGATGTCAATGTTCACTTCAACATCACAATTATCCTCTGAGTTGTATTTGCAACTTTTGCTGTATGATGACCTTTGAACTTCAAATTCCTATCCAACAATAGGCCAACATCCCTTGTCTCCAAAGTTTCTTGTAGTATAACCCTGTTAATATAATATACCACTGTAAATCTGATCATGCCAAAATGTATATTTACACTTACTAACATTAAACTGTCAGCCATTTTCGTTTGCCCAAATTTCCAGCCTATCCAAATTATTTTGTAAGTGCTGAATATCAGCAGCATCCCTGATTGCCTTGCCTATCTTTGCATCATCAGCAAACAATTGCACATCTGATGTTAGACCCTGCCTGATGTCATTAACGCATAGATTAAACAATAATGGTCCAAGGACTGAACTCTGAGGTACATCATGGGTTATTTTAAATCTGGCAGATTCAAACCCATTGCATACCACCAGGGCCAGCTCTACTAAGTGCAACACATGCATTTGCACAGGGCAACAAGTTTTGGCGGTGGCAAAATTGGCCTAAACTATATGAAAAATAAATCATAAAAAGTCATTTATTCCTATTCTATTGAAACCAGACTTCAGGATGTAGTTAGTTAAATTTTTACATTATAAAACTCCATCATCATCATCATCAAATTCCTGCCATGTACCCTCAAGGGGTGTACAGGATATGATAGTACTACACGAAAAAAATTACATCATTATTAATTTCCTATCTACAATTTTCCTCCAAATCAGTGTTACTTGTCAAGACTCCAACATTATCAGATCTTATATTTCAATCGTCTAAGGCACTTTGTACCGTATCAATCCACCTATATCTTGGTCTACCGCTGGGTCGTTTTCCTGCCAACCTGGCAGAGAACACTTGTTTTGCTAATCTTTCCTCTCCCATTCTATTTAAGTGACCATACCACCTGAGATTAGCTCTGCTAATGCATTCCTGGATGCTGACAATGTCAAGTTCTTTCCTAATATCCTCGTTTTTAATATGATATTGCCATTGATGCCATCTGTTCATGCCTATAATCTTTCTTAGGACTCTCATATCTGTGGTCTCTAGTCTTTGGTCAAGTGTTTTACTTCTGACCCAGCTCTCAGATCCATAAGTTAAAACTAGTTTGAACACTGTCTTGTATACAGCTAATTTAGTGTTCTGGCTAATTTCTCTCTTATTCCATATGAATTTATTCAATTGACTTCCCACCATACCAGCTTTGCTGATTCTGTTGTCTATTTCTATATTTAATTTACCATCTTCAGTAAAAATCGTGCCTAAGTAGCTGAAATTTTTCACTTGTTCCACAGGTTCTCCATTCACAACATAGTTGACATTTTCAATGATTCTGCCTATTTTCATTGTCTTTGTCTTTTTACTGCTGACCTTCATACCATCTCTATTACAACAGCTATTCAATTTAGTCAGAGAATCTTGCAGACTTGTAGCAGATTTATTTAGAAGTATAACATCGTCTGCATAAAGCAAAGAGCTGACATTAACATCTCCAATTTTGATATCATGTTTAATACCACTTTCGTTCAAAATGTGATCCATATAGATAATGAATAACAGAGGGGATAATGTACATTTTTGTCTCACACTAGATTTAACAATAAACCATCTTCCTGTACTTCCTTCAATTCTAACTGCTGACTTACAACTCAAATAAAGACTAAGTATTGCTTGATATAATGCCCCATTGACACTATATAACTGCAGCATATTGAATAGCTTCTCTCTTGGCACCTTGTAATTTTAATTACATATGCCTTTTCCAAATCGACAAAACTTAAATACAGATCTTTGTTATATTCCCATGCTTTCTCGACTATTTGTCGTAAAGTGAAGATCTGATCCTGACAGCTTCTATTTGGCCTGAATCCAGCTTGTTCTTCATGAAGCTTTTCTTCCACAATTCTTCTCAACCGTTTCTCAAGTATACTTGCATAGATCTTGCCAGGAACACTCAATAGGGAAATACCTCTGTAATTCTCACATGCAGTTTTATTTCCCTTTTTATATATGGGTACTATGAGAGCTCTACTCCAATCATCGGGAATTTGTCCCTCTGTCCAGGCTTTCTGAACTATACAGTGCAGCCACTGTAAGACTCTTATACCACCATACTTCAGCATTTCTGGTCGAATATCATCTACTCCTGCTGCCTTTCCACATTTCAAGCCTTTGATGGCTTTTTCTACTTCAAGTATGGATATGTATTCCTGACTGCATGCTTGGTCAGTGTTTTTTACCACTGTGCTGTCATCACTGCTTGTTTCATTTAGCAGTTTTTCAAAGTAATTACTCCATAGTTCAAGGATATCTTTTTCTCCTGTTTTCATATCACCTTTATCATCTCTAATTCCTTTTACAGCACTCTTTCCTCCATTCTTAAGCCTCTTCAACAACCTCCAGAATATTTTTCCACCTTTTTGATATTTATTTTCTATATTCTTGCCAAAGTCCTCCCATGACTTTTGTTTGGCTAGTTTTACACAGTGTTTAGCATTCTTGCATTTGTCTCTATATTCTCTAAGAGCACAAACTGACTTATTTGACAGGAACTTTTGATATGCTTTTTCTTTTCCTTCACTGCCTCGTTAACTTCCTGTGTCCACCAGGGAGTTCTGATTTTTTTATCCTTACAGACAACCTCACCACATGCCTCTCTGGCAGAATCAATCAATGTTTTCTTCAGAGTTTGCCACTGAATCTCCAAGGTTTGATTCCTGTTCTCAAACTCTTTCATTTTTTCTTCAATAATCTTTGTGTATTTTAGTCTACAGTTCACATCTGAGAGCTGCTCAACTTTTATTCGCTTTAAAACTTTCTTACATGTTATTCTTTTCAATATTAAATTCAATTTTATCCTGCTCAAGACTAAATAGTGATCACTTCCAATTTCAAATCCTCTGTACACTCTGGTGTCCTGCACCAGGGAGAAAACATCACTATCAACAATAACATAGTCAATGAGACTTTTCTTATTCCTAGCCTCTTCTCTCCATGCGAATTTGTGCACATTTTTATGTTGGAACATGGTGTTAGTAATAACCAGTCCATGTCCTGAGCAGAAATCCAACAGATATTTGCCATTATTATTAGCTTTGCTCTTTTCTCCAAATTTTCCCAAAATATTTTTGTATGTCTCACAATCATTTCCTACTCTGCTATTTAGATCTCCAACAAGGACCAACTTTTCCTTTTTCATTGTGTCAGTTGCTTTTTCTAAAGCCAGAAAAAATTCCTCGACATCTCCCTTAGTAGAACCTTCTGTGGGACCATAGGCACAAAATAAGTCTCATTGTCCAGTTCCCCATTCTCATATTTGCCCACATTACTCTACTTGAGACTGACTATCATTCAAGAAGATTAGCCTCGTATTTTGTGTTGAATACTATGGCTACTCCTTCTTTTCCTTGATTGTCATTGCCTGAATATAACATTTTGTATTTATTGCTCAGAAAGATCTCACCAGTTTTGGTCTTTTTTGTTTCAGTCACCCCTATTATGTCGATCTGGTACTTATCTAATTCCTCAGCTAGCTCCATTTCTTTGCCATTCAGGCTTCTTACGTTGATAGTACTGATCTTTAACTCTGGTGATGTTGAGTTGGGGTTTGTTTTCAGATTTGTTCCAGTAGCTGACTTTTCGCTGTTCGCCCTGGTTCCCTGGCGAAAACAACGGGGGCCTTGTTTAACCGGGCGACGCCCCAGCCGGCATGAAATTCTGTCATGTTGTACCATCATTTTTTATTTTGGTTTAACCAATAAGAATACAATTTGGTCGGCTAAATCCCAAATTGCCAGCCCATCCTCGTTCGTTCAGTATCCAAGTAGATACCCAACAGGGTGCACCACGAGAAGGTGAGGATTGGACATTAGGTCAGAAGCCCTGGTTGGTTCTCCGCATTCCTTTAAAGGCTATGTGGAGGTCTCCTCTCAGTTAAAACTCCATTGTACTTTATATTTTTATAAAATCATAATAATTTAAAATAATATAGTATTATGTTGCTTTTAATATCGCACTGTCAGTGTTAATATCAGATGATGTGACAATAGCAGAACACGTTTTAACTTGTGTTTATTTCCAATTCCATTTAATCAATGAGGAATTTCGTTACACTACACTTAGACTAGAGAAATTAGACTACACTGGCCTTATTTGTGATTTTGCGAATATGAAAGCAAGAAAAATTTTGTTGTAAACAGTAGGTTTACATTTTTAAAGTAAAAAATGTAAATTAACTTATGAAGACATGACACGTTCTCAAATCTAAAAAAAAATTATATTTATCATAGTTAAGTGTTTGTGATTTAGCAGTTCTTCATTCTACATTCATTAATAGTAATACATTATAAAAACAATATTTTTTAGGTGGTGTTAATAGTATTTATGATAGTAATGAATTTTGAAAAAATAAAATTACCGATTGCATTTACTCTGCATTTGACGAGTATACTCGTCTTTGCTTGATTTTAATTACCCATGCAGATGCACATTTTCAGAACAAAATTCCACCATTAAAGGGTTAATTGTCTCTCTCTTTCTGTAAAAAAATATAGTTTATGATAATTTTTCATTAACTTAGGAATTTTCATTAGTTAATGCTACTTTCTTCTTCAAAAGAAGAATGCTATCTATTGAAAATTAATGATCAGACATGTTGAAGCCTAGCTTAACATCATGGCTTTTAAGATGTCATTAAAAGAGTTTTTTTTAGGGGGAAGGGGCAGCAAAATTAGCCAGCCTGGCTGGCCGAGTGGTTAGCATATCTGCTCTCCAGCAGGCTACAGGTTCGAATCCCGTCGTGGGCATGGATGTTTGCGATTGTCTGTGAAAATACTAGTGGTGGTAGTCGGCAGTAGATGGTGTTGGTGTAGGTGATGAAGATAGTTGCGGTTCGTTGTAGTTGGTGGATTAAGTGGTGGAGACAGAGAGATGTAGAGTAGGTGACCTCCCTCGATGAGTCTTTGGACTTCCTGGAGGTGTCACAATAATAATAATTATACTGTTGCACAGGGCAGCAAAATTCCTAGGGTCAGCCCTGCATACCACTTTTTGATAACTGTCTGTCAACCATCCCCCGATCCAAGTCAAGAGTTTATATTCCAATCCCACATTTCCCAGTTTATGCAAATAGCTTTCATGTGGTATCCTATCAAATGCCTTAGAAAAATCCAACATTATTTTATAGCTCATGTTTTATAACATTGTTATAAAACATGACCTTTCTTTAGCAAACCCATGCTGCTCCTTGTGGAGTATAGCTTGTTTGTCTACCCATTTCTGTATGTGAGTTCTTATCAACTTCTCTAAAATCTTCGCTACCACACCAGAGATACTGATAGGTCAGTAGCTAGACACAAGGTTTTGCACCACTCTTGTACAATGGAACTATCATACATTCCTGTGGTATCATTCCTGAGCTGACTCAAGTTATACAATTGTGTGAAAGGAAAGGCCTAGCCAATTCGGCTGAACATTCCTTTAGCAAACGAGCCGATATTCCATCTGTCCCTATTGATAAATTCTTATCCAGGTTATTTATGCAACACCTCTTCAATCTCTTAACCCTTCATCCAATGTAGCAGTATCACTGTGCACTATGTTACATACATCTGATAATGTATATGAGTTAAAATCTAGTTATTTATTATTCAATCTAACCACTTTCTCAATGATACAATTATCCTTCATGAACTGTAACAATTTCTTCAAATCCATTTCCATATCTCTGTCTTGTTATCCAATTCATTTGTGCCACCACTACCACTAATTCTGATGCCCATTCCTTCCTAGCATGCAAAGCATCTGATATTCATTTCATTGTACCACCTGGAAAACATGTTTTATGCACCTTATTATATTTACCACACTTTTAATGATTCACATATACAACAAGATGATTACAACATGTTATGCTCTACTTAAGATGCTATTCTTTAGTTCTGAGATTCTATCCATTTTTTAGGAAAATGTAAGATGCAATGCTTTTTTTCCCCACTTGTTTTTAATCATAACGAAACTGATGTAAAAAACTATTAATAAATACTTTTTGCTAAAAAAAAGTTGCATGTGGTACTCCCCTTGCATATCATTATACACACCTAATAGCATGTGTGCTTTGCATTATGGGATACTAAGGCAAAGTTATTAGCCTCTACATACAAGTAGCCTAGTTGTAAAGGTACTTCACAAGCAAACCACACTTGGATAAAGGATTAAAGATGAATATAATTTCTTGGTATCTGCAATTAAAAGTTGCTTTTCCGTTGACTACAAAATTCTCCCTAATATTGAGATCCCCAAATCAAATTCATTCACCACTTAAGATACCAGATGTACATAAAATGTTCTGCACGTGGGATGCTGGGAACAGATTTGCATGAAAGAACATATTAAAAATCTTGAAAAAAAAGGAGAATGCATAAATCTGGATTAGCTTTTGATGCTACCAATGAAAAGCATCATGCACTTTGGTAACTCGCAAGATTTTCAAATAATTAATTCAGTTTCATCTGTAAACTCAAAGGAACTGCTGAAATTAAATGCCCAACAGAATGTAAAAAAATGAGCCTTATTTTAAGACAACTATGGTCAGCATTCATAAAAAACCTAATAAGCTAGAACTAGATTATGAGAGACATTATATATCAATGCTCAACAATGAGCCATATGTTTGAAATCTCAAGATGTGCAACATTAATTCAACAACAATTCAATCAAACAGTTTATGTTTCAGGAATCAATCTGTTAAAAGGTACGAAGAAATTATATACTTGTTTTAATCCTTTTTCTCAAGGAAGCAAAACAATGTTTTGCATATGAAATATGTTATATTCATGTCTCAGCAACTTGCATATACGGACTAGTGACTTCATATCACTTGCCTTAGTACGCACATCCCATAATGCAAACAGACATGTATAATTTTGGAAGCATATATGCATAGCATTATACACATCCAAAAGGCGGTGTGCTTTGCATTATGGGATACATACTAAGGCAAATGACATGAAGTCATTAGCCTATATATACAAGTAGCTCAGACATGCATATATTTCACATGCAAAACATGGTGTTTTAATCCTTTTTTCCAAGGAAGCAAAACAAAGTATATAATTTCTTAGTATTTTTAATGTATAATAAACCTAAGGTAAAAACCTTTCAACAATCTGTTACAGTTGTTCAAATTAAAATATTTTATTCCTAATAAAGTACACCTGAGTGTAAAAACCTTTTGAATTATATAATTTTTACTTACTGTTTTCTTATTGGGGGTTCATACCAGAAATAACATTTTAGAAAAAGTTTTTAATAAAAAGAAATAAATAAAAAGTTTCCTGGGACCTGGATTCTAGAGAGCTTCATAAGTACCATATCTCCAGGTTGTGTCATAAGCTTTTTCCATGTAAAAAAAAACAAAAAAAACTAGATGTTCACATTTAAGGACTGCATCTCTTTAAAAGATGTTTCTAGACAGACCAAAGAAGTCTGGCATTAACCGTTTTCTCTAATATCTTACAAAGACATCAGAGTGTTAGGTCAATAACTGTTTTGCTTGTGTTGGGTCTTTTCTGATTTGGAATGCAATTACAATTGACTAATATCATGAATTTGAAGTCTCCTCATTAAGTATTCTGCAGTGTAGTATGCAGAGGAGGTACATGAAATAAAGTAGGGGATGTTTTATTATCTCAGAATGGATGCCAACAGAATGTCACTGGAATGAGAGGGTAAAACTCTTTTCAGTTTCTCTTTAATGAATGACTGATTGTACAGCTCTAGCCCATACTTGTTATTTCAATATCACAAAAAGAGGATACGAAGCTGTTGCTGTTAAAGTTACCCATAATAATAATGTCTTATTTAAGTTAAGGGATATTGCATCCCATATTGTTTCTTAGCCGAATAAAAAACTCAAAGAGTTTCATGCCGAATATAGAAACTATATAAAGTTCGGCGATTCCAAGTGTAAGCAAATACTTGGACAGTGGCACCTGACCCATTTAGTAGTGCAAACTGAGGCAACTCATAGAAAGGGTGGAGCAAGTTCCGATCACTATTCTTTGTATTTACCCATAATGTGAACTTAGCTCCTAGGAGCTGTATTACTATATTCTCTCATAATATAGAACATTATGAGAGAAAGTCACTACCCAGACCGGTTTCAACCTTTATTGAGGTCTCATCAGTGAGTAGGTAGACCCTAGTTAATACCAAATTTGTAGCGAACAGAACTTACATCCCTTCTATGAGAATTGCCAAGAAGGTGTCCTAATAAATTACTAATTATATGAAGAGCCAAAGGCTTCAATTCGGCAACATGAACTTATTTAAGTTAAGGGATATTGCATCCCATTCGGCTAAGAAACAATATGGGATGCAATATCCTTTAACTTAAATAATTTCATGTCGCCAAATTGAAGCCTTTGGCTCTTCATATAATTAATAATTTCTTGTTTACCAGACTAATTTGCTATATTTCCTCCTCACTGCCCTCTGCATTGCCAGGCCAATAGCAACACCTAACTATATTTCATCCTGTCCACCTCTACCTCAAAACAACTGCACTATTTTTCTCTTACATCTCTCTCCACCTCAGATGGGCATACTATCAACAGTACTCTACCACCTCCCTTTCTGCCCTGATTGTCTTCACAAAAAATATCATACCATCTATCTGTATTCCTGTCTGGATATTATCCTAATCTAAACCATGTCTCATTTTTTCTGAAAATTTTGTGGCAAATAAACCATGAATGCAACGGTTCCATTCCCTTTTTTTTTTTGGACATACTTCTGGCATTAGTAAACAAACACAATAAATCATTTCCGGTCAACAACCACCCTATTATCTCAAACATATCACAATATCACCTATATTCAAATATGTATCTAATCTACTGAAACCTCTGGTAGCCAACTCAAAGATCACGATAAAAATTACAGACATCTATTTAAGACAGATAAGAAATCAAACATAATTTGAGGATATCTTATTCTCCTTGAATACTGCCTCCCTATACACTACTAATGATGTCACTTGATATTGTTCACTCTTTAAATAACTTGCTTTTAATTTCCTGCATCAAATTAACTTCTGCCATTAATTCTTTAACTGAAATAACTAAATTTATTAATGTCTTTAAATGTGAAAAAAAAAAAGATATCTTCATCAAAATCTTCAGGCTCCTGATGGTCCAAAATATTAGCAGCAGACAGCATTGCGAATTATTCTCGGCTCATTTAGAGTTCAATATATTATTATCCTCTGGTACATCATTTTATGACCACTACATTAGCAATGTAGTGTGCATTGGGGAGGGGGGGAATCAGCAGCAGGTTGCATTTTTCAATAGAATATTAACATGATAACTCCTAATGTTAATTAAATGTTTGATCTAGTTAATGTTATACTAAGTTATTATTAAACTTGTTACATAAAGCTAGTGAATTTTGCCACCGAAAAATACCATACACAGACTAATATAGGAATAATTGTATACCTACATTACAAATCCTACCATCCTTATTCTATACAAATATTATTTTAACACAATTTATAAATCTTATAAGTTTTCCACATTCCTTAAAAATTTAAACCAAGAAATCAAAAACTTAAAAGATATTTTTTCAACTGATTATATCCACAGCAGCTAACTGATTATGTCAATATCTCAGCAAAATATCTATGCAGTTTCCCCTTAGTCATATTTACAACTAAACAAAAATTAGCAAATCTTTTTAGAAGACCAATTAAGCATACAAAAATTGATTAACATACTTGTTTTGCTTCAAAAGCAAACATACTTGATTAACACGATGTGGTCAATGGTTTTCCTCAATTGTGATATTGATATCCTTGGGTCACAGAAAAAAACCCTAGGTTATAAATGTCCATCGACCCTACAATATATGATTTTAATTGTATATGTGTCTAGGCAGGGTTTAGTTACCTTTCTTCATTTTTCACAAAATCATGTAGTAAATAAATGGTGTACATCTAGCATATCCAATCCCTGAAGATAGGGTCCTCCTTCTACTAAGCTTGAAAGATTAAGCTTAAAACAGTGGCTCTACTTAGTCTAAAATACTCAATTGCATCATGTGCCGTAATTGTATGTATCCAGAAGTGGCCAAATGAAGATTACTTAGGGGTGCTCCATAAAGTACTAAGCTTTTTATTATATACTTGCGATTGCAACTGTCCATAGCTTGTGGTCAAAAGTTATCTATGAGATCTGCTATGGAGAGAGAGTGGAGGAATCCACACTGCATCACCAATTGGTTGGTTAGCTTAAAGATGTGAAGATGGTAGCTATTGATGGCCAGCTTCATTATTTTTCAGATAATATGATAATGGTAAGTCAACCATCAAACTTTTTGTGTGGGGGGGGGGGGAAGCATTTTAAAAAATGATATAGAATGAGCTAATTGTGCTTTGAGCATTCCTTACTCAAAACACAAATTATGTGCAATGAATGCAGTGTTAGTGGAACTTCAAAGCACTATACAAGATTTGTGATCTGGGTATGGTGGTCCACAGATATCTGTAGTTCAAACAACATGCTAAGAGTTTTGTGAAGACCATGCAAACAGGCTGCTGCTATGAAAGAGGATTTTGACAAGCAAAGATAAAGAAGTGGTTATACTAAAGCATAAAACCATGATCTGATTACACTTGTATGCAAATTTGGTCACCTAGTGACATGAAAACTGAAGAGAGTAATTACTTTGAAAGATTACTAAATTAAATAAACAGTGACAGTATGATGATAGAAAAACACTCAAGAGAAATGTAAACAGGAGTAACACTTCAGTTAGAAAAAGCCATTAAAAGCCTGAAATGTAGAAAGGCAGCTGGAGTAGATGATCATAATTCAGAGGGCCTGGTCAGAGTATCAAATTCCAGATGATTGGAGTAGATCTCTCATAGCTGTTGTTATGTGGTATCCAGTCATTTCTAACTCTTGCATCTTATGAACAAATGCTTTCCAATCTCACTCAGCTTCTCGTCTTTCCTTCAAAAATTGCAAGTTCAAGTTGGCGAGTTCCTTTATGTTGTCTGTCCAACTCTTTTGCAGTCTTTCTCTCCTTCTCATCCTTAATCTTCCCCAACATAACTGCCTTTTTCAATGATTCGTCTACTCGCATAATATGACGAAAGGACATTAACTTCTGTTTAGTGATCATTGCCTCCAATGAGCATTTTGTCATTATACTCTCTAAAACCTTATTAGTCATTCTGGTAGTCCTGGAATTCTTAAGTCTCCTCCATGGCCATAGTTCAAATGAATCAATTCACTTTCTTAATAATCCAGCTTTCATATCCATACATCACTACTGGAAATGCCATGCTTTGACAATTTTAACTTTCAAAACCTTACTAGCATCTCTATCTTTCATAATTTTTGTCAGGTTTAACACTGCTTGTCAAGAACTTTCAGTATGATCTCTTCTTTTTTCTGGATATCACTCATTTCAAGTGTACTGCAGTTTATTTACTTATTTATTTTTAAATAAATACTCAACTTTACTACACTTCTTTGGCTTATTTACTCAATCTTTTCCAGAATTAAACACAGGGGTCTCTATGGTTTTGTTTCCAACCCTTCTACTTTAGTCCTAAATTGTATTGTATATTTGAGTCCAGGGTGCCCATTTGAAAGTTATAAAACCTGCATTCTGATTTAAACTTTATACAAGTTTTTCCTTTTAATGTGATGCTAATTTTTATTCTGCTCAAAACAAGGTGCTATTCACTTCATATTTCAAATCCTCCATACACTTGTATTCTGAATTAGTCGGAATATACTACTATCAAAAATAGCATAACAAATAAGAATTTCCTGATTTCTAAACATGTTTGTGACACAAGATTTTTTTTTTTATTATTATTATATATAATATATATATATATATATATATATATATATATACACACACACACACCTTTCTGTTGAAATACAGTGTTAGTCAGTTTATTTACAGATGCAATACATTTAGAAATTTGCAATATTCAGTAATTTTTTGATATGTTACCTAGTATTCAAATAAGATTAGTTATTTAATGAAATTTGCATTTTTACCATGCCTGTTCTTAATACATTTACTATAACTATTTTCAGAATTTTAAATTACTTTCATATGTTTATTTATATACACATGTTCAACTCTGGGCTGTGTCTTGTGCGAGTTGACCTCCAGTAGGACTGAATTTAAGTGCTGAATAAAACTTTTACTTCATTTGGTTTTGCAACCAAATTATTTAATGAAATTTGCATTTTTACCATGCCTGTTCTTAATACATTTACTATAACTATTTTCAGAATTTTAAATTACTTTCATATGTTTATTTATATACACATGTTCAACTCTGGGCTGTGTCTTGTGCGAGTTGACCTCAAGTAGGACTGAATTTAAGTGCTGAATAAAACTTTTACTTCATTTGGTTTGCAACCATGCAGTACGTTGTTCATCCAGTTGTTTCTAATTACACTATATACCATATCTGTCTGCTTTTTTAGTGCTATAATAAAAACTTACTTTGTTTAGCTTGCATCTGCACAGTTTGGTGCTTGTAGGGATAGATGTATTTCACTATATAGGGTAATCTTCATTCTAGTACTAAACTACTAATATATATTGGATATGCAAACAGAAAGTTGTCAATAAATTCTTGTGCCCTGCCTGAGGGGTAAGAACAACACAAGTCAATTTTTCTCTTCCCATCACTTACATGTTAAGTAATCATTTTACTAGGTTTTATCGCATTTTCACAATATTTTGTTTATCTAAGAAATAATAATAATAATAAAAATATATAGACCTGAGCCATCAAGCAAAAAATGAAAATTATTAGTATTCAGTTTCTTTTCCATTTCCAAAGTTAAGAAATTCACAACAAGTGAGAAAATGAGTAAAGACTTAACTACAAATGAGGCTTTGAGGCTGTATCAGATTCTTTGTTCGTGATAGTATCAGCATCCAACAGTAAGGAATGATCGATATAAATGACTGGCTAAGTGCACCGTAGATAAAAACACTTATGCGCAAAGTATAACTGGCTAAATTATTGAAATAAGACGCCTGGATGCAGGCCAATTGTTAGGGTGTATCATCATCAAATTCCTGACATGCCCTCAAAGGGTATACAGGATATGATAGTACTACATGAAAAATTTACATCATTACTAACTTCCTATCTAAAATTTTCCTCCAAATCAGTCTGTTACTTGTCAAGACTCCAACATTATCAGATCTTATATTTCTATCGTCTAAGGCACTTTTTACTGTATTAATCCACCTATATCTTGGTCCTCCTCTGGGTCGTTTTCCTGCCAACCTGGCAGAGAAAACTTGTTTTGCTAATCTTTCCTCGTCGTCAATTCTGTTTAAGTGACCATACCACCTGAGATTAGCTCTGCTAACGCATTCCTGGATACTGATAATGTCAAGTTCTTTCCTAATATCCTCGTTTTTAATATGATATTGACATTGATGCCATCTGTTCATGCCTTTAATCTTTCTCAGGACTCTCATATCTGCAGTCTCTAGTCTTTGGTCAAGTGTTTTACTTCTGACCCAGCTCTCAGATCCATAAGTTAAAACTGATGTCCTGATTTTTCTATCTTTGCAGCCAACCTCACCGCAAGCCTCTCTGGCTGAATCAATCAGGGTTTTCTTCAAGGCTTGCCACTGAATCTCCAAGGTTTGGTTCCTGTTCTCACACTCTTTCATGTTTTCTTCAATAATCTTTGTGTATACACTTTTGTCTACAGTTCACATCCGAGAGCTGCTTAACTATTATTCGCTTTAAAACTTTCTTGCATGTTATTCTTTTCAATATGAAATTCAATTTTATCCTGCTCAAGACTAAATAGTGATCACTTCTAATTTCAAATTCTCTGTACACTCTGGTGTCCTGCACCAGGGAGAAAACATCACTATCAACAATAACATAGTCAATGAGACTTTTCTTATTCCTTGCCTCTTCTCTCCATGTGAATTTGTGCACATTTTTATGTTGGAACATGGTGTTAGCAATAACCAGTCCATGTCCTGAGCAGAAATCCAACAGATATTTGCCATTATTATTAGCTTTGCTCTTTTCTTCAAATTTTCCCAAAATATTTTTGTATGTATCACAATCATTTCCTACTCTGCTATTTAGATCCCCAACAAGGACCAACTTTTCCTTTTTTATTGTGTCAGTTGCTTTTTCTAAAGCCTCAAAAAATTCCTCCACTTCTACCTTAGTAGAACCTTCTGTGGGACCATAGGCACAAATAAGTCATCATCAAATTCCTGCCATGTATTCTCAAGAGGTGTACAGGATATGATAGTACTACATGAAAAAAATTACATTTCTACAATTTTCCTCCAAATCAGTCTGTTACTTGTCAAGACTCCAACATTATCGGATCTTATATTTCAATCGTCTAAGGCACTTTGTACCGTATCAATCCACCTATATCTTGGTCTACCGCTGGGTCGTTTTGTTGCCAACCTGGCAGAGAACACTTGTTTTGCTAATCTTTCTTCGCCCATTCTGTTTAAGTGACCATACCACCTGAGATTAGCTCTGCTAACAGATTCCTGGATGCTGACAATGTCAAGTTCTTTCCTAATATCCTCGTTTTTAATATGATATTGCCATTGATGCCATCTGTTCATGCCTATAATCTTTCTTAGGATTCTCATATCTGTGGTCTCTAGTCTTTGGTTAAGTGTTTTACTTCTGACCCAGCTCTCAGATCCATAAGTTAAAACTGGTTTGAACACTGTCTTGTATACAGCTAATTTAGTGTTCCGACTAATTTCTCTCTTATTCCATATGAATTTATTCAATTGACTTCCCACCATACCAGCTTTGCTGATTCTGTTGTCTATTTCTACATTTAATTTACCATCTTCACTAAAAATCATGCCTAACTGAAATGTTTTACTTGTTCCACAGGTTCTCCATTCACAACATAGTTGACATTTTCAATGATTCTGCCTATTTTCATTGTCTTTGTCTTTTTATTGCTGACCTTCATACCATACTTTTCTTAGTTTCTTTTCATATCCTTAAAATCTTTAATTTTTCCTGCTGCAAAGAATGAGTACCAGTATATTTCTTAGGGGGAAAAAAACGCACTGGTGTTAGCAATGATTAATTCTGAGAAGAATATAGAAGATATTTATCACTGTCATCATCTTTGCACTTTTCTCAAAATTTTTCCAAGATATTACTATATGTATAGCACTCATTTCCTAGTCTATTTTTCCTAGCTTTTTTTCTTTGTTTATTATCAACTACCTAAATAATCCAAAGAATGACTGGCATTAACACTGAGGCCATAGGCATGAATTAATAGAATTTTGAAATTTGCTCAAATTCAAAAGTTTATTTTTCATGTTTAGTGTTTAATATTATAACTACTTCTTACTTTTCTTGATCACTATTCCTCAATAAATTATCTTATTAATTTAAAGGCTCTTTGACTCAGAAGCATCAATCATGTCCACATGGCATTTGTGCAATTCTTCTTCTAGTTCTTTCTCTTTCATTGCTTCATATAATGATTATGACTATCTTCAAACCTATTACCATTCATAATGGTTCTCTGATGGAAACAGCAGAGGCCTTGTTTAATCAGAAAACATTTCACTCAAAATGATGGCTTAAGTATATAATACAGTATGCAATTTGTTCAGTTAAGTTTCAAATTACTGGTCCATCCTTATTCATTATCTGAGTGAATACTATAAATGCCTGCACCATAGAAAGAAGGAGTACTGGAATAGCAAGTCAGTAGCAATAGTTGATTCTCCAATCAACTATTGCTACTAACTAAGTGGAAAATCCATATACTGTACCTTATGAATGTAATTTTTTTTTTGTTTTTTTAACCCTAATTAAAATTGTTAGTAATCATATAACATACTTTTGAAAACAAAATAGTCTATATGTTGATTAATATCATTCATTTAAAATGAAATTTAAATGAAATTCAATTTAAAATTGTAGGTCTCTGGAAACAAACCAACTTTATCATTTTTTTCCATAATGTTTTTTTTTTATGTCTGCTTTAATTGTTTCCACTTAAATGCAATCCTATAGAGATTAGGCTAACTACTGAGCTATAATATTACATCATCAAATTCCTGATATGTATCCTTCATGGGGTGTACAGGATACCTGATAGCACTACATGATAAAGCTTATATTATTTTTAACATATTAATAATTTTACTCCAAATTAACCTGCTATTTCTCAGGTTAATTTGGAATAAAACAAACAATTCCTAAAAACATCAGATCGCTTAGCTCTTAGTCTTCCCCTGGTCTTTTTCCTGTCGCTTGGCAACAAATGTCTGTTTGCTAACTTTTCCTCTTCAATTCAGTGGTTAAGTGACCACACACACACCTTAGATTAGCTCTGCTTACACATTACTGAATCCAAGTAATGCCAAGTTCCTTCCTAATATCTTCAATTTTGAATATAATTGAAGAGCTAACAACCTAAGGTGGTGTGGTCACTTAAATTGAATAGAAGATGAAAGACTGACAAAATAAATGTTTGAAGCCAAAATAGTGGAAGGCAGACCCAGAAGAAACCTAAAATATGTGGGGGGAGGAGGCTTGATGCAATTAGGTATACTTAAGAAGGTCAAAATGCACATATTATCAAATCAGAGAACCAACAAACAGACTTATTTAGATGATAGTTACTGGCCATCCTAATATTCATTGCATCCTGGTGTATACCATGTCAGATATTTCTAAACCTTGAATCCTCTTTAACTACACTAGCTCAATATTTCTTAGCCATACTTTGGTGTTTTCATCTGCTTTCCTAATTCCTAATAAATAATCAAAGAGATCAGTGTTTAATTCTAAGGGTTGATTTCCTACAGTGTAATTATATTTCTTGTACACTTTAATGTTAATAATTTAAACTAGCTTCTATTCTCTAACTTTAGAGAATAAACTTGAAGAGATGCAACAGTATTTGCTGTTAGGAAGATGAAACAGTTTGCATCATTACTAACAGGATTCCAGATAATCCTCATCATTCTCCTACCACCAGTAGAAGAATGAGGAGGATTATCTAAACCACCATCATCCCCCTCTCCAAATACATCACATTTGGTGGTTCTCATCTTGGTAACTATAACCATGAGTTTGTTTATGTTTCTTTAACCATCGATGAACCTTTATCTAGCAATTCTCAGTCTTTTAACATGCAAATCTGACCTCTTTTCCAGGATCTGGTTATTGTTTCCACTCATTCATTTCCTCCCAATTAGAGATGGTGAAAAAAATAACATACATCAAGCATTGATTAGGTTTGTAGATAGACTTATACGTTGGCTACACATGACTTTAAATTTTTAAGGAAATGACAACGTATACTAAAATATTAATTAAAAAACTTTAATCGATACCTTCCAATATTTCAACAATGTTACATTGCCATCTTCTGGGAACATTAAACTATGATATGTGCATCCTAAGAATTTTATTTTTGTATTTTTAATAATTTTGTATTTTTTTCTATATTTGTAGATTGCATAGAGATTGATGCAATAATACCTTAAGACTGCCCATGGTACTTATGTAATATAGGTTTACAACCTTTTGTGGGTGGGAGTCACAAGAGTCAGCATGTGCCTTAAAGAGTATAGAAAAAACGTACTGGAGTTTATTGAAAAATCTTAAAAATGTGGAAGAAAGAAAGACGAGAGCTGTAAAGGAAATCCTAGATAATAAAGATGACAAAAACTGAAGATATTCTGAATATCTAAAACAATTAGTTGGAAAGTTTGTTAAATGAAAAAAGCAGCAACAGGACAGAAAAAGTCTTCAGAAATCTCATCATCATCGAATTATTGACATGTATCCTTGGAGGAGGGGAGAGATAGAGATGCAGAATATTAAGATAGTAAACATGCGACTTTTTCATGTAATACCAACTTCCAATTGACAATTTTCCTCCAAATCAATCTATCATCTGTCTCAATTCTAACATTATCAAGTCTTATATTTCTGTCTTCTAAGGTGCTTTCTACCATATTAATCGACCTTGATCTGTCTTCCTCTGGGTCTTTTTCCTGCCAACCTGGCAGAGAATACTAGCTTTGCAAATCTTTCCTCTCCCATTCTGTTTGAATGACCATACATCTAAAATTAGCCCTGCTAATGCATTCCTGAATGTTAACAGTGAAAAGTTCTTTACTAATATTCTCATTTTTAATATGATACTACCATTGATACCATTTTCATCTGCTCACTTCCCTAATATCTTTCTCAGAACTCTCATATGTGCAGTATACAGTCTTTGATCAAGTGTTTTATTTCTAACCCAAATTTCAGACCCATAAATTCAAACTGGTTTGAACACTGTCTTATCTTCTTCCTATCATGGATTTTAGGATAAGTAACCTGTTCTAGTCTCATGCCATCAGATTCTTGATCTTCCAACTTTTCTTTCTTTTATATCCATATTGTTTTGTTAAAGTTAAGGGATATGATATCCCATATCGTTTCTTAGCCGAATAAGAAACTCAAAGAGTTTCATGCCGAATATAGTAGAAACTATATAAAGTTCGGCGATTCCAAGCGTAAGCAAATACCTGGATACTGCAGCAATTGACCCTAAAGGTAGTGCAAGCTGAGGCAACTCATGTCTAAGGTGGAGCAAGCTCCGATCACTATTCTTGATATTTACCCATAACGTGAACTTAGCTCCTAGGAGCTGTATTTCTGTTCAACATTATGAGAGAAGGTCACTACCCAGACTGGTTTCAACCTTTATTGAGGTCTCATCAGTGAGTAGGTAGACCTAGTTAATATCAAGTTTGTAGCAAACAGAACTTACAACCCTTCTATGAGTATTGCCGAGAGGTGTCCTAATAAATTATTAGATATATGAAGAGCCAAAGGCTTCAATTCGGCGACATATGAATTGTTTAAGTTATATCCCTTAACTTTAACAAGTCATATGTCGCCGAATTGAAGCCTTTGGCTCTTCATATATCTAATAATTATCCATATTGTATTTTTTGGCAGTGCTGTTGTTCATTCAATTTATATGTTTTATCCGTTTTTTTGTTTATGTTCACTTATATAGTAGTTAATTGGTTTTATATTCAGGGATTGTAAAATTTCTTCATTTGTTTTATGGTCTCACTTGGTATGTCCAGCTGTTTTTCTGAGTAAAGCTTTTCTGAATAAAGCTGGTTTAGACAGAATGTTAGTCTGATTCGGTTTTTTTTTTTTTTTTAACCAAGGTAGGCTTAAATTATTATGCTGTTTACTTTTACAGACATTGATATTTTAATGTCAATCTCTTTTTCATCTTTATATGATAAGTCACATCCCAGATATTTGAAAGTATTTACTTGTTCTAATATTTTATTATCTATCACTATTTTACTTTTTACTGGAATTTCTCCTGTGGAAGCCATTATTTTGTTCTTTAGTTTAAATATTCTCATATTATATAGTTCTAAAATTTCATTTAATGACATTCTCTGTTACTTATATTTATACAGATAATTTGGTATTTTGAGTAATTTCTTGCTTATTCCATATAAATTTAATCAGCTGACTTCCTACTATACCAGCTTTACTAATTCTGTTGTCAATTTTCAGATTTCATTTGCCATTTTCACTAATAATTATGCCTAGCAGAAATGTTTCACTTGTTCAATAGGTTCACCATTCCATTCAGGATACAGTTAATGTTTCTACCTAATTTCATTGTCATTTTATTGTTGATTTCCATACTAAATTTATTACAACAGTTACTCAATTTATTCAGGGAATCTTGCAGATGTATACTGGATTTATTTAGAAGCATAAAGTAAAGAGCAAAGATTAAGATAATCCATTTTGATATCAGATTTAATACTAATTTCCTTTGTAATGTGATCCATATAGATAATGAATAACAGTGGAGATAATATGCACCCCTTGTTGCACACCTGATTTAACAAAGCCATCATCAACCTGTACCTCCTTCACAATTCTAACTGCTGAATTATAGCTCAAATGGAGACTATATATTGCTCAATATAACATTCCATTTACACCATATGACTAGAATTTTGAAGAGATTTATTCTTGGCAACTTGTCATACAAATCCTTGTTATAGTCCCAAAATTTCTCAACTATTTGTCTTAAAGTCAAAATCTGATCCTGACAACCTCTGGGCCTGAATCCAACTTGTTCTTTACTAAGTTTCCCCTCCATAATTTTTCTTAGCCATTTCTCAAGTATACTTGCATAAATCTTACCAGAAACACTCAGTAGGGGAAATACCTCTGTATTCATCAGAAACCAGAGAATGCTGAAATATGTAGGAAAACTTTAACAATAGCTATACTGCATAATTCAGAAAGCCTTGTTCAGAACACTGAATTTCAAATGATTGAACTAAGCATTCTATCGCCTTTTCCTATCACTGCTGTATTGTTGCTTTGTTTCATTTCCCTATCAAACATTTCAAGTAAGATTTATGCAAGCACACTTTAGAAGAGACCTGAAAAACACCTGGAAAGAACAAGCTGGTAAGAATCATGAGAATATAACAAGGATCTGTAATTAAGCTTTGTAGATCTGGTAAATGCATATGCCAAGTAAAAAGCTCTTCAAAATGCTACCGTTATACAGAGTAAACAGAACTGATATAGAGCAACAAATAGCCTAAGCTTAACTTGACAGATATCTGTCAGAACTTAATGATATAATCACGTAATCACAAGAAAGATATTTATTTAACCAAATAATTGGTTAAATAAATATCTTTCTTGTGATTACGTGATTATATCATTCAGTCTTATGTCGCAAGTATCCTTAAAACAACAAAGTCAGAACTTAAAGATGTACATTAAAATGGTTTGAAGTAAAATCAAGTATAAGGGCTAGGGTGCACACACTGTTTCATTAAAAGTTTAAATTCAAATAGTTTCAAACCACACCATCGAAACTCTGTGCTAAATTTTGGAATTATTCACATGTTAAATTGTAATGGTCCTCAGTGATTGTCTTACCTCATCATCATCAAATTCCTGACATGTACCTTCAAGGGGTGTACAGGATATGATAGTACTACATGAAAAATTTACATCATTACTAAATTCCTATCTACAAATTTCCTCCAAATCAGTCTGTTACTTGTCAAGACTCCAACATTATCAGATCTTATATTTCTATCGTCTAAGGCACATTGTATCGTATCAATCCACCTATATCTTGGTCTTCCTCTGGGTTGTTTTCCTGCCAACCTGGCAGAAAAACGACCCAGAGGAAGACCAAGATATAAAATTTGCTAATCTTTCCTCGCCCATTCTGTTTAAATGACCATACCACCTGAGATTTGCTCTGCTATCGCATTCCTAGATGCAGACAATGTCATGTGCTTTCCTAATATCCTCGTTTTTTTAAATATGATATTACCATTGATGCCATCTGTTCATGCCTCCAATCTTTCTCAGGACTCTCATATCTGCGGTCTCTAGTCTTTGGTCAAGTGTTTTATTTTTGACCCAGCTCTCAGATCCATAAATTAAAATTGGTTTGAACACTGTCTTGTATACAGACAATTTAGTGTTCCGACTAATTTCTCCCTTAATCATTATGAATTTATTTAATTGACTGCCTACCATACCAGCTTTGTTGATTCTGTTTCCATTGTAAATTAGATGGTAAATTAAATATTTCCATATTTAATTTACCATGTTCACTAAAAATCGCGCTAAGTAACTGAAATGTTTTACTTGTTCCACAGGTTCCCCATTCACAACACAGTTGACATTTTCAACAATTCTACCTATTTTCATTGTCTTTGTCTTTTTAATGCTCACCTTCATACCATATCTATTACAACAGTTGTTCAATTTAGTCAGGGAATCTTGCAAACTTGTAGCAGATTTATTCAGAAATATAACATCGTCCGCATAAAGCAAAGAACTGACATTAATATCTCCAATTCTGATATCATGTTTAATACCACTTTCCTTCATAATGTGATCCATATAATAATGAATAACAGAGGGGATAATGTACATACTTGACTCACACCAGATTTAACACTAAACCATCTTCCTGTACTTCCTCCAATTCTAACTGCTGACTTACAACTCAAATAAAGACTAAGTATTGCTTGATATAATGCCCCATTGACTCTATATAACTGTAGCGTATTGAATAGCTTCTCTCTTGGCACCTTGTCATAGGCCTTTTCCAAATCGACAAAACTTAAATACAGATCTTTCTTATATTCCCATGATTTCTCAACTATTTGTCGTAAAGTGAAGATCTGATCCTGACAGCTTCTATTTAGCCTGAATCCAGCTTGTTCTTCACGAAGCTTTTCTTCCACAATTCTTCTCGACCGTTTCTCAAGTATACTTGCATAGATCTTGCCAGGAACATGCAGTAGGGAAATACCTCTAATTCTCACATTCAGTTTTATTTCCCTTTTTAAATATGGGTACTATGAGAGCACTACTCCAATCATCGAGAATTCGTCCCTCTGTCCAGGCTTTCTGAACTATACAGTGCAGCCACTGTAAGACTTTCATACCACCATACTTCAGCATTTCTGGTCGAATATTATCTACTGCTGCTGCCTTTCCACATTTCAAGCCTTTGATGGCTTTTTCTACTTCAAGTATGGATATGTATTCCTGCCTGCATGCCTGGTCAGTGTTTTTTACCACTGTGCTGTCATCACTGCTTGCTTCATTTAGCAGTTTTTCAAAGTAATTACTCCATACGTCAAGGATATCCTTTTCTCCTGTTTTCATGTCACCTTTATCATCTCTAACTCCTTTTACAGCACTCTTTCCTCCATTCCTAAGCTTCTTCAACAACCTCCAGAATATCTTACAACCTTCTTGATATTTATTTTCTATGTTCTTCCCAAAGTCCTCCCATAACTTTTGTTTAGCTAGTTTTACACAGTTTCGCTTTCTTACATTTGTCTCTGTATTCTCTAAGAGCAAAAGCTGACTTATTTGCCAGGAACGTTTGATATGATTTCTTCTTTTCCTTCACTGCCTCTTTAACTTCCTGTTTCCACCATGGAGTTCTGATTTTTATCCTTGCAGCCAACCTCACCACATGCCTCTCTAGCTGAATCAGTCAGGGTTTTCTTCAAGGCTTGCCACTGAATCTCCAAGGTTTGGTTCCTGTTCTCAAACTCTTTCATTTTTTCTTCAGTAATCTTTGTGTATTTTAGTCTACAGTTCACATCTGAGAGCTGCTCAACTTTTATTTGTTTTAAAACTTTCTTACATGTTATTCTTTTCAATATGAAATTCAATTTTATCCTGCTCAAGACTAAATAGCGATCACTTCCAATTTCAAATCCTCTGTACACTCTGGTGTCCTGCACCAGGGAGAAAATATCACTATCAACAATAACATAGTCAATGAGACTTTTCTTATTCCTTGCCTCTTCTGTCCATGTGAATTTGTGCACATTTTTATGTTGGAACATGGTGTTAGTAAGAACCAGTCCATGTCCTGAGCAGAAATCCGACAGATATTTGCCATTATTATTAGTTGAAAGTTTATTTTTCACTTGGTTAGAGTATAATAAATTTAGTGTAATCCTTTATTTATCCAAGTGTGAGTAAACAAAGTTTGCGCCTGAAAGTATCTTCAGGAATGGGGTAAGGTGGTACAACACCAAGGCACTCCTTGCAAAGGTGGAGCAAGCTACCAACACTCCTATCTCAGTATCTCCCATAATGCAAAACACATCTCCTTGCAGATATGCTAATGTTATGCATTAAGGGAAGGGCTACAACCCAGACTAGTTTTGACCTTTATTGAGGTCTCTTCAGTGGGAGCCAGGCCAAGTGGAGATACCAGGCCACTGAAGAGACCTCAATAAAGGTCGAAACTAGTCTGGGTTGTGGCCCTTCCCTTAATGCATAACATTAGACATATCCACAAGGAGATGTGTTTTGCATTATGGGAGATACTGAGATAGGAGTGTTGGTAGCTTGCTCCACCTTTGCAAGGAGTGCCTTGGTGTTGTACCACCTTACCCCATTCCTGAAGATACTTTCATGCGCAAACTTTGTTTGCTCACACTTGGGTAAAGGATTAAACTAAATCCATTATTATTAGCTTTGCCCTTTTCTCCAAATTTTCCCAAAATATTTTTGTATGTCTGACAATCATTTCCTACTCTGCTATTTAGATCCCCAACAAAGACCAACTTTTCCTTTTTCATTGTGTCAGTTGCTTTTTCTAAAGCATCAAAAAATTCCTCCACTTTTACCTTAGTAGAACCTTCTGTGGGACCATAGGCATAAATAAGTTTCATTGTCCAATTCCCCATTCTGATATTTGCCCACATCAGCCTACTTGAGACTGCCTGCCATTCAAGAAGATTAGCCTCGTATTGTACAGATTGTGTGATACATGTTTAATTGTGCTTGTGTTACAAGCTGCCTGCTTAACATGGAGCCCCATCTGCAGCTGAAAGTAATGAATATAGGAGCAGATTTCACTAAGCTAACTTCTTCCTAACAGAAAAAATTTCAATCACCTGATTAAACTTTTGTTTTATTACTGGAAATTTAAATTTCATGATTTTTTTTCCTACTATATTGGATTTGTATAGCTAGAAATGTACAGATTAATTTCTTCTCCTCGAGTGCCATCTCCTATCAGAAGTCGGTGACCACCTTGGCAAATTTTGAGCGATCCTCAGCCAATCTGAAGAGTTCCTCAGAGCTCATCAACCCTCATGATATCACTGATAAGTACTATCTCTTGATTCAGATCTTTAGTTTTTTCCACATCTCTGGGTTTTTTTTTTAACTTTCCTGATGTTTGTTGATGTTTCTTAATTATAGCTTTTAGTCTAAGTTTTAACTCTGTCACTATGATCAGAAGAAATATCCACACTAGGATAGGTTTTCGTAATCTTTATGAAATTTAATTAACAAGTAATCAATTTGGTTTATGACTATATTTGTATTATTATGCTGTGATGATTGCCTTTGGGATTATAGCTTAAACCATGTGTTTGTGATTATAATGATGTTAATATCATGTTTCCTTGTATTTTTTATTAGTTCTTTTAATTGATCATAAAATTCTTTGACCTCAGTATTATTCTTGTCAGCAGTAGGGGGCACAGACCTGTACATGATATCTAATAATTGACCTTTCAGTTTTAATAACATCACATCCTATCTGAGTAGGGGATGAAGGGCAACAGTAACTTATTGGCATCTTTATTTATCATTATTCCAACTCTGTTTTGATGATTGCTTTCACTACTGATTATTTAAAAAAAAAAGTTTCACCTGTCTATAATTTATTATAATGCAAATGTGAAAAAAAAAAAAAATTAATGATAACTTTAGTTTTGTTCACGTGTGAATGAAATATTATTATAACTTCTCTCACACTGCCTTTGTCTGAGAGGGAATACACTTTTGCATTGGTACTGAAACTTTGGGAAGCAGTAGCCTAGGGTACCATTAAACTCAGTATCGAAATCAGAAACCAAACTGAACGATTCATTTAATGCAACTGATTTTATACTTCTAAACAAAATCCCTATGTCTTTGCAGCTAAATGAGCAATAAAGAGACAGATCATGATGGGAATATGGAAAATACTGCATTCTAAATGGAGACTCTACATAAAACATCTTGGCTATTTAGCTCGTGTTTTAATGCAAATATTCAGTTATTTGAATGTTTAATTTGCCATTATGAGGAGCCAGTTGAATAAATTGATATGGAATAAGAAAAAATTATTAGTAATAACTAGCAGTATTATGAGATACTGTTCAAACCACTTTTAACTAATGAATCAGATTTCAATTAGAAATAAGATAGCTGATCAAAGACTAGATACCATCTGCTCAGCATCCTAATTCTTAAGACATTGAACAGATAGGATCAATGGCAAAATCATATTAACAAAGATATTAAAAATAAACTGCACTGTTAGCATTTGAGAATGTAGAGTAGAGCTAATCTAGGGTAGTAGTAGTAGTAGTGTGGTTAATGTAACACAATGGGAGAAGAAAGGTTAGCCACAGGTATCAGATTCCCTGAAACGATTTTTTTTGGAAATTTTATTCTTTTATTTCTTTATTAAGCAGTGACGACAGCACAGTGGCAAAAAAACACTGACCAGGCATGCAGTCAGGAATACATATCTATACTTGAAGTAGAAAAAGCCATCAAAAGCCTGAAATGTAGAAAGGCAGCTGGTGTAGATGATATTTGACCAGAAATGCTCAAGTATGGAGGTATAAAAGTCTTACAGTGGCTATACTGCATAGTTCAGAAAGCCTGGACAGAGGGACGAATTCCAGATGATTGGAGTAGAGCTCTCATAGTACCCATATATAAAAGGGGAAATAAAACTGAATGTGAGAATTACAGACGTATTTCATTACTGAGTGTTCCTGGTAAGATATATGCAAGTATACCTGAGAAATGGTTGAGAAGGATTGTGGAAGAAAAGCTTGGTGAAGAACAAGCTGGATTCACGCCAAATAGAAGCTGTCAGGATCAGATTTTCACTTTACTACAGATAGTTGAGAAATCTGTGCGAATATAACAAAGATCTGTATTTAAGTTCTGTAGATCTGGAAAAAGTATATGACAAGGTGCCAAGAAAGAAGCTATTCAAAATGCTACAGTTATATGGTGTTAATGGAGCATTATATCAAGCAATATTTAGTCTTTATTTGAGTTGTAAGTCAGCAGTTAGAATTGAAGGAAGTACAGGAAGATGGTTTAATGTTAAATCTGGTGTGAGACAAGGATGTACATAATCTCCTTTGTTATTCATTATCTATATGAATCACACTATGAAGGAAAGTGGTATTAAACCTGATATCAAAATTGGAGATGTTAATCTCAGCTCTTTGCTTTTTGTAGACAATGTTATACTTCTAAATAAATCCAATACAAGTCTACAAAATTCCCTGGCTAAATTAAATAGCTGTTGTAATAGATATGGTATGAAGGTCAGCATTAAAAAGACAAATCCAATGAAAGTAGGCAGAAACATTGAAAATATCAATGGCATTGTGAATGGAGAACCTATAGAACAAGTAAAACATTTCAGCTATTTAGGCATGATTTTTAGTGAAGATGGTAAATTAAATATGGAAATAGATAACAGAATCAACAAAGCTGGTATGGTAGGAAGTCAACTGAATAAATTTACCGTATTTGCCAGCATATAAGACGCACCCCCTTTTTTGTACACGTTTTTTTTTTTTTTTTTTTAGTAAAATAACTTTATCACTGAATATTATAATAAATTTACAATGCATAAAATGGATATTAATTAAAGGAAACTTTAATGAATACCTTCAATATTTCGGCAACTTCACGTTGTCATCTTCAGGAACATACAAATATGGTATGTGCATGCAGGCACTAACAAAAGCAAATGAGGAAGAAGACAAGAAACTAATATTATTCCCGAAGTCCTAATTGTGCCCCCTAGCAGATTAATTGGGTTGTCTTGTCAGTTGGGCTGAAGTTCTCATGATGTAAGTCTCCCAAATTTGGGGCTGTCTCATGCACCCAAATTTGTTAAGGTTTGGATTTTTTGGAGCTGCTGACGATTCCATGAACAATCTTTTGTACTTGAACTTGCTGTGGTGTATTATTTTAGTTTTCTTCCAATGAATTCTATGGCAGGTATCTATGGCATGGTCTGCAAGCCCAGAGTGGCTGTACTGGTGAAACCGAATGTAGTCTTTGTGTTCTGAAATTCTGATATTCGGTGTCCTGCCTGTTTGGCCAAAGTAGGACAATTTATAGCTGCAAGGGACCTGGTATACACCAGGTAGGTGTAGGGGAAAGTGGTTGGTCTTTGATAAAACAGATAAAAGATGCCAACTTTTTATACGGTCTATAACAAGAAGGGCTTGCAGACTCTCTTGCAAGCCACTCTCGGCTTGCAGACCATGCCATACATACCCACCATAGAATTCGTTGGAAGAAAACTAAAATAATACACCACAGCAAGTTCAAGTATGAAAGATTATTCATGGAATCATCAGCAGCTCTAAAAAACTGTTCCAAACCTCAATAAATTTGGGTGTATGAGACTGCCCCAAATTTGGGAGACTTACATCATGAGAACTTCAGCCCAACGACCAAGACCAATTAACCCGCTAGGAGGCACCATTAGGACTTTAGGAACAATATTAGTTTCTTGTCTTCTTCCTCATTTGCTTTTGTTAGTGCCTGCGTGCACATACCATATTTTTATGTTCCTGAAGATGGCAAAGTGACATTGCCGAAATATTGAAGGTATTCATTAAAGTTTCCTTTAATGTTAAAGTTATCCGTTTTATGCGTTGTAAATTCCTCAAGCTCAATTACCAGTTATGTATGAAACGTATAAGCCTTGCTACAAGAAAGTAATAAGTAGGTCTACTTTCAAAAATACCTATCCAAATATTCTGCCTCAATTCTGGCCATTTTGCACTTCTACTTCATAGGTTATGTTTACTGTGAGTTGCTTTTTTTAGATCCTCTTCCTGATTTCACCAAGTTCTTATCATTTTCTCAGTGGCACGAAATGCCTCTCTGCAGCCCTGTTTCAATGTTCTTTAGAATACACAATCATACATAGCTTGTATGCAATATTGTAGCAATGCGACGTTTTTCAGCCATAATTTGCCAAAACATTTAGAGAAAATTTAATGGCAGAAATTTATCACCGTTCACAACAACTGCGACAACAATTGGAAAGTTTAAACGAACAGGTACAAAGCAGTGATCATCGATGACAGTGCATGAGCATCCACTGAACTTTACGTAACTGGAATGCTCTCACACACCACAAGGAAGCAAGAAAGAAATCGCGTAACTCGGAACAGAAAAATTTCCAGAAATGAAAGTAATAAAAAACTGAGTATCGGCATATAAGACTCACTCTGTTTTTTAGATCTATTTTCAAAGAAAAAAAAGTGTGTCTTATACGCCGGCAAATACAGTATATGGAATAAGAGAGAAATTAGCCAAAACACTAAATTAGCTGTATACAAGACAGTGTTCAAACCAATTTTAACTTATGGATCTGAAAGCTGGGTCAGAAGTAAAACACTTGACCAAAGACTAGAGACTGCAGATATGAGAGTCCTGAGAAAGATTAGGGGCATGAATAGATGGCATCAATGGCAGCATCATATTAAAAACGGAAATATTAGGAATGAACTTGACATTGTCAGCATCCAGGAATGCATTAGGAGGGCTAATCTCAGGTGATATGGTCACTTAAACAGAATGGAAGAGAAAAGATTAGCAAAACAACCTGCCAGGTTGACAGGAAAGACCCAGAGGAAGACCAAGATATAGGTGGATTGATACCGTAAAAAGTGCCTTAGACGATAGAAATATAAGCTCTGATAATATTGGAGTCTTGACAGGTATCAGACTAATTTGGAGGAAAATTGTAGATAGGAAGTTAGTAATGATGTAAATTTTTCATGTAGTACTATCATATCCTGTACACCCCCTTGAAGGTACATGTCAGGAATTTGATGATGATGATGATATTATTATTATTATTATTATTTTTGTTTGTTTGTTTGATGTCAGAAAAAGACATTCAAAGTTTTCAGTCAGAAAAAGACTAAGATCTAGACAGACTGGTGCAGTTATTAATTTCTTAAAAGACTGAAATGCAAGATACAACAATATGGAAAAAAACCTGAAAAATAAGATTAATTTAGAAGAAAACTATTCACAGGAAATTAGTAATGATACAAATTTATGTAGTGCTATCATAGTATCTTGGATGACAGGGTAATATCTACTCCACCAGAGCAGTTATGTTTTGCTTTTTAAATCACTAAGTCAAGTCAGTTTAGTCTGATTTTTGACACACACACACACACAGTACTAATTTACTTAATGCATACAGTTCATATACATTGGTGTCCAAAAGCTAAAGACAAACACTTCTGAAGATTACAACTGCAAATTCAGACGAATCAGCTTGTGACAATTTGTATAACTGATGATTTCGAGTAGAAAGCAGGCGCACATTCAAATCGCATACAAAGGGGTCACGTAGTAGCACTCAATAGGATAAAAGGCAAAACGTGAAGTTAAGCGAATTGTGTTTGAAGCTCCTTTCATGAAGGAATACAATGGCAAACCTAGATGTCTTGTAATGTCTCAAAGACACCATCTAGATGATTTCACATGGGGAAAAATTACTGGAAAGCTTGCAGAAGGCTGTAGAATTATTGATATTGCCAGAGAATTTGAAATTTCACTTAACATTGCATCCAGGCACTGGGTAGCATTTAAAAACAATGGAATGTGTTCCCGGCATTAGCTAAGAGGTTGCCCTCATTCTACCACAGAGCATGAAGACAGATTTTTGGTTATAACAGCAAAATATAATTAATGCACCACAGCAGATCAGCTTGCAAGTTGGCAAGATTCAGCACAGGTACAGGGATATCATAAACTGTGGCAAGGTGTCTATATCCCTTTATCCACAGTGCATTGTAGAGTACATTTTGAGTGGTGTTGTATTCATAAAAATTGTCCAAGACACCAATGGGCTAATGTACTCTTTACAGATAAGTCATTTTAGCATTTCCTTTGATTCCGGACAACACTTGATATGCGTGAAAGTGGTACCGTGAAAGCTTACCATCATGAGAATGTTCTTCAAAGGGGTAAATACGATGGTACTGGGGTCATGGTGTGGGGAGGAGGCATTATGCTTGATGGACACACCGAGCTACAAGTGCTAGAGAAAGAGTCCATGACTGATGAACGATATTGCAACGAAGTTTTTCAAAGTCATGTTCCATAGTGCAGTAGGTGAAGAATTCATTTTTATGGATGACAATGTCACACCACATCATACACAAGCAATGGAGATACTTCTGGAGACCAAGGATATTAATCGAATTGAGTGGCTAGCATGCTCCCCAGATCTCAATCAATCCCCATAGAACACATTTTGGATGCATTAGGGAGATGCACTGCTGCTCGAAATTCCCTCCCAGGAAACAAACAAAGCCATATCCTTGATCTGAAGGAAAACTAGGCCAGTTTGCCTCAAGAACTCCTGAATCCCTTAGTACTAAGCATGGTATGATATTGTGAGAGCTGCGTCGCAGTTCAGGGTGGACATATGCCATACTGAAATATCTTTCCGCATAGTTTTCTGTAAGTACTGTACACTAATTCCTTAACTACATCCTTAAGAAATTTGTTACCTTTGCCTAAAACGTATCACAATTTAATTTATAAGAAATTTATAACACATTTTTTGTGTAATATAATTTATTAGTATGCTGGCAATAAATTTATGTTCACATTTGGCTGTAGTCATGAAAATTTTTTCATATACAGGTAAGTGTGTAAGTGTGGTTTATCCTTAGCTTTTCGGACCCAGTGTACTAGTAGCATATGTGGCAAGAGTCAATATTGCTATTAGGTTATTGTCCAATGGTAAAATTGTATTTTTTCACCAGTGATAAAATCACTTGTTCCAGTCTAAAATTCAAGTTACAAGAGTAACTCACACATTCAGAATTTTGATATTTTAATATATTTTAAAATAAAATTATCACTGAAAATGTTAAATATGACATTATGCCATTTTCTACTTCTGATCCATCTCCCAGCAAACACTTAATCCCTGTACAATACAATTAATGGAAATAAAAATTCAACTATCTTGAATATTTTTATTAGATGGGGTGAAAAAATGATCTCCAGGTTCCTTTGTCTTATTGGAGGAACCCTGATCAGCCTTGACCAATGTTGTTGCATATATGAACACCAGCATGCAGCATGCACTTATTTTTGTCAGCAATCTAAAGATTGCTAAATGCTCAAAATCCTGCAACATGTAATTCTGGGGATGTAAACAAACAAAATTGCCACCTCTTACCAGGAGATGCCATCCTAGGATGATCCACTGATTTTATTTGTTTGGATTGCTGCAGTAGACAGTTTTCATTGCAGTTTGATGAACAAGGATGTTGGGTTTATTTGTATGATTCAAGAGAGCAGGCTGAAGAAGCCAGAGAAAAATTCACTGGCCAAAATCTTCCTGGTGGGTCAGAACCAGTTTCCATTAAGCACTGACAAAAAACCGTCCACAAACATCAGTACAAGTGCATCATCCTCACGACATCAGGCTCATAACTTGATGTGGTGAGGATAATATCATAAAACCTGTATACTGTATTTCTATTATTAGCTTCAATAACTTGCAGCATCTCATGATCAAATGAAGGTAGCCATCCAAAATAAGACTGGTCTTCAAGATCTTGAAACCACTTAAATGCAATGAACTTCTTCACAGTATCCTAGTATTTAGCTCTGCAGATGTTTTTGACTGCATGCATTGGTTTTAGCAAGTTCAAACTTTTACTTCTTAAGTAAAAGCTTTACACTTTATTCACAATGTTTAAACAAAAAAAAAAAAAAAAAATTACTTAGGCATTCAAACATACATCACTTCTATTGCACTGAGTTAAAAAAAAAAATTAATTTTAAAATAAAAAAATAATAAAATTAAAATCAGAAATACACTTGAAAGACAAATAGAAAATTATCAGACTGAACATTGCTATGGTCTATTTTAATTCCCCTAACCACTGTTTGTGCAATCTTTCCTTTCCTAGTGTATATAGAGTATTGTGCTGTGGTAGAATTCCTGTAGACTATATCATTAATGCTTTATATAGAATAAATTACAAACATTTTGTATACAAGTCATTTCCAGTTTGAGACCCTATTCAGAGAATCCTGTAATGTTCTGCACAATTAACCAAGTCTGAATAAAAATGATTACATGTTCAAAGTTTTAGCGCTTGTATTATAATTTTTATTATTATTAATGTTATTATTATACCTCAACATATCATTATTAGTTCAGACATATGTAGCCAGATTAATTGTTAAATTAAAATTAGTGAAGTATTCATTTATCTGTTGGATGTTCTGTACTGACCAAACAGTCATTTATGAAAAGTAGAAGTTTGGATAAAAGACAATTTCAAGGGAAACAAACTTCATAAAAAGTTAACATAAATGGTGTCCATCTTATAAACAAAAAACATCTGCATATTTCTGTCACTTTCTTTTTGTCTCTCCAATATAATTCGTTTTCCAATGAGTACACTACATTTCAAATCAACTTCTAAACTATGGATCATCTTTATTCATGTAATAATAAAATGTTACATAAATTTAAAGTAGATGAAGATTAGAAGAATATTCTGAAATTGTGTTGCAGATGGAATGGAAAACTGAATATTTTTAATGAAAACATATTACAAAAATCTTCATAAATGAATTATTTTAAATCTGCTTTCTGTTTCTCAAATTATTTCAGTTTAAATTTTTTATTACTAAGATGGGTGAGAGCATACCTGAGGCTGTGCTTGAGACTGAGTATAACTAGTCATTTGCGAAGTTGGTCTCTGTTCATATCCTACAACTTGAGAACTTGGAGCTCCCTGCTGCATGCTGTACTGCTGGCCACCCTTTTGTAAGGAATGATAAAATTATCAATAACTTGAAATATTTTGGATGAAATTATATTTTTACAACAAAAACAGTTGAGAGACATGTAACCAATACTCAAGTTTAATGAAATATAACTCCAACATAAAGCTCTACAAGTCAGGTAAAGAAACAAAAAGTTTGTTTCTTTACCTGATGAGACAAACACAGCATTATACTTCTTGTGGCTATAACATTGCATATGACAGTTGGCACTTTGTCAAAAACAAAATGGGGTAAGGGGATGGCAATGAGTTGAGGACTGTCACCCAACAACACAAAAAACTTGCAAAACATACAGCACAGAAGAGGAAAGGAAGTAGGAATGTTTTAATGTGTTTCTCTAATAACTGGAAGTAGTGGTCTCTGGCAAGGGCAGTTTGAGGAACACTTTCCAAAGAATGGAGATAGATAAAGTGAAAGAGAGAGAGAGAGAGATGTAGATATGCTAGTTTAAAGCTAGACATTAAATGGAAGTTAAACAGCTGCTCGTAATCTTAAAAGAAAATTAAATAAAGGAAGTTTAGGTAGAAGAATGCTTGTTTCAGTATCTGTATTTTGCAAAGCCATTTAACAGGATAACACATGGAATTCTATTACAGAAACTGCAACAAATAGTGATTGATATGAAACTGGTGATGTGAATAAAAGAGTGGCTGATTAATTACAATACAGATTACATACTAATTAAATACAGATACTGAAACAAGACAGAGAGAAGGATGAAGTGATGGCTAAGTTGTTTAGAAGAGAAAAACATGTAACTAAGGGTAATGATTGTACAGTAATATTAAATTATTATTAATATTACTGCACAAGCACCTCCATGAAGTCTTAAGACTCATCATGAGAGACCCAAACTATCAACACAATATCTATTGTACCTCTCCTTGAAACCACTACCGCTAACAGACAAAGCACTCGCAACTGACTTAGGCAACGCATTCCATTAATTTGTTACTCTCTAAGTGAAAAATATAGTCCTCATGCCCTTGCTAACCACACTCTAACCCAACTTCCAGGAATGGCATTTTGTTCTGCTCCCTCTACCTAGGTGCTGAAACATTTCCCCTGCATCAATCCTATAAAATCCTTGAAGTAACTTAAATGTTTCTATCATATCCTTCCTTTGTTGATGATCAACCAACTTTTGTGATCCAAAAACCCTCAATCTATCCTTACACAAAGCATTCCATAGACCACTCACTTCTGGCAACTCTCCACTACATCCTCATTCCTAAGAAACCCGGGTGATCAGACCAGTAATCCAGATTGCTCCCTTATCTGATTTTTAGTCGGTTCTTCAATAACCAAAAGATGCTGAGCTACCTTAGCAATATGTCCTATAAATTTCAACTCTATCTACTACTACCACCACCAAATCCCTGGCTTCATCAATTTCCTAGAGCACAGTTCCCACAGTATACAGCTTGTAATCTTTGTATCCCAAAATGCTGAACTTTATATTTTTATTTTTCCACATTAAACTGACATCCATTATGTTTTGCCCATATTGTCAGCCTATTCAAATCATTATGCAAACTCCGTCTACATCATCTTGAATAACTAACTATTACCTTACCCCACTTTCATCATCAACAAACAACTGAATATCTCCCTTCAAATTATTTCCTATATCATTTATGTACAAATTAAATAGCAATGGCCCAAGCACAGAGCCCTGTGGCACAGCACTAGTCACCTGCCTTTTCCTGGATTCTGCTCCTCCATATACTAATTTTTGGTATCAGTCCATCAGCCACTCTTTTATTCATATCACCAGTTTCATATCAATCACTATTATTGCAGTTTCCGTAATAGAATTCCATGTGTTTATCATGTTAAATGGCTTTGCAAAATGCAGCAGTATTATCATGTAGCCATTCCATTTATCCAACTCAGTTGTCACTATCATAAAAAGTTGTTAGATTACTAAGGCATGACCTACCCTTCAAAGTCATGCTGTCCCTGAGAGTATCATATTCTTATCCACCCATTCCTGAATTCTCTTTTTTAACCACCTTTTCTAGTACTTTTACGACCGCTCCTCAGATACCAATTGGTCTACAATTTGCTGCAACAGACTTAGATCCTCCTTTATGCAAATTATTTTCCCTCCTTCCACTCTCTTGGGACTTTGTCAGTTCCCCTGCACATTCTCTTAAAATGTGAGCCAATATTCCCATCCAGTCCCAATTTGCATTTAGATTCTGCAATATCCTAAGAGTACCTCTTCTTCATCAACCTCTGTTCTGACATCAGCCCTGTCACCTTTGCCATAACAATATCTTCACTTGTATGATATACCCTGCAAAATGGTCACTTAATAGCTCAACAATTTCATCTGCCTATAGTTATCCTTCCATAGTTGCTCTTCCTCCTATTTGCCACATAACAAAAAACTCTCTGGGATTTCATTTTGCCTGTTTGGCTAATGCTGGTTATCTTTCTTGCCTGATCCCCATGAGTTAACTAGTAATCTTTCTCATTATGTACCCTCTACAACATTTTCTTGTTTAGCAGCTCATGCTTAATGATGCTACTCATCCATCTAACTCCTATCCAATTTATTCTCTTGACATTGGGTATACATGTGATATTGCTTCCATCAGATATCCCTTGACTATCGCCCATACATCGTGAACATTGTTTATTATTATTACTCGTGACACCTCCAAGGAGTCCGAAGACACATCACGGGAGGACACCCACTGTACAACTCTCTGTCTCCACTCACTACTACACAGAACCTCTACTACCAATCACCTACATCAATGCCATCTACTGCCCACAACCACCACCACTGCCACAGCTAGTAATTTTTTTGTCTGTTAATTGCGTGTGTTCTGAAGGGCCGATTTGTCTGTATGCGGTGAAAAACTCAAGTTTCCAGGAGGGAAAAAACCCTGCTACATCCATATGAGATCAGCTAACTCACCTTTGATTGAAAAAGTCCATATAAAGTTCCGTATCATAAGAACAGTACAGTGGAACCTCAGTTGTCGAACATAATTGGTTCCTAAAGGCTGTTCGGGAACCGATTTGTTTGAAAACTGAAACCATTTTCCCATAAGAATAAACGTAAAATGGATTAATCCTTTCCTGAACCCGAGATGATTGGTTGTTTAAACCTTTATAATAGTACCTCATGCATAAAATCATATATAAAATCAAACAAAATGCATAAAATCGTATACAAAATCAATGAAAATGCATAAAATCTTACACAGAAAGAATAAACGCAATAAATAGATAATAAAGATAAAAATTTAATTTCGCTTTAACTATACAGAGGAGAGTTGTAATTTATGAAAAAACAACGAAACACAAAGAAAATCAAGAAATCACACTGGAAATTCGAGCGGGTTTTTGCACTGAGTGGAAGCTGCCATGTAACTGATGCTCTCCCGCCTTACATCTCAGCCCGCACAGCACATGGTTGCTGTTTGTCTGTTCAGGAACCAAGATTCTGTTTGGAAACTTGTGCGTTTTTTGTTCAGAAAATATGTTCAGGAATCGATTTGTTTGAGATCAGAGTCATTCGACAACCGAGGTTCCATTGTATTTTGCATCTCAGCAAGGCATCTTCATATACACAAAAATATAAATTATACATTCATGCAGACACATCAATAGAAAGGCAAATAAAGACGGTTTAAAAAGACAAATACTAAAGTCCTAGCTGGTACCCTCTATGAATGTGATGATAAGATCTTGCTCATTCCACTGAAGGTCTCAAAGATGATCACCACCCAGATTATGGGGTAAGGAGAGGCAGCCATATTTATTTAAATTCAAAGAATGTAGTATCATGGCAGATTCCTAGAAGTCTCTTAGATTTGTATCTGTTTCTGTATAATAGGAAATATCCCCTCCTCCATTTGATCCATGTTGATGGAATGGTCTGTAACCCAAGAACTGTAGTTTGGATATTGGACATAATTCCTACGTCATTCAGTTGGATGATGACTGATTTCTTAGTGTGTTAATAATGATAGCCAATTTTTGGTATGGTTTAAAGGAGGGCCATGTGTTGTATTTTTTAAGAAGTGTGAAATTTTTTCTAAGTGCTTCATATGTAAGGGATGGAACTAGTTATTTTGCAATTTTTTTTGTTGGACCTGGAGGGGGGGGGTAGGAGAGTCCTGTTTATCTTGAAATGGGAAGGGAGGAACCACTGGCTTAAAAACTATACTGCAATTGATTTCTGCAAACAGACTAGTATGCAAAAAAATAATTTTTAAAAAAATACAATACAATATATATATATAATAAAAGGAAACATAATAATCCTAGCCCATGTAATTTATAAGCTTAAAGAACATTCATGCCTATGTATGAGTATGAATGTACTATATGTTTACCAGAAATCTTTTGTGGGTAGGAACCCCAAAAATAAATAAATAAAAAATAATAAAATAAATGGTTGAGCAGATAGTTCTAGCTCTGTTTACTATGGTTTTGATAACAACATGCTGTTGAGAAGGATGATGTGATAAATGATGGATGTACTTACCAGTGTGTGTGCAGGTTTCCTGCAGAAAAAAAAAAAAAAAAAAAAAAAAACTGACAGGTAACCTGATGACCAAGAGATCAAGGAAGGGGGGGGGATGGTAGTTGATTCATTTTCTATGTTAAAATTACCCCCCCCCAGATTTTAAGTGCTGACTGTTAAGATGCACTAAAAAGCAGTTTTTAACACATGTTAACAAAAGTCCCTTTTAGACCTTTATACCATAAGGCAAAATAATGGGCTAATAATTTAATAATAAAATAAAATTAGTTAATTATTATCTTTAGATATGTGTTTACTCCTCTGAACAGTGTTAATGTCTACGCATTCATAGTCATCTAACTGGACTTCTCTTCCTGCAAACAGAATTAAGCACTTTTAGAGAAGTTTTTTTGATACATTACTCTTAATATGTGAGCAATGTTCCAAGATCTGACAGATTTTGGATTTATATGGTCTTATCAGTTAGAGCAAGCAGTAGTGTCTTAAAGAAATGCAAGAGAAAGAAGTAGAGATGTGTTTCAAGTCCAAGAAGAGAAATATGATCTTGTTTGGAGATCTAGGTATTATCGAAAGATAAGAAGAAGCAAAGTAGAATCTTTCTTGCAAAAAATAAGAGCAGCCTTGTACTGGTGGGGAAAAAAAAAAAAAAGAGAGAGAGAGAGCCAGAGATTGCACTGGAGATCCAACTCTAAAAGAATACAGGGCAGACTCTAAGATGGTAGTTTAGTGAGCAGGCCTGTGCCTGACCCATTGAAATCCACAGGAAATGTCAAGATGTCAAGGAAATGTTTGATATGAATATAATAATTATTATTATTATCACATGACACCTCCAGGGAATCCAAAGACTCATCGGGTACCTACTCTACAACTCTGTCTCTAAGCAGGCATGTAATGGGATCAAGTAGACTATTCCATGGCTTATAATCTACTACTACTATGTTCACCGTATGGTCACTCCGATGCTCGGTGATGTGACACACCAGGCCTCGCCATGTAGTCCTGTTGTTTGCTTTTCTGGCAGCCTCAACTCTCTGAAGATCAGTCACTCCACACACTCCATCCATCTCATTGATGGTCTACCTCTGCCTCTTTTTTCAGGAACTTGACCTTCTATTACTGTTCTGAGAAGTCCCCCTTCCATCCTGTCTATGTGTCCAAAATATTTTAACTTTCTTCTGTCAATATCCTTAAGGAGCCTTAAGGTTCTACTGATCTTTTCTAACACCCATTCATTTGCATGCCTTTCAGTATATGATATCCTGAAAAACAACTGCATCCAAAATCCTCAACTTTGTTCCTATTGAGATAGATCCATCTTTCCAGATTTTAGTCAGGTCTGACTGTTGTTTTAGCCATTCTTAATCTTTTTCTGACATCTTCTGAACAGCAATTCTTCACATTAATAATGGATCTCAGGTACTCAAACTTGCTGACTTCCTCAATTCTTTCGCCATTAAGATACACTTGTTTCTCAAGATCTTCTCTGTTTGTATTTCCTTTGAGAACCATAATCTTTGTCTTGCTAGGATGAGTTGAAGTCCTCTGTTATTACTGATCTTGTTAACTTTGTCAAGAATTAGTCCTAGTTCTTCCATGTCATTGCAAAGGAGTACTGTATCATCAACATACCTCAGATTACTGATCAATCTGACCTCCTATTCTAATTCCTGTCCTGAACTCATCCAATGCTTCACACATGATGTCCTCCACATATATACTAAACAAGTGAGGAGAAAGTAAACATCCTTGCCTAACTCCTTTTCCAACTTGAAGCCAGTCAGGTTGGAATCCAACACCTGTTTTAACCATGGCTTCTTGTTCCTTATACAAGTTGGCTATCAATCTGACAGTGTGTTGAGGAAAACCCATTCTTTTCATTACTTCCCACAGTTTCACATGCTCAACACAGTCAAAAGCTTTAGAGTAGTCTAAGAAACACATTACCAGAGAGAGAGTCTAAATTCTTTATATATTTCTATGATCTGTCTAAGGCAAGGATCTGATCTCTGGTGCCCTTACCTTTCCTAAAACCAGCTTGTTCCTCGGGCATCTCTGTCTCAACTTTGGCCTCAATCCTATTTAGCATGATCTTCAATAAACTTTTGCTTGCATGAGATATCAAACTAATATGTTGTAATAGGTTTCACGGTATGATAAGAACACAGATGGTTAAGAAAATAACTATTTATTAACTTAAAAGCTAATATTTCGCTGGTATTATATCCAGCATCTTCAGAGCACACAACACAAAGTTTGTTACAAATGCAAGACAACCACAATCCAGTGTAACAGTGAGGCTAGTATAAGTGATTGCAGTGTGCAACACAAGACTAAAGTCCTAATATGGCGCCATCTAGGTTTAAAAAAATTTCAAGTTTTGAAATAGTAGCTTTTAATATTAGCTTTTAAGTTAATAAACAGTTATTTTCTTAACCATCTGTGTTCTTATCATACCGTGAAACCTATTACAACATGTCTGACAAAAACATAAGCCTATCCACGCATATCAAACTAATAGTTCTATAATTCTTGCATGCCTTCATCACCTTTCTTATGTAGTGGTATGAAAACTGACTTCTTCCCGTCTCTAGGCCATGATCCTGTCTCCCATATCCTTGTAATCAATCTATGAAACACTCTTATCCCTCCATCCCTTGTGGCCTTAATTAACTCTGCTGGGATTTCATCTGCACCTGGGGCCTTATCGCTGTTAAGCTGCTTAACTGCTCTTTCAACTTCATGCCTAAGTGGAGGAGGTTCCAAATCAAAATTTTCCTGGTGGGAGGGCTACACATTTTCTTCATCCACTCTGCTGTACAGTTCCTCACAGTATTCTTTCCATCTGTTTTTGATTTCCAACTCTTCTGTTAGCAATGATCCATTCCCGTCTTTGAGGACACTCATTTTAGGCTTAAACTTGTGCTTTAAGTCACGAACTAAATAAAACATCCTTTTATAATTGTGCCTTCTCATCTGGAACTATTTCTTCACATTTGTTAGTATAGAACTTTTCATTGTTCTGCTTGATGGCTCTTCTGACTTCTCTATGGAATCTTTTGTATTCTTCAGTTCCTGTGTCTCTTTGTTTTTCCAACCACCTTCTTTTGATTAGTTCCCATGTTGAATCTGATATCCATGGGTCTCTTGGTCTTCTTATTGGGCTGAGATACTTCATAGCTGCATCCTGTATTATCACCTTGACTCCTTCCCAAAGCATTTTTGGTGAGTTCTCCTCATTGGTCTCCAAATAATCATCCAACCGAGTCGATGTTTCTTCTGTGAATCCACTAGGAATTACTCTAATATCCAATCTAGTGGGATGTGTCTGATCTGGAAGTTTTCGGAGTCTTAGTCTTACTTTGGTTCTTACTAGCTGATGGTCTGTACCACAATCTGTTCCAGGACAAGTATGCACATCAGAGATGCTTGTCTTCCACTGCTGGAGAGCCAGGATGTAATCAATCTGGTGCCTTGACCTATCAATGTTAGTTGTCCAAGTATAGGTCTGTTGTGGATGTTTCTGGAAGCAGGTATTGGTAATAACTAATCTGTTAGCACGGGCAAATTCCAACAGTCTTTCACCATGGGTGTTACGTTCACCCAGACCAAACATGTCACACTCCGGCCTGACTCTCATACTCTTTCCTACTTTTGCATTTAAGACCCCCAAGATGTACAGTATGTCTCTCCTTGGTAGACAGTCCAAAACAGTTTGTAAGTTTCATAGAATTCCTCACTCTCTTCTTCAGATCTATCCATGCCGGTTGCATAAACTACCACAATTGATACATTGGTAGGCTGAGCCTTAAGTCTAATAGAGAGTATCCTCTCATTAATGGGGTTATAACCAAGAAGGTTTCTTGTCTGAGCTGTCTTCAGTATCACAGCTACCCCATGATGTTTTGAGTCACCACCTGAGTAAATAACTAGCCTACCATCCTGTCTTTTGAAGTGACCCTCTCCATTCCATCTGGTCTCCATAATTCCCAGCATGTCAATTTCATACCTATCCATCTCTTTACAGACAATCTCAAGGGTACCCATCTGTAGACCCTGGACATTCCATGTGCCTATGTAAAATTCCTTTCTAAGATTAATCTTAGATCTTCTGTGTTGCTCATTCACAATATCACTGATTTTTGATGGAGACTTATAGTCAGAGAAAAATAATATCTGAAGAAACGCTAGTGAAATTCATATTTCTAGTATGAATGACTTCTCCATACTTTTTGAGAGAACAGAAACGAGAACAATGGGACAATAGTCTAGTGGCTGATTTTACCCCCCACACACACACTTTTTTTTTTTTTTTTTTTTTTGGCATGGACTGAATATAGGATTATTTCTATGCTTTATAGCAGAAGAAAGACTGAAAAGACAATATAGAGATATCCTGAACACAAATTTTGAATACAACTGGAGGGATGTCATCAGGAAAAGAGAACTTGACATACAGTTTATCCAGGATTCTTCTGGTGAATAAGAGGAGAGTAGGCACAGGGTGAGCTATCCTTAGTACTGTGTGAGATTATTTTTCTTAGTCATCTCTCCAAATGGTGAAAAAGATGAACAATGCCAAGAAAGTCAGTCTTATATTTGAGTGTTATGATGGTATTATTGTAACAAAACTCCAATAATAAAACAGATTTCTCTTGAACCCACTTTAATGCATCTGCTAGCAGAATTACCCCCCCCCCACACACACACACTATTCCTTACATCTCAAATTGAAACACAGACTGGAAATATTTTTTCTACTTTGAAAGGGGTTAAAAAAGTACTTTGCCCATTTTAACATATGTTTATATCATATTGCCTCTATTCAACCCATTAGTTAAACTTTTATAACCCATCTTTGTAACACCAAACTTTGTCTATCTTCATAAGGAGCACTCCACCAACCAGTCATCATTATGGTCACTCTCCCTCTTAATCCCTTCTGCTGGTCCACATTCAAAGATGCCAATGTACAGTAGTCTAGATGTGTTCATATCAAAGCCTTATAAATCCAGGTGCTCCTTGCAGAATTTCTCCACCATTAGCCCTAAATCATTAGGACTCAATTTTCTGTGTCTATCTACATGAAAAAGGTCCTGTAGGACCCCCCCCCCCCCCCAATCACATCACAATTCCAAATCACATAACCTTACACTTCAACAAACTGAACTGGCAGTTATCTTTTGCTAAAAGGTACCAGTCTATTCAGATCATGCTGCAGGATTTTCCCCATCACCTTTACTAACTTTCTCTCTCACATTTAGCATTATTGGCAAACAATTTGATATGCCCATTCAAATCATTCCCACTATTTGTGATATACAAACTGAACACCGGTGGCACACCCTTAGTTTCCTGCTCCCTCTTTGATTCAACTCCATCATATATTACTTTCTGATGTCTGCCATCAGCCACCTCCTATTATGTCACCACCTTTATGTTCATCACCATTTGCTCCAAATTACATTACAGGAATCCTGTGCAGCAATGCAATATCCTGTCAAATGCTTGTGCACCATTCAGAAATAATGTGGTGTAGCTATTTCCCTTATTCACCTCAGCAATCATTTATTACAAAAAAGTGAGTAAATTACTAAGACAAGATCTGCTTTTCACAAAGCCATGCTGTCCCACCACACTATACAGTATCATATTCCTATCATCCCTGCTTGAATTCTGCTTTCTTAACCAACTTTTCCAATACCTTGATCACGACTCTTATATAATTTGCTACATGTCTTGGAGTCTCCTTTATGTAATGGAACTATTCTGTCTTGTTTCGACTTCCTCATACACCTGAAGAGTATGGTCAGGAGCACTGTCACTTCTCTTGCACATAATACATGGGCTGATATCTCATTCACATTGAAATTTAATATCTTAAACACCTTCAGTTCATTTATTTCTATTCTTGTTATATTCCATGTCACCCCAAGAATGGTGTGGCATCAGATAGCATGATCTGATGCTAATACTGGGTATCTTCCATCCCATGCTGATTCAGATAATTCTCTTTCAATAACTGCATTAATTCCATTTCTTTCTCCTTCCAATTTACATGTAAATGAAGTCTTCCATAATGATTACTCAACTTGTGCTAAGTGAGCTATGCCAATACATATCATGGCAACAACTAGGTATATATTTTGTCATACTGGCATTTATCTCACAATACAGCTTCAAATGCACTGCTGTCCTCACCTCTGCCTTCATAAATTCTTCTTTTGCTGGCTGCAATCTGTTTGCTATCATTAACAACACCCTCTTCCCCACCCTGTCCTCTACCTTCCTTGAAAATAAAATCTCTCTTATAATCTATCCCTGTGACAATATTTCCTTCTGTCAAGTCTCACTAATGCCTATTTTTGGCCAATTCAAATTAAACAATATCAAAATCTCTTTGGCCTTCTTGATATTTCAGACATTAGTATACATGCACTGCAATATCTCCTCAGCCCACAGATATCTTTGCATCTATCAATTATTGCCTCATTCCATTTTGAGACTTAAGAGAATGCATTCAGTATTCTCTGATCCTTCTCAGTCTTACACTCACAAGTTCTCCCCAACAGCTTTAGTTTCCTTGATTTTTAAACTTTGTTCTCTTACTGAACAAAACACCTAATTTCATGTTGATTCAAGTTCTTTCATCCATTCAATTTCCTCAAACATTTAAAAACTCTATACCATTTCTTCTATGCAATTAGGATGACACTTATCTGTAATCATGGCCTTTCTCAAGCTTTCCTGACTAAACTAAATAACTGTTGTAATAAATGTGAAATGAAAATCAGCAAATAAAAGACAATGAAAACACACGGATACACTAAAAACATCAACTGTATCCAGTTAACATGTAGAACAAGCAAAATATTTTAGTTCTCTAGGCACAATATTTAGTTCTTGAAGATGGCATATTAAATATGGAATAGACAACATAATTAGCAAAGCTGGTATGGTAGGAAGTCAGCTGAATGAATTTAATGGAATAAGAGAGAAATTAGTCAAATATAATATGGAAATTCTTCTCTGCAGATGAAATATGGAACTTTTTCAATCAGCTTCAAGGCTCCAGTAAGTAGGGCAGTGGCAAACTCACACATCAGATGAAGAAATCGTCTCCCATCTAGAGATAATCACAAACCCCCATGCCTACATTGGGATTCAAATCCATTGCATGTTGTCAGAAAGGAGGTAAATCAACTACTTGGCTAACCAGGCCAGCAATGTGTGTGTGTGTCTGTGTGTGAATCCCACCCACAAAAGATTGAAAGACCCAGCATTAGTACTATAAGTGAGAAGAATAAGGATTAGAAAATCTGAGAACTCCACTATAAGAGATCAAGCAAGTAACTTTTCAACCCACATTTGAGGCAACCGATAAGGAGAATGGTGGTCTCACACCAGGTGATGAAAACTGTTTGCCACCTGAAGACTTGGTGAAATTCAAATCCATAGCATGTTGGTTGGAGAGCAGGTAAACTATTCACTTGGCCAATGAGGTTGGCAAATATATTTAGGAAATTGCATAAAAATTTGAATAACATTAAAAGCAGGGGAAGGAGGTAATAGCAAACAACTAGGCCTAACATCACACATTTACATGAACATCATAGATTTTTTTTTGTATGATAATTCCCCTCACAAAAGACTGGAGATCTACAGGAGATCAGTACCATGTGTGGGCTAAAGACTAGAAGATAAATCTGGAATCCTATTCTAGACACCTAACATCCTCTTTTTAATGCCATTTTAGGCCTCTAAGCACATAAGATCTCACACTGAATGGCTGCTTGGAATCACGACCAAAGCAACTAATAGTATGAGGCTAGTGTATTAAATCTGTAAATTATGTGTGTTCCTCTGAACAGTTTCCTTGTTTTGTGGAACTAAACACTCCACCACCTCCATGTGGAAATCATGAATGATATGAATCACTTATGCTCTTAGCCTTTACACAAATTTCCATGCCACAGTGGAACCTGAGCTTACTACTGAACTTACTACTAAAAAGCAACACTGCCATACATTTAGCCATTCAGTGGGCAATACAATTTGACATAGTTCTCGGTAAGAGGGGAATAGTGCTGTAAGAAGAAAGACGGATTAAAGTTTTTATGCAATTTTGTAAGGAGATGTGATTAATGGTGTGCTTTCAGTGCCAAAGAGCAGTAGTGGGATTATGTAATTTCAGAAATCAAAGATCCTTTAAATTATAGTTCCATGCTTTGTCTCCAGAGCAGTTTCAGGACCATGTGAAAAATACATTAAAAAAAATAATAAACAAATAATATATCATACAACTCAGAGGGTAACTGTAATGAGCAAGGATAAGAAAATAATTTTGCCTCTTTGCAAGGTCTTGATATGTCTCGAACCAGATGTGGTCTTCTGAGTTCAAGGGGATAAAGCTGTGAAAAGCATGCAGGGAAGAATTACAAAGAGGATATAGAGATTATGGAATGCAGACTGAGGACAAACAAGAGTGTGAACTGCAGACAGTGGTAAATAAGAAAAAAAAAAAAAAAAAAGGAGTGATACAATAGAGGTCTATAAACTTTTGAAATAATGTCATGGGACATTGGTTAATGAAATTTTTTGTTACATGGAAGGTGGAAAGAGCACAAGGGGCCATCCACAGAAATTAAATTTGCGTGCAGTTAAAGGGGATTAGGTTTTTCTCTCACAGAGTGGTGAGTGAGTAGAACAGTTTACCTGTTGAAGTGGTAAATGATTTTAAGAGAAGGCATGATAGCTGGTGTAAGTGAAGTATGCACTTCCATGAGCCCTTCACCTCCCAGAAGTCCTATAATAACAGTAATAATATTAACTAAGCATTAGAATTGTTCATACTGCATAAATCACCTACTCAAAACAAGTCTTGTGACTACTGGTCAATATCATTATGCAGTTGTTCTAATGATCAGCAGATAAAATTGAGTATTACTTTTTTTCTTTTTTTATTACATTAGTCAATTATTCTAATAATGAAACAGTACTTTTCTGTTTGCATTATCCTTTTTGTCCAAAAAACTGTACTATAATATATTGTATGCATTGTAATTTCAATAACATCTAGAAATATAGGAATAGTGCCAACTCATAGTGAACTAAAAGAAATCAGCATGGTCAGCTGATAACTAACAGACTGAGGCATCATTATGCAAACCATGTATACAGGCAAACCTCAACTTATGAACATAACATGTTCTTGGAAATGTGTTTGTAAGTTAAATGTTCGTAACAATAATTATTTTTTTCATAACATATATTGTTAAATTTGTTAATACAAAATAAATAACTTTTAACACCAAAGAGAGAGAGAGAGAGAGAAAAAAAAAAAAAAAAAAAAAACCACTATTTTTACTTCTTCATACATTTATTTGTAGCAGAAAATGCCTTTGCAGTGTAGAAAAATCATGCACTATCATTTTCTATTGTTAAACAGTGTTCCATTTCCTTAATGATATTGCATTTTTTTAAGAAATAATTATGGACCAAACAGGGTGCCTAATGCAAGTATAATGTTTTTTTTTTTTTTTTTAAATTACTGCAACTTAGAATGAGTGACATTATTACAAAAACCATTTATATCAAATGATTTTCCCCATCTTCAGAATGCTTAATTTTTACTGAAATTAAATACCTTCAACTGACCCCCCCCCCCCCAAACACACACACACATTTAGACTTCTGCAATCGCTACATGTTTCCTTTCGATATTTCAAGGGTATTAAAAATATAGAACAGTAATATATAAATGCCACACAGAAATAATGTGAGGAATATGTTTAACTGAAGAATATTCACTATACTGGCACAGAAAAGAGAAAGAATTATGGAAGTGAATATTTTCCACTGTACATCATAAAATAACAGTAAACTTTACACACTATAATATGTTCATAAGCACAAAGTTTGTAAGCATTTGTTAAATGAATTGGTGGTGGCAATTTGTTAGTCTGTACAATGTTCATAAATAAGAACTGTTTGTATCTTGAAGGATCATAAGAAGAGATTTGCCTGTATACTGGAATTGCAATATCATCGATACCATTGAAATAACATGGATACAAAATTTAGTGTGGTTGATGTATTTTGGTAATCATGGCTGACTGGATTTGTTTGAAATTGAACAATGTCATGATGCTATAAACATGTGGGTTGGAATATACTGCTACAAGTTTCTTTTTCTCCTTGATTTTCTTCTGGATTTTTTCCGAACCAAAGTGAGGCAAGTTAAGCAAGGAGCACAGCAAAACACCCCAATAGGATGTGGCCACTATGGAAAGACACTTCCACGAAGATAGAATTCTAGTATGATCACTGGGTATTGTTGGTTTCTTATCAAAAACTTCAGAAGGTGCTTACAAATGAAAAATATTATCAAAAAATATTTTAATCTAATATTTATATAATTGCTACTTTTTAGCTTTTATTAAAATTATCTATATACAAGATTTTTATTCTACTTCTCGTAAAAACAGTAAGCAACACAGAAATTTCTGAAATCAGATTTCACAATTTCTAAAAAAAAAAGATTTAAAAAATTTGTGCTGCAATTCTCTATTTGTATATAGAACTGCACTACATGTGATAAATAGGAAAATAAAATAATTTTACAACTAAGCTTTGAATATGGTCACTGCAACAGACCTCTGGAAAATTACATTAAAAAAATGCATTATATTTATTACATATGTAATGGCCAGCACAACTAGATATGTTGCTGCCTGAATATCTAAAGTGACAAAATGTATAGTAAATTTCATTATCTATGTGGTCTCAAAAAGAATCCAATATTTTAAAATTTTAGAAGACACTCAACTCACCCCTCTACAACTTCTACTATGTGCAGAAGGATTTGAATATGGTTTTATCAAATCTCATTTAAAACATACAGCATGAACTATGCATAAAAACAAATGGTGAGGTCAGCTCAAAAATCAAACAGCAAGTGCACCAAAGAAACTGGTGAAAAAGTAAAATGAAAAATTTGATGCAATCCATAAATCATGAAAAATATGTCATAATCAAGATTGAAAGTTAACCATGTTTTGTGGGGAAGTGAATGCTCTAAATATAGAATGGTAGGATGACATTTACCAAGATTATATATAAGGATTTGAGGAAAAAGTAAGAAACTAGAGGATCATGTATGTGGTAATTATGCATTAGAGCAAAAGAACTGAAAGCAAGATTATATAAAACTTATGGTTAGTTGATTGATGTTTTGGATTTACAGCTGAAGCAACTGATATCAGATAAAAAAAAAGCTATTTCAAAATCAGTTTTGATCATGCAATAAGGCTTGGATGTTGGCTGTACACATATCCCATATCCCTTTATAACACTTAACTCATAATAATATCATATAAGAACAAAAATGATATATATTAAGTTGCTGATCACTGGATTGAAATCAGTACCTTCAAAGGCACAAAATCTTGTCACAGTGCACAAGACATACCCAAGTAACTTTTTTCAGTTACAATTCAAAATTGTAATGGGGAGGGGGGGGAAAGAGAGAGAGACTAGGTCCAGCATATGTCCTCTGGGGATAGATATATAGGTAGCATATTGTCAATGGATGAAGAATAACAGTATATTAATGCATCCATACCTGTGGTGATTAGGGAAATTTTTCATTACTGATAACAAAAATAGACTTATTTTGCAACAGATTTCACAGTACCATTGTTCTCTACCATTTAACAGTTCATGTTTGAGCAAAGCAGGTAAGTTGAGTTTGTCCTTAACAGACAAACAAGGGTTGCTAACTTGTTATGCGGTTTAAGAGTGGTGGAAATATATTTACATAGTCCTCCTGCTTGTATTCAGCTTACACTGCCACTCTCAACCACTGCAAATACCAATATGATTTTGAAAGGGCCAAATGAAAAAAAAACTTTCCTTCTGCTCATCACGTTGGAGGTTTAATGAAGTATGACAGCACTAAAAAAGAATTAAAAACTAATTTTAATACTTCCAATATTTTATCTCAGTCGCTGAGACATCTTCATTGATGTACAAATAACACTTAACACACACACAACAACAACACAATGAGTGACTCTAGTCTTACATCCTAAGCTGTCTACAAATGTAGGCAGCCTAGGAGGTAAATTGGGACCTCTGACAATTATTGTTTCCTAAATTTTGGGAAGTTTTATGTGCCCACATTTGTTTAAATTAGATTGATTTTCGAGTGCCAATGCAGATTCCATAAACAGTTAAATTAATTTTGTTAAATTCACTGTGATGGAGTATGATGCATTTCTTCTAGAAGAAATGTGAGTGGTATCCAATACATGGTCTGCAAGATCAGATTGACCACAGTTGTGATTGCAGATACAAGTTTTGTGTTCATTTAAACAGACGCTGACTGTCTGTCCAAAGTAAGCCAAATTGCATGAAGAGAGTACTTTATATATTCCTCTGCTGCCTTCTGCTTACATAGCAGTTGATTCTTCTGGTGTTTTACAGTTTTCTTCCATGCCTCTACCTTTCCACAACAAGATGGTGCTATTATAGACAAGGCTGACCTCCTGGAATTGTTCTTCTCTTATTCAAAACTCTTGGACACAAAACTAAGGAAAATTACCCACTTATCAAGAAAATATTGCTGCATGCCTCCTCTGATCTTCAAGACATCACAAGAATCTTAATAAAAGAATTGATACTAAGAAATATTTCAGTCTCAATGGCATCCCTGTCTACATATACACAACCATTTTCAAAATTACAACTTGTCTGACATCTACCTGACAATATAAAAGCAAGCATATATTCCAAAGGGAAATAAAAGCAAGCCAAACTATTATCCCATTACCCTCTCATTACTTCTCTCAAAAATAATGCAGATCACTGAGAGACTTTCTCCATCTGAAAGATTGTGATTAATTAGTGACAACCAATATGGATTTTGCTACTCATGTTCCAGATCATGAGTAGCAAATTTAGATTTGCTACTCATGCAGATCTTCCAACCAACATTACCATCTGGCCACAAGCCATGGAAAGAGAAACTCTGAACACTTGAGGCATTTAATTGGGTTCAGCACAGATGGTAAAGCTTAGGAGTTACCATCTTATAGTTTACCTTCCATCCTTTGCAACTGGATCAGTTTTTCTGTTCATTCATATGTCAGAGTGGATAGTTTCCTCCCTTCAAATTTTCCCATCAGTAACATAGTATTATAGAGCTTGGAACTTTTGCCAGTACTCTTCTGCTAATATTTAAACTGGTTTTAACACTTTTAATAACACTGCTAAACTAAGCATTCTGACTAATTTCTCTCCTGTTCAGTATAAATTTAATCTGTTAACCTCCACCCATACCAGCTTTACCAATTTTGGTGTCCATTTTCACTAAAATTGTACCCAAAAAGGCCAAATCTAAACAAGAATGATGGATTAATAATCCCAAGCATCTGGAGGAGCTATCTTCAACCCATTCAGCATCCAAGACAACTCCAAACAGAAGAAAACCTTAACATGAGAGGGCTATAGAAATTGTTTAATGTAGTTCTGCTATAAAATTTTATTTTTTCCATCTGTATAATATTATTATATAGTAATATTTTTATTTTTATTCAATTTTTTTTCTGCCAGAAGTCAGGCTAGGGTAAATGATTTACAAAGCATTTAGATTTATCTTAATTTGTGTAATGTAGTGTTATGTAGCTTGTGTCCTGTGCATATGTGAGTTTTCCTGATGATGACCTCAAAACACAGTGTTATTTTCTTAACTATAAGTAAAGTAATTACCCCAACGTGTTCTTGTCTCCATAAATCCTTCACCATGAATGCTAACCACTGTGTAACCTTAAAGGAAAAAATAGCTGAAAAGTTTTATTTTATTATTCTAGAAGTTCTCTTTATTGGTGATTTTAATACCAGATTTACTAAAGTAAGTTTTCCTTCGTGACTAAATTAAATTTATCTAATTTAGTCAGGAAGGAAATCCTTAAGATTTGTAATGGATTTATTTAGGAGTATAGCATCATCAAGCATTGATATATACATATACTCCTGACTACATTCCTCTTAAATGTTTTTTCTTTTTTTTTAATCACCATGCTGTCAGAGCTTTCATTTAGCAATCTTTATAAAAGTAATTACTCCAAACATCTCAAATATCTTAAGTCACACATCACCTTTATCATCTTTGATTCCTTTTACAGCATTGTTTCTTACATATCTAAGCTTTCCAATAGCCTCCAAAATATTTTATCACCTTCCTGATATTTATTTTTCATGTTCTTACAAGTCTTCCCACGATTTGTTTAGCTAGTTTTATACAATGTTTTATGTAAAACTAGCTAAACAAATCATTTGATTTATTTGAATTATTTGCCAGGAAGTTTTTATATGCTTTCTTCTTGACTGCCTCTTTAACTTCCCTTGCAGATAAGGGAAGTTAAATTGATTGATTGCACATTGATTCCAGGTGCATCTCTGGAATCAATGTTTCCTTCAGGGTCTGCCACTGAATATCCATGGTTTAGTTCTTGTTTTTCGAACTCTTCATTTTTCCTTGAATAATATTTGTGTATTTCAGTCTACAGTTCACCTCTGAAAGCTGTTCAACTTTGATTTATTTTAAAACTTTCTTACACAGCCTTCTTTTTAATATGATATTCAGTTTTATCCTGCTCAAAACTAAATGACTATCATTTCCAATTTGAAATTCTCTGTATACTCTTGTGTTCAACCAGCTTTAAGACACCATTATCTCATAGTCAGTGTGATTTATTTATTGAATTTTTAATCCATCTAAATTTGTGCACATCTTTATGTTGGAATGTAGTGTTAGAAGTATATCCTGAACAAAAATCCAGCAGGTACTTACCATTATTATCAGCTTTGCTCTTTACTCCAAATTTTCCCAAAACATTCAGTGATCATTTCCTACTCCGCTGTTTAGATCTCCAACAGGGACCACTATTTCCTTTTTCCTTGTGTCAGCTGCATGCCTCGAAAATTTCCTCCACTTCTTTCTACGTGGAACCTTACAAGATTTAAAATCATGTATTTGTTGTTTAGAAAGATCCCAGCTGTTTTTGCCTTCTTTGTTTCAAAAACATATATTATGTCAATCTGGTATTTATTCAATTCTTCTACTAGTTACATTTCTTTTTCACTGATGGTGCAGTTCATAAAATCTGATGTTGAGTTGGGATTTGTTCCCAACAAATCTTGATCCCCAAATTTCATCTACAAATACCTAACATGCATTGAAAAAACGTTTTGGCATGTATTTTCACTCTTAAAGATGACAAAATGTGTCTGAATTATTTATATGAACACTCCATAACATAACGCATTAATGAAAACTAAACAAAAACAATATACTCTGAAATGGAAAGCAGTACTCATATGTCCTAGCAGTGTTCTGTCCACTTATATGCATGACACCTTGTGTAGAGGCTTAAGTGCTGTGAGGACATTATGTTGGAGGTTTAATGGATTTTTTACAACACTCAAAAAGAATTAAAATAGAATTTAATACTTCCTATATTTCGTCCTAGTCATTAGGACATCTACGGGGATTACAAAAACAATTAAGTAACATGCACAAAACTTACAATACTAAGCCCAACCATGTGGGTAAACACTAAAGTCCTATCTAGGTGGAGCGCCCTCTAAGGGCGGTAGTAGGTGGCCTGGAATGTAAGGTGGGACCTCTGGTGATGAGTGTTTCCCAAATCTTCGGAAGCTTAATGCAACCATATTTGTTAAGATTTGGTTGGTTTCTGAGAGCTGCTGCTGCTTCTAAGAAAAGTCTCTCTTTCTTGAATTTGCTGTGGTGGAGCATGGTGGTTTTCTTCCATGATACTCTGTGGGTGGTGTCCAAAACATGGTCAGCCAAGCCTGAATGGCCACAGTTGTGTTTAACGATGTACGACTTATGTTCCTCTAGGCAGATGGATGCTGATCTGCCTGTCTGTCCAAAGTACGCAAGCTTACAGGAACAGGGTACTTTGTAAACTCCAGGCAGAGAGAGAGGAGGGAGTTGATCTTTCGTAGAGCAGATAAGGGTAGCAAATTTGCAGTAGGGCTTATATGCTGTGTGTAGGTTATACTTTTTTAGTATCTTGGCTATTTTTTCCGAAGTGCCTCGGATGTAGGGTATGGTGATGGCATTTTTAAAATCTTGTTGACGAGAGGGACGGAGAATGGAGGAGGAATTGATTATTTTTTTGATACTGTGTTCGCTGTAGCCATTGGAGAGGAAAGTTCTGTGTATGTGGTTAAGCTCAGTAGTGAGGGCAGTTCCACTGGAACAAAAATTGTGGGCTCTCTTGGTAAGGGTTTTAATGATGCCATATTGTTGTGAGGGGTAGTGGTGGGAGAGTTTGTGAATGTATCTGCCTGTGTGTGTGTGTGTGGGTTTTCTGTATACAGTGAAGGCAAGTGTATCATTAGGCAGGCGCGTGACTAAGGTGTCTAGGAAGGGTAAACAATTGTTCTTTTCCTTTTCAATAGTAAACTGGATTCTTGGATGTAGGCTATTGAGAAGACCGAGGAAGGAGTCTAACATGTCTGGGCCATGAGGCCAAATAGAGAACACATCATCTACATATCTTAGCCAGATAGAAGGTTTGAGTGGGGCTGAGTCTATGGCTCGTTTTTCGAAATCTTCCATATAGAAATTGGCAGAGGGGGTGAGAGGGGGGGAACCCACGGCGGTTCCCTCTATCTGCTTGTAGATTTTGTTATTCCAAGAGAAATACCCAGAGTTGATGGCAAAGGAAAAGAGATCTAAGATGTCAGAGGGGAAAACATTTTCTAAGAGAGATAAAGTGTCAGTTAAGGGAATATTGGTAAACAAAGAGGAGATATCAAAGCTTACTAAGCTGTCTGTATTATTCAAGGTTAAATTTTATGTGAGGGCTTTAAAGTGGGTCGAGTTTTTTATATAGGAAGCTGAATTTCCGGTGAGGGAGGACAGAGAGTTGGCCAGCTGTTTAGACAGTCTGTAACAAGGTGCATTGGTGGTATCTACTATAGATCTGAGTGGGGAATTGGGTTTGTGGATTTTTCCACAAAAAATCCACAAACCTGTCCCCCCTCACCGGAAATTCAGCTTCCTATATAAAAAACATCACTCCTTCCCGCTGTTCAACCAAGAAAGAACTCCCCAGTGTCAACCCTGTAACCACCTCTCAACAGTTTAAAAGTCTTAATCATATCACCTCTCCTTCTTCTATCCACCAAACTCTGCAGTCCACATTTGCCTCAGCCGATCTTCATAACTAACATTATACAGTCCTGAAACCATCTTTGTTATCTGCCTTTGTACCCTTTCCACAGTTAATTTATCCCCTTCAAATCCTGGGGACCAAATCTGAGAACAATAGTCTAAGTGTGGTCTGATCAGAGACTTATATAATGGAATGATAACCCTTTTATCTCTGCAGGTCAGTGTCCTTCTCATAATAGCAGCAATCCTCTGTGTTACCTTCACCACCTTTGCAATATGTCCCCTAAATTTCAGGTTCCTATCAATCATCAACCCCAGATCTCTCGTCTCCCCTACTTCCTCCAGTATAACTCCTCTCATAGAGTATGCAGCATCCTTATGATAGATAATTATGCAGCACACAACGATGAAGCATGTATATCATATGCATGCATTGTGCTGATGAAACAAGATATCAACTATTGCTTTTCAGCAGCAATTCTATTACTATTCATCTTTTAACATTTATTCTGCTTTTATATTCGATTTATTAACCACCTTCACATTCCTGAAGGAGTACACCACAGTGCATGTAAAAATAACTGAATAAAAAAAAAGATTTAATTTATGTGGTCATACTATACTTTTGAAGAGTATGAATAATAATGACAGAAGCTCACTGTCTTCAATGCCAACTTGAAACTCATATCTGATAAAAATATCAGATATGAGTTTCAAGAACTTGGGTTTTTTCTGCAAACCTTCAGGTGGAAAGACAGTCAAGGGCTCACTCAAAATGTCGTTGAATGATCCTTATATTAAAAAAAAAAATGCAAGGATGGTAAAGTCTTACCGTAGTGCACTGCATATGGTAGGGGGAAGTCATTCTGTTATAAAATGAAGTGCCAATTTTTTTTTAAAAAAAAATTCCCATAATGAGAAGCTACAAAGACTATAGTAAATACTACTTGACTTGGAAAGAAGTAAATGGATACCATAGTGTGGGGAACAAACAGCCATGGCGTCCACCTTAATAAGATGCAAGACTTCCTTTCGCTGCAATGACTGCAGAACTCTTACGGGCATACGATAAAAATCAATGGAAATGATCAGTATGTTGTTTTCGACCACAAAATTAATTTAATAGGATAACTTAACTGGGTTTAATTGGTCGAAGTTTGATACGACCAACTAGTTTCACCACATTAACCAGTGGCTTCATCTGGGTTTTGGTGAACATACAAATATAAATTTAAAACAAAAAGCTTTGATTATGAATCAATACATAACTGTAAAAATACCGAATGCATAGAAACTGTTATGCAATACAAATACATGGAGCATGGATGCTGGCACATGGTCACTGTTAAGCAGGTACGCCCCATAGTTAGCCACAAAATTAAACTCTGATGTATTGAGAGATAATATAAGTGATTTCCAAATGTAACATAGGATCTCCAGTTTCTGTTCAGGGTACCTTGCAAGTGGATTACCACTGTGGCTTCTTTTATGTTGCAGGAGCTATAGTGGTCTTCCATGTATGGCATGGAACTTCTATTCCATTCAATGTTGTGGTGACTGTTGGAAAAATGTAATGCCAACCCTGAACTGTCTTCTATGTTGTCGACGTCTCCAATGTGCTCCTTTTGTCTTATTTCTAGACTTCTCCATAGCTTTTCCATATTATGAATATATTAATGTGGCGAAGCTAGTTGGTTACTAGTTGTATCAAACTCCAACCAATAAAACCTAGTTACGTCCTATTAAATCAATGGAAATTTTAGACCATTCTTCTTGTAGTGAGGTCCTGGACTGTTGTGGAGCAGACATCCCTTGACCTCACCTGGTGCTCCAGTTCATCCCACAGATCTTCAATAGGGTTGAGTTCAAGGCTCTGTGGAGACCAGTTAAGTGTAGTTATGTTCATGTCTACAAACTACACATACAGCAGCAGCCTTCTGACATAGTATATTGCCTTGCTGAAAGAGACAATGGTCAGTTCTGTAGAAATGCCACAAAGTAGGAAGAATTGTCCAGAATGTTCAGATACTCTGAGTTCAATGTATGAGGCACCACAAACGTTCACCAGGCATCTGCCACACTCATGCCCATCAATCTGCTTGGTAGAGGGTATAACATGATTCATCATTCTATAACACAGGTTTCCAAGCTTCCGTGTCCCACTGTACACACTCTTTTGGTAATGTAGAGATTGTATATTGCAGTCCTACCATGGAAACCCATGTTGTGAGCATGGGTTCTGAATGTTTTTGTGCAGATACGTGTTCCAGTCGATGCCCAGAATTCCATATTCAACATATTGGCCAACAAACAAGGATTTTTGCATATTATCCTTCACGGCACCCTACAGTACATTCGGTGAGTGTAATGGGCATGCACTATGGGTAGCACTTGCAGTTGACATATGCTCTGTGTGCTTTCATTTGACTGTCGACCTCAGATGGCCCAATTTAGCAACAATTTGCCGAACAGATAGGATGCCAAGTTGCAGGCCTATCACGACATCTCTTTCAAAAATTCAGCCAGTTCCCTTCTTGCAACCATTTTAACCAGACACAGTTGCAATGACTCAGGATCATCACATTCCTTCAATTTATACTGGCTACAAGCATGTGGCTCATTACATGGCATGATGCGCCTTGCCCGTGGGGGGGGGGGGGGGTCTTTCCGAGCAATGTATATGCCATATAGGTTTGGGTCAACTAAGCTGCAATATTTGAGGTATACTTCATAGGAAAGGTTGTTCCAACCAAGACAGATGGTATGAAAGATGAATGAGAATTGCAGGTTTGGCAACTCAGCAGAAACATGCGTGGAAGGCAGTTCTCTGAACAGCACCTATGTAAATATTTATAAAAGAGATATGATTTGGAAAGTGACCTTGAGACAGTGCCTGGAGAGAGAAGTTGTTAATTAGTCAAAATAGCCTCCTCTTAAAGAATCGAGAATTTTTGGTGGTGCACTTCAGACCACTAAGGAAAGATCTTAAGATTTTAGATCTTAATCTAAAAATGTGAACACAATCAAGTTGGGCAGATTTGTGATTTGTAGAGTTAGTAGCTAGATAAATGAAAAGTAACACTGTGAAAAATTATACCAATATATATATATATATATATATATATATTTTTTTTTTTTTAAACTCAAAAGGTACTATAGAAATGTGGTTACTCCAGGAAAAGTAATAACGAAGAAAGACTACAGAACACTTAAACAGTCAGTCTGAGAAGCAAGATCTGGTCTTTACTGCTAAAGCTGATCATTATAAAAAGGTAAGGATTGAATAACTAAGGTCTTATTTTATTTTTCTTGTAAAAAAAAAAATTGTGTTTTGAAAGCTTGCTCCTGAAAGTATCTTCAGGACTGAGCTAAGGTGGTGCAACACCAAGGCAACTCGTAGCAAAATTGGTGTTGCACCACCTTAGCTCGGTCCTGAAGATACTTTCAGGCGCAAACTTTGTTTGCTCACACTTGGATAAAGGATTAAACTAAACTTATTATAGTCTAACCAAGTGAAAAATAAACTCTCAACATCTTTCTCTGAATCCGGAGTAATTTAATAATAAGGTTGTACACCTTTTGGCAACTCCTATAGGTGGGGATGACCTCTCATTGCTTCTGCCTTGGTGTCTCCACTACTGGGCCTGGCTCCCACTGACGAGACCTCAATAAAGGTCGAAACTGGTCTGGGTAGTGGCCCATGCCTTAATGCATAGCATTACACATATCTGCAAGGAGATGTGCTTTGCATTATGGGAGATACTGAGATAGGAGTGATGATAGCTTGCTCCACCTTTGCCACGAGTTGCTTGGTGTTGCACCACCTTAGCTCAGTCCTGAAGATACTTTCAGGTGCAACCTTTGTTTGCTCACACTCGGATAAAGGATTAAACTAAACTTATTATAGTCTAATCGAGTGAAAAATAAACTCTCAACATGTTAGGTGTCTCATTCAGAGGACGTGGAAATACAGAGTAAACTTATTTCTTATAACAAGTTGATAATCTTTCATGCTCTTGCATGAAAAGATGAGGGGGAGAGGGATTATGTTTGGGACAAGTCAAGGTCAACTGACAATAGCAATGTTATACGAGGGTGGTCTGAAAAGTTCTCGGCCTAACAATGAAAAAAGGTATTATAATTTCAAAATTATTTTTCAACATAATCTCACTTAAGACTAATACGTTTATTCCAGCGATGCTCCAGCGCCATTATCCTGTAGTGGTTCTCAGTAAGATCTGCAAAATACCCCTCTAAGATTCTTGATTCGAAGAAAAATGCTGACCAGCAAGGAAGAGTTTTAGTTTTGGGAAGAGATAGAAGTCAGAGGGAGCCAAATCTGGGGAATAGGATGGATGTTCCAACAATTCATAGTGCAAATCCCTTAATTTTCCCATTGCCAAAACACCTTTGTGGGAAGGTGCATTGTCCTGATGAAAGATGTTTTTTTCTTCTGCAAACCAGGTCTTTTCTCACTAATTTTTTCATCTAGTCTGGTTAAAAGATCGGAATAATATTCGCCTGTTATTGTTTTACCCTTTTCAAGATAATTAATAAACAAAATGCATTTAGCATCCCAGAACACCGATGCCATGATCTTTCCTGCTGATGGAACTGCATAACCCATTCCGACTTTGGTGCTGAACAACCGGATTCTGTCACTTATTTTGACTGCTGTTTATGAAAAGGAGATTTTTTTTCATGGTGGGTGGTGAATGAGTGAAATACATTCCTGGAGTTGGTGGCGAGTGGTCCAGTTCCGAATATCTTCAAGACAAGATATGGTCTGCGAGTGTGCCATGCAGTGATGAGTCTTTGGACTCCATGGAGGCTGGGAAGTAATATGAAATATAAGGTTTCCTGAATATAGCAACATTTGACATCAGGATATCTTATGATGCCGATCACCTTAGAAATAAAGGCACCTGTACCTCTGAACCATCTTTAAAATATAGACAAATATAAAAAGATGATGAAATATCAAAATATCAAAATATTTTTGATACAATATAGGCTCAACTTTGGCTTATATTACACCATTTAGTCAACATGGTAAACATTTACATTAGACACATTTCACTGTAAACTAATCGACATTCATCACTCTTGAATTGTGCCAGTGATACTGGTCTCCAAGAACAGTCTGAATAACCCATTCCATTTCATCCAATGTATGGTCAGTTGACTTTCAGTTCAGGATTCTGAACTAGCCAGTCCATTAGAGGTATGTTGTTATCCTCAAACCAAACTATAGTAGAATCTGTGGGTAACAGAGGAAAAACGGGAAAGGTTTGGTTCTTGTTCTCTGCTGCAGAAGTACATAAGTAGTGTCATCCTGAATGTGGTGGCACCCCTTGCTATTCATGCCAGTATTGATAGATAACAGTAGATCAATTACATAGCACAAAAAACCCACACTATCAGTGTGCTTTACAGGTTGCCACTAAAAACGGTTCTCGCATTTGATGAAAACAGATCACAGCAAGATTCATCCATTTCCAGTTGCCAATTTCTTACCAGCTTAAGTGCCACTTAACAGGACCTCTTGTTACCATGTTTGGAGTCACTGAGATTAACTGTGTGAATCATTTTAATTTAAATAGAACATGGCTTACTGATACATTCTTTATATATGTGCCTTCCAAGAAATCATCCACATCATTGAGACTTTGGCTGGTGTTCCAATTTAGCAAAATAGAAATATTTCTCTTTTTCCAGGAACTTCTCAATATCCTAAAGGAGTATTCAAATTCTACCAATCCTTTTTAAAAACCATCCATTTGTACACCTTTCAGTATATGAGATCCTCAGTGTCCTGTAACACCACATCTCAAAAGTAATTTTTCTTTTCCTGTGACTTCTTTAGGTTCTAAATTTTACATCCATAATTCACTACTGAATAAAACATCTGCATCCAAAATCCTAAAGCTACGATCCTGTGGAGACTGATCCATCCTTCCAGATTCTAGACAAGCCCCTGAATGTTGCTTTTAGCCATTCTTAGTCTTCTTCTATCATCTGCTAAACAGAAATTCTTCACATTCATAACGGTTCCCAGGTACTTGAATTTGCTGACTTCAATTCTTTCTCCATTAAGTTACACTTCTTTCACAGGAGCTACCATGTTTGTATTTCATTTGAGAACCATAATCTCTCTTGCTAGGGTTGAGCTGAAGTTCTCTGTTCTTACTGATCTCATTAATTTTGTCAAAAAGATTTGACCTATGTAGAAAGTTTTTTAACTTGGGTATACTATGTTAAAGATACCAAGCAATTTTATAAGCTAGGATTTAATCCTTTATGCAAGTGAAGCAACCAGACATATAAGTCAAGTTTGCGACTGAACGTAGTTCAAGTCTGAGACAACTCGTAGCAAAGGTGGAGTAAGATCTGATCACTTTAATTAGTATTTCCCCCTAATGCAAAGCACATCCCCTTGCAGAGATGTATGATGCTATGCATTAAAGGCAAGGGCCACAGACTGGTTTCGACCTTTATTGAGGTCTCGTCAGTGGGAGCCAGACCATAAATGCCAAGGTTGAAGTGATGCAGAGCTTATAGATTTTACCTAAACAAGTTGCCACAAGGTGCTTTGACCTTATTAAATAAAAATCTCCGGATGAGAGTAAGACGTAGAAAGTTTTTTTAACTCTTGTTTTAACTTAAGTTAAAGAATTACTATGTGTTATCTTAGTTCAAGAGTTATTAGTAGAATACTAAATTGGTCAAGTGATGTCAAAGATAGTACAAGCCTTTTGATCTGAGCAAGAATGTTTAACTATGTGATTTGCGACCATTAATTTATTCAGTTATTACTAAGAAGATTTGTTTTAATGAGTGTTGTTAATTGTTTTAAGTGTATGCAGTTATAAGAAATGTTTGTATATAAGTAGATGAACAAGGAAGATTACCGGTAAGTATCATCCAACTATTGATATTCCTATGCAGTGATATGTGTGCATTTCTTCCTAAAATATCCCTACATTAACAGTAACTTTTGCGGAGATTAGCTGGAGTATGGATTTAAGAGTGTATACTTGTGAAGAAGTGTTACTGCCCTTTTATTGTATTTGGAACTTAAGTAACTATGAGATATTAATGCAATTGGTTACTAAGGAACTTTATGACATTGAACTTTATCAAATAGTTAATTGTATTTTGTGAAAGCTGTATTTCAGACAACAGATTAACCATTATCTGAAATTATATGATTATATTACCAGATGAGCTAAAATGTTTATAATACCTTGTTCAATGATTTAAACAAAAGTGTATAATTTGTAAGCCTATATTAAATGTTTGTTTTGTTGATCTAAAGTTGTATTTTGTCTGAATCTTTTTTACTGCGCTGTTCCTAAAATAATCGAACCAAAGTGGGTGAATTAAATAAGTTAAATAAACTCGGCCTGTATACATAATAATAACATATTAAGGGGAAATAGTTGAGAGTTGGTTTTACTTCAATTCTTGGACTAATTTAGATATAGAGTGGCGCAGTCAATAAATACAAATTTTCTCTATATTTGGATTAGAAATCAACTAGCAACTTATGTCGGATCCAAAGTATGGGTTAAAACGAAATAGGATCCAACACTAGTTTTTCATTGTCATTATAAAGGAGTATTGCATCAGCATACCTCAGATTACTAATCAATCTATCACTTATGTTGAGGACAGTCTTAAAGCTCATCCACTGATGTACTCAACATAGATACTAAACAGGTGAGGAGAAAGTAGGCATCGTTGTCTTACTCCCTTGCCAACCTGAAGACAATTAGTTAATCCAACAGCTGTTCTTATGGTGGCCTCATGTTCACTGTACAAGTTAGTTATCAACTTGATAATGTGTTGAGGTAAGCCCATTGCTTTCATTATCTCCCATAGTTTCACAAGCTGAACACTTTCAAAAGTTTTGGAGTAGTCTATGAAACATTACCATAAGGGAGTCCAAATTCTTCATACTCTTCAAAGATCTGGTCTCCAGTACCACTGCCTTTGCTAAAACCTGCTTGTTCCTCAGGCATCTCTACCTCAACTTTGGCCTCAATCCTATTTAGAATGATCGCTAATATGATAAGACAAATTTCAAGATATGGAAAATCAATGATTCAAGACTAAGAACCACTCATGAAGGGCATTCTGCCCAGGATTTTAGACTTACTAGTTCCAATTTTTAGGTTTTTGCCTGCATACTACAATCTGACACTATTTCTAATAATGTTTCTGTGAGAAAAACAATACCTAAGTTATTAAACACATTTTATTCCTGGATGTGTGTATTATTTCCAGTCAATATCCATAAAAAAAATCTTTGTATCCAGCATTTCAGCCTGCATACAAACCAGTTACATTGCTACTAGGTTCCTGTTATACTGTAGTACCAAAATTTAATTCTCTATAAGAATTCATGAGGTATCAGAAACAAGTCACAATTTTAAACACACACACACACACACACACACACACACACACACACACACACACACACACACACACACACACACACACCTCCAAAATAAAGAGCATTAGAAACTGAAACAAACTATACACTATTGGTAAAGTATACAAATTTTGTTCAATATTAGTTGTAACATTAGAGATGTTCAATGTTTCTGTACAGTTCCTCCAAACAAATGACTGTGCTAGTCACAATAAGGGGAACAGCAAGTTCCTCCAGGGCTCGTGGTAGAAACTGATATGCTTTGTCTGTGGCACAGCTCCAAAGAGAAAAATCTGCAAGATGCTAAATCAAGGGACCAAAGATGACAAGAAAATGAGCCCTGACCCAAACACCAAAAAAGTTGTCAAGATAAACCCATACCTTCCTATGAAAATGCAATGGAGCTCCAGCTTAAGATGACAACATGTCTTAAACACATCCACATTAAACATCTGGCATAGAAGCACAAAAGCCAATCACAGGAATGGTTTCTAATAATGGAACATCATTAAGCACAAACTCCTAGAAAAATCATTCCAATAACCATCTTCCATGAAGTTCACAAACCTTCAAGAGCCATAAAATTTCTTCAAGTGGAAATCATAATACACAAACTTTTGCACTATCAAACTTGTGTTTTACGTAAATACACAAGTCCTTATATTCGAACATTATGTTTGTTCACTTTGCAATTTATGTGAAAGCAAACAAAGTTTGCGCCTGAAGTATTTTCAGGACTGGAGCAACTTGTGGTAAAGGTGGAATAAATTCTGGGTAGTGGCTCTTCCCTTAATGCATAGCATTATACATGTCTGCAAGGAGATGTGCTTTGCATTATGGGAGATACTAATCAGAACTTATTCCACCTTTACCACAAGTTGTCCCAGTCCTGAAAATACTTCACGTGTAAATTTTGTTTGCTTACACTTGGATAAAAGATTAAACCAAATATGTAATTGGTAGAATAGCCAAGGGTATTCTAGAGAATTTTAATAATAAGGTGTTGACACCTTTTGGCAACTGGATATGGTGATATGACTTCTGTATTACTTCCACCTTAGTATCACCGCCTCTGGGTCTGGCTCCCACTGATGAGACCTCAATAAAGGTCTAAACTGGTCTTGGGTAGTTGCCCTTCCCTTAATACATAACATTATACATGTCTGCAAGGAGATGTGCTTTGCATTATGGGAGATATACATGTCTGCAAGGAGATGTGCTTTGCATTATGGGAGATACTAAGGCAAGTGATCCGAACTTATTCCACCTTTACCACAAGTTGCCCCAGTCCTGAAAATACTTCAGGCGCAAACTTTTTTTGCTTACACCTGGATAAAGGATTAAACCATATATATATATATATATATATATATATATATATATATAATTGGTTGCAGGAACAGGGAACTCTATATACTATGGCTTACTATAGACAGATGGAAAGATCTGCACCATTCACTTAGAAGAACATTGAAAATGCATCTGCAATCATAATTTACCAGATTAACTATGGCAAATCTGGCCTTGCAGACCATGTAGACCAGATCTAGATACAACCCATAGAATCAACCGAAAGAAAACCATCATGCTCCACCACAGAAAAATTTAGAATATTTAAGAATCAGCAACTACTCTCAGAAATCTGCCTAATCTGAACAAAACTTCCCAAAATATAGGAAACACTAATACTTCAAGTCCTAGTTTACATCTATCGCTGCTGACAGGTGCCCACAGAGGCCACCCCACTTAGTTAGGACTAGCCATTCGTCAATGTGTTTCATTTAGTTTTGTATTGCTTTTTGTCTGTGTGTGTTACAAGTTTCATACTGTACTCACTGAAGACATCTCTGTGATTAACATGAAATACTGGAAAAATTAAATAGCTATTATAATTTTTCCCAGTACTGTTTCACTCCATTAAGCTTCTAACAGTACTGTACACATAGACATTAAAACAGGGTTTCTCACAACTGGGGTTCTGAGAAAGATAGTGACTGAAAAATAATAATAATAATAAATAAATAAACATATTGTAAGTATATATTTACAAGACGTACAAATATTTACAAGATGTATATATATCCTATTTATATATATAAATATATAAATGGGAATTTATAAGGCAGAAAATCGAAATAAGATATTAACAATTATTTTAATCAAAAATACAGTGTTTCATCCTAATTACATATGTCATCTTCAGGTGTAAAAAAACAAAAACTAGTAAGCAAACAGTATAAGATTAAAGGATAACAACCAGTGCTAGCTACATAAGAATCTGATAATTTTAAAAAAATATTTCTAATTGTGCATTGCATTGTTAAGCTTGCTGTGTGTGTTTACGCATTCACATACGCAATGCTGCTGATATCAGGATTTATATTTAGGTGTTTAGGATCCAATGGCATTTCCAAGGATTCCCAAATAAAATTTTGGGATCCTTGGAAATGTCTCTATTATATTACAGCAATGGTGTAATAGTTCAGATTTGTCCAATAACACTTGATGTCATGTCTCACTGCTGAGGCCTCACTTCTTTGGTACTCAATATCTCTGATGTGTTGTTCTTCAATGTGTTGCTTGATAGATTTTTTTGTTAGTCTATAGCACGGGTGGCCACAATGTGGCTTGCGAGCCACATACAGCTCGCATCCAAGCATCATGCAGCTCTTGATGCTCTACCAGGAAAAAGTAAACAAAAAGAGAAGAGGAGACAACAAAAAAGAGGAACAAAATTTAAAAAAAAAAAAAAAAAGAGAAGAGAAGAGAAAAACAGGGTTAATAAAAATTACTAATAAAAAAAGTTTCATTCGAAACTATGTTTTGAAATGAAGAAATGAAGTTTACTTTGAACAATTAGAATAATTTTATAGTCGAAACACAATTATTTTAGTTACTGAAATCCATTTTCTTAATAAATTTCTTAAAATTAGGTGTGTAATCAGTCAAAGCAGTTTTTACAAGCTCATTCAAATATTCATCATTTAAAACAGATCTATATTTAGATTTAATAAATTTAAGAGTAGAATATAGCATCCATAGGTGTATGTGGTCCCAAAAATGGAGATCAGTTTTCTGGCAGATTGCTTTTTGGATACCATTGGTCTGGAAATTGCTTTCAAAACTCAATTATGGAACATCCACTTTGCTTCACTAGCTTCAGTCCTTAATCCTCTTGAAGTTCCAAAAGCTCCAGTTATGCAGCTGCAACATCCATCACAATCGGTTTTGAAATATGACAATGACGCTCAAGCACGTTTGTGAGGAAAGGATTTTCCAAAAATGTTGGCTTAAGTTCTCTGAGAAACGGGATCTCTAACATAAGATCCCGTTTCTAATTCCACTCCTGGCGAATTTCTCAGCGTTTTTTTCCAACAAACAAAAGATGCAGTTTGCTTTAGAAACTTAGCACCGTCTATGCAAGATCAGTTATTAGTTTTTGTTTCCCTTGAAGTGAAACATTTAATATCTGTAGATGCTGGAAAACATCGGTGAAAAATGCCATGTCTAACAACCACTGAGAAAATTTTCAGTTTCTTAGAGAGGAGGAGAAAAATTTCCCTCATCTTCGAGATGAGGGAAATTTTTCTCCTCCTCTCTAAGAAACTGATTGGATCTAAAAAAAAAAAAAGTTTAATACATTGCTAACTGAGAGCCACCTTACTAAGCAAAACCATGATATGTCATTAGGAATCTTGTCACAATTCAACTCATCGAGAAAGCTTTTGAATTGTCAGTGTGTTTTAGCACTTGAACAAATAAAATTGACAATTCTTAGAACTACTTCCATTATGCATTCAAATTGAAACCACTTGGCAACTAGATGTTCCCTGTAAATAATGCAATGCACAGATAGGAAAGCAGGATATGATTCATCATTCTCAAGGAGCCCCATGAGCACTTTAGTTTTATCCCTCATAGCTGGAGCACCATCGATTGCAATGCTGATGATTTTTTTGCACGATACCAAAGCTTTTGTAAGTGTAACAATGAGAGCTTCTTTGATGTCAGAGCCACAAGTTGTATCTTTCAATGTTGTCAAGTCCAATAGCTCTTCCTTGACGTCCAGGTCATGAGATACAAAGCACACAAATGTAGCTAGTTGTGGTTTGTAATGAATATCTATAGATTCATCCAAAGCCAGACTAAATGCAGCATAGTTTTCCAAGTTATGGTGCAAGTTATTTACATCAGCACTGATAACGAAAATTCTCCTTCCATGTACAGACGTTTTACCTGTGCAATATTAAACGCTAAAATAAAACCAGGCTTGGTAGTAGCATCGGCCTCTATAGTAAACATGGATATCAATTTACTCTGACCATGGAGTTGTTCTTTCAAAGTTGAAAGTTTAGTTCACCTCAGATCAGAGCCAAGAGGAAATTCTTTACTAAAATTACTGTGATGTGTGTCATAATGACACTTGAGATTGCTGGCTGTGAATTGCACAAGTGTTATTTGGCATATGGCACACATTGGTTTACTTTGTTTCACAAAAAGAAACTCCTCTTCCACTCGGGAATAAAACTTCTGTGTTCCTCTTCATATTTACATTTTTATGCGATATTTCTAAGCACTTGAAAAAGAGTTCAACAATAACAAGCACTGTCAATGGACTCATGCAACAATATGTTGAACGATACCAATAGATGAGTGCCGGAAGTAACTAACGTGCTGTGGTGGGAAGGCATAGCTTCTGCATCCCCACCTCCCCATGCACACACTCACTTACTCCCATGCCATTGCATCGGTCAAAGGTTGCAGCTCTTCCAAGTCTTAGTGGAGTTATTTTGGCTAAAAAAAAAAAGAAAAAAAAGACGTAGTTGGCCACCCCTGGTCTATAGTATGAAGTCCTGCACTATATCTGTGTGTGTGTGTGTGTGTGTGTGTGTGTGTGTGTGTGTGTGTGTGTGTGTGTGTGTGTGTGTGTGTGTGTGTGTGTGTGTGTGTGTGTGTGTGTGTGTGTGTGTGTGTGTGTGTGTGTGTGTGTGTAAAAACAAAGATAATTTTTATGCAAGGGGTTCCCTGAGACTTGAAATTATTTCAAGGATTCCTCCAAAGTAAAAACATTGAGAAAGGCTGTATTATAAGGTGCACACTAGAAAATGCACTGAATTCTATTTCTTCCTTCATTTTCTGTTTTTCTCAATTTTAAATTTCATTCACTCACCACCTGACTGTAGTAAACTGTTTCTCTTCTAAAGATATGGACAATATTTCTTACTAAAGGGGTTGCCAGCATTTGAATCTGACAAAATATCAGCATCTTAATAAATGACAAATCATTTTGTTCTTTAGCACTGTAGGTTAATACCGTTAAAAGATTTACATAAGTGCTGTCCAATTTGTTTACTATTGATACTGGGAAAAGCTTGAAGAGAGACATCCATCTGTTAGCTGATGATGCAAAGTTGAGTAGGTGATAGGGAACAATTCCGATAATGGAGTGACTGCAAGAGGATCTGAACAGTTTGGAACTATGGGCAAATGATAATGACTACCAGCTTAATTTCAAATGAAAAGTTATGCATGTTGGATTGAAAAGAGGGAAAAAAATTATAATAATAACAACTGTGAGGACAACCACACTGATAGGATTTTGCTCCATGAAGATACTGGCCTTGGACTATAAGGCAATAGGAAACTGAAAGTTCAAAGATCATATCACAAAGGGTGATGAGAAGTGTTGAGGACATTAATATAAAAAAAGTAATGGTCACTCTTTACAAGGTCTTGTTGGGTTTTCATCCCATAAACTCAAGAAAATCAGCTGTCGAACCCACACTATTTTCAGACATTAAAAATACTGTGTTAGGACCCATGAGATGGCAGACCCTTGTTAGCCATCTTCACTGCTTACCAATTAATTAGTGATCGTCTTGGTCCAGCTATCTCTGATTGGCTACCAGTGGAGATTGAACTGCCCACTCAGTCTCCAAAAGTTAGATAGGGCTAAAACGGACTCCCTATATGGGAACAAAAAAGCGTTAGCCGATTTTTTTTTTTTTTTTTTTTTTTTAATATCCCATGTTGCACCAAAAAAGTTAAAAACTTCCAAAAAGATCAACATGCCAACAGAGTGCAATAAAATCCAAAGCTTACTCAACTAGATGTGGATGACTGGAAAGCACTGAAACTGAAAGCACCTAAGAGCTGGGAAATGAAAAGAAATACATCAATAATGCAAACATTGATATCATTAATATGAAGCTTAACTGTTGTTAATCTGGCAACTGCCTTTTAAATGGTGCAGAAATTATTCTTTATATTTAACACAGTGTTTACATTCCTTGTTTTGCTCTTTTAATTCTGAAAAAGCAGACTATAAACTTTGCAACACTGGCAGATTAAAATAAAACCAAAAATAATGGGAATATAGCAGTTTCTCAGTGCACAAAAAAACAATCACAGAATCCCAACGGCATTGTTATTTAGCTAAAGTTCTAACTCCCCCACCTCCCGAGAAGAAACAGAAGGAAGGCTTCATCATCAATATCCTGATAAGTACAATCACGAGGTGTACAGGAACTATGACAGTACTACATGATTATGTTTACATATCATATATTTCGGTCTTTGAGGGCATTTATGACAGCATCAATCCACCTTGATGTTAATTTTCCTCGGGTTCTTTTTCCTTCCATTCTTGGCATCAAAAACCTATTTAAACTGCTCTCACATTCTTGAATGCAAACCACATCAAGTCCCTTTGTAATATTTACTGTGCCTCAGGTTTGGTCACAGGATTTCTTAGAGATGAAATATTGGTGGAAAAGATTCAGAGGCAAGTGACCAAGTTTGTGAGTGGTCTGAGGAATGCTCCATACACATAGATTGAGAGTTTGTGGGTTGCAGAAGTTGGGTGATAGGCAGAGAAGAGGGGGGGGGGGGGGATATGATAGAAACATTTAAGTTATTAAAAGGGATTTATAGGGTTAATGCAGAGAAAATATTTTAGCAGTTGGCTAGTGGTGGAAGAATAAGAGGTCATTATAAGAGCAAACTGCATACTTAAGAATTAAGAAGCCATCAAAGTTTTTTTTTTTTAAACCATGAGGTGTTTCGCTGCTGCAATTTACTGTAATAATTTAAACATGCATACAAAAAATAAAATAAAAATAAAATAAAAATCACCAGCAGCACTCTGCACATAAAGTTCACCCATAAATTATGTCAGATTTTTAGGAGCTGAATCCCACTCCTCTCAATCACAAAGTGTCACAAAAAATGTTTAAATATTTCCAAATGGCTTCAAATTTTTATAACGTTAATAATAAGATCATGATTATGATATCATAATAATAACATCAAACAGAGAATACAACAAGAAACAGAAAACAATAAATTAAACAAACCTAATATAGTGGAGAGAGATCAATTTGGGAAAATTTATATGAAAAAGAAATTATCCAAAACACTAAACTAACAGTAAAAGAGCAGTGTCAAATCAATTTTATCTCATGGATCTGAGAGTTAGGTTAGAAGTAAACAGCTGATCTAAGATTGGTGGGAAGAGAGAGAGAAATTTTGGGAAAAAAATTTGGTAAGTGATCAGATGGCATCAATAACAGAATCAAATTAAATATGAATAAAGGAATTGACATCATTAGGAATGTGTAAGCAGAACTAATCTAAGGTGGTATGGTTCCTTGGGGGAGGAGTGTCTGACAATACTGGAATTTAACAGATAACATGTTCGAAAGGATAAGAAGTTAATAATAATACAGACTTGCTATCATATGTATCTTGTTGAACATCTAAAACTATCATAGAGTGCTGTGAATATCATGATTTATGTATCAGGATTCTGATGATGACACCATAATTCAACATTCATTAATATAAGATAAAAAGGACCAGTTAAGTAGAGACGTGAGCACTTTTTTATTAGTATTATTCTTGGCTCCCATGGAATTGGAAGACTCAAAGTGAGAGGAGAATCCATTCCACAAATACAATACCCACCTTACTTGACCATGAAACATAATACTTAATGGAAAATATGCCTGCTTTTGATAAATACTCATTATTTAATGAAGCAGATGATTTTCAGCATCAACATTATTATTTAGTATGTACCTTCAAGAAATATATCAGATATGATGACAAGTCTAACACATTTAAGATTTCATAAATAGTTTCCAAACAAATATTTTCTTTTAAATTGGCCATTTATTTTGCCTTTTCTCCAATTTAATTGCCTCTTACATTTTGATCTTGTAAACCAATTCAAACTGCAACTATCCACATATAATATCTTGTTCTTAAGTATCTCCAACTACTTTCATTTCAAACAGTTGCTTTGATAATCTTTCATCTCCTATTCTGTGTAAGTGACATACCATCTTAGATTAGCTGATTTCACATATTTGAATATTAGCATTTTTTTTTTTTACTTAACCACACGTCTAAAAAATGATAGTGGGTGGACTATCCTTGTTTTTAACATGATTCATATGATTCTGCCCATGCTATCACTGTTCAACCCCTCTTCCCAATTTTTCCTCAGAACTTTCATGTCAGTGGTCTCTAGTCTTTAGTCAAGTTTCATTCTAACCCACCTCTCTAATCCAAACATTAAAACTGAATTGAGCAGCCTGTATACTGCTAGCTTTCTCTTTTAGCTAATTTTTCTCTTATAACATAAATTCTATTTACTATTCTTATGCTATAATCTTTTTCTATATTTAATTTTCATACATTTACTAAAAATAATGCCTAAATATCTAAAATGTATAAGGCTCTAGGTTCACTACTGATAATGTGACCTCTCTATTTCCCTGCATATTTTTAGTCAGTCTTATTCTCAATTTTCATACCAAACACGTGCAATGATTTTTGAAGTATCAGTCACACACACACACACACACACACACACACACACACACACACACACACACACACACACACAAGTGGTTTCAAAACCTTGTGGCATTAGTGTATGCATGGGAAAGAGTTATGAGAAAAGAAACCTGTTAATGTTCTTTTTTTTTTTTTCTTTTTTTTTTGATCTGCTAAGGTTATAGACCTTGGGAAATGCTCCATGGAGAAAGCTGTTCCAGAAAACAGAGATAAACAGAATGAATAGGAAGTAGTAGGTAATGCAGATTCAATAGATTAGCAGCTAAACTATAATGGGCATTGGGCAGCTGCTATTCATTATCATCATTATATTAACCTGCCTCTTTGGCCAAGTAGTTATGTATGCATTTTCCAACAGGCTGCAGGTTTGAATCCCACTATGGACATGCATGTTTATGAATACCTTTAGATGGGACATGAATTTCACTGCCTAGTGAGAAGCATCATCCCTGCTTATTGGAAGCCTGTTCCTGGATTATATATAAAAAAGTAAAAAACTTAGCCCCTCCACCATGGTATTAACGTGCTTTAAGTTTACAACCTTTTATGAGTGGAAGTCACAATTTTCTTTTTTATAATTATAAATGTTATTACTGTAGTGCCAAAAAGGGCAAAAGATTAAACTGTGTATAGGTCATACACACCCCCCTCTACAGGGATACAAGCTACATTACTGTTCACTAATATGCTACTGCATTACTACTTTTACTAATCTAGCTTGCCTCTGACAAAAGGAAATAAAAAAATTAACTAAACACATACATTAAAAAAAATAAAAATAAAATTGTATATAAACAAACTACATCAGTAGTTTAATTTGTTTGTTTAATTTCTACATTAATGATAATGGAAATAATTTGAAAGGAAATATCCACTTGTGTGCTGATGATGCAAAATTGGGAAGAGCAATAGTCTATTCAAATGTTGTAGATATTTTGCAGAATGACTTAAATAGGCTGGTGGTATGGGCTAGGGTAAATGGCTATCAGCTCAATGTGGCTAACTGCAAGGTGATGTGCTTTGGGAGGATGAGATCACATGCTGTGTACTATATTAATGGAACTGAACTGCAAGAAGTTGATGAGGCAAGGGACTTGGGGGTTATTGTGGACCAAGAACGTAAGTTTAGAGGGCATATTGCAAAAGCTGCCAAAACATCACATCAAATTACATGGACACTGAAGAACACACTGACAAACAGGGATAGAGAAGTTATTGTTCGACTTTATACAGCATTAAGACCCCATTAGGATTACTGCACAGAGATCTGGTCACCTGGATTTCTTGGTGATAAAGAAATGGTGGAGAGGATCCAGAGGCAAGTTACAAAGATTGTTGTAGGTCTGTGGAATGTTTCCTACAAGGAAAGACAAAGTCTGTGGGCTCCAAAAACTAGCTAACAGACGAAGGAGAGGAGATATGATAGAGGCATATAAATTATTAAAGGGTGTTTATAGGATTGATACTGATGACTTCTTTCTGAACAGTGCAGGAAGGGAGAGAACAAGGGATCAACCCCGGAGATGGTGCAAAAGTGTGGTTAGGACTAGAATTTTTGCTTGGAGGGTGGTGAATGTGTGGAATGCATTACCAGAGGTGGTTGTGAATGCTTCGTCTGTTAATGAATTTAACAAGAAGTATGATAGGGATTGTGTGTCAAGGTAGGATCTCCTGCAATGAGTCTTCTGACCCCATGGAGACACAGTTATAATGATGACAACAATAATAACTATTTGGTTGGAATTAAATTCTGTAGAGTCCTGTTACTTTTTTTTTTACTTCTATTACCTTGCTTGAAGAACAAGGAAGATACCCATCCCCCCCCTTCTATATAGCAATGATTTCTCATTTTTCGCTCTCTTTATCTAGCTGCTGATGACAGCAGATGAATTGCAGCCAGATAACAGTTCTTTTGCATTAATCTAGTATGACATAAAGGCCAACAGGACAAAATATGAGGGCAAGGTCAGTTATTATGGGGAACTTCAACTTTAAAGACATAGATCAGAAGGAGGAAAGATCACATGGCAGGAAGGAAATGGAATTTATACACTTACTGAAAGATAATTACTTGAAGCAGAATACGATGGAGAGAACTGAGTAAAAACGTGTTGGATCTTGTTATAGGTTCAGAAGACTTGTCCATAACTAAGATCGCTACCCTGTCTCTAACTGGGGAATTGATCATATGGCCTTGAATTGGGAGATAGCAAAACATGTGGAAAATTCCAGTTGAGAAAGGGTATATGAGGAACTATAAGGCAGGTGATTATGATACACTTAGTAGTGCCATACCAAAGTTCTGCAAGGGAAGGATGTTCACAGTGCATGGAGGATAGTCAAGGGATATGTGGAAGAAGCAATATCACACTTTATACCTAAGATCGGGAGGGTAAATTGGATAAGAGTGAAATGGATGAGTAGTATCATCAAGTATGTGCTGGAGAAAAAGAAAATGTTGTGGAGGGTATATAAGGAGAAAGGTGGCCAGCTAACTCATGAAAGTGCAAAGATCAGGTAAGAAAGGCAAAACCAAATTCTGAGAACAAATTAGCTGAAAAGGCAAAAGGAAATCCCAAAGAGTTTTTCCGTTATGTGGCAAGCAAAAGTTCTGTAACATGGTTGCCAAACTCCTAGGGGGGTGACACTTGGCATGCAGGAGGAAGAACGACTATGGAAGGATAACTTTAATAAGTGTAGTGTTAGAGAGTAACAAAAGCAGACAAAATTGTTCATCTACTAATTGACCATTTGGCAAGGATATATTATCCAAGTGAAGATATTGTTATGGCATAGGTGACAGGGAACTGATGTGAGAACAGAGGTTGATGAAGAAGAGACACTCTTAAGATATTGCAGAATCTGAATGCAAATCAGGACTAGATGGGATATCGGCTCGCATTTTAAGGGAATGTGCAGGGTGGTAATGCCTTTTACTAGGCTGTTTAAGTCTCAGCTCTGACAAAATCCCAAGGGAGTGGAAAGAAGGCAAAATCATTCCTTTGCATAAAGGAGGATCTAAGTCTGTGGTAGCAAATTATATACCAATCGGCATCTGAGGAGTGGTGGTAAAAGTACTCGCAAAGTTTGTCATAAAGAGAATTCTGGAATGGGTGGATAAGAATATGATACTCTATAAGGGTCAACAAGGCTTTGCAAAGGATAGGTAATGCATTAGTAATCCAAAGTTTAAACTAACTTTTTATAATAGAGTGACAGATGAGTTGGATAAATGTAATGGCTACACAATACGAGATAGTAGTTGCAAAGTCTTTCAGAATTCTGTTAAGCAAACTACAAAAATGGACATGGGTATGAAACTGTGATATGAATGAAAGGGTGACTGATGGACAGATACAAAAAAGTAGCATACGTAGGAGCAATATCGAGGAGAAGACAGGTGACTAGTGCTGTGCCACAGGGCTCTGTGCTTGGACTACTGCTGTTTAATTTGTACATAAATGATGTAGGAAATAATCTGAAGGGAATTATTCAATTGTTTGCTGATGATGCAAAGTTGGGTAAGGTAATAGTTAATCAAGGTGATTTAGAGAGCTTACAGAATGATTTAAGGTATTGACAACATGGGCAAAACATAATGGATGTCAATTTAATGTTGACATCCATTATGACTTTAAAGTGTAAAGTTAAGCATTTTAGGATATAAAGATTACAAGCTGTGTACCTCCAAGGTGGATGCAGTAGTAGAGCGAGAGTTGCAGTTTAGAGGACATATTGCTAAGTTAGCGCTCAGGATTTCTGTATGTTACTCTCCAGCTTAAGTTAACTTTGTGACCTAATAGATAACAGGACTCTAGCTTTGATGTAGCAAGGTTTTTTTTTTTTTTTTTTTTTTTTTAACACCAGAGGTCAGGCAAACAGTTCTAATGATTGATCAGTAACTTGAGCATGCCATGTAGATTATAGCAGCTTGTTTCTTTGTATATATATGTATACCCAGAAGATGACCTTAATGTGAAGGTGAAAATGTTGAGTGTACATTTTGGTTTATATTAAACTAAAGTTTTACTCTAACATGGTAGGTGTATCCATAATTTTCATAAAATGAAAGGAATAAGATATGAAATCAGAACTTATAATACTAGCAAAATCAAACAAATAATATAAAATGAGAAAAATATGAAAATTCTAAGCCTGATGATTGGAAACAAACACTTAGCAGCAATACAAGAAAACCTAAAGGAATAATCAAAAGACTGGAAGAATTTCACAAGGAACTTTATAAAGATGAATCAGTTAAAACCATAATAGAATAGAAGAACTCCACTACTGACGATAATTTTAAACTACCAATAATCTATAAGTAAGTACATGGAGTGATATACAAAATGAAAAACAGAAAAGCTCCAGAAGATGAAATCTAAATTGAGTTAAAGATTGCTGGTGAAGAATTAATAAAACATATAACAAACCTTATCAACTTATGTATTGATAAAGGGAAAATACCTATAATCTGGTATAATGCAATATTAACATTTATTTATAAAAAAAGAGATAAAGAAGAAGCCAAATATAGACCAATTAGCTTGTTATCAACTCTGTATAAAATACTTGTAAAAACAACAGAATAACACCTATCCTTGATAAAACAACCAGTAGAGCAGGCTGGATTCCAAAAAGGATATAGTACAATCGACCATATACATCCACTGAGGCAAATCATGGGAGGAAAAAAAAAAAAGAATATCAAATCTCTCTGCTTAGCATTTATAGATCATGAAAAAGCATTTGACAGCATCAACACTTCCACAATAATAGAAACTAGAAAATCAATTCATACCAAGTGAATACATGAAACCGTTAAAAGAAATATACAAAAACGGAACAGCAATTATAAGACAAAAAATAAAAAAGTAACAAGATCCCTATACATGGAGTATAGGGATCTATTCAAGACAAGTAGATTCTATATCCCCTAATTTCTTCTTTTTTTTTTTTTTAAAGCAGCATTTCAGGAGATATTAAAAAAATTAACTGGAATTCCAAAAGCATGACAATAAAAAGAGAAAAACTAACCAACTTAAGATATGCAGATGATATTGTATTAATTTCAGAATCAGCACAAAACTTATAGGAAATGTAGAAAGTATTTTTAACTTGGGTATAGTTATGTTAAAGATACCAAGCAAATTTAAACCTGGTTTTACTCCATTTTTTCCACGTAAGCAAACAGACAAAATGTCAAGTTTGCGCCTGCAATTTATGTAAGACTAGCTGATCCCACAGGTAGTGCAAGCTCTGATCATTAATCTTAATATTTACCCTTAATGCCAAAACACATCTCCAAGAAGGGGATGTATGATGTTCTGTATTAAAGGCAAGGGGCCACTACCCAGACCGGTTTCGACCTTTATTGAGGTCTCATCAGTGGGAGCCAGGCTAGAAATACCAAGACTTAGTAATGCAGAGCTTGTAAGTATTTTACCAAAACAAGTTACCATAAGGTGTTATAACCTTATTAAATAAAAATCTCAGGAGGAGATATAGATGTAGAAAGTATTTTTAACTTGGGTATAGTTATGTTAAAGATACCAAGCAATTTTAAACCTGGTTTTACTCCATTTTTTCCAAGTAAGCAAACAGACAAAATGTCAAGTTTGCGCCTGCAATTTATGCAAGACTAGCTAATCCCACAGGTAGTGCAAGACCAAGGCAACTCGTGGTAAAGGTGGAGTAAGCTCTGATCACTAATCTTAATATTTACCCTTAATGCCAAAACACATCTCCAAGAAGGGGATGTATGATGTTTTGTATTAAAGACATTTTGTCTGTTTGCTTACTTGGAAAAAATGGAGTAAAACCAGGTTTAAAATTGCTTGGTAGCTTTAACATAACTATACCCAAGTTAAAAATACTTTCTACATCTATATCTCCTCCTGAGATTTTTATTTAATAAGGTTATAACACCTCATGGTAACTTGTTTTGGTAAAATACAAGCTCTGCATTACTAAATCTTGGTATTTCTAGCCTGGCTCCCACTGATGAGACCTCAATAAAGGTCGAAACCGGTCTGGATAGTGGCCCCTTGCCTTTAATACAAAACATCATACATCCCCTTCTTGGAGATGTGTTTTGGCATTAAGGGTAAATATTAAGATTAGTGATCAGAGCTTGCTCCACCTTTACCATGAGTTGCCTTGGTCTTGCACTACCTGTGGGATCAGCTAGTCTTGCATAAATTGCAGGCGCAAACTTGACATTTTGTCTGTTTGCTTACTTGGAAAAAATGGAGTAAAACCAGGTTTAAAATTGCTTGGTATCTTTAACATAACTTATAGGAAATGATAAATATACTGAACATAAAAAGCAAGAAGGTAGGTCTTAAAATAAATAGAGAAAAAATAAAAGTTATGTTCAATAAGTAAGCAAAAACAAAACTTGATGAGCTAATAGAAAGTCTCCTCTTATGCATACTTAGGAGCAACTTTTTGACATTGCAAATGAACAGAACGAAATTAAAAGAAGGAGAATACAGTTAGCCTGGTATACGTTTGGGAAATTGAACTGCATCTTCAAAAATAACTTACCCATCTGCCTGAAAAGCATAGCAAAACAACCAATGCATATTATACAAAATATATTAGTGCCCAGGTTTTTGAGCCTATGGCTCAAAAACCTGAGCACTAACTTAACAAATGGAAAAACAAATAAATACTGGTGATGGAAAGAATCATCCTAGGAATCACTAATGGATAAAAAGAGGAAGAAATGGATCAGATCAGAGACAAAAGTCTTGGATGCAACAGAAATTGTAAAAGCATCCAAATTGAGATGATGGGCAGGACATACATCACTGGAAGTTGGGTGAGAGTGTGGTTAGCAAGGGCACAAGGACTAGATTTTTCGCTTGGAAAGTGATGGATGAATAAAAAAATTGGTTGCCTGAGTCAGTTGCAAGTGCTTTATCTGTTAATATCAAGGAGAGGTACATTTGATAATGTGTTGATAGTTTGGGTCTTAGGACTCCATGGCTTCCATGGAGTCCTAAGACCCAAACGTAAAAAGTACGTTTGGGTCTTACGTAAAAACATAAGACCCAAATGTAAACCTAAGACCCTAAGTGCCCATGCAATAATAATAATAAGTTTGTTAGCTTGTTATATCAGTGGCTCTTCCATCTTATCAATAATAGATATCTCACACATTTTAGTGTTCTGTTGGAGATCAGACAGAGTACTCCTCTTATAATACATCAGATTCATTTTAATGCAGGAATTACTGACTATTTACTCACTATGCCTAATCTTTAAGAAGACATTGACAAAAAAAAAAAAATGCTACTGTAATGTAAAAAATATTGCATCTTCAACAAATACTATACTGCAGAAGCAAGAAAAAAATAGTTTTAGTATATCCCTAAATACAGTACAAAGACATTTATTGTCTACGTACTATATTTAGTGAAAATTAGTGTTATTAGAGGCAAGTGGAATGAATATGACCCTACATAATGAAAAATACCTATCTTCCCACAGACACTATGCTGCATACATGCATGCAAGCAAAAGTTTTATTGTAGCATCAAAACACAGTATCTGAACTATTTGTTCCAACAACTTCAGTCAAATTTCCAGTTGCAAAAGCAAACCATCTATTCAAAGCAAATTTTCTAATGCAAATAAAGATATGAATACATCTGTGTATATATAACTTGAAATCCGTTCGAATTGCATATGAGATTTCCTATATACACTAAAGCAAGTTCCCAAAGGCAGCAGAACACATGCAAAGCACTGTCTAACACAACTCATGTTAATTGGGTTTTGCTAAATGGCCTATTAAGTAAGCTCATAAGGTCTGTCTTGTGACTGCTGCAAATGGGTTGTCAGCTTTCTTCCTGTATGCACATTCGTGATAGTAAATGAATCTTTATCCTTAAACTTTGAGCTAATGGTGATGTTCCACAAGATTTCCTTCACCTTCCTTCTATATATCAACAATCATCTTGGGTTGATTGCAATCTTCTTTCTCATTCAACAACCCTTGCACTAAATAAATCATCAATTTCAGAATATCAATTTCTATTACCTCTAATTTTAATCTCCAGTCTGCAATGGGTTGCTGATATTCTTGTTAATGAACCAATCCTGTTTTACTTCTTACAAAAAATGTTTTTCTTTGCCTTACATTTGACACCAACAACATTCTAATAAAGATGAAATTCTTTCTCAAGGAGAGAATTCTAACTCAGCATCTAAAAAATTACTCTCTCTCTCTCTTTTGCCCAAGGTTTTACTTTACATTTGAACATGTATTAATTATATACAAATCACAAATTCACCCAACCAATGAATATTGCTCCTAGATTTGGGGACGTGTCCCTAAGAGCTTCCTAAAATACATGTACAGAAGAGAACAGTTTGTCAATTAATAACCTCTCCCCACCGCCAATTCCCTCCGCTCTCTCACACAGACATTTAGTTTCTGTTGTTTACATTTCCTACAAATCTTTCCACATGGTTACAATGCATAAATCTGATATCAACAATTCCTCTGCTATCATGTGCAATAGCTATTCTACATCCTTTTACAGTTCAATCTCACACAATAAAATTTTCTTACCTCTTTTGTATTTCCTAAAGATTGAAATCTACAGGTCTCTAAATCCAATGGTTAAGTTTCTTCTTTCTCCTCCTCTTTCTGCATACCACAGGCTGAAGGGGAGGGGAGAATTCTGTAGATGGAACAGTGTCATGAAAGTAATTGTAGTAAAGGTATAAATAGAAACAGATCATCTATGAGACAGTGACTGGAGTCTATGTGGGAGAAATTGTTGATTAGACAAACTGTCCTCTTTTAGACACCATGAATATAGTCATTGAATGGAATATTAGTCTATATATTATGAGAATTATCTGGCAAGTAATGAGGAAGTAGAAAAGGGGAAAAATAGTTCTGTTACATAAAAGAAGCCTCAAATTATAGATCAGTGAGTATCTCACGTGCAGTGGTTAAAGTAGTGCAACCAGTTAGTTAAGAACATAACAGTAATAGGAGAATTAAGTAGTAGTGTCGAGGGCAAGATGTATTTAGCGAGGCAGAGTAGAGAGCACCGCGATGAGCCCTTGGACTCCCTGGAGGTGTCATTTAATAATTCAGGAATGGACAAGTAGAAATATAGAAACAGAATTTTGTGATATATAAGTTGGATAATGCTGGACTTTGCACATGAATGATGGATATGACGTTGGTGATGACGTGGATAGCTGATGGAAAGACATCAAAGAGTGCTACGTGGAGTAGAATCCAAGAGATGGCATGTGTTGCAGGGCTCTGTACTTGGGATGCTGCTATTTAATTTGTACAAGAATGCAAGACATAGCACATCAGAGTCATGTAAACTCAAGAGGATACGGGAAAAACAAAATCTATATGTATTTATTGAACAACTGAAGGTCTTTGAGGAAGACAGTGATGGGAGGGGTGATGTTCCAATAATGAAAGTCACAAGCTCCTAATCTGTTAGGCCTAAAACTGGTGACAACTTCTCCATTTAAAAATCTTGTACATTGCATGCTAAATATTTCTATAAGTGCAAACCAAAAACTTAAATATTTATGCAATATTTAAGTAGCTGACTCAGTCAGCTACTTAAATATTGCATAAATATTTGAGTTTTTGGTTTATATGCAAATTATGTCAAGTTCTAGGACAGGAAATTCTGTGCCTTTTTATTACTAATAACATGGTTCATACTCTTGTAAACTACACTGCAGTTTACTTCAGTGTATCACATCATTTTCTGTCAAAGTAGTTTGTAGTATAAAGAACAGAATCAATATATCTTGGGGGGGGGGGGGTTATAAACTACAAAAATCTAGAGAGGACACTAAACAAACATGCTTCTGCAGCTTGCTGATGTCAGTGTCAGTTTGCCCACATGATGCAAGCTAAAAGTAACTAATTAGAGTGTATTAAGTTGGAATGGATAGAGTAATATTGGAGTGGAGACATTAGAGAAATTACTAAATAAAATAAGTGAGAAGTATGATTCATCACATAAGTTGTCTTTATAGTACATTCAAAAAGTATTAACTATAAATTAGAAATTTTGAAAGCAAAAATTTTGTGTGTGCAGTTGCTAGGCATATGCACTCCCCTTTTTGACTAGTATGAGCACGCATGCATGTGCGCGCGTGCACGCACACACGCACACACACACACAGCTTAGAGGGAAGCTATTCCAAAGAACAGAGGTAGATGGAATGAAAGAGAAGGAAGAGGAGTTGGCTCAGTAAGTTTGAAGCTAAACTGTAAATACAGTATGTGTTGACCAACAGCTGCTATTGTTCTTACAGTTTTGGAAGAAAGTGGAGGAAAAATAGCAACCATTTCAGCAGAGCACTGTTCATGAAAATACCTACAAAACAATCATAAGGTAGAAAAAAAATCAGATTTTGTGTGTGTGTGTGTGTGTGTGTGTGTGTGTGTGTGTGTGTGTGTGTGTGTGTGTGTGTGTGTGTGTGTGTGTGTGTGTGTGTGTGTGTGTGTGAGAGAGAGAGAGAGAGGGGTGAGGGATTGTCAGTATTAGAGAAAACGAAGACTAAAGAGCAGATAGAAAGGCAACTCAATTGATAAGGCCAATGAAGGTGTAATATGAACAGCAGTTAACCAATCAAGCAAAGAAAATTCTCAGATATTTTTCAACATGTGGTTAATAGAAGGAATGATTATAGGAAGATAATATTGGTTTAGTAGCAGCAGACCGTAATAAAATTGTTCCACTTCACGAAGAGAGTGATAAGACTGACACTCTGAATTATAAATTAATGAATATGTATGCATCTGGAATTGAGGTAAAGGTGAACTTATGAGGGGGATAGGATCCAGAATTAGATATATACCAACATACTACTGTGATGGTCAGCACAGGTTTGCTAAAGAGAGGTCATGTTGTAGCAATCTACTTACATATTCAACAAAATGAGAAAGAGAGATGCATATACACTAGAATATTCAGATTTTGTAAAGGTCTCAAATAGATTGCCATATGACAACATGTGCATGAATGAGTACCATTACTTTAACTTATATGTTGATAATGTTGCAAAAGGTTTGGATGGAGTTAAACAGATGCAAAGTTGGAGAAAAGCAGTTATTGTCGCTTTGAAGACTAGAATACCTGAGTGGGCAAGCAAGTAGGTCTTGCAGGTCAATGTTGTAAAGTGTGCAGTTCAATTTAGGAGGCAGGAGTGAAATGCAGAGTATACAATTTTCAAGGAAAATAAGAGATCTGGGGTTAACAGCAGACATGGATTTTCTCACACAAAACCAGTGGCTTATTCAGAGTTTAATACCCCGACTTATGCGAATCCGGAGTTACGCAGTTTCTTATATGTACGTATTCCCATCCCACTTCATGCCTCACCACTAGTCTTATCTTTCAGGCGCCGGCCGCATTCCCCAGTGTTGCACATGCAGTGAACAAGCACTGACGTGTTTCGCGTGATCTCCATTCATACACAATTTTTATAGTCTACAAACCTTGCGATTGTTTAATGTTATGTTCTTGATAAAAATTTTTATCACATAAAAAATAATAATGTCATCCAAAAGAAGCTAGTCCGATTCTTCTACAGCTAGCAAGAAAAGAAAAACATTGACTTTGGAAACAAAACTGAACATTATTAAGGATTTTGAAGGCGGAATCAAAATTTGTGAGCTAGCAAAGAAGTTCGATCTACAGGAATCCATAGTAAGAACAATCATAAAAGAGAAGTTTACAGATTTTGGAGGACATAGATTCTAACGAGGAACGAATTGTAGCCACAAGGCAAGGAATAAAAAAATCATTAGCATGCTATGAAGAAATTTTGCGTGGCAAGAAAAAGCCATTATGCCGTCAGACGAGTCTATTAGATTTTATGAAACCATCGACATCGAAATAACTTTCTTATTTTTATGTACAAAAAAACTACAATTATGATTATATTTTTTAAAAAATATAGGTATTTTTGTAAACCTTTGGTCCCAATTATATGTTTGTATATATAAATTACATGCAAAATTATACCCCGAGTTGCGCAATTTTTGTTGGTCCCACCTACCACGTAACTTCGGAGTTTTACTGTATACACAAAAAACTTGATAACAAAGTTGTCCAAATGCTAAAAAATCATTACAAAAGAAAATAAATTAATTTATCCTAAACACAAATGTGAAGTCAAGTGCCATGCTTTTAAATACCCATTAAGAACAAATAAATTTGAGAAGGCTTGAAGATCTGTCATAAGTCTTAAGCTGATTTCCATTTTTTAAAATTAACCATGCTCAATTCTTGAGGATGTGTGGATGATAGTTTGCTTATAGGAAGGATGAGAAAGGAATGAATCAAGCATGTTCAATTTTAAAAAAATTAGATTAAGATCAACTGGGGATAGGGGATACATCATACATCCCCTTCTTGGAGATGTGTTTTGGCATTAAGGGTAAATATTAAGATTAGTGATCAGAGCTTATGCCACCTTTACCACGAGTTGCCTTGGTCTTGCACTACCTGTAGGATCAGCTAGACTTGCATCACTTGCAGGCGCAAACTTGACTTGTTTGTCTGTTTGCTTACTTGGGAAATGGAGTAAAACCAGGTCTAAAATTGCTTGGTATTTTTAACATTTATTATACCCAAGGTAAAAATACTTTCTATAAATACTTTAATTATCACTTTCAGCCCAATAATTTTTAACTTAACAAATGTGCAAACTACATATAGAGAGGGATTCAAATTTGTCGCATGTGCTCAACTGTTCTATTGTTAAAATTCCTTACTGTTCTTCACTTGCAATAATGATGTCTTATGATACACAAGATGAAATATTTGTGAAAATAAATATAATTTTCTGCTGTGGCATGCATGCGATCGTATAATTTATTTCCTTTACATTTTAACCAAGACTTCTGATTATGCACCATCACAAATGTAAAATTTATTTCACCATATTTCAGGTCAAAGATGATTACTGCATTTCTACATTTTAGGTTTCAGAGGATTTTTTTCCACCCCTGAGTGCATTCTCCTGGATATTTTTAAAGACTGTTCTATCATTATCTCATTTAATAATAATATTCAGACAACCAGAATATCCTTATCTTGTTTTTATTATACTTTTATAATTTTTAATTTATTTTATGTGCAATGCATTTTTTTCTTCACTTTTAAGCTTTCTTAGTTGTCTCCAAAACATTTTTACTACCTTGGCAATGTTTATCTTTGACATTTCTTCAAAACTCATTATATACATTTTTGTTTAGCTATTTTTATATATTCCTACATTTTTCTCCATATCCTCTAAAAGCACAGTGGCTTATTAGCCGAAATTTTTATATCATCAAATTCCTGCCATGTACCCTCAAGGGGTGTATAGGATATGATAGTACCACATGAAAAATTTACATTACTAACTTCTTATCTACAATTTTCCTTCAAATCAGTCTGTTACTTGTCAAGGTGCCAACATTATCAGATCTTATTTCTATCATCTAATGCACTTTGTATCATATCAATCCACCTATATCTTGGTCTTCCTCTGGGTCGTTTTCCTGCCAACCTGGCAGAGAACACTTGTTTTGCTAATCCTTCCTCGCCCATTCTGCTTAAGTGACCAGACCACCTGAGATTAGCTCTGCTAACGCATTCCTGGATGCTGACAAGGTCAAGTGCTTTCCTAATGTCCTCATTTTTAATATGATATTGCCATTGATGCCATCTTTTCATGCCTCCAATCTTTCTCAGGACTCTCATATCTGCAGTCTCTCTAGTCTTTGGTCAAGTGTTTTACTTCTGACCCAGCTCTCAGATCCATAAGTTAAAACTGGTTTGAACACTCTTGTATACAGCTAATTTAGTGTTCTGACTAATTTCTCTCTTATTTCATATGAATTTATTCAATTGACTTCCTACCATACCAGCTTTGTTGATTCTGTTGTCTATTTCCATTTAATTTACCATCTTCACTAAAAATCATGCCTAAGTAGCTGAAATGTTTTACTTTTTCCACAGGTTTCCCCGTTCACAACACAGTTGACATTTTCAACAATTCTACCTATTTTCATTGTCTTTGACTTTTTAATGCTCACCTTCATACCATATCTATTACAACAGTTATTCAATTTAGTCAGGGAATCTTGCAAACTTGTAGCGGATTTATTTAGAAGTATAACATCGTCCGCATAAAGCAAAGAGCTGACATTAACATCTCCAATTCTGATATCATGTTTAATACCACTTTCCTTCAAGATCCATATAGATAATGAATAACAGAGTGGGATAATGTACATCCTCGTCTCACACCAGATTTAACATTAAACCATCTTCCTGTACTTCCTTCAATTCTAACTGCTGACTTACAACTCAAATAAAGACTAAGTATTGCTTGATATAATGCCCCATTGACACCATATAACTGTAGCGTATTGAATAGCTTCTCTCTTGGCACCTCGTCATATGCCTTTTCCAGATCGACAAAACTTAAATACAGATCTTTGTTATATTCCTATGCTTTCTCAACTATTTGTCGTAAAGTGAAGATCTAATCCTGCCAGCCTCTATTTGGCCTGAATCCAGCTTGTTCTTCATCAAGCTTTTCTTCCACAATTCTTCTCAACCGTTTCTCAAGTATACTTGCATAGATCTTGCCAGGAACACCAAGTAGGGAAATACCTCTGTAATTTCACATTTGGTTTTATTTCCCTTTTTATATATGGGTACTATTAGATCTCTACTTCAATCATCGGGAATTCGTCCCTCTGTCCAGGCTTTCTGAACTATGCAGTGCAGCCACTGTAAGACTTTTATACCACCATATTTCTGGTTGAATATCATATACTCCTGCTGCTTTCCACATTTCAAGCCTTTGATGGTTTTTGTTTTTATTAATTTACTTTTCTTGTCTATGAGTTATGATAAGGCCTGTGACAATAGAAGTCTGGAAATATTTTACACCAAAATGAAGTCTTTTAGGCTTTTTCAATATTTATAATTACATATTGACTGAGATCTCTGACATAAGATTGCTATGGTATTAAACAGAGGATTTTTGCTAGTCATCCTTGATGTGAACCAACAGTTCTCAGGACAGTGAAACCAAAAACCACTAATAAAAGGTGAATATATACTCCTAGGCAGAGTTACTACCTTTTAAGCAGTGCAAGTCCAGGCAATTCTGATGTTGAAGGTTGTATTCTCATATTATCTCTGGCTTATGAGAAACTTTTTCTATAAAATAAGGATGGATTTATAATACCTCCTATTTCTATTAATATTTAGACAACCACTGCAATTTGAATTTGACTGATTGCAGATGGCTTTCTCTAAATAGTATTCTTTAAATAGCCTAACAAATCTGAAAGATGTGCAGAATTTTTGTATTTTTGCACGGTATTTTGCATTTTTCTATAGCTAATAGAAACTATGTCCCATAAGACCAGATTGCTCAGTGAAAAATGGAATCTGGTATACTCCATGCTGAAGAGAGAAGTTTATTTATCTTAAGTGGAAATTAGTTTAAAAGGATCAGCTCGCAGCCTGTGATTTACTCATCTAAAGAATCTCAGACCAAAACTACAAATATTAAGAATGATATGATAATCAATGGTTATGTGCCATCCAAAATAAAACAAATTTTGGATAATTACTCTCCATTAGTAAATAGCCCTTCGGATATTAAAACAATATCCATTCCTGATATTAAAGACATCACAGAACAAACCTCTAAGGCTCTTCAGATTGTTTTTTGAGCATACCCCTAGAGCATATCACAATCCTCATTCCTGCAATGTCTCTTACTTTAGCCAGACTGGCTATATTGCAAAAATCTAGTGGTCAGAATATATATACTATATTAAATTTTTTTTTAACTTTTGGTCCTGAACAACAATGGGGGTTCTACTAGTTGCAGAGGTCTTTGTATTACATAAGTACTTTCACATATGAGAGAATGATATTCAAAGCATGTTATTAAGCTCTCCTCAATCAACCCAAACTGTACCAAAACTAGTAATAAATAATATATTTTTTTGAGATAACAATGTTTATGTATTTGTTTGGCATATGTTGTGTTTTTTAATGTGCAAGTTTCTTTTATGTATGCATATATACTCAATGGTCTACTTGACAATCACTTTTATTATTATAGAGGTTGAAAAAAAAAAACCCTTCATAATGTTTGTTATTATGACCACTCCTACTTCATATAACAGTCAACTGTTGTGTTTGCTCTGATGATTTCATGAGCTGCCTACTACAAATATAAGTATTCTATATACAGGGGTCACTTAAGGATCAAAGCCAGTTAACTTGAAGTAGACCTCCACATTAGCTTTAAGGAATGCAGAGAACAATTGGGGCTTCTAACCTAATGTCCAATCCTCACATGGGACAAATGACAATGAAACTCACTTGTGCCTATGGTCACACAAAAGGATGTGGAGGCAACCAATTAGTAAATATCCACTGGATACTGAATGAACAAGGGTGGGTTGGCAATTTGGGACATAGCTAACAAAACTGTAGTTTCTAGTGGCTTAAAAAATACATGTAATGGTACAACATGAGATTTAATGTTGGCTAGAGTACTGCCCAGTTAAACAAAGCCCACTGTTTTTTGTTGGGGAAAGGTAAATGGTGAAAAGTCAGCTGATAAAACTCCAACCCAACATCTAGAAGAAGTTCAATATCAGAAGAACTGAAAATATGAACCATCAACATAAGGAGTATTAATGAAAAGAATACTGAACTTGCAAAGGAACTGGAAAATTACCATGTGGAAATAGTGGCATTACTGAGACAAAGAAAGAAACAAGTGAGATTCTACTAAATAGGTATAGGATGTTAACTACAGGGAAAAAAGAGAGAGAGAGAAGGAAGTAGTGATAGCATTCAACACCAAACATGAATATAAACTTTTTGATTGGAAGGCAATTTCAAATAAAGTTATGTGGGCAAACTCCAAAATGGCACAATCGACAATGAAGCTCACTTGTGCCTATGGTCACATAAAAGGAAGAAGTGGAGTAATTTCCCAGGTCATTACAGCAGGCAGATGACAAAGAAAATGGAACAGTGGTCCCTTGTTGAAGACCTTCCATTCTTCCTTGATTGGCTTCCACTCTAAACTTAAGAGTGGAAGCCAATCGCCAAAAGGCATATAGAAACATCTGAGTGAAATTTGGAGAAAAGAGATAATGGAAAGACTGCCAGATTTCTGCTTAATGCAGACTAGTCCTTGCTGACATCATGTGCAGCATAAAAATATGCACAAATTCATGTGCAGAGAAGATATAAGAAAAGCCTCAATGACATAGTCATTGAGGCTTTTCTTATTCTTTTCTTATTAGTATTCTATATTAAATAATTTTCTTTTTTTTTTTTTTGTCCTTAAGTGGTTTATACATATAGTTAGTTCATTATTCTTTAAAATTGCTGCTGATATAATCAAAGACAGCGTATGATGATCTCACCCAGGAAACATATAGCACATTTTAGTACCATAACGAGGCTATGATTTAGAAGTGGCAATTCTGAGAGAAAAATGAATTTTTTACCCAAGCTGCTTAAAACTTCCAAAACAAGGTACAAGTCATAGCACTAACTAGGCCAAATTCACTGATTCTGCACAACTTCAAATTCATACGTATATTCAAGTTAAAAATAACTAAAACAAAATCTTTAAGCCATGCATATCCACTTGAAAGCTGTTTCTGTAATTATTATTATATGATTTCTTTTTGTTGCTAGTTACATGCTACAAACTACTGTTTCTGATTACAAGACTATACTACATTATGCTTTGCACCTTCCTCATTTTGAAGCTTAATTTAGCCATTCACACAAATTAAACACTATGTTCTATTAAGACATTTTTCAGAATTTTACATTATGATGCTTAAATCACAGAAGAGAAGAGGCAGTTGCAATGAAACCCTAAGATTTTCAATCTCCTGAGGATTTAAACTGTTGACAAGTTAACTGAAAAACAGGGAAGCAACATGACTGCTCCTCCAAGAAAGAGAGAGAGAAAGAATATGCAGGATAAGCCTAATTTCCATCTTAAAAGTTACTTTCACTATAACAGGCAAAAGGATCTAACATAGAAAAGATGATGGGACAGAATGCATAAGTTCAGCCAAAATAGTATTTCTGGTTGTAAAAATAAATAAATTGTTATTATTTTAAAACCCACAAATCACGAGTAGTTAATCCATACCTGCTGAGGATAGCTCTGACTCATGCTTCTGGCAGGAGTTCCTTGTGGTTGAGTTTGGGTGTATGGTCGGTACTGTTGACCATACTGTCCCTGAGCAGATGCTGCAGGGGTCTGTCCGGCTGAAGTCATATATGGCCGCTTCACAGATGGATCAGGTACAGGCCCACTCTAAAAAAAGGACAAAAAAAAAAGTTAAGGTTACTCAAACATGATAATAAATATATTTTGTATATTTATCTGTACCTATCTGTATATTCATCTTTGATATCTTCACACCAGTTCAAGACACAAGAGTATGTAGGGGATTTGAAATAGGAAGTGATCATTTAGTTGAGAGAAGAATAAAACTGCTTTATTCTCTCAGAGCACATGCCTTCTTTTTCTAAGACTATATCTTTAATTTCCTGAGTTCACCACAGAGTTCTGATTTTTCTATCCTTGCAGACAACTTCACAAAATATGTCAAAAAGTAAAATGTGCAATAAAGTTTTAAAAATAATCAGTCAAGATGCTTTCAGAGGTAAACTATAAATCTGAAGAAAAAATGAAAAAGTCTGAAGACAAGAATCGAACCTTGGAGACTCGCTGGCAAACTCAAAAGAAAATATTGAATAATTCAGCCCAAGGAAAAATATGGTGAATAAAGGGTAGAGAAATCAAACTCCGTGGTGGAATCAGGAAGTGAAAGAGATAGTCATGGAAAAGAAGAAGGTTTCTAGAAGGTTTACAGAAAGTTTCTAGCAAGTACATGCTAAGAAATTAGTATATGCTCAGAGAGAGAATAAAGAGAAAAATGTAAGAAAGCAAAGCACTGTGTGAAACTAGCTAAACAAAAGTCACAGGATGACTTTGATAAATCTTAAAAATATTAATATACAATCATAAAAAATCAAGAAGGTGGCAAAATATTCTGGAGTCTATTGAAAAAGTATTAGAAATGGAGGAAAAAGTACAATAAAGGAATCAGAGATGATGAAGGTGACATAAAACTAAAGATATTCTGGATGTCTGGAATAATTACTGGATGAAACAAGAAGTGAAAGAACAGTAGTAGAAAATGATGTGGAGGAATGCAATCAACAACCTAAAATGTGGAAAGACAGCCGAGTAGAAATTAACTAACCGTTGTCATAAATTTAGCATGATGAAAATCAGCCATAAAAAAAAATGAAGAAACAGGCAAAAATACTGAAAACATCAATTGCATCCAGACTGGAGAACCTATCAAACATATAAAGCATTATCTATCTAGGTGTAATTTTTTAGTGAAAATGGCAAACTAAATATGGAGATAGACAACAGATTTAGTAAAGCTGATATTGTAGGGTGTGAACTGGCTATCATAATACAATATATATGGAATAAGAGAAAAATAAGTCAAACAAGCTATGTACAATTAAACCAATTTTAACTTATAGATCAGAGCAGAGTTAGAAATAGAACACTTTATCAAAGATCAAATACCACTCGTATAATAGTTCTGAGAAAAATCAGGAGAACAAGCAGATAGCATCAATGGCAGAACCAAAACGTAAGGAGCTTAACATTGTTAGCATCCAGGAACATGTGAGAAGAGCTAATCTTAGGTGGTAGGGTATGGTGAAAACAAAATGGGAGAGGAAAGGTTAGCAAAACTTTTTTTGAAGGGGGGGGGTGTTAAAATGTCAGGAAAAAGATCCAATGTAAAACTGAGCTCTAAGTGGATTTAAACTTAAATCCACTTTTAAAGATTTAAATCATGCCTTATACTTAAACATTACTGTTTAAGTATAATGCACACATATGCTATGATTGGGGGAAAGTTGAGAAGAAAGAAAGTTATTAGCAGGAATTTAAAGCCCTGCTGTTAAAAATTTTCTTCCTCCTCATAAGAGTTTTTTTTTTTAATTTGGAAATATAGCAGGTAACAGATTATGCTACACCCAATTGTAGTCTTACATATACCAAAAACTAGCACATTTCTTCAAATGTTCTGTGTGGGTTATAAAGAAGTGGGTAACAGAAATAAAAAAATCCCCGATAGAACTTATAGGACGAGAGGCATCTTGAAAAAGTGTTGTATTTGATCTCAATAGCAGGCTTGCCGAATTACCTAATCCTCAGTCCACCCACATGCATTTACATTTCAGGGATCAAATTCAAATTAGAAAAAAATAAATAAATAATTGGCATTACACTAACACATCTAATAAGATAATAATGTGTATATTATTCCATAACCATTACAACACACAAATATCTGGAGGAGGAGAATAAAACAATAATAATAGCTGCAACTCAAAATTATATACCAGCTACTACTATAGAAGATGAATCTGTAGGGCTACCATCAAGGCAAGAACTTAGCAAAACAGTACATTTCAGGACAAACAAATCCCTAGGAGCAGATAAAATTCTTGCAGAGTTACTGAAAGCAGGAGTAACGAAACTAGAAGACAAAATATATAAATTTAGTTTAACTATATGGAACAAAGAGCAAGTCAAAAGTATTATGTACAATAAACATACAAAATATTTATTTTTATTAAAAAAAAAACATTAAATCCACTTATGAAGAAGGTAACTGGTGTTTACCAAGCAGGTTTCAGAAAGGCAAGTCTACAATTCATCAGATACATGCAGTTAAATAATTATTAAAGAAATTTTGAGCATTTGATATAAATATTCAGATTTTTGTTGATTTCCAACAAGAATATGATAGCATTAATATAGAAAAATTATTATTACGGGCAACTCCAAGGAGTCCTTAAACTCTTCGAAGGAGGCCCTAAACATTATGTCAAGAACAACTATTCAACATCCACACGGTATCTATCATAATTTGCCTTGAACTCATTCACAGTCATGACACCCACAACAGACTCTGGCAGATTATTCCACTCATTCACCACTCTCCAAGTAAAACACCTAGTTCTAACACCCTTGCTAGCCACACTCTTTCCCAGTTTCCATGGATGGGCCCCTAGTCCTCCCACCTCCAGTCCTGTTCTGAAAAATAACCTCTGAATTAATCTTATAGAAACCCTTTAGTAATTTGAATGTCTCAATCATATCACCCCTTTTCCACCTATCAACCAATTTCTGCAATCCACAAATCTTCATCCTGTTCTCATAAGGTTCATTCCATAGACATGCTATCATCTTGGTCACTCGCCTCTGGATCCTCTCCACCTCCTCCCCATCAAGAATAAACCCTGGTGCCCAGATCTGGACACAGTAGTCAAGATCGGGTCTTATCAAGGTTCGATATAGAGAGGCAATAACTTGCTTGTCTCTGATCATCAAAGTATTCTTCAGTAACCAAGTGATTTGATGAGCTTATTTAGCCACTTTTGGAATGTGGCCCCTAAACTTCAATTGACTATCCACCAACACTCCTAAATCCCTGGCCTCGTCAATCTCCTGGAGTACAGTTCCACCAATGTGGTATACTGCTGCTAATCTTTTCACCCCAAAATGCATAACCTTACACTTTGCACATTAAATTGACATCCATTCTCCTTAGCCCAGTCCTCCAATCTATCCAAATCATCCTGCAAAATTTTGACATCATGTGCATTCACTATTACTCTACCCAACTTTGCATCATCAGGAAACAAATGAACAGTTCCAATCAGATCCTTTCCTATATCGTTAATGAACAAATTAAATAGTAGTGGTCCAAGAACAGAACCATGCAGCCCACCACTAGTCACAGCAGGCCGTCTTTTAGACTCTACTCCTGAATAAATTACTCTCTGATATCTCTCCATCAACCACCCTCCTATTCATCTCACAACTCTATATCCATCCCCATATGCTGCAGTTTACTGATTAGAATTCCATGCGGTATCCTGTCAAAGGCCTTAGCAAGGTCCAGCAGCATCACTGTAAACCCACCCTTATCCAGTTCAGCCATCACTGTGTTATAAAACTTGGGCAAGTTACTGAGGCATAATCTACATTTCACAAAATCATGCTGTCCCCCCAAACAGTATCCCATTTTAATCTATCCATTCCTGTATTTTTCTCGACTACTTTCTCCAAAACCTTGACAATGACTCCTGATATGCTGATCGGTCAGTAATTTGCAACAGCAGTCTTAGGAATCCCTTTTATGCAGTGGAACTATTTTCCCCTCTTTCCACTCCCTCGGGACTAACCCAGACCCGAGACTCAAATTAAACAAAATGGTCAACGGCACAGACAATTCTTTAGCCACTTCACGTATGACCCAAGCTGGTATACCATCCAATCCTACAGATGTATCACATTAAGGTTTTGTAATATACTATTCATTCACCTCAATTCCCGTATAAGTTATTGGTTCCTTCATTCCTGCAATATCACCACCTGGATGATATACTCTTGCAAAGTGCTCGCTCAGTAATGTCACTATATCAATTGATTCAGTTACCTTCCTACCATCGGCATTCCTTAAAATCATTCTGCCGTATACACTTTTTCTTTTACTTGCAGCATGTCAAAAAAACTGTTTGGGATTCTCTTTAGTGCGTGGCTAATTTCCTTTCATAATCCACTTTTGCTTTTCTTACCACACTCGTTACCTTTCTGGCCTGTGCTTTATACTGTTCATGTGCCTGCAGGTCACCTTTCTCCTTAACACGTTCGCTACCAACTACGAGTATACTCATAGTGGGTAAACCTGCTTCACAAGCCAGCTACGAGTATACTCGTATGACGCTTACCGCCGGGAACGAGATTATTGTAGTGACCTTGAAGAAGTGAAAATGCTTGGCTTGTGGGGCTAGCATCAAAACTGTATTCTCATAGACCGTATATGCTCTGTACAAGCCAACTACGAGTATACTCATAGGACGCTTACCTCCGGTAACGAGATTATCGTACTGACGTTGAAGAAGTGAAATTGCTCGGCGTAGGGGAACAGACCATGCCGAAGTAGCGTGGCAGCGAACGTGTTAAATTCCTTCCACAGTTGTTTCTTTTTTTGCAGCTCAAGCTTAATGGTGTTATTCTCCATTTAACCCCTACTTGATTTACTATCCGGACTCTAGGTATACAGCCAGCCATTACCTCCTTCAAACGTGCCTTTACCGCTTCCCATGCACTATCAACCTCCAGCCCTTGCAGTTTTACATGCCATGACACTGAACCAAGCAATCTCTCCTAAGCTTGTCATACTTACCAGCCCAGTAATTCCACACGTACCCTGTCATAATTGAAAATTCCATGCATTTAGCCACCCCCCAGGTCAAGACCTTTTGATCCACCAATTGGTGGCAACGTAGTCATATTCAATAGTCAAATTTTCAGATGCAATTACTAGGTCAAGCACTCTCGAATCCCTAGTATATTCCATTACATGCTGTCTCAGGTAGTTATCCCTTAATAACTGCATAAAATCCAATTCCTTCCTCCCATGTGTCCTCTTCTCCTTCCAATCAATGTTACCATAGTTGAAATCTCCCATAATAATTATCCTCCTTCCACCCATTGCATCTATTTGCTTATTTATACTATCTCCACCATCTATTCCATCACCTGGTCTATAGCAGCACCCAACTGTATATTTTGTTCTGCTTGTCTCAATCTCACACCAAATAGCCTTAAATGTGCTCTTTTCACTATTCTGCAGTTCAACTTCTATTCTCCTTGGCTGTAGTTCATCAGCTATCATCAATAACACTCCTCCCCCCATTTTTTTTCTGTCCCTCCTGAACACACTATACCCTTCACATTCTATCCCAAAATTATATGAGATTATGATACACTTTGGAAAACCAGATAAACTAGTAAGGTTTATAAGATTAACAATGGAAAACACAAAAAGCACAGGCTAAAATACTAAAATGATTTATCAGATCCAATAACTCAAGAATTAAAACAAGGAGATGGCCAAAAGAAATTAATTCAAAATTCATAAAAATTTATGGGCACTCTTCTCCTTCGTTTTCGACAATTAAGAAATGGACTGCAGAGTTTAAATGTGGGCGTACCGGCCTTAAAGATGATCCACATGAATGAAGGACATCCGAAAAGTGTAACAACACCAGAAATCATTGATCAAATGCATGATATGGTATTGGATGACTGGCGAGTCAAAGTGCATGAAATTGCCGAGATTATAGGCATTTCAAAAGAATGTGTAGGATATATTTTGCATGAAGAATTGCAAATGAAAAAAAGCTTTGCGCAAGATGGGTGCTGCGCTTGCTCACAGCAGATCAAATATGCACGTGCATGAAAATCTCTGAACAGTGCTGGGAGTGTTTTAACAAGACTAATACTGATTTTGTGTATTGATTTATTACTGTGGATGAGACTTGGATTCACCATTGCACACCAGAATCCGAACAGCAGTGAAAACAGTGGACAGAAGCCAGTTGTTCAGTGCCAAAGAAGACAAAGTCGGTTCCATCAGCAGGAAAGGTCATGGCATCAGTGTTTTGGGATGCTAAAGGCATTTTGTTAATATTTTAGCATACTGGCTACCTTGAGAACTTCCCTGTTTAGGAAGTCTGTTACAGATTGTTTTGATTTTTTTTTTTTTTTTTAAATTCAAGATGTGGAGCACTTTAGACTTGGTGCTATTGAAGGCAAGTTCTTCATTGGCCATTACTTCTAACTGTAGACGTCTCCAAATCATTATTGCATCATCTGCAAAAGCTATGACCTTTGTTTCCGTAGTGAGAGGAAGTCTTAATAATGAGTCGCACTGAATGTTCCAGAAACCTGGTCCACAGCAGGAACCTTAAAGATAGCCTTGTTTGACTTCTTTTCTTGCAGCTGTGGTTTTCAATGTCATGGTTGCTCTTCTGTCTGTAAAATAATTTTTTGTAAAGTAGAGTAGGTTTTTTGGACATTTGAAATCTCTTAATTGATTAATTATAGCTGACCACCATACAGCATTGAAGGCTCCTTGTACATCGAGTGAGTATTGTCTTTTTTTTTTTTTTTTTTTTTTTTTTTTTTTTTTTTTTTTGTTGTAGACTGTCTTCTATGAACTCTTTAGTCTTCAATATTGTGTCTACTGTGCTTGACTGAGGTCTAAATACTGATTGCTGCTAAATTGGTCTCTTGAGTAGACAAAGTGCATTATCTGGTTTATCAGAAGTTTTTCTGAGACTAATTGGCTTGCATTTGCTAATTTCGTTGGATGTTTCTTTTCCTGGTTTGATTATGGGTATAATGCCGGCTTGGGTTGGCCAAGTGATTAGCATATTTGCTCTCCAGCCAAAAGGCTGTGGGTTTGAATCCTGCCATTGGCATGGATGTTTGTGAATCTCTGTTAAAATACTAGTGGTGATGGTAAGCAGTAGATGGTGGATTGAGTGGTGGAGACAGAGAGTTGTAGAGTAAGTGCCCTCCCTCGCTCGACAAGTCTTTGGACTCCTTCAAGGTGCCACGTAATGATAATAATGTTAGAGCATTTCCATAATAAAGGAAATTGCCCTCTTTTTAGGCATTTGTTGTAAACTGCTGTTATGAATTTGGGGAATTCCAAAGGAGGATTGCATCCGTTGATTTTAATATTGACTTGATTTCATTAGATGTAAATAAATCATCGTTAAGAGTTTTATGTCTGTTTCTATTCTCTGTAAGTTTTGTGGATTTCTTCATCTGTTGATTCGTCCTCATCTAGAATAAACTTGTTTATCATAATAGTTGCAGTCTGCTAAGTGTTTAGTGTGAGAGCCATTAGTTTTCTTAATAGTTTATAATATAGGTGTTGCCTTATTCTTGCTTGCAGCTAATTTATATATACAGTTTCAGGTTTCTTAAAATTGAAAAAGGTCACAAGGAACAGTCCTCTGAAGTCTAATTCAATGGAAGCATCACTTCTAGGAATAAGCAACAAAACTAAGTACATTTTCTTAAACTCTGTACCTTAGAAAAACTTAACAGTTCAATCAGAAAATTATCATACTACAACTATGATGAACACTAAAATGGCAGCATGGAACTAGAGTTCAAAAAAGCTCTTGATTTGCTGCTTAACATTGCCAAAGTAATTAGTAATTTAAGGTGTATTGTCTGTTATAAGTGTTAGTTTGTACTTCCTGAAGATGTCTCAGTGACGGAGACAAAATAATGGAAGAATGAAAATAGTTTTTTAGTACTATTAATACTCCATTCAACTCCCAGCACTTAAGTCTTATACACAGATACCGGTATTTTTTAAACTTAGCTCTGGAATACATTATTCAATCACTACAAACATACAACAGGCACCATAAATTAAAGATACCGTGAAATTATATATATATATAGGCAGCCTATATAATTATATATATATATATATATATAATTATATATAACTATATAATTATATATATATATATATATATATATATATATATATATATATATATATATATAATTATATATAACTATATAATTATATGTTGTTAACGCCCTTCAAAATATCGAATGGCCACCAACAGTCTTTAATAATTTTTCCTGAAGTGTCCGAGACTCTTACAATTTCCATAAATGTTATACAGAAGTAATAGGCTTTGAAGATTGATATAATCCCCTGATCCATCGGTTGCAAAAGCGATGTTGTGTTTGGGGGCATGCAAACAACCTTGACATTCAACGGTATTTTTACTTCAGCAAGGTTTTGAGGATGTCCAGGGGCATTATCCAAGAGAAGCAAATGTCTTGGCTTGTAAATAATTTTCTTTACAGAAGCGAAGCAGGGTAGGACAAAAATAATTTGTGCCAATCTATAAAACGTCTTGTGTAACCCAAGCTTTCTTGTTCCATTTCCAATAGATTGGCAGCATGGCTTTTAGACCCTTGAAGGCACATGGCGATTGTGAATGGTACACCAACATTGGTTTAAGCTTCAAAGTTCCGGAGACATTTGCACCCACCAAAAGCATAAGTCTAATTTTTGCAGCTTTAAAAAGTGGAGCGGAACGTTCTTCACAGGAAATGAAGGTGCGTGATGACAATTTTTTCCAGTAGAGCCCAGTCTCATCAACATTAAAAATGAGATCAGGAAGATAACTTCCTTGTTCTACACAGTCTTGAAATTCTTTAGGAAAAGCAGCCACTGCAGCAACATTTGCACTTGCTGCCTCACCACATAATTTGACACTGTGGCACTTACTTCGAGACTTAAATTTCATGAACCAATCTTTGCTTCCTAAAAATGTTTCTTCACCTCCATCTGTCTTTTTAAGATCCTCAAAAATTGTTTTTGCTTTCTCAGTTATAACAGCCTGTGTCAGAGAAATGTTTTTCTGATTCAAGTCATCCACCCATAATGATAATTTTTCCATTTTTTCATGAAGTTTACCCCTGCTATAACATACATGTTTTGCATTTAGTGTGCCGTAGATTGTTGCGCAGACTGTTTTATTCTATCTGCATTTTTCATAATTGTAGTAACAGTAAATGGAGGTAAGTTCATACTTCTACAGACATTAGCATGTGTCTGCCCATCTTCCATTCTTCAAATCACCTCCATCTTCTTTTCAAGTGCGATTGATTTCTGCGCCTTCTTAACACCAAGTTCTGCTAATTTTTCTGCACTTCTATTATCAGACATGGTATGTAATTATGTACTTTATCAATTTAAATACGTATGTACGTAAAAAAAATTAAATAGAACAATTAGGTAGGTTCAACATTAAAACTAGGTTTGAAACATATACATTGTAGTAACTCAGTAAACACTCAAACACTAGAGTGCCTGCTAGCATCGTTTCTCAGTCAATCACACTACAGTAAGAAAGCACACGCAGGAAACCAGCGTTATTGTGAATCGGCTTAAATTGAACCGCCGTAAACCGAGGGCTGCCTGTACTTGGTTTAATCCTTTATCCAAGTGTAAGCAAACAAGTCTACGCCTGAACTATTTTCAGGACTGGGGTAACTCGTGTAAAGAAGCTCATGACTTCACATTGCTTGCCTTAGCATCCCATAATGCAAAGCACATTTCCTTGCAGACATGTATAATGCTATGTATTATGGGAAGGGCCTTTTGGGCATTTGGCAACTCTCATATAAAAAATATGACTTCTGCATTACCTCAACCTTAGTATCACCTCTGAGTCTGGCTCCCACTGATGAGACTTCAAAAAAGATCGAAACCGCTCTGGATAGTGGCCCTTCCCATAATGAATAGCATTATACATGTCCAGAAGGAGATCTGCTTTGCATTATGGGATACTAAGGCAAGTGATATGAAGTCATGAGATTACAGCATGTGCAGATGACATTAACATCATGTCAAGAATCAAACAAAGCTGAAGAAACATATCTGGAATTTTAAAAAATTAGCATATGAGATACAAAAATAATGTTTAAGATCAAGTGGAATCTGATACAAGTATGACAATTGTCAACTCTGCAACAGAAAAAGTTGAACAAATTCAAATATTTAGGAGTAATGATCATTAGCCAAATGAGCTGGCTGAATGCAGAATCAAATTAAAAAAAAAAAGAATAATTAGACTTTTTCAGTATCTAAATAATTTGCCATATTGTTACCTAAGGATGTCAAACCTGGATAGTTATGTTGATGGTAGAGAAATTGATTTTAGCTTTTGAAAGGAAAGACCTCAGAAAAATATCTGGCCAAGTGAAAGATAATAGTCTGGAGGATCAGATACAACCATTAGTTATATCAGCTGTATGAAAAACTATAATATCTAGTATAATTAAGTTCAAAAAACTGCAGTGGACAGGATATGTTTTATCTATGGAAAATAACAGTAGTTTTAAGAAAACTATAAACAGTAAAATTCTTGGTAAAAGACCAAAATAAAACCCCAAGAATAAGATGGACAGATACCATGAGTCAAGATAAAAACATCATATGGCAATGTCCAACCTGGAGAAGTAAGGGCCTGGAACAGACAGGGCTGGAGACAACAAATCCAGGAAGCCAATGCTTCATTTGGGATGCAGATCCACAGGAGGAAGTAGATGTCACAAACTGGGAAGAGTCATCATAGTTAATGAAGGTGATGTAGAGATCTTGCAGGATGAGGTCACATGCTATGCACTACATTTATGAAAACTGAACTACAAGATGACAACGAGACAAGGGACTTGGGTGGGGGGGGGGGGAACAGAACTGAAGTTTAGAGGACATATTGCAAAGGTAGACAACAGCAAATCAAACTACATGGTTGTTGAAGAACACACTGACAAGAAGAGATAGCAAAGTTCTTGTTCCACTTTATAAGGCAGTAATAAGAGTATATCTGGACTACTGTGCACAGAATTGGTCCCTAGATTCCTTGGTGGAGATGAAGCAGTGTGGAGAAAATACAGAGGCAAGTGACAAAGACTGTGGATTGTTTCCTGATGACAGACTGAAAGTGTGGGGCTTCAAAAACTAGCTAATAGGCATAAGAGAAGAGATATGATAGAAGCATATAAGTTATTAAATGGGTTTTATAGGATTGACACTGATAAATTTTCTGTACAGTACAGGAAAGGAGAGAACAAGCTATTCCTTGGAAATTGTGCAAGACTGTGGTTAACAAGTGTTAAGATGAGATTTTTTTTTTTTTTTTGCTTCGAGAGCGGGGAATGTGTGGAATGCGTTAGGTAGAGGTAGTTGTGAGTGCATCTGTGAATGAGTTTAAGGAGAGGTATGATAGGTATTGTGTAAATAATGGCTAGAGTGTCAATATAGGGTATCTTGCAATGAACATTCTGACACCATTCTTACTATATAATAATAATAAACTGAAGTTGATAGCACCATAAACAGGACAAAAAAGGTTTTAATGCCTCATGAGTGAATGAAGTAATTTTAACTAAAGGTGAGGTATAAGTGGAGTTTGGAGTGAGGATAATAAATGGCATCCTACACAAAACTGAAAATGAAGGCTTTTTTTCTTGTTTTTATGTCATGCTTGAGCTCTGGAGTTGTGATATGCAATTTTTGGCCAAAGTATATTGATCTTTCAAATTTGTAAGTCAGTGAAGCCATTAAGAAATAAAGACAGTCAGTTAAGGATGTATGGTGTGCGAGCGAGTTTGATTTCATGGAGTTTTCTCAATCCTGGAAAAGTTTGCCGAGTAATTGTTAATTTTAGGATATCTGTCAAGGTTATTAGTGATAATGGATGGGAAAGGAGTATGAGAATTCAGTGAAATCTTTTTCAAACTTGAGGTTTCATGTTGTAGGCCTCGGAAGTTTATACGATGTGACTGAACCAACTTCTAGAGACATTGAGACCATCATTCAGAACTATGAGAAAATTAATTATGATCTAATGGTTTGGTTTAAACTTTCTATCAAAATCAAAAATAATAATAAGGCAATGTAGACATGCATGTAGAGAAGAAAAGGAAGTGAATCCTTGTTGGATAAACAAAATGTCTAAGCTTTGGAGAGAACTTGGAAAGTATAGTTTTTATGCTGATTTTAAAGAGGACATGTTTGTGTGCAAATTTGTTTTATGGTAACAGCAATTGCATTTTTGTAACTTTAATTTACAAGTTCGAAAAAAATTACTTTTATGGATTTTTTTTTTTAGAGTAATTCGTGTAAAGGAAGATATAAATTATATTCAGTTCTGGTTTGCAAAGGCTTTTCATTGGAACAGCTATAGAATGATTCTGAGGATACTAATGATATCAATCTTGTATTGCAGAATGGATGGGAATTCCCATCTATATCTTGGTCTAAGTGTGTGTGTGTGTGCGCACGCGCACACATGCTTACATTACAATAGACTAAGAAGGATAAAACCATTAACAGTAAATGTGTAACTGATGTATTATCTAGGAAAGGAAGTTCCCGTGTTTCTATTTCAATATTAACTGAATAAATTTTCATTTGTAAAGATCTCAGAGGGATGTGCTAATAATTTGGTAGCAAAAAGGGGGGGGGGGGGAATACACCAATTCTCATCTCCACCTAAATTTTGTATTTTAAATGCAAGAAACTGATGGACTTGCTCAAAATATTCTATAGAAAGTGATAAGTTGGTAGAAAAATGGTTGCATGCCCAAAGAAGTATACTTTTTTTTTTTTTTGTAAGCAAAAAATTCCACATACAAAACATCTCAGAATGATGACAATGAGCAAAGAGGGACAGTAGTAGGGTGGAAACTGTAGAAGAATGGTATCACTGATGGGGTCTTTTGTAAATAGTGTAGATATATCAAAATCAGACTAAAATGTCCTTTGTGTCTGCATAGGAAAAGAACCTAAAAAGAATTGTCTGGCTCTTGATCATCTTCCTCCAATGATTCCAATCAAGGCTATATTTGGTAATCTCCGAGAGGGCATTCTCTGGAGGTGTTCAAGCCATCTTAAGATGGTTTGCTTAAGAATTATATTTTTTACAGATAATTTTCTTAAGCATTTCATTTGGAATGCTCTGATTTTCTGTATTTCTTTTTGATTGAGTCTCCATGTCTTGGCTCCATATGTTGCTGTAGGTATAATAACATTTTTATAGAATTTTATTTTGAGGTTTTTTGAAATGCTGTTATTTTTCCATATTTTGTTTAATTTATTAATATTAGGCCTACATATTTTACTGTTTCTGTGTTGTCAAGGTCAAGTAATGAATTTGCCAAGATATGTAAATTGCTTTACTTGTTCAAGGATGATTTTCTAAGTTTAATGAAATATTTTCCTCACCTCTTCCTATTTTCATTGTTCTAGTTTTGCACTCTTCATTTAAAAATTTTATTGTATTTTCCAACTGTGCAGTAGATTCTGCAAGAATAATTGGCAAATTAAAAATGTTGGCATCCATGGATAAGTGGGATATTTTTCTTTTGACTTCTGGAGAGTCTGTCATTATAATTATTATTTTACTTATTTTTCTTTTCCACTGTTTCATACTGCCACAAGTCCTTTTAGCCCATCAGTATCTCTTGTCTGATGTCTTTGATCAGGTCTATATAAATTACTATATCTACTCCTGAAGATCACTGGTACAAAAGGTTAAAGTACTGAGCAATAATTTTATTTAAATAGTGCTCTCCCTCCATTACATTTCTTCATTTTGTTTATGGCAGCAACACACAATAGGTTATTCTGTTGTTTTAAGGATACTTGCGACATAAGACTGAATGATATAATCACGTAATCACAAGAAAGATATTTATTTAACCAAATATTTCGGTCTGGAAATAGCAGACCATCGTCGGTGGTATTACAAGAACAGTTTAAAAAATATACAAGCTAGAATACTAACAATAGATCGTTGAAATTAGAACATGCCGCGTGATGTTATATCACTAAGTATGAAACGAAATATTTTGAAGTAGAAACATGATTGAATTTGCTATTAAAAAAAAAAAAAAAAAAAAAAAAAAAAAAAAAAAAAAAAAAATTAATGGGTAATCTTGATTAGGCTTTCCCAGATTTTTGACCCGTTCTCTTGAAAAAAGAATCCAAGAACATCAATCATCCATTCTTCACAATAAACCTGAAAAGTCTGGTTTGGCTCAACACGGGATTGAAACTGACCACAGCATCCTTTGGTCCAAAACGCGCCTCTTACATAGATCCCGTTATAGGTTCGAACGTTTGTTCAAGGAAAGCGTGGAGGCCTTGCTCCATCATCCCAACCTGAATCGTAATGACTGCATATCTATATCAAAAATCTGGGAAAGCCTAATCAAGATTACCCATTAATTTTTTTTTTTTTTTTTTTTTTTTTTTTTTTTTTTTTTTTTTTTTTTTTAATAGCAAATTCAATCATGTTTCTACTTCAAAATATTTCGTTTCATACTTAGTGATATAACATCACGCGGCATGTTCTAATTTCAACGATCTATTGTTAGTATTCTAGCTTGTATATTTTTTAAACTGTTCTTGTAATACCACCGACGATGGTCTGCTATTTCCAGACCGAAATATTTGGTTAAATAAATATCTTTCTTGTGATTACGTGATTATATCATTCAATAGGTTATTCTGCCACTGACAACATATTAGTATACCATAGATAATCAGAGTTGAGTAGGAAGAACCCTTTAATGGAGTTCCTTCCTTAACTGAGACTGTTCTAAAAGATAGCATTGCAAGGAATGAACGAAGAAGGAGAAGAAACCAAATTTTTGTTCTGTGAGTTTGAACTGTAAACCAGTGTTGAATAGCTGCATTACCATGTTTTGTCAGATGACCAAAGAAAGATCCAAACTGACCAGATTCTATACTACTGATGATTTGTAACATTTTTTCCCCCCTTCTTGGCTACAAAGTATATTATACTTGACAAGAAATTATACTCTTGTTTTAATCCTTTATCCAAGTATAAGTAAACAAAGTTTGCACTTGAAGCATCTTCATGACTAGACTACTCACTCACATACAGAGGCTATTGAAGCAACTATTAACAATGAAGAAATTATGACTTCTGCATCAATTTAACCTGAGTATCTCCCCGAGTCTGGCTCCCACTGATAAGACCTCAATAAAGATTAAAACCAGATTAGATAGTGACCCTTCCCATAATGTACAAAAACATACATGTCAGAAAAGAAGTGTTTTTCATTATGGGATACTGAGGCAACTTATATTAAGTCAACAGCTTCAAAATACAAGTAGTCTAGTTGTGAAGATACTTCACATGCAAACTTTGCTTACATTGGTTAAGGGATTAAAAACAAGAAATTAAAGATGCCAAGAAATTATATGCTTGGTTTAATACTTTATCCAAGTGTAAGCAAACAATGTTTGCACATGAAGTATCTTCACAACTGGACTATTTGTATATAGAGGCTAATGACTTCACATTAAGTGCCTCAGTATCCCCCCCATAATGCAAAGCACATACCATGAAAAATCTCACTTTTGTCTATACCATAAGATCCTCTTACTGACTTGCATATTTCTATCATATCTTCACTCACTAATCTATTACTCAAATACCCTCAATCTGTCCTCATGCACAATTCCATAGGCCACTTACCTTCTTGGTCACTTTCTTTTTCCCTATCGCTCTGAAATACAAGTGACCATATCTGCACATAGTAATCCAGATGTAGTCTTATCTTATCATCAAATAGCAATACTATTATTTGATGCAATGACTCCTCCCCTTCCAAAACAAATATCTAGCTTCGTTGACTATTTCCAACAAATTTCCATTAATGTAATATTCTGTCTGCAAGGTCCTCCACCCAAAATGCATACCCTTACACCTGGCAATACTGAACTAGCATTTGCCCATATACATCCAAATCTGTTCAAATCAGATACATTCCTGATCACTCACCCATTTAGCAACATTGGTAAATACAGTGGTATCTCGCTAATCCGAACTAAAAAATACAGGGCTCGTTCGGATTAGAATTTTCCCCCAAGAGACAACAATAACTAGCATTTAAGACAAAAATAATCAGATTCTAATGGCACATCAATTTAATTCTGTAAATAAATGAACTAACTAATAGAAAAAAAAGCTACTGTACTGTAATGTAAAACTTAAAAAATAATACAGTACACAAGTTTATTTTAGTAAAAAATTTAGTTTTGTATGTACAAGACATGTGTGTACAATTTTTTTCAAATGCGTCTTCTCGGAGCTGCATTAGCAATAAAATTTTGTGGAATGGCGTATCATTCTGCTTAGCACATTCTATACATATATTAAAACTGTCAACTGCCACTCCATGTTTTACTTTTTTTTCTTCAAGTTCTTTATCGTCATCATCGTCTTCTAATTCATTCTGTAGCTCATTCATTTCAAATTCGGTGATTCATGCCGACAATACAGTATGTACTGTACAAACGTGAACACACACAATAAATCAAAATAGGCCTACAATATAACTGTACAATCGACAGTATGAAAAAAAATACTGGACTGTAATAATAATAAAATAAATAATAGTTAAAATAATAATTATTAAATAAAAATAATAGTATACAAAATAATAATACGTAATAAATAAAACTTTTTTTTTTCTTTCAAGCCGCAGTTCGGATTACTGGAGGATTCAGACTAAAGAGGTTTGGATTAATGAGATACCACTGTATTGGATATCACATTCAAGATCCCACACACACTCCAATACAATTAACATACATGTTAAACAACATGGCCCAAGTACAGAACCACAGTGTTCTGTACTTATAGACTCTTCACCACTATAGATCACTTTCTGATGCCTTCTGGTCAGCTACTCTCCAATCCATGTCACAAGTTAATTTTGCAAACCCATCTGAGTGTTTATCAACCTCCAGTGCTGTCAAATCCCTTGGCAAAATTGTGGTATATCTATTTCCCATATCCAACTCTTCTGTCACTATTAGAGAATATGGGCAGATTACTAATGCAAGATTTGCCTTTAACGAAACTACACTGCCTTTGATAGAGGGTCCTAGCATTGTCTACCCACCTTTGGATGTGATTACTAACAAGTCTATAATCTGTTACATCAGTGTTATCTTGACTTGTATAACAGAGGTTACCTTTCTGCCACTTATGAATTATGCATGTACTGAGACTTAAGTTGACCAACCAACCAACTCAGAGACTGCTGTTTTGCACATTCTTCAGTAGTTGTGTCAATATTCCATCTAATCTGACTGGTGTATCTGAGTCAAGCTACTGACAGCTTTAATACTTGTAACTTATCTACCTCTCTCTATTCTTATGTCCAGTTCCTTTCTAGCATCTAGAAAACTAATGGTTTTGCCAGAAATATATATACCTTACTGAAGTGAACACTTAACAGCTCACTATTTCTTGTATAGATCAGAATTGCTACAGTCATGCATTCAATACAAATCCAAAAACTGAAAATGAAAATCCAACCAAAGAAATGAAGCATAAAATCAAAAGGTTTAGAGTGGTTGAGTGTTGCTTCCCCCCCCTACTCTCATCCATAAAAAGTTTGCTTCATTGGAGAGTAAATCAACATTAGGTTGTGATCTGAATTGCCTAGATAACAAACCACATAATACTTTAGATCACTAATGAAGAATGGATCAAGAGGATTTAGAGAATGGTTAGGATTATCAAGTATTCTATTAGGCATGCAAACAACTTGTGAGAGTGCTAATGGATAGCAAATGCTATCAATCAGCAATCTCACTGCATCAGCAAATGACTGAAATGAGAGTTCAGCCATTTGCTCTTAGTTAGTGCCTGCATGCACATACCATAGTTTTATGTTCCCATGAAAATGGCAATGTAACATTGACGAAATATAGGAAGTATTGATCAATATTTTCTTTTAATTAATATTTAATATACGTTGTAATTTCCTGAAATAATTTAAGTCATGTATCACCAACGTATAAGCTTGTATATATATATATATATATATATATATATATTAGCTCTAAGTAAATAATAATGTGTAAGATGACAGTGACCTATGTGGGAACTAGTAAGAATAACTTCCTTTCTTCTGTTTCTACATTGACCAGACTGCCAATGCTTAATTAACTTTGATCTTATAAGCTGCCTGAAGTCTGTATATGGCACTGTCAAACAGTACAAGCCACGAGCTGATCTAGCAGCTGCATCGGCAATCTTATTTCCCTCAATTCCATGTGGCTATGATTCCAGCACAGCTGAACGTCAAAATTGAGAGTCATTATTTTGTACAACAGTTGTACGATGGTATGCTGAAAAGTTGTGATAAATCTTCACGAAGGAACTGAACAAGAACCATGTAACTTGCACATTATTCTACATATTCCCCACGAAGTGTTATAACTTACCATACTGCTGCATCATTTGTAATCCCTGAGAAATAAAGTCTTTCCTTTGTTGCAAAAACCAGTCCTCAGCTGCAGATATGAGTTCATCTGTGGTAAATTTTATTTCTTTCAAGTGTTTCTTTAAATTTGGGAATAGGAAATAGTCAGATGGCCAGGTTTGGCAAATAAAATGGATGAAGCAGACATTGCAAGCCCAAGTTACGTACTGTCTGTTGGGTTTCATGAGCAGTGCGAGCAGGTGCATTGTCCTGCAAAAGCAACATGCTTCTGCTCAGTTTCCCACGGTTTAATCCTTACCAAGTAAAGATTACACTATCCATATCCCAAAAGACAATGGCAAGAACTTTTCCTGCTGACTTTTGGGTTCAAAACTGCTTTGGTCATGGAGAACCTTGGTGTCCTCACTCCACTGACTGTTGTTTGGTCTCTGGTCATAGTAATGAAGTCATGTTTTATTAACAGTCACAACACAATAAAAAAAATTTGTTCACCCACCGATTAGAGATCCCTCGACACTTCTGCGCATGTCAGAAAAAGGAGAATCCATTCTGATAATAGGGTAATCAATCTGTCTTCTGGGATGAGTTTGTTTATTATTACAGGTCGGAAAATTTAGCTTTTCTTTTACGAACATTGATGTTTTTAAAGTGTAACTGTTTTGCTTGTATAACAGTTGGAAAAATGTATGTAGAGTATTAACAAAATTAAAAAGGTATAGCATAAAACAAAAATTTAACTAAGTTTATTTTTAAGAAAGTTTTTCTATAAAATAAAAATAATTATACAGAAAAACAGAAGTTTTTTTCAAATGAACTCAGATATTCTAAACTTACAGTTGAGAGAGCTGAGACACTTTAATGTCCTAGACCGATTAATTATTTATGACTTGTCGTGACTCTTTTAACAAACCCATGCAAAAAAAAATGTTGGAAAAAAATAGCATTAACAAATCCTTTTAATCTTCAGAGTCATCTGAATCGGTGTCAGAATCGCCATCACTTTCACTTAAATTGATCACCAAAGGTTCGCATAATTCTTTGATAATTCCATCTCTGTCCCAATACATATTTTCCAATGAGGTGACATGAGAACGATATTTTCCCCAGTTTTGAACAGTAATACTTTCAATCGCCTGTTCTGAAAGCTTAAAAAGTTTTGAAATGTCAATATCCCCAGTTATGTTGCGATGGCAAATGAAACTTTTCACTTCTGCCCAAACATACTCAATAGCATTAATATCGCAATGATATGGTGGTAGTCTCAAAACTAGAACTCCATGCTCTTTGAGCATCGTGTCGAATTTAAAAGTTTAGTTGTGGGCGAGTTTCTTTTGACCAAATTAAGCAATTCAATTTTTCGCATATCTGGGGAATGAGAAATATTATTTGCAGAGAGCCAATCCATAAGAACTTGCTTCTTATTAGACCAATTTAGAACTTTGTTTAATCGAATAGAGTGATATGAAGCATTGTCAATTATAACAACAGCATTTTTAGGAAGGTTTGGAATCAGTTTTTCTTCTGCCCACTTTTCGAAGATCATAGAATTCATTTGGCCATGGTAATCTCTACTAGTTTAATTGGCTTTGTATAGCAAGTTTGAATTCGGTAAAAAACCCATTTCTCCATCCGCACACAAAATTATGCACCGCGAGGCATTTCTGGTTTGTAGCACTCCACATCCTACTTTAGACTGCCAACATTTTCCATAAGTTAAATTACTATCAATCCTGGTTTCATCTTGATACACAATCGATCTTTTTTCCTCTCTGAAACGTCGTATTGCTCGCAAATACTGTGGTCTAGATAAAACAATGTCACTTCGCTCCATGATAAGTTTCCTTTTATTCTGGGACTTTTTAAAACAAAATCCAATTTCATGAAGTATTTTCCTTAAAGTTTCTCTTTTCCAAGGAAAATCAATTTTTTCTTTAAGCACGGGAATCAATTTCGGAACAGTTGGCACTCTTTTCTCGACCACATAAAATTCGTGAATAGTTCTTCTTATAACATCTACATCAAAATCATTCAAAGCTACAGTTTCGATGGTTTACTTTCTCTGGCGCTTTTTTTTTTTTTTTAGGAGATTTAAATTTTGGCTTACCTTCACCTTTTGATTCCCTACGAATTCTTTTAACAGTCGACCCCGATACGCCCACAATTACACTTGCACGTTTTATGACTTAAGAAAGGGGAACAAGGAGACGGCCTTCTGACGATTCTTTTTCACAGAATGTCAACACATTATTCAATATTCTTATGCAAGAGCTACTGAAACGTTTAACAACAGAACTTGTTGACTGTACTGGATCCATCATACAAATTAATAATTAAAAATAAATGCAAAAAAGCGACAACAAAAATCAAGCTAGTACTAGTACAGCGACAGACAAGAAAGCACGTGATTTCGCATGTTGGCGGCCAATTCATACATCCTTCATTTCTTTCTCCCCTTCAGCATGAATCGACTATTCTTGGCAAAATGCCAAGGAGGGACCTACAAACGGTGGGTGAACTATTCATCTGCGGTAAGTTTACCACAGTGTTCATCTGTGGTAAATTTTATTTCATTCATGTTTCTTTAAATTTGGGAATAGGAAATAGTCAGATGGCTAGGTTTGGCAAATAGAATGGATGAAGCAAAGCAGGTGCATTGTCCTGCAAAAGCAACATGCTTCTGCTCAGTTTCCCACAGTTTAATCCTTACCAAGTAAAGATTACACTATCCATATCCCAAAAGACAATGGCAAGAACTTTTCCTGCTGACTTTTGGGTTCAAAACTGCTTTGGTCATGGAGAACCTTGGTGTCCTCACTCCACCGACTGTTGTTTGGTCTCTGGTCATAGTAATGAAGTCATGTTTTATTAACAGTCACAACACAATAAAAAAATTTGCACCCGATTTCTCAAAATGACCCAAAATCCCTTGAAATGACGTTCTCTCTTTCAGTCAGCATTCAGACATTTGGAGACTCACTTCGCTGAGAGCTTCTGCTAATAACCCCAATGCATTCCCTGGATATCTCCAGAGTCTTTGCTATGTTTTTGGCTGGTATTTGTCTATCATCAAGGATTATAGCATGCACTGCGTTGATGTTTTCAGGTGTGATCACTGTGGAAGATCTTCCTGACCTGGGTCATCTACTGTCTCAGGATGCCCAGTTTTAAACTTGGCTACCCACTGGCAACTGTTGGATATGCTGGGAAACAGTCCCCTAAAGTTTCACAAAGTTTGGTAAATCTCAGTTGCGGACTTTTCTTCCAGCACAAAAAACTTGATGATAGCCTGCACCTTTGTGTCTTCAATTTCTTCAAAACCTCTGACATGTCGTCTTATATATATTCTAAAAGAAAAAGAACAAATTATTACAATTTGATGAAACATGAGAGTTAAAAGGTTTTTAGATATGTTCTTTCTCATGGGTATTATTATTATTACATAACACCTGCAGAGAGTCCAAAGTCTCATTGAGGGAGGGTACCTACTCTACAACTCTCCATCTCCACTGACCATAACTACCCACATCATTTACACCAACGTCATCTACCGCCCACCACCACTAATATTTTTACAGACAAACATCCATGCCCACGGCACGATTTGAACCCACAGCCTTTTGTCTGGAGAGTTGATAGGCTAACCTCGGCCAACCAAGCCGGCATATCAGTTCAGTTACTTTAATAATTTTTGTTCTAGGTGTTTATCATAAATTTTCAGTCTCCCCGTAAAAGCTCACAAAGCAATGATTGTAGATTATACATCAGACGAAGATGGCCTGTAAAAAACTCAGTGAGTCTATACACATTGTTTATCAAGACAAACACAAAATTGTAGCAATCAAAGTAAAAAGAGAATATAACATAAAAAATCTCTGATGTTATTCTACTTGCCCACTTAATCTATATTAGCTGAAACCTAAATCAAAGAGAGAGAGAGAGAGAATGAACAGCAGTATAGGAATTGCATAATGTTTTAATACGTTGACTGCCATATAAATCAAATATGATTCACACTACATTTTTTCAATGCGTTGCGTGAATCATATTTGATTCGCATAAAGATTTTTCTTTCAGGCCGTGTAGTTCACCCGTGATTCATATCTAAATGAAATGCTTACGGGTAATGGAAATGTGGGGCCTGGTAAACAGTTTTATATAGTTAGCACGGTAGAATTTCAACTACATGTACAACAGGTGACCTATTATAGGGGTTTTATTTTTACCTGATTTAGGCCAATTTCTAATGTTGAATAAAACAATAACAATGGTGCGAAATATTTATTTATAATATATGTCATTATAAATGCGTCTTCGAAGACAAGAAGCTTTTACCTGATCGGATAGATTCAATAAAACTTTTGCTTTTGTTATAGTCCATAATAGCTTCCGGCTTTTGCACTTCATTACCATTTCTTTCTTATATGATTTTTATAATAATAAGATTATTCTTATAATCATATTCTTATATGATTTATGAGAGGTGTAATTTTATAAAGTCTTTCAGAAGTATTTCCACCCTCGTCTGTGAAGTGCCATTACTGAGAAGAAGATCAAACCGATTCCTTGACATAACTTGTTTGATTTCTGTAGAATAGAGGATGTTATTCGACCAACACTCTTTGGCATCTACACTAAACTAAACCAAATTTGCAGACCCAAAAATATCTTCATTTCATTGGGATTTGTGTTTTTCCACTTTCTTATCCTTGCTTTTGGTAAAATTGTCTTAGCGAGTTTTTTTAAGAGCGTATGTGTTAATTTCTTGTACCATTAGGTCCAGCAGTCCTTCATCAACAAACATAAAAAAGAAGTCTACAGGATGTTTATCGTGCATTTCTTCAATAACATTTTGTTTTATTAAGAAATTATTATCCACAAACTGAAAATGTTTTAGATTATCACCTGTAATTTCATTCCATTGTAGGTTGGTTGAATTCACATTTCCTAGTATTTCATCTGAGGAAGAATCATTAGTCAATGCAGATTTCTTTTAACATCATCATCATCAATTGTTTGTTCTACAGAATGAGCAGCAGTAAACTGAGATGTACTAGGAGCGAAAACTTTGGTATTACTAGTTGTAGATACTTCTATTCTCTTTCTAGCAATGAGAGAATCAGAATCTGAAGACACAGAACTAAGATCATTTCTGTTGTAACTTTCCGACAAATATTCGCATGGTTCGTCATCAGATAGAACTTCATTTATCAAGGCTTCTAAATGACGTTCTTTTTCGTAGTCTCCCATATTAGGACAATTTATAACAATATTTATCACTATAACAAATTTATCCACACTTCACACAAGGTCAAACTTGTGTGAAGTGCGAATCACGTGTGCACCGCTCAACCCAGTCAGTGAAAAAAATTCTTCTCAGGCCGTGCGGTGCACACATGATTCGCACTTAACAAATCTATTTAGCTGCATGAAATAGATAAAATATGATTATTTTATGTTACTTTCAGCAAATTGTAAAATAAAAAGAAGTTGGCCTGGGATCACAAAATTTTTTAACATTAGGGCGGTCAATGTGTTAATTCCAGTATTTCATCTGTCACAGAAACATTCATCATCAGACACAACACAAGAGAAAATAAAGTGGAAATTATCAGACTTACAGTTTCGTTATTTAGCAACAACTGTTCTGACTGTAAAATGGAGCAAATCTCTTCATTTCTTTCTATCCTCCCAAATTCTTTTTTTCATAACACTGTGCCTTTCAAGTTTTCTCTTTTCTAGATCTTCTTTTACCGGGTCTCTCCACCATTTCGGTGGTCTTCCTCTCAAATTTTACATCATACATTCTTTTTGGTATCCTTTTTAAGTTCATTCCCATTAGATGTCCAAACCACTTCAAACGAGAGGTCACAAGCACTTCAACACCTTTCAGTCTTAAATTAATGTTCACATTTCTTGTTCTGTCTTTCCTCATTTTTGCCAACATTGTCCATAAAACTTTCATTTTCACTGCTTGTATTCTATTTATCCCTCTTTTTGTTAGTCTCCATGTATCTGATGCATAAGTCATAATGGGCAAAAAGTAACTTTTGTCAATCAAAAGCTTACAGTTAAGTGTGACCTTACTATTCCAAAGTAGACTACTAACTGTTCAAAGACCCAGTGAAACCTTTGCAATTATCTCCTGGTCTAAATTTCCATCACTAGAAAGTATACTTCTGAGATATTTGAAGTTTTCATTACTTTTGAAATCTTGCCCATTGTGTCTAACCACCATTAATGTTTACGTTTCCACTGCGATTTAAAACAATGCTCTCACTCTTCCTACTATTAATATGTGATCCACAGTTCTGTGTCACACTATTCCATTTATCCAGCTTCTCCTGTAGTTTTTCTTCCATTTAATTCTTTGGATGGTGTCCATGGCAATCAACCAGATGTATTTCATGTTTGTCCAGATGGATAATGTCAGATCTTCCAGTCTACTGTAGGACAACTTGCAGATGCAAAGAACTTTATTTACAACTGAAAATAAGAATTGGTCTCATAATGAATATCTAATTTATCTTTCTACCAGAAGACTTAAGTCCATTTAGAATAGCAACAATCAACTAACTTGAACAAATTCATGTTCAAGTTAGTTGAGGGAGCAGTAGAACCAAACTGAACTAACAATTTGAGAGATTAGACTATTGAATTGGGAAGAGGGCTGCTACAGGTAGTCCAATTTCTTCTACAATCATCAATTACTTCATGTAGATCTTCAGAGCCATATCTTAATTCCATCCTTCCCTATCCTGCAGTTTGGTGGGATTTATTGCTGAGATCATATTTTTGCTTTTGTCTATCCCATACATTACTACAGTTGTTTAAATAAAGTTCAGTTCCATTCATTCTAGAATTTCATATTAGAGAATGAATCTAATATCAGCCTTCCTTGCTTGGACTTACTATGAAAAAGTGATGTTGTAAAAATAACTTCATAGTTGTTTGCAGTTATTTAATAGAAAGAAAAACCCCTAAACACCCAATTTATTATTACTATTATTATGACATGACACCTCCAGGGAGTGCAAGGACTCATCGTGGGAGGGCACACTACTGTACTTTGCTAAACACATCTCATCCTCTCCACCACTATACTACTTAATTCTCCAACTATGATACTATGACTACCATTAACACCATCTATCGCCCATCATCACCAACAACAGTATTTTTTGTCTGTAAATTGCGTGTGTTCTGAAGGCCAATTTGTCTGTATGCAGGATGAAAAACTCGAGTTTCTGAGAGAGAAAAACTCTGTTACTACTGTATGAGATTGGCTAACTCACCTTCAACTGAAAAAACTGAAATTTAAGAGAAGTAAAAGGCATTATAAATGATAAAGGTCAGGAAATAATAGTTAATAACAGAGACACCAAAGATAATTAGCAAAAACTACCTTATGCTTTTTACATAGTCAAGGAATACATGCATCTTCAGAAAACAGAATATTTTTTGATAGATTAAAATTAGCTGCTGTTATAACAATTTCAAAAGCTGTAGACAAAACTTATTTGGTATCTGAAGGCCAATAAATATCAACCTTGTCAGAATTTAGATTGGGTAATTAAAAAGATAATAAAAAGTACAATAATTTTTATAAAGAAATTTTTTTTTTCATAACTGCCACTTTGGATTTAACAAAAATAGTAACACTGATGTAACAAATAAAATATACACAGGTATAAACAAAAACAGTACAGCATTTATAGCATTTTACTCACTTTTATAGTAAAATGTTGAAAGTTTATTTTTCACTTGGTTAGAGTATAATAAATTTAGTTTAATCCTTTATCCAAGTGTGAGCAAACTTTGTTTGCTCACACTTGGATAAAGGATTAAACTAAATTTATTTTATAGTAAAAAGAAGTGATTTACAAAGTTGTACAAGTGTTTGTTACAAATGACTTCATGTTACAAATGCAAAACAAGAAAAGATTAAATATTTAAGTAGCTACTCTACTAATAAAAATACGAGTCCCTCATGAGTTTGTTTCTAGAACTATCTGATTTTTAGTATTAATAAATTACTTTTAGAAAACCTCTCTAGCTCAGCTAATAATGATGCAATCCAAAAGGGAATCAGAGCTGTATTCAAATCCTAACCTAGAATGAGAAGAAATCTTATAAGGATTTCAAATGAAGACGAGCTGGCCAGTCTCATATGGGGGTGGCAGAGTTTGCTCTCCGAGAAATCTGGTTTTTCATTCTACAAGCCAGACAAACCAGCCAGAGATTATGGCATTAATTAGGTTTCTAAGAAGGCAAGATACTTGGCCTTGACAGGCCAAGCCTAACACATATGGGGAAAAAGATGAGAAATCACTTTTGCAATTTAAAGTTGCACAAGTTTAAGGTTGGAAACCTACAGCATATTTCAGTGTCGTACGATCGGCTTAAGTAATAACATCAAGTAATGAATACAGAAACCCTCATAGAAATCAAACAGAATTTTCTCAGGACACATCAAGCTTCTAATAAGCAAAATGGTGGCTCATACTGGGCAATGAAAATCATCTACCACCTAATTTCATAAACATCCATGCCACAGCGGGATTAAACAACCCACAGCTTACTGGCCAGAGAGGAAGGAGATACTTTCACTCAGACAATCAATGTCAATCAGACTGAGGTCTGCTAGAAAAGCAATGCTTAAACATAGGAAAAATATTGTTTATAAAAATACTTTGAATTAACTAAAATAAAATCTCTAATAATAAATATACTACCAAATTTGACTGGCAGTATTTAATATCAATTAGAGGTAGTGGTAGGTGATGTTATAAAAGCAACACTGCAACAAGTGCTGCAAAGAATTTACATAGTTCTTAAAAGTACCCAGGTATTGTTTTTGGATAACTTGAAATGGAAGGCATGTTTAAGAATAGTTTGTTTCAAGCAAAAAAGGATGAGAATGTTTCATACAGATTCTATTATTTGAAATCATATCAAGGAAATTTATATGTACTTTATGTTATTCTTGGATTTACTCAATATAAAATATACAGTGGGGGAAGTGATTACAAAAATAAATTTTCGAATGCGGTTTATCCCCTATAGTCACAGTAGGCAAGGCCGTTTTTTGTCCTATCTAACTTTTGGAGAGACTGAGAGAGAAGTTCAATCTCCACTGGTAACCTAACCAATCAGAAATAGCTGGCCCAAGACTATCTCTAATTATAAATGGCACCTGATGAAGAGAGGCAGACAAGTGCCGCCAACTCGTGGTCTCTAACACAGTATATTATTTGTCTGAAATAGTATAGATTCTATGATCGATTTTCTTGATTTTAGGATGAAAAACCCGTTTATGGGAAAAAATTGTAAAGCCCGGTATAAGACAACCATTCTGCTTACTGAAGGCTTGAAATGACTATAAAAGTTCCGTTTGAATCCTAGAGCAGAGTTTCAAGATAATGCAATTTAAAAAAAAAAGAAATGATAAAAAATAAAATAAAAAAGAAACCCTTAGTCCGCTCACGATTCCGATGTCTCACAGGCGTTTATACCCTTTCGTGGATGGAGGTCACATGAAGAAAAAAAAAATAGTACTAATATATAAGAATTAACTGAGTCGTGGGTATTTGCGCACTATGAAATGATTATAAACATTGGTACTTCCGCTTTTACTTAAGTTTTCTATGATATATTCATCTTGAAAAAAATACTGTAAATATATATAAAGCAGTTCTACATCTCAAGGCTTAGTACATTTCCAGCTTAAAGAAGTGCTGTTTATTTAATTGTGAATGATTTCCTCTCCATTTTCACAGCAATTAGGTCAAGTTTCTTTCTTCCTTCGATTACGCCAGATAAACATAACAAATAAACACAACACAAATCCAAGTTTATTTGTGCATAATTTCCAATCTACACAATTTAAAAGTAAGAAAATGTCTATCACGCATTTTTTAAATTACCAATCTTATCAACACTTCAACAAAAAAATTGTGACGTTCTCAGAAAAATGACTATAAAAGTTAAAAAATTTTAATTAAAAAAAAAAGACTGCAATCTGGAAACTAATACTCGTATCAGAATTATCGAAATTATAGCAAATACCATTAGACTCTTGGATGAATGTATAAAGAGGTCAGAATCAACTTTTAGTTCAATCATAATTGAACCAAAAACTCTAAAAATGAAATCTGTGGAAACGCGATCTTACAAATTATGATAAGTAACGATAGTTGTAGCAAATAGGTGGTAATTCCGTTTCATATGTTTTGAAATCCAACTTTGTTTACTCAAAATAAAAAAATAACCGCACACAACAATGTCCCAAACGTAAAATACCATGCAAGCAATTTTCCATATACTTAAGACAAAAGCTCGACAAAATACACAAAAGCCACATATCAGTTATCCCATTTCTTTAAGAAACTGACAAACACTGTAACAAAAATAGGATTGAAAAAAATAAAATCACATTTTTCTTCTCCAGCAGCAAGCTCAGATTTATCACCACGTGTGGTGGCGGAATAATGGGAGCAGCTTGATTAATGTGTCATAGAGTCATTAGGAAGTTGCTCAATTGATTCGAGGTAATGTTTGTAATGGTGTGTAAAATCATAGGGTTACAACCTTCTTTTTGACAGATGATACAGTTTACCGCCTGAAGGTAGGAGTCATTATAAATTTCGATGAATTACAGTAAAACACAAAGGCGGTTAGTGCACAGTGTTAAAGCTGATAAAGCTATAATGAGGTGATTGCAAGAAGCAGAAAATTACACACACAAAGTCGTTGAACGAGGGACGAACAATATAACAAAAGGAAGAGAAAAATTACCTCCTCTCGATAATAAAATAAGTGAAGAGGAAAATGTATTTTAACGCTAAAACAGCGGGTTTAATCCTAACGTGTCTTAACAATGCCATTTTGAAAGAATCGCCGTTTCAAGTATCTGTATCCTAGAATTCCTTCAGACCACAAAAAAAAAAAAAAAGCTTGCGCGCGTGCGAACACAAACAATAAAATCGTCAACATAAGAAACCATGTATGGGTTTGATCTCAACAAAATATTCGTTTGGCAAACCTCCCAATCCAGTGGCATTTACAGAGAATTCATTCAATGTTTATTGAGAATTAGTCAATCCAGAGAGGGACACTTGACCAAATAAAGTGCTAACTCGTGATAGCAAGTAGACAAGTGAGTACTTCAATAATCTAAAACACAGCAAATTGGTTTGGTCATGCTGTGCTTCTTTCCTACCCCCCCCTGCTCCTTATGCAAATCTCTCCTCACATCACAAAAGGTTTTAAACCAATCATACATTTAATACTTGTGGGGTGAGGATTAAAGGTTATATAATCTGGGAACTCTGCAAGTAACAGTCTCACATGAGGTGATAAAAACTATCTACCAGGTAAAGACTTACAAATATCCATACCAGAGACTGTAAGAGTGCAGTCAACTTTAGGCTAATCTGGAAAGAAAGCACCAGCAATGCTATTCTGTACAAGCTACCCAGATCTGCTCTCAGATCTTGCTGGAGAAAGATCTGAGAGATCTTCCTCCAGCAATATAATTGCAGAACCAATTCCTAAAAAATATGAATTGGTTCTGCAATAATCTGAGTTCCATATTTCATATTACGGTTGTAATTTATTCTCTAAAGATTCTGTTTTTAAATCCAGTGAATAGTCACTGAAATTATTTTGTTGTTTATACTGTAAAGTTCTATTATGAATAAGCACCAACACCTAAGCTTATAATTACATTTATTGGTTGGAGAGCAGAGACATTATCCACTGCCAATCAGGCCAGCAATAAATAAATATGCATGTATGAAGAGCTTCCCCATCATAATCTATTCAGTGGACACAATCCTTGGCAGTTGATCCTGTTGTATGTTTTTCTGGAGGCTTCAACTCTCTGAAGACTCCAGGCACCTCATCTGCCTCACTGAGGTCTATCCTTTCTCTTTTTCCAGGATCTTCTCAAAACCCTAGATGAGTATTTAAGTTCTACCAATCCTTTCTGGAAGCCATCCATTTTTATGTCTTTTGGTATGAGATCCTCAACAGTCTCCTGTAACACTGCACTCAAAGTAATATTTCTTTTCCTACCAGATTTCTTTAGGTTCCAAATTTTACATCCATAAGTCGCCATTGAAAAAAAACAACTGCATCTAAAATCCTCAGCTTAGATCCTGTGGAGATTGATCCATTATTCCAGAGTTTAAACAAGCCTCCAAATGAGGGTTGTATCATCTGCATATCTTAAATTATATAAGAAGAATAGAAATGGCTAAAGCAAACAGCAGTTGGAGGCTTGTTTAAAAATTTAGTGAAACTAAGGAAGAGCTGGAGAGGTTGATTTTATTGGTGAAGAGAGAAAACAGCAAAGCCGGGCTTAATATCCATTTAAGCATCGGCGAAACAAAAGTGATGACTTCTGGCAATTTAGATGAATTTATGATAGAGGAAGATAAACTAGAGATTGTTGAAAGTTATGATTTACTTGCGTCCAAAATAAGAAATTATCGTGAATGTGAAGATGAAATTAAAAGAAGGATAGTTATAGGAGGGGGAAAAAAAGCTATGTTAAAGCTGACAAAAATTATGAAAAACAGAGATGTAAGGCAATGAAAGTTAAAATTGTCAAAGCAATGGTACTTACTCAGCATAAAAATTACGGAAACAACTACCATGTCAGAGCAAAACTTCAGTTTAATATAAGCCAAAATAATCACTCGATGTTTCGACTTTCATATTAAGGTCACCATCTGAAGTATACACATATATACAAAGAAACAAGCTGCACTATAATCTACATGGTATGCTAAAGCTACATTAATTTGGTCAACTGTTAAACTATTGGCCTGATCCCTGGTCTGAAAAAAAAAACTTACATCAATACTAGAGTCCTGTTATTATTATCTATTTGGTTACAAAAATAAATTAAGTTAGAGAGCAACATGTTCACACAAAGTTACTCATAAGATTAGGATGGTTAATCAAAATTTTGATTAACATTCTAATCTTAAAAAGTAAATTGGTTCATTTGAATTATAACCATGAAGGAGACTATTAAGAATCCGATGGAATGAAAGAAGAATGACTAATAAGAAAGTTTTAGAGAGTATAATAGAAAGAATGCTCCTTGGAGACAATGATTGCTAAACAGAAGTTGGACATATGCAAGCAGATGAATCGTTGGAAAAGGCAGATATATTGGGGAAGATTCGGGGGCATGAGAAGGAGAGGAAGGCTGCAAAACAGTTGGATGAACAACATTAAAGGAACTTTATGTTGTTCATTTACATTAACCTGAACTTACAATTGCTGAAAGAAAAGACATGAGGATGAGTGGAATGGAGAGCCTTTGTTTACAAGATTACTAAGAGTCAAAAACAAATGGATGACACATAACTGCTGTCTTCTGACCAGCAATTCTTCACATTAATGATGGATCACAGGAACTCTAATTTGCTAACTTTCTCAATTATTTCTTTCTTAGGGTACACTTGTTTCTCAGGAAATTCCCTGTCTATATTTTCTTTAAGAACCATAATCTTTGTCTTAGTAGGGTTAAGTTCAAGTTAAGGATTTGTCCTAATTCTTCCTTGTTATTACAAAGGAGTCCCAAGTTACTATTCCAACCACCTATCCTAATTCCTATCTTGAGCACATCCAATGTTACATGCATGATGTTCTTAGCAATGATACTAAGCAGGTGAGAATTGCTACCTTCCCTACACCTACCTTTTTTTTTTAATATCTAATCCATACACGAAAGGCCACATGACCTATAGCACATTAGTGCCATGTGTGGGCAAGAGGAATAGAAAAAAAATGAAGGAATCTGTTCACATTTAGCTTGAACAACTGAGGGTTGTAATCTTGGGGGAAGGCACAGTGGCCGAGCCAAAGGACAGAAGTAGACAGAATGAAAGAGGAGGCAGTGAGGTTGGTTCAGTGAATTTCAAGATGGATTGTAAAAGGGCGTTGATTAGCAGTGGCCTTGCTGTAATGATTTTGGAGGAGAGTGTGGGAATAATGAACAATTTCTGCCTTGTAGAAGAGGCACAAGGCAGAAATTGAAGGTCTGTGTGAGAGAGGGATTGAAGTAGGTATGTGAGATAGGGGTTATTAATTAGCCAGATTGCCCTCTTCTGGACAGAATCGAGCAATTTTAGAGGATTTTGGAACACCACCCGAAATATGGGAACAATATTCTATGACTGGCGGATAGAGTTAGCAACTGTGAAGTAGGGTATTGTGCAAAACACATACACAAAGTTTTTTGGGAGCTGCAGAAGCTATAGTTGAAATGTGGTTGTGCAAGGAAAGATCTGAGGTACAGGTCAGTCCAAGAAGAGAAAGCTGATCGTGTTTGGATATCTCACTATTACTAAAAGCCTACCTGAAGTCAATCAGTTAATCCAATAAGTGCTCTTAGCATAGATGCTTCTTCACTGTACAAGATAGCTATCAAGTGATATTATTACCACCCCAAAGACTCATCTGGGAGGTCCTTTCATAACACACACAGCTCATCATACAGTGTTTTAAACACATGCAAACTCTTTGCAGACACCACATTCTCAAGCAAGGCATTCCAATCATTCACAACTCTGCACGAAAAAAACCTGCCTCTCACTCCCCTACTCACACCCTCTTTATACAGTTTCCAGGGATGACCTCTGGTTCTCCCCTGATCTCCCACTATTCTCTGTAATACTTCTCCAGCATTGATCCTATAACAATCCCTTACCAACTTGTAGGTCTCTATCATATCTCCCCTCTTCCTCTTGTCCACCAGACTCTGCAAATTACATCTTCTCAATCTTTCCTCATACTCTAAGTTTCAGAGGTCAGAAACTTCCTTAGTCAGTCTCCTTTGGACCCTTTCCAACATCTCTTCATCCTTCTGAAAACCCGGTGACCAAATCTGGGCACAATAGTCCATGTGTGGCCTAATCAAAGCCTTATACAATGGAACAAGAATCTCCCTACTTCTACACATCAGTGTCCTCTGCATCATTCACAGAAGCCTTTGTGTTGTCTTCACAATTTTGGCGATGTGTCCCCTAAATTTTAGATCCTTATCCACTATCACCCCCAGATCTCTTATTTCCTCTACCTCCAACAATATATTCTCACCAAGCATAAATTCTGCATCCCATCTTTGTTTTCCAAATTTTAAAACATCACATTTTTGCAACATTGAACTCACATCCCCATTTCCATGTCCAATCACTCAATCTATTCAAGTCTTCCTGTAAGGCCACAACATCTTCACTACACTTCATGGTTCGTCCCAACTTTGCATCATCTGCAAACAACTGAATATCTCCATCTAAATCTTCACCTACCTCATTAATATACAAGTTAAACAGCAATGGACCTAAAACAGACCCCTGAGGCACTCCACTAGTGACTTTCCTTTTCCTGGATATCACTCCCCCATACACAACTTGTTGATACCTATCAGATAGCCAGTCTCCAATCCAATGCACCAATCTAATATCCAACCCCATCTGCTCTAGTTTGACTGTCAACCTATCATGAGGTACTCTATCAAAAGCCTTTGTGAAATATGTTGAGGAAAACTCATTATTTTCATTACCTTCCACAATTTCATATGCTCAACACAAACAATCAAAAGCTATGTAGTCTATGAAATACATTACTAAGGGAGTGATATCCGGTACCCCTGCCTTTCCTGAAACTTGCTTGTTTCTCAGGCATGTCTTCATCTTTGGCCCCAATCCTATTTAAAATGATTTTTAATCTCTCATGGAAGCAAGATTTTATTAAACTAGCAGTTCTAGCAATTCCTTCATATCAGATCCCTTCTGCAATGGGATGATTACCAAACTTCTTCCAGTCTATAGGCCATGATCCTGTCTTCCATATCCTTGTAATCAATCTATGAAATATCTTGTTCCTCTATTCTCTGACCTTAACTCTGCTGAGATTCCATCTACACCTCAGGTCTTATTGTTGTTGAGATCCTTAACCTGCTCTCTGAACCTCATGACTAAGTGGAGGTGGCTCTATATCAAAACCGCCTGACAAGAGGGTTCTTCCAAATTTTCCTCATCTCTTCTGATGTATAGATACTCACAGTACTCTTTTTTATCTATTTTTGATTTCCAGTTCTTCTGTTAGTACTGCTCCATTCCTGTCTTTGATAACATTCAATTTAGATTAAACTTGTGCTTAAGATCATAGAATAAACAAATCATCATTTTATAATTGTGCCTCCTCATTTGGAGCTCACGTTTATTAGCATAATAATTTTCTTTGTCCAGCCTCACAGCATTTCTGACTTCTTTATGTATTCTTCAGTCCCTGTGTCTGTTTCTCCACCTCCTTTCAATCAGAACCAAGATGAATCTGATATCCATGGTCTCTCAGTCTTCTAATCAGGCCTAGATACTTCTTGGCTGTATCATAACCTTGACTCCTTTCCAGAGCATTTCAGGTGTTTTCTCCTCACTACTCTACAAAAGAGCATCCACTCATGCTAATGTTTCTTCTGTGAACCCATTAGGGATTATTCTGACATCAAGTCTAGTGGGACAGGCCTGACTTGGAAGGTTTCAGTCTCAGTGTTACTTTGGCTCTTACTAGCTGATGGTCCATAACAGTCTTCTCAAGGACAAGTATGCACATCAAAAACACTTGTCTTCCACTGTTGGAATGCCAGGATGTAATCAATCTGGTGCCTTGACCTATCAATATTAGATGTCCAAGTATAGGTGTGTCATGGGTGTATCTGGAATCAGGTATTGATAACTAATCTGTTAGTATGTGCAAATTTCAACAGTCTTTTACCATGGATGTTATGTTTTATGTTTAGTTTTTTTTTTTTTCTTTTACAAGAGCAGGAAATTAAAAGACCACACAATAATTATTTATAACTAAAGCATTAGTTGCTTTTGCAACAATAGAGTTTCAGGATGCACGGTATGTTGAAATATTGCCTGTTTTGTAACTATTTATTGATAACATAATACTCTGCAACTTGATATATGCAAGCATGGATAAATAACATCACTCATCTTAGTTTGCTGGCATCAAAAACAGACTTCTGCCACAAGCAGAACCTATCACTATCATGGAAGCAAGCATCAATCTTAAATAAGCAAAATTATTGCATTATGTATAAATTTACATATAATTAGAATTTAAATGGTTGATAGGTTTTATATATATATATATATATATATATAGCTATTCTGTGTTTTGCTATATTTAAGTAGGTAAAGTATTAATTTCAATAAGCTCATAAACAAGAAATAAAAAAATATATATTTCAATTGACATTTGCAAATCAGGTGCACAACTGAGCGTTTCCCTATCCTTATATTAGTGGCAGGCTGAGAGTGTCTACTGCATGATGAAATTTATAACAATTTCTGGCTTTGTGCATCAGTCTGCATGGGGTTGATTGTTATACCGGTTGATAGTAGAAGCCCTCTGATTAAAATGTTAGAGGACACTGATTCATTGCACATTTCTGCAACCATGTCAAAAACTGCTATTAAAAAAAATCAAAGAAAATGCATGAATAGTGTTAAAACACAGTTATTATGACAGTACCACATGCAGCAGAATTTCTGTTTCATAATTCTAGAACTGAATTATGATGGTGAAGCCTCTTGGTTGGAAGGACTTAGGTTTCCATTTCTCTCAGAACTTCTTGAAATTGTAGCTGTTAGAACAGCGAATACTTCATCATGTGAATGATGTTTTAGTCAGAATGTAATAAAAGGGAAGTTGAAGTCATCAATGAATCCCTCCACACTAAATGATTTATTGATGATACATATCAAATGTCCCATGTAAAGGAAAGGATGTTCTATACCAGGGGTCGATAGAAAAATATAAGACATCATTGTATGGGTAATATTTAATTTGGTTAACTTGAATTATCTCCATCCTGAATAATAACGCAATTAAGAGTGAATCGTGTAAACAGCGACATGAATAGGACCTGTAAGATGGAGCAAGGTCATGAAAATAGTTACGTATTTACCAACAAGCGTCTTTTTTGCTTATCCTATTATAATTACGTAATAGTAAAATAGAGGGGGTTGATAAAAAGTCAAGAAACTCTTGAAGGGGTCGACGGTCAAAGAAGTTTGGCGACCCCTGTTCTATACTATCACGTGTGAGGTATAATAAGATCACCTATAAAATTAGGTATGTAAATTAGACTGATAATATGGGTAAGTATTTTTTTTTTTTTTTTTTTGTGGCTAGAAGAGTTAAGTTGTATTTCTGGAGCACCTCGTTTAAGAATCCATTTTAAAAAATGGCATTTTAATTCATATAAGTAAAAATAAATACAAAAGAGTTTTCTTGAATCTGTCTATCTCTGCCTTAAAAAAAAAAATCCTGGCAAACAAATACAAAATGTATAAACAGGCAAGAGTATCTCCTTCCCACCAGGAAGCTTATTTCAGGACTTAGAAATTTATAGAAGCCTAAGAAACCTATCTATAGAAAATAAATTGCCCTACAATTTATATCAAAAATTTAGGAAATTATTTTGGAAAAGTTGGTTAGGGCTTGCACATGGAAATGGGTTGAGATTGACAGAGAAACTATACTTTGCACAGAGGTCGAAATGGTTTTGAACCAAAATAAAATGTTCCTCTCAGAATAATTTGAAAGGAATTGTTTTTTTTCCCTAATAGTAAGAATTAATAATCCCAGATTAAAAAAAAAAACATGATAACAAATTTCTATTTATTTATTAACAATTTATTTGTTCCTCTGAAGAGATATTTCGAGGTTGCAGCAAAAAATTTCACACACACAATATTCATTTTTATATAAATTTATATATATTTATTTATTCATGGACTATTCAAGATTAATTTAAGAATTATAATAGTGAAAAAAATGATGCAAAAATAGTATTTGTTTATTTACTGTTATTATGAACAAGGAAAAAGAATACTGATCATTTAAATTTATTGAAATACAAAATGGAAATAAAAGAAAAGTTTTATTTATAGAGAAGATAAGCAATATGTGTTGTCATGGATTTTTAAAACATAAGTGGGAGTGTGTTTCAGATGGAGCATTATTTTCTGAGAGTAAAATTTTTTGCTCTGAACTGGAACAATTTACCGGAGCAGAAAAAATAAAAAAAGTTTTGCCCCTGTGGATTAAATCCAGAAAGACAGATATCCTAAAACCTAAACATCAATTGTTTCAGTCGGAAAGAAATATATTTACAAAACAATGTATCATTCCACTCCAGAATAATTGTCAGAGGATCAAAAAGGATTTGTTCTTTGTATATTTATTTCATGGATTTACTAAAGGAAGGACAATATCCTTTGTCTGAAAAAAAAAAAAAAGTCCTAAGTTCATTTCTCATCATAACAAAGGTGAATCAGGTGATCTGATACAAAAGGTAACAGCTTTTCTCTTGAAAACTGAGGTTTGCTTTCCAGCAAAACATGCACACTTAGAAATAATATGCAGTGGTCACAAATGGTGAATTGTGTAGCCTTAGATAGGTAGGTAGTGTGCCCCACTGCAATTGGTCTTCAAATTCAATGCAGACTGCGAATTAACTTAGCTGTTAATGTTATCAAGGCCACTATACTAGTGAACTTGTCTTTCTAACTTTGTAGAGGTGTCAGATAATAATGACACTAAAATTTTTTGCTTTAACCTTTAGCTTGCTGCATTTACTGTACTTCAGCGCAGACAGTATCATTTTCTTGTGGCTTACCAACTGGCATTTTCATATTTGGTTTCTATTCTCTTGCTAGTTTAACTATTATTTTTTAGGTCCATTCTATTAATATGTTTGTTCCATTCTGATCATTTTTAATCTATCTGTTTATGAGTTGTAACTGATATTCTTCATAAATATTTTCATTTTTTTTCTCTACCAAATTTTGTTTTTATTAACTATTTTTCTTAATGTTTTCATTTCACATGTATTTATCTTTGTATTTTTGATGTTTCTATCTTGTTTCACATGCCTAAGTCAGTATTGGTCAGACTACTGATTTACATATTCTTACTTTTTTTTTAGATCTTTATTTTTCCATACAGTTGAATTTAGACATTCTGATATTTGATTAGCCTTCATCGATTGTTCTGCACTCAAAGGGTCATTGTATCCTTTGATGGGAAAAGACCAAAGTTCAATTCTTGTCATAATGAGAGGAATCTTAATATGCACTTTTTCAATTGAAAGTGAGTTAGCCAATCTCATGTGGAGGAAGCAGAGTTTTTTTCTCCAGTGAACTTGGGTTTTTCATCCCATGTACGGGCAAATTGACCAACAGGACACACAATTTATACAAACAAAAAATACTATTGTGGTGGCAGTAGATGTAGTGTGTAGTAGGATTAAGTAGAGGAGATGGTGACTTGTGTCTCATAACAGTATTTTTACCGTTGAGGCATTTAAATTTCATTACTTGTTCCAGTATCTTTCCATTCAGTTTTGATTTTTCTGTTGATATTTTTATGCTATAACTGCTGCTTATCTGTTAAAATCTGAATAACTGCTTTTGGAGAAAGTAATAGTACATCACTCGTATATCCAACAAAATTTTATTTATTTTTTATTTTATTATATATATATATTTTTTAATTTATTCCATTTAATTTCAGTTCCTTAAATTCTGTTATTACTTCATCCATAATTATGTTAAATAAACATGGACTTAAAAAAATCACTATTCTAAAAAAAATATCACCCACCATTCTTGATTAATTTAAATGTAGTGACAATGTAGAAAAAAATACCATACTGGTAGTGTTTCATACAAACGATAAACAGAACTGCTTATTTGAATGAGGACTTATTATTTTTTTACCTTTTATGGTTTTTTTAAATTAAAAAATGAAACAATGTAATTCCTTTATTTATATTTTGTTAACTTTAATAAGATCACTTTGGTATCACGTTTTTTTTCTTCGGTGTACAGGATCGAGATTAACTTGCATATCTTATAACAGATCCATATTATTCAAATTTATGTTACTTCACACCACACTACCGCTGTTTTTCTAACTTGTTATATTAACTGTTTATATTTACACAAGGTAGTCATTTATTAGTTTTCCGCTAGAAGCAGGCGGGGTGATATTTTACCCATTCTTATAATAACGAATATTGACGTGTAAAAAGAAATTCGTACTAAACGTTATAATGAATAACCAGAAAAAACTCCATAATATTCATAAGCGAATTGTGCACAATTAATTATGATTTTAAAAAAGTCAGTGATTCTAAAATATATATTTGACCTCATGCATCATTCGCTTTCACGCTAATCAAGATAAATACACAGAATTCCTGAATGAGCCTTGCCCACAAGGAGGTGTTTGTAAAACATTTTTACAAGTTACTGAGGTGCAATAAAAAATATTATCGCTGCTTTGTATAACGTTGTTTTGTAAGGCGTTACCGTAAATATTAATATTCACTGATCATAATTAATATTAATCCTTAAAGATTCATATAAGTCTTATATGAATTCATATAAATTTATATGATGTATTATCGGTTAGATAAAGATTTCGTGCACAAATTCAAAACTGTACTCACAACTTCGTGCGAGTCCACTGTAGAACCAAACTTGCCAACAAGGGTATCATTTTGTCGGATGGTTCGTTTAGATCAGTATAGGCACAATATTTCTATACAGTAAAAATGTAAAGCTAAAAATAAGGAGAAATATCGCAGAAAATTATTGTAATGATATTTCTGAAAACTGCGTCTTGTAAATAACAAATGAGACTGCACACACCGTGAATGGTTTAATTTCAAACAAAAAATCTCCAAAGGAGCGCCATCTGAAACGAAATTTTCGTATTTGTAAAGAAAAATGTTTTACGATCCGAAACATCACATTTAGGAAAGCATAATTTTTATCTGAACTAGAATTACGGTTCTTTGTATAATATAATAAGTAATGATTTAAGAACCCGTATCTAGTAACAGATTTCATGAACGACAAAAATTATAGTGAGTTACAGCTCTTAAAACTGCATCTGATTATTCTAGGTTTAATGCAAGCAAGGTTTTTTCCTTTATTTTTCGGGGATTTATTCGGAAATAAAAATTATATCTACTAGGCAGAAATTGCAGTTCAGTTAGTTATATACAAGGAATCCCAAAAGTAATGAGGCATTTATTTATTAGGCGTTTTTTTTAATCCATAACATGTTTACCCAACAAGGAAATCACAAAGCTATTAATATTTGTAAAATACACAAATTATCTTTCCTTCTGATTTTGTATACTGAATTACTCAAGCTGCTCGCAATTACATCACTCCCATAATAATGCCATATGATAGAGTTGGCAATTAGGACTGCATAAACTACTTTTAAAGCCTCTGTTAAAGCTGTTACAAATTATGTTATAAATAACTGAATATGAAAGAAAGCGACTTTTTTCAAATATGGCCGCAAGCTCTGCTCTGCCTTGCCCACGTGACTCAAAGTCACATATACAACTTTTATGAAAGCAGTTTAAACCGAATTTCAAATTCCGCTTGCACACCTGCTAATCCTAGGAAAAATGGGCCTTTTAACTGATTGGCAAGCATACCAATACTAATTCCTTCTTACTGTTTTTGCCAAATAAACAACGAAGCATAATTTAACATTAGCAATTCCAACAATTTCGAGGCGAAATATTTTTAATCCAAGGTGTGTGAAATCGCTGCCCTGTTTGAGGGGGAGGAAGGTCAAGTGCCATGAAAAAGTAGCATGTTTTATATCTAGAACAAGATTCCCTCTCTTTCTTTCTTTCATCAGGGGTTCCCAAAGTACGCTATGCGTACCACAGGTGGTACGTGAGCCATTAATATAACATGTAATGTACAAAATAGTTTGTTATTATAACTTCATAATCGTTTCATATTTCATACTGATATTGTCATTTCGGTCCAGATAACCAGATAGGAAGTAGCGTTACAGTAACCACCGTATCTTTACACATAAACCTTCAAGGTGTCAAATATGGTAAACAATAAAATAAATAAATAAAAACCATTAGTGGTATATGAACTTAGCTCAGTGTGTAGAGTGGTACACAGTTGAAAGTCTGGGAACCCCTACTCTAAATCATAAAAAGTAAGGCAAAAAGAACAGGGAGTAATGAGTTAACCCACTGTTACTGGTTTAAATAATAAGACGAATTTTTTCACAATGCAATAGTAAAAAACAAACCTAATCCCTGAAATATGGTTTCATAATTTGAAGACAAACGCGGAGCAGTTTCATTGATGCTAAACCTTTAATTACGGGAAAAAAAAAAAAAAAAAAAAAAAAAAAAAAAAAAAAAAAAAAACTTCCATAACAAAGATGAATATTATAAGTTCGAGTAAACTTTCTACAGAACTAAACAACTGTATTTTATCGCGAGGTTAGCAGCAGCTATTATTTCAGAATGACATTATATTAAACCGTTTAATAATAATAATAATAATAATAATAATAATAATAAACAGAAAGACGAGTTTCATTATGCTAGTCGATGAAATTAGAATGCTGGAAAGAAGTCTGAGCTTTGTATAAATTTGGAAAGGGTTTCCTTGGAAGGAGGAATAGAAAGGAAAAACAAAAGAACGAACTGGGGAAGAAGGAATGAAAGAAAGGAGGGAAAGTTACATAATAGTAAGTAGTAGAGAAGCAGATAAAGAGGGCAACTCCAATTCGATCTGTAGCATCAGACTCGAAGATAAGTGGAAGGATTGGGTGATGTGTTTCCTGCAATTAGTAGAGAAGGCATTCGGGATTGAGGAAAAAACGAAATACAGGAAAGATAGAAGATTTGCTATTTGTTGTTTTGAAGATAGGTTGGAAGCCAATGGGCATGTATCCCACATAAGGGGATAGGATATTATTGAGCGATGTCTGATATCGATGGACTAAGTTCTTTCTTGATTGCTTGGGATACCATGAAAAATGTATGTGCACAGTCCAGCCTCTGGTAACCGTTTTTATTTGTGGAATATGCTTGATTTCTATTCGTGAACAAGTGGCCTTTTTTTTTTTTTGAGTAATCCGGGGGATATGGGAATTTCCTTTGAGCCGAGACTATTTGGATAGCAGCCACAGATTTCCATCAGGATGATTGGATCTCCTTCTGATGAAACGTTTTGGTATGTTTGTGGAGAAAACAATGGAATGTTGAAAGTGCGTACAAACTACTGCGTCGTAGCTGCTGTACGCAAATACTATTTGGAGTGGAGGCAGAAAGCAAAAACCAAACCAAGAGCGTGAGTCATATCTAATGGCACTTTACCTGACCAGAAGTAGTCATCACAAGTCGGTAGAAGGATATATACTGGTCCAATAAGTATCATATCGCACTCACTGGTGAAAGCACTGGAGAAAGCTGTTCCAAAACAGAAGTGAATGAAATGAAGAAAGAGGCTATGAAGTTCGATAAGTTTAAAACTGAACTGTGTATAGAAACAGAGTCTCTATAAGAAAGAGGGAGGGACATCTATTTAGTGCTTGCCTTCTGCTGGACAGTGTCGAGCATTCTTAACGGGTTTTTTTTTTTGGGGGGGGACCATTTCAAATGTTAAAGTATTCTAAGGTGAATTCGCGATATTTATAAAGTGTTGAGACAAGACAAAAGTAGCGTTTTGAACGAAAAAAGTATACCAAATATTTGGAAACTGAGGGGGCTATGAATGCGATGTGCCAGGATACGCTTGATGTAAAAGTCAACCTAGAATGAGAATAACTGGCGATCGGAATATTATCAAAGGCATGGTAACGAAGCAGGATCTTTATACCGAGAAACAAGGATTGCACTTTGACAGCATTAATGAAATTCACAAATTATTTTCACCCCATTGAGAAAGGTGCGATCAGCTTTTAAAGCATAGATTATAAAAGATCTTAAAGCTGGAACCATTTGAGCACTCCAAGATTTTTTGAATGAAGAAAAATGGAGTGTACTACCATCAGCAAAACTAAGGATAGGATTTGAGGTTAATGAAGTCACCATTATGAGGAAAAGTGGGTCTTCTTACCGAACTATTATCTCATAGTAATTCAATAAGGAGGCCTAGATGTCAGGTTCGTTCAAATGCCTTGGAGATAGCAGGGGCAACTACGTAAGTTAATTCAAGCTTTTCATGGATTTCAATTGAGATTCCACGGTCTGGGTGGATTCTCCCCTCATCTTCAAGTGACCAGTAGACAATGTGATATCTGCAATTACCGAGAAAAGAACAAATGTGACGCACTGTGAAGCATGATGTCATATGAGATATATCACATTAAGGCGTAAATAGGGCCATCATATCTCTTCGACTGTACAACTTTCTTCGACATCTTTTGGCCATCGACACAGGGCCAGATTTAAGGTTGTTGTGGCCCCTGGGTCTAAGTTTATCTGAGTAAAGTTATCTATACTGAAGCGAAGGCTCCCTTGCAATGGGAGGCCATAAGTTGTAACTTGTCTAGTTTATGCGTGAATCCGGCCCTGTCTGGACACCATATCTTTCTGCAACATGCATTTCTCTAGTTAATGGTTTTGCTGCTTAACCATTCCTAACAAACCACTGACAACTTATGAATGGTTGGTTTATTTGCTTTACTGCCGTTCGGTTTATTTGCTGTAGGCGAAATTATTAAGTTTAAAACGAGTTAAATTTAAGATGTCTAGAAATGAATAAAGAAGTACCAGGAAGAACTTTAACAATGCATAATTACCATACCACGAAGCTCGAGGTGAATTCAACTCTGAAGAAGACCCAATGAATTTTTCGAAGAGTCGACCAAAAACCTGTCGCATCAACAACCCCTCGTATACAGACTGAAAATCTGATTTACCACTGACATACTTCATCCAAATTTTAACAGGCTCAAGAAAAGCAAAACTACTTAAAAACTTATCAGTATGGTTACAATTAAGTATATTTGATGGTGGTGTCTTCTACTCCAACAATGGATATTATCAAAAATGACGTGTTTTTGAAAATTATTTCAATACGCGAGAAATATTCCTTGATGAGCATGGTTAATTGAAGTCCCAAACAAAATCTAATGGACTCCCTTGAAATATAGTCTCTAACCAAGGAAGAAATTTTAAGTAAAATTTCCACTTGACTTAAACAGGCTAATACCACCATTTATTCTTTATTTAATCAAACTCTTAAAAACAGTTCTTACTGATAAGTTTCCCTGCTCCAGAGACACGGTATTTTTTTTTCAGATTATCGGATTACCAAAGTTTCTCAGATTATCCACAACCTACAGACCATCCAATATTAAATGTGCTATAGGTTATCGACCTGTAGTAAGATGGGATTGACAAAAAAGCTCAGCGATGCAAAATTTCAAAATTGGTACTGTAGGATTTATTGTCAAAATGATCACCCTACCCTATACACATTAAAAGTCCCGATAATATGACTAAATACGTTTTCACATGAAATTCTACAATGTGCATTGCCACTAAAACTCTTATTACCAATCCAGTATAAGATGATAAAATGCCTGTTCTGCAAAATTAGCCTAAGCGGTTTTAAACGAACCAGCGCTTTCTTATAACTTCAAGTTGGCTCAGATGATAATTTCAATGTAATTTGAGACTGTCTTCCGGTCCTCAATCGACCATGAAAACGAAAATCAAGAAACTAATTTCCCAATTCCTAAAATGAACAGAATAATGACAGTAGACTATCATTCCCATCGCTGTGGTTTAAATCAAAATCGTCATCCTTTTCCTTAAAAGTAAAAATACTACATGGGTAAAATTAAATTAAAGGAATTACCTTTCGCTGTTTCCGCTGCTAAGTTAAAAAAAAAAAAAAATTGAAATAACGAACTGGCTGCATGTATTAAATGCCGCATCACACAGGGATGCTCCACAGGTGCTCATAAATCACAGTCACCATTCATCCAGAAATATGATCCCCTTTTCCTTTTACACGGATTCTCCTTACATGTTGAACTGCCGGCAGCACGTGTCAGTAGCCACCTGCTCAGGTTACGCGATTATACTCTCCCCCCCCCCCCGCTTTCGAGTCTCCCACTGCTCTGAGCGCTGTTAATAGAGTCGTCACGAATGTAAGACACGGCGAGAGAAAGAGAGTGAGTGAGTGAGAGAGAGAGAGAGAGAGAGAGAGCGGTCAGCTGATCTTCCCCAAGCGAGTTCCAACTGTCGCTGCACGTGACTAATTAGCATATGGCACGTGACCTAAACAACACGTGATGAAAATCATCAAGGGTGCCTCTTCGCATGCAGTCGGCTTCGCGCCATGCTGCGTGATCAAAACTGATCAGAGCACAAATCCGAGATAAGGTCAACGTCTGCATACCCGTCTACACGCACGTCATAGATATCTTGACAGGCATCAATAGATTGTGGCGGTGACAATAGTCGTGGAAAACTCGTACGTCAAACCACATCGCATAACAGCTGTTTGCTTTAAAATTTCTTTCCAGTTCACTATTTGTGAACGGAAGTTCTCCCACGTAATGGTCACAAAGCTGAATGAGGGATTTATGAGATTCAAAAAAAAAAAAAAAAGTAACCATTCCTAGCTTCCCATCAGTTAATCGTTTTCTGAACGATTTTTTTTTTCACGCCATCTCATCGTTTTATAATCCTTGTTTGGCATGTCCCTTCGCAAAGCATTACAATATGAGAATAAACTACAAGATGCTACCTATCGGAAAAGATGAAAAATAAACTATTTATGTAAATTATAAAGGCAACAATAACTAGGCAGATTTGATGATAGGCAAAACCCCACTATCGATTAAGATATTCTGTTAATTACTTGCTTCAACATGTAGTCACAGAAATATGCACACAAAGTTATGATCAGCAAAGCTAACCATGTTAATTTAAAAAAAGGTAGGAATTGTACGTGAAAAATTGGCGGATCCAAATTCGGACCCAATAATACTCTTCAGTTAAGTCGACTCTTACTCAAGGAAAGCTGATCACGTGTATCATTCGGAAAAGAATACATGGACGATTGAGTTCTTTTGTTACTTGCTTTGAGTCCCGAGTTCAACTCTAGTCTGTCATGAGATTCATACTAGTCCATCTTAGAAACAGCAGGTTTCTTTTTAGGGCAGACTTGGCTTTTCTTTTCACAAAACAAACAACATGAAAAATTGACAGAATACACCACCACTTTACGGCCATAAATATAAACAACCCAATTTAATAGCTAGAGAGGTCAATTTATATAAGACCCCAGATTTATCAATAGAAAAGCATCACATTCGAAAAAAATTCTGCAAAGGCAACACAAAATGACAATAACACCCAGCTTGATTTACTGATCCAAGTACGGCTTCTGTCTGATATTCCAAACTCATATTTCGAACTAATCGCAATAAATGACAGTTCAGTTCATCTTTAGAAACAAAGAAAATCGAGCATTGCGCGCGCGCACGCACACACACTTCAATGCAGCTAACTAATGAAATAAGCTCTTTCCTTCACTATACGTACGAAAATGTTCAACCACATTCGTCTTAGTAGTGTTATAAGCCAATGAGCTTTAGTTAATAAGTTAAAGCTGAAGAGAAATCTACTCTGGAAAATATTACAAGTCGATAAAATACCGCCTCGATTAGTTAAAGCAATAAAAAGCAAAAATTTGTAAATTTGCAGATAGAACATTATCCGAAATTATAAATAAAGGAGTAAGACAAGACTGTTGATTATCCCCAATCCTATTTAACATTTATATAAACAGAATCCTAAAAGAAATGGAAAGCAACTGTCAAAGATGGAATTAAACTAACAAATAATACGCAGCTAAATACAATACTTTATGCTGATGATCAAGTACTAATTTCAAATTCAGAAGATAAACTCCAAATTGCAACTCACCGTTTAAATGAAATAGCAAAAAGATAAATAAATTAAATTAAAATCTCTGAAACAAAAACTATAGCAATGTGTGGAAACACTATTCAAAAAGTTCAAAATTATGCTTAACAATAAAATAACAGAGTTACGGAATTCAAATACTTGGGAAATATAATCTCGCAATACAATACTGATTCACAACTGGAAGCAAGACTACAAACTTACTATAGAATGAATGGCATAATTAAAAGAAATTTTGGAAAATACATGATTAAAGAAACTCAATTAAGATTACATCATAAGACTTCTAAAAATCTCTCAAATTTGGAAGTGAAACTTAGATTCTAAAACAAAGAAATAGACAATGATTAAAAGAAGCACAGATGAAGTTTCTAAGACCTCTCCTGGGACTCACTAGGTCAGATAAAAAGAAAAACACAGAAATAAAAGAACGATTAGATACCAAAAACATCATACAAGAAACAGAAGAATACCAGCAAAATTGGCTACATAGTAGAAAGAATTAATAACAATAGGATTCCTAAACTAGCACTAGAATATAAACCCACAGGAAGAAGAGACCGTGGACGTGCAAGATTAAGATGAAAAGATCAACCTCATCTGCGGAGCAGGAACAGGACATAAAAAAGCCTACACGTAAATTTTTTTCAGACGACGACGAGTATTAAGTATTTCTGTAACTAACTGATGATCTACTCTTACAATTCAGAGCTAACTTCGAAATCATAAGTACATACTTTTTTTTTAAATTCTTTGTCATTAAGTGGCAAAGATGAAAATATAAAATATTAGCATTTTAATATTTTATATGTTAAAAACTTAAAAATCAAGAATAAAAAGTAGATATTTTCTCGGGTTCAGTCAAGAATTGTCAAAGATGAAAAAAACTGTTTTATAACTTTTACAATTCTGTTAACCGCAAAGGTACGCTTACAATTTACTTCCTAAAATGAGAAAATAAAGGAATGTTGTGTATAAATTTTATTTAGTCTCCATACATGTGTGTGTGTTTAAACTCAATTCAAAACGAGGACTGATAAATACTGTAAACTTCGTAAGAAATACTTAATTTGCAAATAATGTTTATGTGTTATTTCGAATCTTCTCTCTTAAAATTCTAGTTATGCAGTACATCAAAACAAATCTCATTTAGTGGCAACAACAAGTCCCGACTAGCTCTACTACTAGCAATAACTAGCAATGTTACGAAATGCATTCGAGGATACCATCCTAAACACGTCCATCAGTGACCAGTGGGGAAGCCCCTTGCTTTATTAATCCGATTTTTTTTTTTTCGGATTAACTGACAATTTTAGATACATATTACGTTTGTCAAACAATAGGTAGAAGATGCCCATTGTCCGATGTAACAGTTCCTCGCTTATAGGAGACGAAATCTTAATAGCATTTTAAAGCTATGTTCCATCTCCAAGTCGGGATTTCCGGCTTACATAATACTCGTCCATCTGCGAGTAATGCTGTATGCTAGAGGTTTTTAACCTTTCGTGGGTGTGCCATGAGCTGTTTTAAGGAAGGTAGCGAAAGCCTTGGGCATGATATCAAGTTTAAGGCCAAGTTAACATTTGTTACTTATTTCACTTATTCAATTGTATATCGCAGATTTCTTCAAGGACTGCAGTAACTAGATAGTAGGAAAATAGTCGGAACTTATATTCCATCCAAGAGACCAGCATTATTGATATCAGGTAAGGACCGTGCCTAGGCATATGTGTATCACTATAATTGACCAAACACAAAGTTACAAGTTTGCAACCCCAGCACTCCATTCCAGAAGAGGTGTCGTGACATGCATACGATTTTTCATCGCTAAAAGTTGTCACAAATTCATTCAGAAGTAGTACGAAGGAGGCTGAAAGGTTTTTTTTTGTGTGTGTGTGTGTGTGTGTGTGTGTGTGTGTGTGTGTGTGTGTGTGTGTGTGTGTGTGTGTGATCCTTTATATCAAAGTTGACCAAACGCGGTTTATATATTAGTAGACTAAAATACAATTTCCAGACTGAAAGTAATCCTGGGTAAGAAAGACCCTCAAAGTTAAATGCATGGATACACCAGCTGCAGCAGGCGAAAGAAAATCAGAACATTTGAAATGTCCCGCATACTAATTGAAAAACTCTGTCAACAGACTGCATGCAATGTTGATCTTTAACGCTAAGGGTTCGTTCAGATGAATGAAAAAAAAAAAAAAAAAAAAAGCAGTTTTTGTCTGCTTGTGGGTTACGTGCAACCGAAAAGTGAAAAAACTATATTCAATATTACATCGTATAACAGTGCCTCAGAATGTGTTGTGTGATCACAAAAATAAATATAATATCTGACAATGATCGCTGCATAGTACACGACGGTGCTTATGTATATGTATCACCATAAGTGACCAATAATTCAGTATGCATTGCTTTTGAAGTGTACAACTATGAAAAAAAAAGTTCTTCTCTATCAAAATGGCAGTGACGTCATTCAATAATGGTCTGTCCAGTGAAAGTTATTGTCTATCATATGAAGGGATATCTGCGTGAGATTGAAATCACCTCTTCGCTCTCAATAAAAGTAATCTCGTATACCAAGATTACTTTGAGTTCAAGCGAAGACAATTCCCTGTTATATCTGCATATGCCATTACGTGATAAACAAAACAACATCAGACATACATTTGATAAAGTAGGCAAATTCCTTAAAAACCAGGTCTTCAGTCATGGGCAGCTTTTTTTTTTTTTTTTGAGGGGGGGGGGGGGGGATTCGTCTAGATCGACAGCCAAATAAGAACCTGAAGTGAAAATATCAGAAACAGATACCAAGAGAAGAATGCCACGGTTAAATAATCACCATAATACAATTAATACTATATTTGAAGAAATATTACGATGCCATCTTCTATAATAAAATAAATAAAACAAAGCAAAGCAACAATAGAACGCGCTCATCATGCACTACTCTGACGTGGCAGCGCACATACCCAGAATAAGCTATTTTCTCTTACGATCTTATGACTCATCACATAAATGGGCCTATAAACTAATCATCCTATGGTTCGAAACAAAACGTTGATAAAAACACGTCTCTTCGCTGACTGAAAAAAGTATGTTTCATTAGAAGGTACGTACCAAAGGAAAGTAACCCCTTAAGGGTTTATATATTATTTCAAGAAAAAAAAAACCTTAAAATTTCACTCAACAGATGATAACTACTGAAATTCTCGTGTTACTTCACTGGCCTTTCCGAGAAACGAACATTCTAAAACTTAGCGAATTTTCTGTTACTGCTATGATGTTACTTATTCCAGCAAAAGCATTAAGTGACCACACGTACTAACACTAACGTAACATTTTCCTGGAAAACTACTCACAACAAGGTAGTAACAAAACTGAACGGTAAGTATGAAAGCAAGTTTCGACACCAAAACAAACCGAAAAGCAATTGTAATTCATTAAGAGTAACTGAACAACTTTCCTTACTACTAGCGCACGGAATAAATTATTACCTTATGTATTACCGAGTGATATTTTAACATTTCTACTGGGACACTTAAATTTAATATGCAAACTTGTATTTAAAAAAAAAAAAAAAAGACTGACAAGGGTCTCCGTAGTACAGTTGAAGAACGACGGAACAATGCACCCTTCAATTCTTGTCATGAGAGTCTTTACACGAACTTTTTCAATTGAAAGTAAGTTAGCCGATTTCATACAAAAGTTGCAAGAGTTTCTCCCTAAAACTTGAGTTTTTCACTCTGTATGCATACAGGCAAATCGGCTAGAGAACACACAATTAACAGAAAATATCAAAAATAAACCATAGATTGTGTGGGTGGGTGGGTGGAACCGTGGAAGTGCGTGTTTTCGTTTACTGAAGCAAGTCAAATTACGACATACTTCGCCACGATTATGTGAACGGCGAGCTGAGTTCACAATGAACGTTGTACATGCAATATCAAGCTAGCCTGGTTAGGTTGAGTGGTTAATGAAACTTGCTTTACAACCAACAGGTTGTGAGACTGCCGCTCTGCTTATGGGATGCCTAAAATGGTTTCAAAAAGTTCCGTGTTTGATCTGAAAAGTTCTCGGCCTCGACCATAGATGGCAAAACTATCGGCAAGATTTTTTTTTTCTAAGTTGGTACATCTGTCATAAGCATCTGTGTGAAATTGCAAGTCATTCTATTAAGTAGTTTGTGTTATACAGCTGTCTGAAGCAAAAGTGTTGTCTTCTTCTTTCGCTATGCCTTATCCCGTGTTAGACGGGGTCGGAAAAGAGGCAGGCCCAAACTCAGATGGAGGGATAAGGTGGCAGAGGATCTTAGGGAGAAAGGATGGAGTCGGGAATCTTCTTCTTCCAGATTCTCCGGTCCAGGGCATCTTCCCGACTCCATCCTTTCTCCCTAAGATCCTCTGCCACCTTATCCCTCCATCTGAGTTTGGGCCTGCCTCTTTTCCTCCTTCTCCGCCTCCATATGCTCCACTCGTTTACCAACATACTCCTCACTCCTCCTCTCTATATGACCGAACCACCTCATTACCGATCGGTCCCACCTTGATCGTCCCTCTGATGTAGTCATTCCTTATCCTGTCCTTTGTCACACCACTCAACATCCGCATCTCCATCTTCCTCTCCTGTGCCTTTGTTATAGGTCACGTCTCCGCACCATGGAGCATCGCCGGCCTGACCACCATCTTATACAGCTTTCCTTTCATCTTACAACTGACTCTCTTGTCGCACAGGACCCTGCTCATCTTCCTCCAGTTCATCCAGCCGCATGTTATTCGGTGCTGTATTTCCTCATCCAGCACCATTCCTCTCGACGATCGACCCGAGGTACTTGAATTTCTTCCCTGAAGTTAACCTTTCACCCTGGAGTCGTATGATCATATCCTCGTCACTCCCCGTTGATATATATTTGGTCTTTACCCGGTTAATTTTCATGCCTCTCTCCTCCAATACCTTTCTCCACTCTTCCAGGGTCTTTTCAAGCTTCTCTCGGAATGATTAGCAGAGAACAATATCATCGGCAAACATCATGCTCCCTGGCGCCTACTTCTTGACGTCCTCCACTAGTACATCCATGACCAGATCAAAGAGGTAGGGGCTCAGAGTTGATCCCTGATGGAGCTCTACGACAATGGGGAACCCTTCTGTCATGCCCACACTAGACCTGACCTGAGTTTTCGCTCCCTCATACATCTCCTTCACCAACCTCACGTACTTTTCCGACACCCACTTCTTCCTCATACACCACCATACCTCCTGTCTGGCCACTCTGTCGTACGCCTTTTCCAGGTTTATAAACACCATATGTAGATCCGCCTGCATCTCCCTATATTTCTCCATCAATCGCCGTAGCGCATATATTGCATCCGTTGTCCCTCTTCCTGGCATAAATCCAAACTGCTTCTCACCAATTTTACTCTTTCCCATATCTTCAACGTGTGTGACACCAGCTTGATCCCTCTATAGTTGCCACAATCTTGAACATCTCCTTTTCCCTTGTAGATTGGGACGAGAATGCTTTTCCTGCATTCCTCTGGTATCTTTTCCTGATGGGCTATTTTCCTCATCAGATCCCATAACATGTCTACGCCCTCACTGCCCAAGCTTCTCCAGGTATCTGATCTTCCCCCATAGCCTTTCCATTCTTCGTTTTTCTCAGTGCCCAATACGCTTCCTCTCTGTTTATGTCCTGCACCGATCCTTCATTTGCCTCTCCATCCTCACACCTCTCTCTTGGATTCTCCTCATTTAGTAGATTACGAAAATATTCTTCCCATTTTCCTCTGATTTTGTCCTCCTCGTAGTATTACTCCTGTACCGTCCTTTATCTGCTCAACTCATGTTATGTCTTTCGAGGCCTTATCTCTAGCTTTCGCAATTCTCAGCAACTTAGCTTCACCACCGTTTAGTTTCTCTAAAGTACTTCATAAACCTCTTCAACTGCCCTTGCCACAGTTCTCTTTGCACTTTTCTTCGCTAATCTATATGTCTCCTTGTCGGCTCTGGTTCCAGTCATGTCCCATTTTTTCTTTGCCTCTTTCTTTTCCCTGATCTCTAACTGCACCTCCTCATTCCACCATCATGCCTCCTTATCCTCAGGCGGCCCCTTTCCTGGTTATACCGAGCACCTCTTCTCCATTTTTTCTAATATTCCGACTATTTACGTCCCACCATTCTTCCACATCCTCTGGTAATGATGTGGAAGAATGGTGAAGGAATAAAATAATGAAGGAAGGAAAGGTAACTGCATTCCTTCCAATACCTTTTCTTTAAACTCATTCCTTGGACCTTCCCCTTCCAATTTTCACCACTTTATTTTCCTATCTTTCCGCCACTTCCGTCTATTCTTCTTTTCCCCTTTTATATCACAGTCTACCACAACCAACCTGTGCTGTGCCGCTACACTTTCTCCGTTAATCACTTTACAGTTTTTCACCTCCTTCAGATGTTTCCTTCTGCACATAATATAGCCAATCTGACTCATCCTATCCCCGCTCTTATAAGTTATCAGGTGTCCAACTCTCTTCTTAAACCACGTGTTAGCTATAGCCAGGTCGAAGGCCACAGCTGGCTCTACGATTCTTTTACCTTCTTCATTTCTTTCACCACTACTCCAACCTCCGTGCACCTTTTCTTCGACACTTCGTCGCCTTCGTACATGCCCATTCAGGTCTGCTCCTACGATCACTCTCTCTCTCTCACCATCAGGGATTTCCATTACTACCTGGTCTAGTTCTCTCCAGAATGCCTCTTTCTCCTCCTCATCACGACGTACTTGTGGAGCGTATCCACACACTTTCACAGCCACGCTTCCTCCAATCTCAAGTTTAACACTCATAATCCGATCGTTCTTCCGGCACACCTCGCAGACTCCACCCTGCAGCTCCTTGTCGATGATGATTCCAACTCAGTTTCTTCCATTCTCAATCACCCCACTGTAAAATAGTTTATATCCTTCCGCCAACTCTTTTGCTTTATTGCCCTTCCACCTTGTCTCCTGCATGCACAAGATCTTCAGCTTCCTTCTTCTCATCATGTCTACTATCTCCCTACTCTTCTCATTCATTGCACCCACATTCAGCAACCCGATTCTTACTTTACATACTCTTTCTGTTGGAGTCGCTTCTTTAGCCGAATCCGTCCTTGGTTCAGTAGCCCAAGCCCACTTCTCAGTCCTCGGGCGACAGAAATGCGCGTCGCTTACGGGGGACGCCCTAGCCGTTGTCCTTTCTCTGTTATTCGACATTTCATCCCTGGTTTATGGCATGTTTTTTTACAGCCAGATGCCCGTCCTGACGCCAACCGTCCCCATTTATCCGGGCTTGGGACCGGCACTGAAATGGGTTAACTTGTCCTCCCCAGTAGCTGTTGTCTGTATCCCTTGAAATTGATAAAATTGAGTATCGTGCGGTTACAAAATTCTTCGTAAAAGAAGGTTTAATGCTAAAAGAAATTCATTCGAAGTTCATAAAAGTTTATGGGCACTCTTCTCCTTCGTTTTTGACAATTAAGAAATGAGCTGGCGAGTTTAAACGTGGCCGTACCAACCTTGAAGTTCATCCACGTGAATGAAGGACGTCCAAAAAGTGTAACATCACCAGAAATCATTGATCAAGTGCATGATATGGTATTGGATACTGGCGAGTCAAAGTGCGTGAAACTGCTGAGACTATAGCCATTTCAAAAGAACGTCTAGGATATACAGGGTGTTCGGGATAAATTTGACATATTTATAATTAATTATATTTTTCCGTAAGTTACATGTATTAACACACACTTCTCTTCATTTAAAAGTTTGGACCCTTCTTCATTCATATACAAGATGTCAGAAAAGATGGATAGCTGGAACCCACCTGAATCATGGAAGAGAATAACTTGTATCATGATGATTCGTGCCCGCCATCAAAATAAGGATATTACGACTGCTGCCCAATGCTCCCTGAATACAGTAAAAACAATCAGGCATGAACTAGAGACTTGCAATGGTGACTACGAGGATGTAGCAAGAAGAAAGATCCCTAGCAGACGATCTGATTGCGTTCGTACAGCAGAATTCCTCGCAAATCTGCAGGAACAGGTGTTGAAGAACCCTGGCATTGGAATTCAGGCTTTGTTCGTGGAGTTGCTAACTGTAGTCAAGCCCTGGATAACAAGGGTAGCCAATGGTAGGCCGTATGTATGGCAGAAGGATTCGGCCCCTTGCCACACCTCTGGGAAAAGTCAAAAATGGTTGTCTGAAAATTTCTACGACTTCACCAGTCCAAATGTTTGGCCTCCAACCCATGGATTATTTTGTATGGGGCGCAGTTGAAAAAGACACCAATCGCACTTCCAGTAATACAAAAGCCCAGTTAATGGATAAAATTAAAACAGTTTTTGCGGCCCTTCCCAGGGAGACTGTAGCATCAGCTTGTTCGAGGTTCCGAAGCAGAATTGAAGCTGTGATCGATGCTAATGGTGGTTATTTTGAGTAAATCTTGTTGATAGTATTGTAATTAACTCTGCCTGTAATGTTTTTTTGTCAATTCATTAAATTTAATAGAATACAAAGAAGATTTTCTTTTTCCTTACGAAACTGTCAAATTTATCCCGAACACCCTGTATGTATTTTGCATGAAGAATTGCATATGAAAAAGCTTTGCGCTAGATGAGTGCCGCGCTTGCTCACAGTAGATCAAAAACGCACTCGCATATATGAAAATCGCTGAACAGTGCTTGGAGCGTTTTAACAACAATAAAACTGATACTATGGATGAGACCTGGATTCACCATTACACACCAGAATCCAAATAGCAGTCAAAACAGTGGACAGAAGCCGGTTGTTCAGCGCCAAAGACGGTTCCATCGGCAGGAAAGGACATGGCATCGGCTAAAGACATTTTGTTTATCAAGTTACCTTGAAAATGGTAAAACAATGACCGGGGAATATTATTCCGATCTTTTAAGCAGACTAGACGAAAAAATTAGTGAGAAAAGACCCTGTTTGCAGAAGAAAAAAAAACATCTTTCATCAGGACAATGCACCTGCCCACAAAGGTGTTTTGGCAATGGGAAAATTAAGGGATCTGCACTGTGAATTGTTGGAACACCCACCCTGTTCCCCAGATTTGGCTCCCTCTGACTTCTCTCTCTTTCCAAAACTCTTCCTCGCTGGTGAGCATTTTTCTTCGAATCAAGAGGTGATTGCAGCTGTAGAGGGGTATTTTGCAGATCTTACTGAGAACCACTAAAGGGACCGAATAATGGCACTGGAGCATCGCTGGAATAAATGTGTATCAGTCTTAAGGGAGATTATGTTGAAAAATAAAAATAATTTTGAAATTTTAAATTAGATTTTTAATTGTCCGAGAGCTTTTCAGACCACCCTCGTACAAGATAAATTAATAAAATAATAACAAAAATCCTAGCCCACTCACGGTTGTAATGTACTATAGGTTTACGACCTTTCGTGGGTGGGAATCAAAGTGCTTATTTCACCAGTGTCCTCGGTGATATGGCCTACACAGATACGATGATTTTGACATCCAAAGCAATAATTTTGTAAGAGTATTGTGCTGCTTGAATCAACCACCTGTGTTGAACATAGTACCTAGTCTCTGCAGCACGATTTCCAAATTATCTGGCCTTCCGTTTATCGAATATACTAAAAAGTGAGGTGGGTTTTCAATCTTTCGTTCGTGGTATTCACAAAGAAGCAGATTAGCAGAAGGAAAGAATAATGAAGTAGATGGGATGAGCAAAATTACTAACCATAAAGAAGCCGCTTATCTTTTCAAACTCTCCAAACTTGAAAAGAAAGTTGATATTTAAAATTAGACCAGATCTAAGAATAAATAACCTTGCGACCAAATAGACCGCTCCATTCAGTAATTGTTGGCGACGGAAAGGATTGTAATTATGTAAGAAGTTCTTTGGTCAGATACTAAGCAAATAATTTAAGTACGATGATAAAACATTTCATAGGTAAAAATAATAAAAGGACCTTAAGCAATACTAGCAACAATCATATTCCAATCAAATCAAAATCGGCCAAACGATTTGATTTGAGTCGAAATTTTCAAGGTAACACAAACAACATAATAAATAAACCATATTCCAAATTTGGTCGAAATCGGCTAAACATGACCATCTACAGAGAGGCATTCCCCCCCCCACACACACACACACTCTCCAAAGTTCTAAATTTATTTTTTCAAAATCACTTGAAAGAAAATATGGAACATGTACATAAAGAGAACTAAAACAAGTTGGGGACTTTTATTTTTTGTTTTCAAAGGGTCCTGGTCTGCTCTATTAATTGCATTTCACACTCTTTAAATGTAGCAAGTACGTCTTGTTGAATACATCTATCAAATAAAAGTGACAGGGATACTATTCAGTTCAGAGCAGAATATGCAGTAAGTCGAATACCATTATTATTATTATTACGTGACACCTCAAAGGGCTCACTACCCCACTACACACAATTCACCTCCCCCCTTACTACACAACGACAGTATTACCATCAACATACAAAGCCAACTACAACCCACTACTACCAGCAGTATTTTTTGGTCTGTAAATTGCGTGTATTCTGATTTGCCAGTAGGCCGATGAAAACCTCGAGTTTCTGGGAGAAAAAATCCTGCTACCACCATATGAGATCGGCTAACTCGCCTTCAATTGAAGAAGCCCATATAATTAAAGATTCCTCTGGTCAAGACAAGAATCGAACCCAGGCCTTTTCCAATTGAAGGCGTAATGTCCCATTGTTCTTATAATAAGAGTAATAAATCAGCGACTCACTATTGTACTTGGCTTATCCGATTATTTTTTTATACGAAACTTTAAAGAAAAGACATAATATTAACATGGTTTAACAAATGGATTCTGCTTCACTTTTTATGTAACAAGAATAAAAATTATGCAGGATAAATACTGTTTTCTAGTTTGATTGCTTCTAAATATCAAACTAAATGACGTCACAAAAATAATAAAAATAAAATAAAAATGCAAAATTTGCCATGTAATGTAACAATTTATATCAAAACAATTAAAAACAATGTCAAATCACCGGAAAACTACCACTTTTACTTAGCGATAAACTTAATATCATTAAAAACATTCAAATCTAATGTTTTCATAACTGTCATATGGCGTATTTAAACAATACACACGTGTATAAATAGGAACTGTGATTTAAGTACATGAAATTTATTAAATTCGGTGGGATAATATCCCGAGGCTTTTACAATTTCACAAACTGCTGCCTTTTTAAATTCTGATAAAATTTAACGCACGCAGACATGAGATTTAACGCAATCAAGTTGCACGCAGAGATCTGAATAAAAAAAGTGGTGGAAAATTTTATTCCATTATGGTGAAATCCCCCTTCCAGAATAATTTAAATGTCCTTAAGCGATAAGAAGAAACTAATACCACAATATGAGCAAATTGCGTGAACGAATCAATTAACAGCGACTCCGTCAAGTAGGTCAAAGACACCTTGCCGGCAATAACTGAGCAGACCGGATACCAATTTTGCGATTGGCTTTATATTACTTGTCAGATTGAAACAACAAGATTTTAATAACGATGCCTGCTTTTAAAGATAGTTAAGTAAAATATATCAAAGAAGAAATCCAAGTTTCATCCCCACACACAATTATTACCGATCTATATATATATATATATATATATATATATATATATATATATATATATATAAAATAAAAATAATATAATTAAACTTTGTTCACCATTTAAGGGCTGGAAGGAATGACATTAATCGATCGGTGTTCTTGACACCAATAATGATACTACTGAGCATTTTTATTTATCCCAGTATTATTTTCAAGCTGATTGAGATAAAAATGCAATTTATATTAGAAAACAACTAAACCAAGAAGAAAATACTTTGTTTAGTTGTCTATAGATCCTGTTATGATCTAAGAGGCTATCATTTTATTTTATTTTTTATGCCAAACCCACGAAAGACTAAATCTACAGTACGTTGGATATTTATTTTTTAATAATCCAGAAACCCTGTTCTAGAGGCCAAATATGGAAAACTTTTTCAAGCCACTTCAGACTTCAAATAAGCGGTCTCACACTGGATTCATCCTCCCACAAGACAATCATGAGCATCCAGGTCCACAAATGGGATTCAAACTCACATGGAGAACCAATTTGCTATTTGGACAGCCAATTCGGGAATTTATTGGAACAAACACCGAAATGTTTTTCAGTTTTTTTTTTTTTTTATTATTATTCTTTTATCTGATAGTATCTGTGTAGTGGTGGATCATGCTTCTAGTAATATCATTAGACTTCATCTAGAATTCGAACGTGTGAAGCCTCCTTCCAAGCATTTCGGTAATAATTCTCTCACACACAACTACTATTCATTTGAGTTTCTCTCACATCAATAGTTTATATATTTCGCATGCTCCTAAATAAGTAGGGTAGTTTATGTTTGTCTGTCTGAAAGAGAATGTTATGATTTTTTTATTTATTTTCTATCGTAAGGCTCCCAGCGCCTGCAAAAAAAGCACTCAAAGGAGTTTAAATAATATGTTGCAATACTGTAACTAAACAGAAAAGTAACCGCCACCCAATTGATAGATGACTATCAAACTGCTGTAGCTACTAGCTTCTTATGAAGCAATTCCATCTGAGTATGGGTCTCAATTCAGTGCGTCTTTCTGTTGGTTTTTCATGGTTCACTGGTAGAAAACTATCATTTAAACTACCAACATCATGAGGATTTGTAGATCTTCCATAACACTAGACCGTTTTAACATTCTCAAGATCTACAGATGGGAATGAAATAATTTCATTTAATCATTATGGTTATACGAGTACCTCCATGAAGTCCAAAAACATCGCGGGAGACCCAAACTATCCACACAATATCCATCGTACTGCCTCTTCTTGAATTCAATGACAGACGAAGAACTCACAACTGAATGGCAACCGATTCCACTAGATTTTTCGCTGTTTGTGTTCTTCGATAACCAAGTAATCCTATGAGCTACCTTGAAACACTTTAGAAATATACCCTCCGAACTTCAATTTCTTGGAGCACCGTTCCATCAATGTGGTACATACCTTGCAATTTTTTTGTTTATTATTATTACAAAATGCACAGGTTACGCTTTTCCACATTAAACTAGCTCCCATTACTCGTCTCCCACTCTTTCAACCTATTTAAATCATCCAGTAAGCATCCTACATCCCTTGATTAACTATTATGCTACCAACTTTGGCATCTTCAGCAAACTGAATATTTCCATTCAAATAGTTTCCTGTATCATTAACGTAAATATGAAGCAGTAATGGTCCAAGCAGTGTTTGCAACACGCTTAGAAGTCACCCGCTAGTCACCCGCTTACTTTCTCCTGGACTCAGCTCCTCCATATACTACTTTTTGGTATCTGTCCATCAGTTATTTTCGTATCCATCCAGTTTCATATCCATCCTCATTTCTTCCAATTTGAGTAACAATATTCCAGGCGGTATGTCAAACGCCTCTGCAAAATCCAGCAGCAGCGTCGTATATTATTCACCGATTCCTGAATTCGGTCTCTGACCTTTTTCCAATACTTTTATCATCACTCCCAAAACACTGATTGGTCTCTAATTTTCTACTGAAGTCTTGGAGCCCTCCAGGATGCAAAAGAAATATTTTACCCACCTTCCTTGGGAGTTAAACAGCTTAGGAAGAGGAACTGCCAATTACCTCGCGTAATACGCGAGCTGATATTTCATCCAATCCCAAGACAGTATTTGCATTGAGATTCTGCAAGATCCTTCAAGTGACTCCACTATTTCATCTGCTGCTGTCAACCTCGCTACCATCAGCATGTCCACAGTCATTTTTATTTGCAACATAGCGAAGTTAATAATTTCATAATTAATTGAATTATATAGTAATTGAATAACAACTTCACATACATTAATCAATATAATTTCGTTGTTTGGAATTATGGCAGAAGCAACTCGGCTATGTATGAGGCCAGTGTAACGTCTGTAAATTGCGTATTCTGGCCCTGTTTGTGGAAAGAAAAGCTCCGTCTCTGAGCTACCATGAACATAAGATATTAGTATAAATAAAATACCATCAACTTTGACTCACGATTCCGTGTATATCACTCTTCAAATTAGCAGCAGTTGACAATAGACTGCATCAGATATATATATATATATATATATATATATAATCTGATGCAGTCTTTATTTAGCCATACTAAATATTTCACTAATCAATTAGCGGCATTAAGCATTTTTTTTTAAATATCAGGTTTCGTAACTTCACCCAAGACATTCGAGATACAATTACATTTAAAAAAAAAACGTTTGATTGGCAAACCTATGTATTTCCAACTACTTCTGGATCCATTACAGTTAAACAGACCGGACACTACACGTGGGAACAAAAAAAAGACTGGGGAAATAGGTAATTATAATTCGCCCTAAGCTCGATTCGCATAATACGAATGATGTTCAACCGCTGTTTGCGATTGTTATCAGACGCCAACTTAAAATAGGTTACCACCCCTTTAATTATGTGCAAACTCGACAAAATACGACCCAACTAGAACTGGAAAGCCACATGATGGATAATCAATAAAGCAGTTTAAAGCAACGTAGCCTTATTGTGCGATCGAATCCATTCAATGAGGTATGTCAAAAATTAGATTAACTGGATTTTTTTTTTATTATTTTTTTTTAAACGTGGAAGCAGATAAATGTTGCATTTATTTCTAGAGCTTGTGTAGTTTTATTGTACGTTTTGTTCGTTTAGCGGACCTTGTAAAGAATCCGTTGCTGTCTGTTCAACTATTGTGATAATATGAAAAGGAAATATTTCAAATAGAAACTCCTCATGCACACCTGTAACCTCCGATTTGACATAAGGACAGTTTGCGTGTGAGATATTGTTATATAATTAGAATAGCGCCTTCATATACGAATTAACTCAGATAGAATCCACAGTAGCATCGCCAAAGGATTATCGCCCAACTGTCGGTAAATGTTAAAGGTTACGTTAAGTAACTAATCGTTTTCTCTTCCTGAACACGGTTTCCAGCTAAGACAAATTTACTTCAGCCCAGCTGGACTAAGGAATGAACAAGATTTATCCCTCCATCTTGTATTATCTATGAAATTGAAAGGATGGAGGGATAAACTTTGTTCATTCCTCAGTCCAGCTGGGCTCAAGTGAATTTGTCTTAGCTGGAAACCGTGTTCGGGAAGAGAAAACGATTAGTTACTTAACGTAACCTTTAACGTTTACCGACAGTTGGGCGATAATCCTTTGGCGATGCTACTGTGGATTCTATCTCAGTTAATTCGTATATGAAGGTGCTATTCTAATTATATAATGAAGCGACATGAGGTTTTTTGGATGGAAAAAGATTCAGATTCGATTCTCATGACGCAAGGTATCTTTTATATGGACTTGGTCAATAGAAAGTACGTTATCCAGGCATAACGTACTTATGAACGTACGTTATGCCTGATAATGGACTATTTTCAAAACGAAGCCAGAACTTTTTTTTTCGTCCACAAAACACATCAACCAGAACACTAGCAATTAGCACAGATGAAAATACATCTGTGGCCTCCGATGAGTCTCCATGTAATAATGCAAAACGTAGACAGTTTGTAGTAATTCCGAACATAGGACTTGTTGCATTAAACATAATAATTTGGAGCCGTCTGGATGCCTACAGAAAGAAGCTGAATCCCGAGAAAGATTACAGATGTAACTGGTTCGTGCCAAGAAAGACTGGAACCGCATGAACAGAGAAGTTATCGAGAATAGTGGTTTTGAGATTTACAGAGACGGCTAAACGTTTTATTCGTTTAGTCGTCCCCCGTAAAGAATCCATTTGCTGTCTGTTCAACTATTGGGACAATATCAAAAGGAAATATAGTCCCGAATTTAAGATTACTGGTCTTAGATATTAGTGTGTCTTTAAGTAAGCAGAGATTAACATTATTTTTTCCCAATATATCAAAACTAAGTAGTTAATTTTTAACTGTATGTGTGTGTGACTAGGACGTCCTAGGCACATGCACCGCAACGTTTGTAGAAGTGAAAAAGGGGAAGTATATTGAATGATCAGCCCCATTCGTTTGAAATGCAAGATGAACATATATAATTTAAGAAAAATGAATTATTAAGAAGAAAAAAAAACTATATGATCTGAATGGCCATTTGAAATTGTGGACACAAGTAAATATGGTATCAAATTTGCTAATTAAAAATAGCCCAATCCCACCAGACTTTTTTTCTTTCCATGGAACAAATGGTTACGAAGAACCTGCAGTCAACTCTTCGTTATTTTTGTGGTCTTTGAATTCCATTTTTTTTTTTTTTTTTTTGTCGTTGTTGTTGTTAGTTTAACTAATTCAAAATATGTTGTTCTTACGTGGAGTATTATCTTGAGAAAAGGCAACTGTTACGTTATCCATGACCTTCAGAAAGGAAATAAAAAAAAAAAAAAAAAAACAGTCGCCATTCTATCTTATTCAACTTGTCAAGTGCAGTGGACGTACTGGCTACAAAGTTCCACTTTTTGACACAATTAAAGCACGCTTCAATTATTTCGTATTTCGGTCAAGTCTAAACACTCCTCATCTTATGCGTGACCGGTGAAAAAATTTGAAAACTTTCGCCAAGAATTTTTCCAAGTTACTTTGACATTTCCTTGACATTTACATTTATGCACATATCAAGCGCAGATTTTTTTTTTTTTTCTCGTCTGCTTTACGTTATTTACTTATACATAATGAATTTAATCCTCATTATAGAGGAGATGACTACATAAAGAAACCGTGGGCAGAATCGTATTCAGGATTCTGAAACATTTTCAGGTTTATATTTCAAATTAATCAAATAATCCAGAAAAATTTCTTATCTCACATTTGATTACACTCGAATGGGTTATTACAGGGTTGATATCACAACAAATAAAACTCCACATATCAGCCCTATGTTTTGGATTTATTTATTTTTTTAATGTGGTTCCCACCCACTATTAGCAAACCAACAGTGCATTTGTAGCGTGGGTGGGGTTCTCACAGCTGCTCATATCTTAAAAGGCCCAACAGAAAGCGGAGGAATGATGGTGATTACAAGTTCAATGGAGAGCAGTGTCCATGCAAGTATCTGTAGAAAGCAGAGCTGAAACAAGACGTCGGTGAGATAAAGGTTAAAGCGAGTCAGTGAAGTGGGGAGCCATCTACTGTATGTGCCGAACTACTCTTCTCTGGACAGCAATGAAGAACTTGGGAGAGATTTTAGACGCACCACCCCAAATATGTGAACAATATTTTAACAATGAGCGTGGATTTGGTATTTAAACAGAATTTAATAAATGGAAGAATGAAATGTTGCATCTTGAGAAGAAGCTAATACCTGGTATTTTTAGAATCTTTTATGTAATGCCTTTATGCTAGGAAGGCCAGAGGCAATCAGCCCAAGGATAGTGATCTGATCCTGTATGATGATTTGAGTAGGACTGAGATCCCTCTTGCAATAAAAGGACAAAGCGAAGTTTTGGTAGCATTGAGGATGACCACGTTATCCTCGTCGCACTGAAGGATGGAATGGAAATTAGTGTTAAGGCATAGGTGGCAGAGATCATGACGCTCGAGATGTTTGGGCAGTGCATGGTTTGGTGATTTGGGATAACAAATGAAGGGTGCAATCAACAGCAAAACTGTAGATAGGATTAATGGTGATTGAGAGTAGGTCATTTATGTACATGAGAGAGAGAGAGAGAATAGATGACAGAAAGGAACGTTGAATCACTCCTGCATTGGTAGAAAACCTCGAAGAGAGGATGCCATCCACCATGACACATTTAACGACTAGAAAGCTGACGACCCAATAAGACAGACAGTCTGAAGATTAGTAATTTACTAAGCAGGCTCGGATCCTAGCACGATTAAATGCTGTGAAAATATCAAGAGCGACAACACACATTTCTCGAAACCTTTCATGACACGCATCCAGTACTAAGAGATTAGTCGTGGATCTAAAGCGTCAGAAGAAACCATGTTGATGGTTGCTGATTAACTGGTCGACCTAAGTAGTGGATAAATTTACTGTGGTCAATTTCACCCATTTTTCTGGTCACTTTGTTTGTATGTACTAGTTTTGAAGTTCGGATAACATCAGTCATTTATACAAGTATTCCAGATGATGTCAGTCCGACGACTTACGAAACTTGTCGGGTTATATTGTATATTTTAATAAATCTGTTTTTATGTTTAGAAACATGTGGTCTCAACACCGGAAATTAAATGATTTGGTAAAACACAGAACCATTCATATTCGACTTTCTGCATTATTTTTCAGAAATAGGATTTAAGTGTTGGCGATCAGTTACTTTGACAGACTTATCTTTTTTTTTTTTTTTTTTTTTAAGAATAGGTGATAAGGACTTATAATTTTGGTCACTGACTAAATGAACTTTTTTCTAGACTTTGTCAACTGGTTTCTAGCTTAGTCGATCTCTGCGACAGGCATGTAGTGTCACCTAACCTTTTTTCAAACAATAATACTTTTTTTTTTTTTTTTTAGTTTTCCTATATAACTTTCGTTTCACACATTTTCAGAGAAAATGTAAAATAATAGCACGGATGCAAATCTAAACTATCATATATTTTTGAACTAATGTGAAATATCGTATGATAAGTGGGGAATTTCAGAACTTGGGAAAAAAAAAAAAAAAAAATGCTGCTTTTCCGATTACGATATATAAATCTACCCTATAATATAAAATGATAATCCTTTTTTTGTCACGTTTTTCTGTCAAGTTATTTGAAACGTTTTGAAACTCAGGGGCTACCCTGAGTGTCGAGTCTTCAAAATTCGAGTCATTGGGCGCGTAGGCGCCGGGAGGGGACCCCTTTTCGAGTCCTCAGAATTCAAGGAGAACCAACCTACCAGTCCGGAAATCGGGGGGTTGGACGCCGTAGGCGTCAGGGGGAGGAGCCTCCTAGTATATATATATATAATGATAAGCCTTTTTATGTCATGTTTGCATGTCATGTTTTTTGAAACGTTTTGAAACTCAGGGACTACCCTGAGTGTCGAGTCTTCAAAATTCGAGTCGTCAGAATTCAAGGAGAACCGGACTACCAGTCCGGAACTGAACTACGGCGCCAAGGGGGCAAGCCCCCCCTTTTGAAAACTCGACACTCAGGGGCTACCGTGAGTGTCGAGTCTTCAAAATTCGAGTCATCAGAATTCAAGGCCTACCAGTCCGGAACATGGGGGTTGGGTGCCGTAGCCACCTAGTATATATACAGGGTGTTCGGGATAAATTTGACATATTTATAATTAATTATATTTTTCCGTAAGTTACATGTATTAACACACACTTCTCTTCATTTAAAAGTTTGGACCCTTCTTCATTCATATACAAGATGTCAGAAAGGATGGATAGCTGGAACCCACCTGAATCATGGAAGAGAATAACTTGTATCATGATGATTCGTGCCCGCCATCAAAATAAGGATATTACGACTGCTGCCCAATGCTCCCTGAATACAGTAAAAACAATCAGGCATGAACTAGAGACTTGCAATGGTGACTACGAGGATGTAGCAAGAAGAAAGATCCCTAGCAGACGATCTGATTGCGTTCGTACAGCAGAATTCCTCGCAAATCTGCAGGAACAGGTGTTGAAGAACCCTGGCATTGGAATTCGGGCTTTGTTCGTGGAGTTGCTAACTGTAGTCAAGCCCTGGATAACAAGGGTAGCCAATGGTAGGCCGTATGTATGGCAGCAGGATTCGGCCCCTTGCCACACCTCTGGGAAAAGTCAAAAATGGTTGTCTGAAAATTTCTACGACTTCACCAGTCCAAATGTTTGGCCTCCAAAATCCCCAGACCTTAACCCCATGGATTATTTTGTATGGGGCGCAGTTGAAAAAGACACCAATCGCACTTCCAGTAATACAAAAGCCCAGTTAATGGATAAAATTAAAACAGTTTTTGCGGCCCTTCCCAGGGAGACTGTAGCATCAGCTTGTTCGAGGTTCCGAAGCAGAATTGAAGCTGTGATCGATGCTAATGGTGGTTATTTTGAGTAAATCTTGTTGATAGTATTGTAATTAACTCTGCCTGTAATGTTTTTTTGTCAATTCATTAAATTTAATAGATACAAAGAAGATTTTCTTTTTCCTTACGAAACTGTCAAATTTATCCCGAACACCCTGTATATATCGTGGAGAACTGATATTCTCCATTGTTGTTTTGTAGGCAATTTTATACCAGAACGATGGGCAGAAGTTAAATTTATTATTGCTCAAAGAGCCTTACTGGTGTGGGAAAAAAAAAAAACGAGTGACATATTGCTTAGTCGTGCTTTGATATATTGGAAAAAAATAATGTTAATCTCTGCTTACTTAAAGACACACTAATATCTAAGACCAGTAATTTAATTCTTAAAATCGGGACTATATTTCTTTTTGAATATTTGCATTTGTCTAAATAAACAACTCCCTTAAAACTTAATGTAAGATGATAATCTGAATAATACTCAAAAAAATTACATAATATTGAAAATTGTACAAGGGAAGACAGTACAAAGCACAATAATCTGAAGTGCAGTCTATTATGAGGGCACTGTAACGATATGACATTATTTATTGAGTAACATATCTAGACAAACTTGCCCATGAGCACCTTTAGATTTAGTTCCAGGGACAGTAATATCACACCTATATTATTTGCCTTTTGGTTTGAAAGTGCCAATATTCGTTATGTTACACGTAGTTTTATGATAAACAGATTGTGTGTGTGTGTGTGTGTGTGTGTGTGTGTGTGTGTGTGTGTGTGTGTGTGTGTGTGTGTGTGTGTGTGTGTGTGTGTGTTATAGTGTGTTCTCCTTGATTGCAGAAAGATAACTTGTTTCGTTTAGATTTACCACTTATTTGCAAAATTGTAATCTTGGTTTCAATTACTGGTGATTTTGTACTGTTGAAACCATTTTTCACTGCTTTTCTGTGATATCGTTCCTACGTACAAAACTCAGTGATAATTCTCAGCCAACCAATCTTCTATCCAAAGTAGTTATTTATTATCCACTGTCATTTTCACTACTAGCAACTTAATTTACAAATGTCTTTGTAAAATCCTAACAAAGATTCAGATTTTCATGACATTAAATATCACATAAAAGTTTTTGAAAGGACTCTGAATATGAACAAGTCATATTTCGGTGTTGGTCGGGCAAAAAACGGCAAAATATTAATCCTTATGTGCCATATACGAGTACCACCAAATTAATCTTTAGAATTAATCAAAGTCACAGTGAGATTTCTGAAGAATAGATGGCAGTGTGTAGATTGAGGAGCCAGTGGTGTGCTTTCCTGCGATAAGTACTCAAATTCCTCGGAGGGTCATTTAATAAATTAAATCAACAATTCTAATCACGAGTAGATCAAGTTTTATTATTTCCTTTGCTATCGTTTTAGTTAAATAAATCAAGCCTTTCCTGGGATAACACCTCATGATCAACAGCCGCCTCAGTCTCAAAAAAAAAAAAAAAAAAAAAAAACTGTCCACTATTTCTCACTTGTACAGCTGATAACCTACTTATAACAAATTCCAAATCCACCTAACCACATAATATATGCTATTCACAAAAGAGTAATCAAGCCTGGTGAGTGGTTTAGTGTATCCGCTTTCCAAACAAGGGGTTGGGATCCAGCACTGGGTATAGTGATTGTCTAGGTAGAAGAAGAATGTCATCGCCCGGTGTGAGACCACGGCCCGGCTATTTGGAGGCTTGAAGAAGTTCCATGTCTCTAGAGCAGGATTGCTAAACTATATCAAAATTTATATTTATAAAAAACAAAGAATCCTCTTCCACGCCACGACACTAACGTGCTCTTCGACTGGAACAGCCTTCTTCACATTATTTGACTCAGAAACAATAACCTTCAGCTTTCAAAACAAACATCAAATAAATCCGTTCTTTGTTCCTAACCAGCAAAGCCCAAGTACACTTTTTCCTCAAAGCGTACTTGGGCTTTGCAACACCTCCTGTGAGGTTATAAAACTATTGTAATTTTTATTTTAACTGTCTCAAACTGAAGATACTCTTCCACCTATCTTAATTTCTTCTCCTGAAGTTTTCTACTCTAGCTCGGTTACAATTATTACTAAACCAAGTTACGAGTGTTTGGTGATTCTCCATCTGCGAAGTAAATCACAGGGGAAATTATGGTTCGGTTGCATACAAAGTATTATTTTCGCTAATTAAAAACACCCAGATTACAACATATACAACATGTTTATAGGAATCAGCTAAACGAGATTGAGGCGAAGTCTTTAAGATAGTGGATTGCATAAAGCAGTATTACAACTCGAGAGTATCATCATTCACATCCAAGTTTATCTTTTAAAATGGATGTTGCGACTTCGTTACAAAAAATTGCATGAGGCCAAAGTATGTAAATAAAAACAATGCATTATAAATATGAATGTTAGTATCATCATCATGTTCTTTAAAAGAAATAGAGGAAATGGTAAAAACAAAGCTGTTTTTCAGCATCATTTAAGATTAAGGTCTCAGTACATTGCGAAAAAAAAAAAAAAAAAGTTTTCCTCTCCCAAGAAACCCATTTTTTTTTTTTTTACTACAGTCAAGGTCAATGAATTAAAGAATGAAAGAATTAATTCTGCTTTATTTTCATTCGTTTATTTTTATTAAAGAATTGCTTCGAGTGGCGCTGGCTCCACTAGAACGTACCTCGTTGATCCACTGTTTCAACTCAAATATGCGATGTTCGATTCACCTTTATATCACTTTAGATACAATATGAATAATTTTGCTGAAATAAGCCATTTTCGCAAAAAATTGAAAGGAAATTATATATCTTTTCTAGACATGTGGAAAGAGATTTTAAACTCTTACAAGAAAATTATTTCATTAAATTGATACGCAATTTATATCAGTATCATATCATGTTCAAATGGGGCAAGAATATTTTCTTTGTCATAATGCAGACTGAACAATACGAATGAGCGGGACTTAAAAAAATTTAAAGAAAAAACGTTGATGAGCTTACGAAGATTTTTTACGAAGATCCAGTAAAGCTGTTTTTCTTTCATAAAAAATCACTTAACATTTTTTTTAATATGCCATATATATATTTGCTTGTAATGAAGTAAATGTTTTTAACCATATTAAAAGGTATGTTCTTTTTTTATTATTGTCAGAGTGCAACAAAAATTCTCAAACGCAGGTTAGCAAATTTTGATATTTTAATTTACAGAAGATGGGTTTTTTTTTTAAAAAAATAAATTCGCTTGTTTGTTTACGGAGGTTTTTTTTTTTTTAATCCTTGTCTTCGAGTGGCGAATAAAACGTTAGACACTTGTAATTCATGTTTATAAAACAGGCAAATGTGCTTATGTGATATTTTTAAAAAATTCCTAACTAAAGATGGCATTCCATACGATATTAATTTCTCTAATGCAAATTAACAACAGTATCATTTCAACAAGGCAGCATTCATTGCGATTATTTTGCCACTATAAAAAAAAATTATCGTAATTTTTAAAGTTAACACTGTGTACAAAAATAATAAATACGGATGACTTACGTAGAACTAACCTCTTTATTTAAAAAAAAAAAGTACAGTATACGATGGGACGAATCTGGAAAGTTCTGATAAACACCTAGAAACAAATACTTTTTCGTAAAATATGAAGACATAAAATTAACTTTTGTTCCAGGTGTTTATCAAACTTTACAGACCCCCCCCCCTCTAGCACTGTAGATATTTTATGTAAAAATCAGTACAGTATACTACAGATTTATTAATTCTAATTAAGTTTTTTTGTAATTTTAAGAATAATACGGATTACTATCCTATTTATTCTTTTTTTTTTTCGTGCGCGCTAATCATATTTCCACAAAATATTTAATAGAAGGTAGCATAATACAACATGAATGGTAGTACGAAAAACCATTTAAGGACTTCTCAACGGAAGTAGGTTTTTTTTTTGTGTGTGTGTGTGCAACTGAGGCTATGAGGTCAGTATTATTTTTGTAATTTGTGTTTTCTTCTGGCCGGTTTTCCTGTTTTCGGGATGAAAAACAGAAAAAACGAGTTTCGGGAGGAAAAAAAAAAAAAAAAACCTGCATCTCCGTATGATTTCAACTAAACGTAAGTTAGAGATCTCATACAGTTTTCCTGCATATGACCTGTAAATGAACTCTGGCAAGGTTTGCCCTCGAGGAACACGTTTGTCATCCCGTATGATACGCAAATCAGCTAAAGAGCACGCAGTTTGTATACAGACAATACATTCTCCTCACTGCTTTAGGTAATCTTCACTACCTATCAAATTTGCAATTTTTCCTCTTTATTTACCATTATTTTGTAAATATGTTAAAGGTGAAGATCGAAACTGGATAATGTTGACATTGGCCATGATATACCGGCATTCTTCACAAGATTCGAACTGGGCCTTTCCTACCAAATTTAACTGGAGATCTTCCCTCATCTGGTCAACATTTAAAAAAAAATAAAATAAAATAAAATAAAGTTGCATGAGACATTGATATTTCTCATTTGAAGTGTAGACGGCTAAACTTGAAGTGTAAGCGTCTTGTGAAATATTTCATGCTGATTACATTCAGAAAAAGGACCACAGTCAACAAGGACCCACAAAATCTTTGCACCCCGATTGCTGACATCTTAGTTCTTTGCTTGTGGGAACTAAAGAACACGATGCTGTTAATACGCGAGTTATACGTTGGAATTCTCCATTGTGTTGGTTATTTAAATAAAAATAAAAAACCTTTAAAAGTTCATGTTTCGCTGAGATATTTTCATCTTTAGAACCAAATGACACACAAAAGAGGTACGAAATTTAACAGAAGTGAGAGTGCAAGTCTGCAACTGAAGACGCATTTTTGGTATAGGGACTTTCGTTATCTTCCAAACGTGGTGAGGAGGCAAGGAAATCATTTCTATTTACTCTTATATGATTTCGGCGGACTCCCTTAAAGCATAAATGCACATTTATTTACGGTTTTTATTCTTCTCCACACAAATTTACGATTACCTCAGAATGCGCAAACAGATGGACCTATTTATCGTGTGGATGAAGTTGAGTCTGACTTCGACTCAACTCATCTACCAGTTGTGCGATACCGATATACAGACGTTTGAAAAATAAAAGCACGTGAATAAGAAAGGAATGTAATTCCACCTTTGGTTGTTTGTAGTGCTTTAATTCTGCCGACGCTGGATATATGTCAAGGAAACATCACATCTTGAGTGTTATTTCAAATCCATCACTACAAAATAAGGAGGAGATTTTATAATCGTAATTTTTAACCAAACTACGATTAAAAAAACAACGTACGCAAAAACACAGATGGAATAGTGAAAGAACTTTCGTGCGTTTTTATTCTCTCTGGCCCCTCCCCCATAACAGATGACGTCACTTTTACTACATACGATTTTAAACACAAGAAATCATGCGAATTCCTATTTTACTGCCGAATCCCGTTTAAATTTCATTTTATGGGGCTATAGGCACGGCCAGGTGTTTTAGAATGAAGGTTACGATATCGCAGCCTCCTGAAGAGTGGGTTTGTTTACATTAACAAAAAGTCAGCCGAGTCCATGATCTGCCTTGCGTATGTAAACTGCTTGTAAATAAAACGAAAGAGATGTAAACAAAACTTTGAGCTGTCAGGTTTGTTTCACATGCAGTGAGCGTTATTTGCTATTCTCCTAGGACCAGCCCTCCGTCTACTGTATGTGTGCTTTTAACTATACGAATAAGAAATAATTTTAAGATAATTTTATATTTCTTTTTTTTTTATTATTCTATTTTTAAATCGTGAAGCTGCTTTTCACACGAACAAACAGCCTATTTTAATTTTTCCTCATTTAAACAAAACCTTTTTTTCTTTTAAAATTCTCTACGGTCTCCTCGAGTTCTGTTAAAAACCGTACACACCAGAATTAGGTTACAGTGTGATCCTGAAGAGATTAACAGATAAGGAGCGAAAGTTGTTCACTGAATTTCTGCATGTTATTTATGAAACGAACAAAAATCTGAAATAAATCAACTGATAATTTAACTGAAACACAAAACAACAAAAAATAATTATGATAAAGCAGCAGTTTGTGATAATAGCTTCAAGTAGAATTGATTATTTTGTGATGCACGTTTCGTCAATTCGCTAATCGCCTGCTACTTGGCAACGGGGGGGGGGGGGTTCTTGATCTCCGTACTTAATGTTGGAAAACGCGTTGAAAAAAAAATGTGTCCCGCCTTTCCAAAAGCTAAACGACATTCGTGATCCTTCTTTCTCAATGAAACATAGTAAAACTACTTGTTTACAACCGGCAGTTATGTCTTGGTTAATAATTAAGTTTTATTTTTAGTGCAAAGCGTTCCATCATCAATGAAGTAATCAGTATTATAGTGCGTGACACTGCTGATGTTGTGTAATAAAGAAAGACCAAAAAAAAAAAAAAATAGCCGATTCATGATTTCCATTTCTAAAACTCAAAACCGATTATATAAAGGAACTTAATACAATGAAAGTGATATCCCCTGAAGGTAATTGTTTATTTGATTACTTTTGCACAAGGTCACTTAAAACGAGTGCCTGGGAAATCCGTGCGTTCTCCGGCCTGTTTACATGTTTTGCGAGAGCATGACATCATGGCAAACATCTTGAATGGAATGGAATGGTTAGGATTGAAAGTTAACTCAGCCAGGGGGACTTGACTTTCTGCAATATTGGTCCAAAATTTATTTTCGTTGAAAGAAAAACGAAGCGTGCCCAGGATAGCGAAAAAACATGGCTTTATTCCGAAACACTGACGTTATGCATAATATATTCTATAACTTGGCACACATACGTAAAGAGAATCTTTGTTGAGAGAGGGAAAGACGGAAGTATAACAACGCACCCATCTTAAACAAAGCAATTTTATTATTTAGAGTCAACTCCACAACGCAGTTGGAAGAACGAAAGCAAATCCTGTCAAGGGGGTGGTGAACATTTTCGAAGTTTTTCAATCCAAGGAGGTTAGTTTTTCAAGCGGAGTTACGATTTTGTGTGTGTGTGTGTGTGTGTGTGTGTGTGTGTGTGTGTGTGTGTGTGTGTGTGTGTGTGTGTGTAAATCTAGGTCAACTGTTTACTACCATGAATCGTGTGGAATTCGTCAACCGGTTCCACTAACTTTATTTCGATATATGTCTGCTATGCAAGAGAAGATTCCTTGACTTTGAACAGCAACTTGTGTGGCGCTTTGCGCAACTCAGTGAGTACAGACCAATTAAATCGTCTGCAGCAATTTACTCTTTGAGCCATCCCCAACAGCGATATCCATGCGAGATTATATTCTAAAGGAATAGGAACATAAAGAAAATATGTGGGCTGCTTGACGTTTTAGCTAACGCATCTCTCACAGGACATAACTACTCATATTACTACATGTTTCTATCTATCGTTCTGGATCACACAATAAAATGCAGCTTCCTTCGTATGATGTGATTGAAAAAAAAAAAAAAAAAAAAAAACCTGTTTAGAGAAGGATAACATACGACAAATTTAAATTCAATTATTTAACTGCCGTAGATCGCTTTCCAACCAATTCTCATATTACAACGAAACACTCTTTCAGCACCAGAATAAGCAAATTTCGATTTTTTTTAAATCTGAATACCACTCATGAAAAGGTCGTAGAGTCTACAACCTTTTCATGAGTGGTATTCTTGATTTCCATGGCTCTACAATGTAGACCCATCATAAATTAGCAACCTGGATAGGCTACATGTTACATAATCTAGAGACCAAACATGGAATCTTTTTCAAAGCACTTTGGGACTCCACAAAAGGAAGGAGAGAGAGAGAGAGAGAGAGAGAGAGATGGTTTAAACACCGGTTATGCTGTGGGCATTAAATTACTGGGATAGAAAATTTCATCTTTAATGCTTAAAAACAATAATAATAGATAATAGATAGACACACACACACAAGATGCAAATAGACAAGGTTCTCATGAACACGACCATCAAAGGACTCAACTACCAAAAACAATTAAACAATGATCGTGTGAAAATTTATTAGCGACCTAACTGACCCATATTTCGTATACAGTCACCTAGCCAGATGAAGAAAATTTCAAACATCCAAGAGCCAATAAAAGCAAAAAAAATAAAAAAATTCTCCCATCATTCTTTGCCACTTACATGCGGTATACATGCAAGTTCATACTTTAACCATGAAAAGATCCTTGCTCGACCTATTCGGTTTCCGTCTGCAAATGGCATTCAGCTGGTTGTATTACATCTGCTGGAAATGGAATAAAGATGAGACTCGCACGAGTTGATAAAAACATAATACGGAATCATCAAGTGGGCTGATAAATGAATGTGAGTGTAAATAGCACACGCTAACCTATAAACGAAAGGGGGGTACGTGGATTTGGGGGGGTCGTTACGTATATCGATTTCGTCGGACAACAGTGGCGATAGTATAAGGCCCACCTGTTGATGATCGATCTCTTCTTCTCCGGCACTGAGCTACTGGGCCACGACTTGAGAATTGCGTTTTACTAGGAGTGCTCCGGCTTCTCATCACTCCCTACTTAAAAGATGTTTTGCAAAACCGTTACGTTTACTTCAGTAGAGAATAAAATACGTTAAAATTTACTAATTGCTTTATCTCCAAATGATTATCAGAGCTTATTAAATTACACGAAATTCACAAGTCAATTTGAACAATTCTATAATTGTTCAAATTGACTAAATTAGCCATTCGATATTTTTAATACCAAAGGTATGACTATTCGTACCTAGCCTTGTACGATTTTTCGTTTTTTCCCCCTTTATTCTGTTATATTTTTATACGATATGCAACTATGCTCTGAACACACGCAAGCCGATCAAACCAGATCTCCGTCACTATCACAGTGTCACCACAGTACAGAGTGCAGCTTCTATTCAGAATAGTCAATTTTGTCAACCTAAAATCTAGATTTTGTTTTGCATGACTCAAGATGTAGAAGACACTTCTGTTCTCCGGCACTAAAAACGGAGTCGTGAGGATAAAATTAATCGGTCTCTATAGTAATATCTACAATTAATTGTTGTTGAGATATACAAACTTAGTTCGCAAATAGTTGTTAGACATGTTAAAATTAAGCCTTTTAAAACTGTCGACACTTGTTTAAAGTCTTTCTTCAAAAAAAAAAAAAAGTTCAACACACCGAATTTCAGTCCTCTAAGTGGCAGTCCATGGTAACAATATTTTAATATGCTTACAAACCCAGGTTCGCTCATTCCTAACAGCGTTCCATACTGTTATTCACGCAAACATTCAAAAATTTGTGATTTGGGATATAAAATCATGCAAAACTGTAATTATTTACAAGTGCTATGACCATCTTGTTCATGATTTCCTCCAGAGAGAGATTAATAGTCTGTAGTCCTACCATCCTAAACATCCCCATCAACAGTTACCAGATCACTCCTTTTGGAAAGCTGACCATTCAAATATCTTGTCATCTATCCAAAATTGTGCTCAGCGAGCACATCACTGCCCTTTGATCCTCTGCATACAACACAAAAATCCACAGCAGTCCCCTCTTGAGCAAATCAACAGGGAACTCTGGATACACTTTGGTCTGGAAACACGTATAACCATTGAGAGTCTACTGTAACACAAGTGACTAGTTAGGTCGTGGTACGGCGTTAGTATGGCCAACTACTAGTCGCTCCCGTCTGCCTTTCCATATAGCAATCCCTGGGGAAGCATAAAACTGGTGAGAATCCATCACATTGCGAATGCTACATATGATGTCCCACTATCTATCCACGTTTTAAAGGATAGCACGTGGAATTCCACCCCACGTGCCATGATGACTACAAAAGACAGAATCTGCGCGCTGTGGCCGGGGATGGCTCATTTAGCGGAAACGAAACAGTGCGGCAATACTTCCTTAACACGTGATCCAGATATGGCAAACACCAAGGCTCTTTTTCGTCAAGAGGAAAATAAGCGAATGCAATGGTGAGAATTAATGAAGACACACACATCTTATTATTCACTATACGTCTTGCAAATATAAAGAGAACATTGTGAAACCTTTCAAGGCTTTTTCCTAAGAGGATATAAAAGTAAGGTGTATCCTCTGAGGAACAACAAGAAAGAAAAACATCCGTCTATTACAATATTTACTAGCGTAAGAGATCAGCGGACGCATTTCTAAACTGGCTATCGACAAGCCAATTCAAGCTACAATAAACAAAGAGAAGATAAACGAACACTTTTCTGCGAACTGAAGCTTCTTTTATTTTTGACGGTATTCGCAAAACGTAAGAAGCTGTTCAAATCACCGGTGACATATTTGTAAATATGCCGACGACAATAAAAGATCAATATCGACAAACGAAGTCTGATAATAAAGTCGCAACACTGATTTTTATATAAGAGCATAACACAAAAGTAGCAGCCAGCTTAGTTGCTTCGGCCCTAAATTCAAAACAACCAATGTATTTATAGTTTGCTTTTAAAACGATGACGAGTTGGGTGACATAAAAATGTGGAAACATCGTTTGTAAGAATGAACTAATTGTTCGACAGTATCAATCACCGATTTCACAAACAAAGATCATTTTAAAATCATCCAAGTTTTATTTGGCAACCTGCCAATATGGATTACATTTCTGACCAATAATTTGTTGCTATCAATTGAACAGGTTCCAAAGAAAGTAAATTCATTCACAACTGCACTCAAGCATAGGGTTCACACACCTTTACCGGATTTTGCGCAAGAGGAAGCAAGGGAAGCTGGCAGCTGACTGGGGCGTAGCAAGAACGATAGAAAACAGTCTTACCTTCAATATTGTTTAAATCACAAATAAGCCTAGCTTCGTCAGAACAGAATATTTATTTGTGCGCGCAGTAAATAATAATAATAATAATAAAAAAAACAGCTTGTTGCATTATAGATTCCACGAATCTATAATCGTGGAAGACAAGATATTTATTGTTGCTGATACAAGGAAACCTTCAGCGTTTTATTTGATTAAAGCCGAAGAAATTGAAAACTTCAACTGTAATCAATTACGTGTTAAAGTACAAATTCGGTGAAAGGTTGCAAATGGAGGGTTCGCAGCTTTAAAAAAAAGATAGAGATGATACAACTAAGTAAATAATCACGAAAACCAACTGAAATTACTAGTAAGGTGGGTGAATAGGGGGGGAGAAGACAACGCACGAAAGAGCAGCAGCACTTCTATTATCAATTTTCTCTGGAAACGAAGTGCTAAAACAAGTAAATTGAGGCTTGCGTGCGCCAAGTAGCAAATTCACAACGAACAGAATCTAAAATTACACGAGATCCGATTACTTAAGGAAGAAAACTGTTACCGAAATTGGTATTACTCTGTTAATAAAAGATAGGGGGAAGTGTTTAAAAAATGAAACGCTTCTTGGGAAAAAAAAAATGATTTGATGATAGCTATCCCTGAAATGGTGTTTCGTCTAGTGACGACTGTAATATAAATTTAAACACTTGGGTGGGCATCTGTTAACAAATTTTAATTAACAATTTTTGCAAAGAAATCACACAACACAGAAGACCGATGGAGACAAATGCCAGTTAATAGAATCCCGTGTCTGTAGAGGTAGCAAGCGAGTTCACTTTGGCTCCGGACCAAATACGTGAGTATTCTTCACAGGTATAAGGATAACTACTTGGCAACCACTAGACAGTTCCGCCAAAAGGTGTAAAGATTGGAGGAGAGGGGGGGGGGTAACAGGGAATTCTTCCTAAGGAATCATGGTTGTTTGGTAAATTAAAGAACATCTGCATAGAATTCACTAACTAGTGGCACCAAGCATGCACAGATACAAACTGGGAGTCTGCTTAAATGCAGGGCAACAGTCCACTAAATTTCAAGAACGCCACGTATCGGGGGCGATTTCTTGGGAAATACCACTCCTCTTATTCATTCACTGTAGGTGAATGCAATCCGGTGAAAGGCTACGCAATTTAGTTTACTCGGTCTGTGGCCGGAAACCACCCCTCCCTTTCTGTAGACTTAGCTAAGGGTGACCTCTTTTCGTGGCACCCGACCCGCAAGGCATACACACAGAAGGATGTGGTTTATAAGGGCTGGCATCCCGACAGAGAACAATTCCAAATCTGCAGTTATAATGCATTTAGTAGGATAAACAGTGCTGAATCGTCGAGAGCACAATCTACAAACAACGTGTATCAAATATCGATTTACTAAGGCTGTCCCGTAACATTTAAAACGGCAGCGTTACAATAGTTGTTAACATTCCTTGCGTGACAAATGCCAATTTAAAAACTGGAAAGGAAGGAGTGACGTCACTTCGAAAAGCCAAAGCAGACGGAACACAAACTGTAGCGAGACAATCCAGAACAAGGTTTCAAACTTATGATCTCGATTTATTACTAATTACTGGGTCGCTGTATAAATCTATAAATGTGTAGCATTTCGTTAGGTTTCCCCAGTTTTTTTTACTTTAAATAAAATTCGTTTTTTTTTTGCTTAAGAAATTAATCAGAATAAGTTAGGATTATGTAATCGAACAAATATTTTAATGTATTTCGTATAATGCCATTTATATTATGCAATTTTAACAAAGAATATATCATTTCAATACATTTCGGATAATTACTGTTGTCTACCCTCGTACAATTAAGAAAATAATCGATGATGATAATAAAAGCATACGCTTTGTAATCGCATAAGACACCGAACACAAATGAAATCCAAACGGGTTTGGTATATGACAAAATTTTTACTTAATTTCTCCATTAAAATAGACCAACTGAAGTAGCTATAAAATTATAGAATTTTACAGCCTGTGTGTACAAATGAAACAATTTGAAATTCCAATTACCATTATCATTTCAAATCGTTTTTCAAAAAATAATTCAATCAAAAGGGAAAAAAAATCAAACTGCTTTGAATTAAAAACATTCACTGATCAGTGTCTAAAACCTAAGGCTGGTTTTAAAAATGAATAAATAAAATAATTTACTCCGCGCCAATACGGCTGCATTGCACAGTGCAGTAGTTCTTAAAAGTGTGTGTTCAGACTAATTTGCGAATAAAAAAAATCCTACCATCGAGTATGAACATCTAACTGACATGACTACGCCGATGACAAGTTTATGTTATTCAAAGAACTCTACAGAACTGCTATATTAATAAAAATCACACAAGTGTGTCAGAAGTTATAACCCGTTTTATGATCCTCCTGCAAATGGTCAGATTAAAACAAAAATCAGAATGGCTCAGCGAACTTAAGGATTTCCGTAAGGACGAAGAAAGAATCTTATAAGTATTATTTTGTGATAAAAAAATAATTTCTACTATACGTTTAAGTATCTGTGTAAGCTTAAAAGAAAATCCTCCTCTATGTCTTTTAGTTTCCAAACAGCAATCTTAAGTTTCTGGAAATCCATCGACGTTGTCCCTCCTGTATCGCCTCTTCATTCTATCCTATTCAACTGGCATCTACCCTACAACATGGAAACAGGTCCACATCCAGCCCAGATAAAATTCAACCAACAAATTACCGTCCGATTGCTCTCACTTCTGTTCTCTCTAAAATTATCGAGATGATCATCAACCACCAACTCTTGAACCATCTAATCATACCAACAGTATGGATTCCACAACTCACGATCTACAAGGGATCTTCTTGCTTTCACCACTTCACGACTCAAGCCCTGGAGAAATTTGAAAAAACTCACGTGGTTGCTCTCGACATTTCAAAGGCATTTGATTGGTTTGGCACAGGGAGCTACTTAAACTGCCATCCTATGGTCTGCCTTCCTCACTCTGCAACTAGATTGCCAACTTTCTCACTGGTCGCTCACTACATGTCATCATGGTGGACGGTTCCTGTCCTTAGATTTCCCCATCAATGCAGGAGTACCCCAGGGTTCTGTTCTTTTATCCACTCTCTTTCCTTTTGTATATAGTACCTGCTCTCTCAGACTTCCAGTCCTATCTATAGCTTTGCCAATGACAGTATACTCCATTCCTCCTGTTCATTCGACAAACCTTATAGTGCGCAAGTATTAGAATCCTCAAGATCTACCACGAGAGTGACCTGAGCTCAGATCTCCTAGCTATAATCTAGTGGGGCAAGGACAACCTTGTAAACTTCAATGCCACCAAAATTCAGTTCTGTCTGATCTCTCGCAAGAAAGAGCTTGCATCCCTTCCCCTTACCTTCAGTAATACTGAGATATCCAAACAAGATCAGATTTCTCTTCTTGGACTGACCTGCACCTCCAATCTTTCCTGGCACAACCACATTTCAACTATAGCTTCTGCAGAAGCTTTTTTGCACAAGACACTACTTTACAGCTGCTAACTCTATACAAAGCCCAAATCTGCCCAGCCACGAAATATTGCTCCCATATTTGGGGTGGTGCACCAAATCCTCTCTAAAATGGCTCGATTCTAGTCAGAAAAGGGAAATCCGGCTAATTAATTATTGCTCTCTCACTGACGTTCGGTTTCTGCATTGTGCTTCTACAGATTTCATGGACAGCGCTCTGCTGAATTGGTCACAATGATTCCTCCACTCCAAAATCATTCAAGCAAGAGCCACTGCTAACCAACACCATCTTACAGTCCATCTTGAAACTCACCGAACCAACTTCACTGCCTCCTCTTTCATTCCATCTACTTTTGTCCTTTGGAACAGTCTCCCTCAAAGATTACAACCGTCAGCTGTTCAAGAAAATGTGAACAGACTCCTCCTTTCTTCTATTACTCTTGTCCACACACATGACACTAATGTGCTATAGGTCTTGTGGCCTTTCGTGTGTGGATCAGATATATATAAAAAAATCCTGTGTTACATTGTGAGCAATATTATTGCGAGAAACTGTGAGAGCTCTATGGTCAGGTGTTTGAGCTGCAGGGTAAAAAGTTGAGTTTTGGGGAGGAAAAAACCCTGCTTACTGGACTAACTCAGTAATGGGCGTTTATAAAAAAAAAATTAAGTTTATATTTTTTTAATATAAATATTGAATCTGTATATGAATTGTGAGAGTCAAGAGATTGTGGCACAATGCGACAAAAACTAACACCGAAGGAGCAAGAACATTTGGTTTTGTATTCAAGAAAATTCACGTCCCAAGTCTGAATTACCATTTCTGAGGTCGATCTTAACTTTTATTGTGGTTTACAATTCAATATTTGTACATTTAATTTTCTAGTATTCTTGTCAGTTCTATTGATCTTTTAATTATACGTCGACATGGAACTGCCATATCTGTTTTACTTTGTTTATATATCATGGAAAAACGGTATGTGTTTTCTACGGTATGCTGAACAAACAGTAATGTTTTTATTTATTTTCCTTATATATACAAATAGAATAAAATACATCAGATAGTTTTCAGTGTCTATAAAAATGTTTAAAATAAGTTTATGTTTTTACAATATTTCCAATATAATAATTGGAAGTGTCGTATTCGATTTATCATCGAGATCTGTAAAATACTCTAAAAATTCTTCAAATTCAACTACTTTCTTTCTTGTATTTGCAGTGTCAGATTTCGGCATTCATATGCTTTAATATCTTATAGGCACTGGGGGTTGTTGCTTCCTTCTCCTCTGCTTTCACTATATTTCTCAGATTTCTATTAGCTATTGCGTCTCCTCTTCCGAAAAACTAATTATTTTAATCCATTTGCTAATTGCTTTTTTTTTTTTTAAATCTAACTTACATTGAAAATGAAACACTTATACTGAAATGGCCAAATTAAAACTAGAGAATTAAGTGGTACTTAAGATAATGAAAAATAGTATGTATCAATGCGAAAATCGACTGAAAATTAGGTGTAATTCAAAGATAAAAGATGTAGGACAATTGCGCAAAATCCTATAAGAATAGAATATTGTATCGTATATAGCTGGCTATCGCTATAGATACATACAAAACATCGTAGAACTCAAAAGGAATAAATGCTGACCGCATATATGGATAAATGCGGTGGGGTGTTAAGATGCGTATAAATGGACTTTGTGGGGTTGTATAATGTATAAGCTTCCTTTATGAAGTCTGAGGATTCATGGAGATATCTCGTAATAATAAAATCATGCAGCGACCAATTAGTTTGCATACAAATGCGTACAACTACACACTGCTTCTTGTAAACCGATGACATGCAAATATAAAATGAAAACAAGAAACCAATGCATTTATGTTTATCCAAACATCTATCCAAAATAAAGAAACTAAAAAAAAAAATATAAAAAAAAGGTTTCATAATCTCGGTAAAAACAACTTAAAGATGACAAACAGCAGAATCCACTTTTTGGTCTCATCTTGTAACGATGTGGGCATGTGCATCGCGTGCTGATCCATCTGTTAATGATCACCTTGGTGCACCAGTGCACAAGAATTATAAAGACGAATGAGCTCACAAGACCAACAAATCACCTTAGAAGAGACTGGCAAAAATAATGAACATACGCACATTACACTCATTAAGTACAAATGCCACGAAGTGTGCTCCAAAGTGCCGTAAATCCCATTCAAGTGTGCGATCACTTGCTATCTGAAAGCAACAGCTTTCGGCCCCATTACCTCCAATTAGTCGATGTTAATCCCTCCAAATAACTTTGCCAACAACTAATTGCAAAGTCAATAGAACACTAGTCCAGATAAATTATCACTTTCCAGGAGATTCCGGCTAATTTTTTCCTACTTAAATTCGCATAAACATACTGTAGCAACGTCAATATTTCTCACAGTGATAAAACCTAGTTTTTAACATACTAAACGGCATGTCATCCGTCCAGTTTTCACTCCCTCTGTAAGTGCTTATGAAACTATAGGATCATACGATAAAATCCTTAATACGATAAAGTTGCGAAAACATAGCCGAAACCCCTGGCAGGATTACATGCAATACAATATAACAGCATAATATAATAATTAGTTATAAAAATAAGCAACTATTAAGGGACTGACGTACTGTTTCATGTTGTATTTTTAAGAAGTCTATGTATAATAATAATAAACTGAACCCCAACCTACTATTGTAAAAGAGTAACCCATCCCCAGCACACACACACCAAAAACGATATCATATTCAATGTATTAAATATTTGCACTATTTTGTATGACGATCACGCCCATGAAAGGTTGGAAACTGTGGAATATTAATACACTGGATGGACCAACAGAACTACAGAGATCAGATGTTATTCCATGTCACTTTTAAACAAGTATGGTTGTGGTATTAGCACTACATTGCAGATTATTTTTTTTTATTGCCTAAAACAATAATAATTAATATACAGCAAGTTTTGAACACACACGATTGTTAACATTAACAATGTATATTAGTGGTTTCCTCATACATATTGAAATAAATGACCAATATTTATACGACAATAAGCATACAAATAGGGATTGATCGCATTTTCAGCGACTTTTTAAAATTCTTATTACATGGTACCGACACGGTGACACAAAACTCCATATGTATACTACACAATCCACTCTGACCCCTTAAATGTATTTTTGTCAATTAAATGCGTCCTCCGGTCGGTTTGCCTTTTCATATTTGCATGTTATTCTTATTATTCATATTTAATGCTCTACAGACCAAATATGAAACTTTTTCAAGCCATTTCAGGCCTACAATAAGCGGGGAGGTGGTCTCCCCGCTTAGTGTAGTATAAAATACAAATAGTATAAAACTAAAGTACGTAAAAAAGGCTCGAGTTTAATTAAATAACCATGCACATGATAGCCAACCACAGAGACTGGGATCTGCAGGCACCCTCAAGACACATGACATTAGTATAATTTATAGGGGAAAGGATAATATTTATTAGGCATAACAAATACTACTCTGAATAAAAAGTACATAGCTCAATGTTACTAGACGTCCTTGAAGGAGACGAGGGGAGGAGGGGAAGGCTAAATCGAGAATCAATATTTGATTATAACTAAGTGTTAAGTGGTTGGACAACAAACCTTTGGCTTTGTTTCTCTACCCCTTCCAAACTGATGTTCACGTCTGATTTATCGGAATAGGTTTATGACAAATCTTGCGCTTTTGTATGGATGCAAATATCAAATACTGGAACTAGTTACACCTGTATCAATCGTGTTGGTTTTATGCAGTATACAAAAGGTAGAATTTTAGCCGAACTAAACAGGTCCGTTACTTTTTTTTTTTTTTTTTTTTTTTTAGAAGAGTGAAAATATATAATCTAGGAAACTGGAACACAAAACAATCGGATGTTTACAAATGATGCCTATACTAGAAAGATTCAGCCTGAGATGCTGTAGGCCTCTTAGGCTGAATAGCATCTTCGTAGCTTGCAAAGAAAAAGTATATAAGGAAAGTGAAGTAGTTAAAAAATGATTTATAATATCCACCTGTCGAAAGCGTGCTTGCTTGAAACTTTAAAACCCAGCACTGAGAAGAAAAAAATTCAGACCTTCGGGTCAGCTCCCAATCGATATCACTTTTTTTATGACAGAGTTTATATAGCATCTTTTTATAACAGAGAATAATTATTGCAATATGTATCTACATACATATTGCAATAATACAAACGCTGTATGTAGATAAAGACGTAAAATTTAAAGCCAAGTTTCAAGTGGTGGTACAAAATAATGAAAATCCCCCCCACACACACACATCCCCATTTACTTAGTTTTCCCGTACTCAAAGAAAGATCAGGTACACTATAACTGCCTTCACTTGACAAATCACTGAAGTTTAAGTCCGTATTCAAATAAATGCACTCACTACTGAGTGATGAAATATGTATGCACACACCAAACAGATAAACAAAAAGAAAATGGTAATCGACCTGGTAGACTTTGCTCCCTAGACAGTCAGTCAATGACAAGAATTCTTATCAGAAAAAAAAATAATAATAACATCGCGTCTATTTTTAAATTTATAAGTTACTTTGCATACTATGCAAACGACACACGTTATAATAATGATTTACAGCAGGCGCCATCCAAATTGATTCACTGTATGTTTATGTAAATATACGTCTCCACCTTCAGTATTTATCATCTTACTTTCTTTTACAAAAACATATTGAAAAAAAAGTGTAATTAAAAATAAAATACCAATATAAATATTAGGATGCTAATTATACTTTCCACGTATATTTTTATTGTATTTTTATTTATCCTCAGTACATCGAATTTTTGAAGTCGAAAAATTCCACACGTGCAATAACAAAATTTAATTTACAACATAATTCGTGTAGCAAAACTTTGATGTTGGGATGGAATGTAATCAATATCACAGGGGAGAAAATTAAACAGTTCGACGAGTCACCAACAAATACCATCTCAAAATTTTGAGTTTCAAAATGTCAACAGGCACGCATAGCATATCTCTCTCACGGTACCACTTGCACTGGTTTTCAGATGTTTTAACCCTTAGTTCACCCATTACTAATACTAAAGCTATAGGCTGCCTTTCGTGCGTATATTTGACTAAGAAATCATCTTAGTCAAATTAAGATGATTTCTCAGGAGACCTTTAGCCATGTAAGATACTGTATTCCAAATTTAGTATCTTACATGTCACAGACTAGCAGAAGTGCCTACTGAGAAACAAACCACCTACAACTTACCAGAAATAATTACTGTATTTCCAAATCTGATGGAAATCGATTGAACGACAAGACTTGTACACATATCCGCAAAGACGACCTCTTCTATCATTGCTGACTTTTGATACGATCCTCAAGCTAGGCTTGAAATCTAGAACAGCAATGTTAATTCATATACTAGTCCTATTCCTGAATTAATTTAAATGTGCATATAATATTCATTTTTATCACTATTAACGAAAAAAAGTCACTTAATATTTTCCTATTTTAATTCTAGCCTTTTTAGGAAAATCAACATGCGTAAAAATTATCGCATATCGTAGGTCAGTCGCGATAAAGGTGTGAAAACACTTTTGGACTACTGAATAATCACCGCCTACGCCGAAAAAAAAAAAAAAAGTAAATTTATGTGGTTCACTAATTCATAGCAAATGCACTACATCGTTTGCATACCAATGAGAAAGTCTGCTGCATTTAACCCATTTCTTCTAATGTGACTAATGTTCAAATCACATTTGGCACGTGCATTAAAACAAAACACCTGTCAGCGAAATGGCTACCTGTAAATCCACGCTATCACAAGAAAATCAAAATGGTAACTGCCCTTGCAGTCATGGGGAAGGTTAAAGCCCTAAAGATGTAGTTAGTGGCCTCACGATGTTAAAGTAGATGAGCTTCAACACGCACTATTAAAATAATTGCCATTTTCTTTAATGTCCTCAAATTGAGGCATTAAATGGACAATATACAGAATAAACAGGCATTCAAAGATCTTCAAAGACAATGAATCGATTATCTGGTAAATTTACAATTTTATTCATATTTTATTATAAATATGTTCTTTCCATTCACGCATCGTGAACATTTTAACCAAATAAAAAAAAAATGCACCTTTTTATTTATTCGGTTGTTTGGGTTTGTTTTGTTGATAGAAAAAAGATAACGCTTATCTGAAAAGCGGCAAAGACCGCAAGTGAAAAGTCTAAAGGATTTTTTTTTTCTTTTCCCTTTCAATACCTCCGTTCATGTGTCTTCAAACCTTGTTATATATTATTCCCAAATAATTTGCGCAAAGCCATTACAGACACTAAGAATATAACAATCTCCAGTTTCTGGTTCTTGGATTCAAGCCTATAAACAATTCAGAACTCGTTGAGCGAAGGTATTTTAAATACTTCGTCTGCTACCACTGGCAGGGCTTTTCTCTGCTTTCAACGCTACACGAAAATATAAAAGGTCATTAATCATATTATGTCTGCCGCGAGGAAAATATTTCACGTAAAGTTTACTCTCGTAGCGTGTGATAACGAACAGGCCTTAGTGAATGCGAATAAATACAATGAGACACATTGCTGTAAAAATCAAGCCGAGCTGATGGACTGGCGTTAGCGTTGCTACGATAAGACGATTAAGGTTAAACTCGTATCATTTCGCACTAATGTGTAATGGCATTATGGTAGCTAATTATATTCCGCAGAGGGAATCCAAGGATGCTAGTTCCGCTCGTACAGATTTCTCAATAACTGAACTTAAATTACCGAGCAGGCAAGAGTTACCAACACTGATTATTTAGTATTTATTTCTTGTGTTGCAATTTGAATATAACGGGCTGCATTAAAAGTGGATTGAAAAGATTAATTCACAAAGTGCACTGCACCCTGAAAAGTCTAAATATATATACGATGATTTTATTATTAAAAATTAATGTCCACAATTTCGGTAATTGAATATACACATTATGAAGTCGTATTTCACAAGAAAATCAGTAACTAAGAAATCTTTCATAGCATTTTAACAAAATATAATTTTTAATTTAAAGTTTTGATTTATTTCTTTATTTTTTAAACCTATAGTACACTGGTACCATTGATGGGTAGGGAAGTAAAATGATAAACTTTTTTTTTTTTTTTTTTTTCAATTAATAGCCGGTTGCCCGTTTCGAGGGTGAATCTTAGAATTCTAAACAACTTTCGAACCCAAATCTTTCCAACATAAGGACAACGTTAGTTCCGACTAAACTACGGAAGTTCCACCTAAATAATTCAGAAATTACAAAATGCTTTGAATAGAATGGAAATCAGGGCAAACAAAAATGGCTGTCAGTTTAATGTTAGTAAGTGCAAAGTTATGCACTTTGGCGTGATTAGAGTTCCAACGGCATTTATATTAGCGGGATTATGCTACGAGAAACTGAAGAGGCAAAGGATCTTGGTGTATTGGTGGATAAGAATTTAAAGTTCAAAGGTCACATAGCAAAAGTTGCAAATACAACTCAGAGGATAATTGCGATGTTGAAGCGAACTTTGACATGTAAGGATACGGAAGTCATTTTGCCTCTTTATAAGGCTTTAATACGACCACACCTGGATTATTGTGCACAGATTTGGTTCCAAGGGAATAAAGAAGCTGTGGAAAGGATGCAAAGAAGAGTTACAAATATTATATCCGGATTATGGGATTTAGATTATGAGGACAGATTGCGAGCATGTGAATTGCAGACTCTGGTTGACATGAGAAAGAGGGGTGATATGATAGAGGTCTATAAACTTTTGAATGGGTGTTATAGCATTTCAAATGATGAAATTTTTCGTTATATGGAAGGCGGAGAGAGAACACGGGGGTTAGGAAGTTAGGTTTGTTCACATTCAAGAAAGGGGTAAGTTTCTCACAGAGAGCAGTGAGTGTGTGGAATAATTTGCCCTTAGGGGTAGTGAATACATCTAGTGTAAATGAATTTAAGGAAAGGTATGATAGCTGGTTTGGGCGATTTATAGCCTCCCTCGATGAGTCATTGACTCCCTGGAGGTCTCAGATAATAAGTAGGGTGGTGGTGTCGCATCGAGTGATGAAAATCATCTAGCAATAGTAAATATAGGATTTTTCCCGATTTTAAACATATATTGTGCAAATATTATACATAATTGTTTAAAAAGCTAGGCATACTTTCTAAGATAAACTAAGCTATTTACAGTAATGTATTCGACTATACGAAATGTTCCCTACAGTCGATAGTCTAGAAAGGAGATCTCCAACTAAAAAAGCATGGTTTCGAACTCGATTCACAGTACAAAGTTAGTAATAACACTTCAATGACAGTTTCAAACTAAACATACGGCCATTCATTTTCTGGATGTTATCAACATTTTACCGAGACTGTCTCTATAAGGGTAAAAAAGAATCCACAGGAAGCCTTGTTGTCAATGTTGATTCAGTCATGCGCATGAGACACTTTTTTATGCAGTTCCGGAAAATCGACTAGACGAGGCAGTCGCGAGCTTCACTTAGCGCACACTAATGCATGAAAATTTTCATGAAAACGACATGATTTAAGGCTGTGCAGCCTAAAACTGTCGAGTTGGTTTAGAGATGAAGCTAAATACCGAGATTTTATCAGTAGCAGGCCAGAGAAAATTTCTGAAGACGAAATCTTCAGGAAATAATTGCTTTCAAACATTTATAAGTCACTTTATAAGTTTATCTTGTTCCAAATTAAAATGTGATCCTTTCTTTCTTTTTTTGGTTTCATGTGATAACTGTTATTGTACATGCTGTCTTGCTCAAATGTAGCTAATGCCACAGCTTTTAGACCAACTCAATGTTCTCAAACAGACTTAACAAGTTAGGAAACGTAAGTAAACAAAACACCTCAGGCTAGTTCGCTGATACTACCTCCCTCGAATACAGAACCTTTGTCCATTTCCTATACACCATCTTGCATTTTCCATTTACTCAAAGTTGTCCGGTCCCCTATCCAATTCTATATGCTTGGCCACCTTCCCGGTCGCTCTCTCCAATAAGAGAGAAAAGAGCTATCTTGGATATGTACAAATCCTCTGTTATCTCCAAAATCACACACTCTCAAACCCTTAGTCTCCTCCGTCACGTGCTGTTTTCCTAATTATCGCTTAGTAGATGAATAATTTCACTTTCCTTCTTCCGCTTTATATCCCTATAATTAAAGTCTCCCAATGATAATTACCCTTCCTGCACTCATTGAACTAATATGCCGATGCAGATTGGCTACGACGAATATTTGAGCAACAGTTTGTAAAAAAAAAATGGTAATTAAGTTTTTTATCCTTTGTTTCTGGCTGTAGGATTTTCGATAGAAAAATATTATAAGAAGCATGTCTAAATCGTCAGTGAACATGACCTGTAAACTTCCATAAGAATGATTCAACAATGATGGCAGTCTATGTGGTTGTTGTATCGTTTACAAGTATGCAACATTTTCCATGCTGGGTTTGTTAGGCGACGTGAAAGACCATCCTATTGAGAATCAAAGCTTTGCCGACCTAAACTAGTTGAAGACTGAACAAATAATCTTATGCCTTTATTTCGTAACTATCTTCAATGATTTTCCAAATGTATCTCAAAATGTTACATTCGCACGCATCCAAATAACAGCATAAAGATGGAGTCCACTGTTCTACCCAGAGAAAGGGGGGAAACATGTTCACTGGGGGAAGGGGGGAAAGATCATGACTAATATTTTGGTTAGTTTTTAACTCTACACGGTATTCAATTATTAGTTGGCATTTTAGATTTATTAGTTTACAACTGGATGATATTAGAACATAACAATTCACCACAACAATCCAGCTCAAAAACGGATGATTTTGAAATTTTGCATTTAATAACACAAGTAATCGCAAATGAGATGCAATAATGTCAGTGGCCAACAAATTCGGCGAATCTTAATGTTGGTCAAAATAATAAATAAAGCATAATACTCTCCTTGCAAAAATATTAACAACAAACCAACACGACTTTACATATGGTAACAATGACATAATAGCTTATTCGGAACGAATTAATACATAGTAATGAGTTATAGTCTACATACAGGCAACCAGCATAAACTTAATGTGCAAGATTTGATGTGCCACAGTTAATGTAGTTAACTGTGGCACATTATATATTTATTTATACACAATAAACCCTCGAGGATCTGAAAGCGAGGAGAGAAACTTTTCGTTAATGTGTTTCAAAATCTTAATCTTTTTAGCTTTCACAAAACGAATAAACAATCGAAACACCAGAGGGTATTATTATCTCAAATGTTTATTATTACTATAATTAAATACCATAAATGTGTCGTTAGGTTTCTGACTGAATTACAAAAATTTTATGGGATTAAATGATTATTTATTTGATCTCATGCAGGACCCTCCAATTCAAAATAACATTTTTTTAAGTTACGTTTGGACTCGAACGTAGAGCGTTTGAAAATGCAGTAAGTGCGCTCATACCATAACCGTTGCCACGTAAGCAGAAGTTCTGTTGCCAAGGAAACATTACGTCACATCTTGTATTAGTCGTCAGAGGAATCCATTTTGATACAAAAAAGATTAATACTGAACTTTGATAAATATTATAAAAGGTCAGAGATAAGATAAACTATAAAAATAAATTTCAAAATAAAAATTTAAGAAATATTTATATAAATAACATTTTCGTAACTATTAATTATCGCTACATTATCCAGTTGTTTCTTTCCATGATTATCGCTAATTGATAAAAAACGCAACACAAATTAAGCTTACTTTTTATTTAGTATCTTTAAAGCGCGCGCACACACGGGGATGTGTGAGAAAAATTCTAATACTAAACGTTATCTAGAAAATCTGACCGGATGATGGTATTAATTTACACGTTCATTTTATGACGCTTAGTTGTAAATGACATCACCCAGTTATAAAAATTTGATATACTGAAGTGCAAAAGGGAAAGTTGAATTGGAAAGGAAGGACATTAATCTGCTTTAAATATTAGCGCGTTCCCCACCCCTTCTAATTATCAAAGGATTCATTAACAATCGGAAGTTTATATAAACCGAGGAACGCTGTTATTAGGAAAAAAAAAAAAAGGCAGCCCTAATAATAGCACTGCACTTTTTTCATTCAACCAACCTAGAGTCATAAAAAACTGCGAGTAAAGTAGTTCATTAACGCAATATAAAATAAAAAAAAATAATAAAAAATGTTACAACCTTTCACAAAGAAGGGTATTACTTCAGGTAAATTAGCACTAGATTACCCTCACTTTTCAACAATATCAGCGTTTAAGTACGTTAATATGACAAATAATGCAAAACGAAATTATAGTGGAAACAGGGTCCGCGCTTAAAATAAAAAGCAACTCTGGCAGTATGAGGATACTGACTTCATTTGATATTTGAGGTTTCCACTAAAAATCACCGGGTGTTTTAATTTTCGTTCTTTTTCAAAAAGATTTTCTAGTAAAAACTTAAAATGCCTGATAAACTCCCTTGAAGACTGCATAATACTAAACTTGATGGATGTATACGACAGACTATGATGTACAACACAAGAGGACTATATGCAAGTTAGATTCTCAAGATCACCGATCTACCATTAATATTTTATATATTACTGATAGAAAAGAAAAGAAAAAAAAATATTGGTGTGTCACGTCAGAACTAGGAATAGCTAGTAAATTCGTTTCAGCAACACATTGAACTGCTCAATATTATCTTGGACTATCATCCAAGGAAAAACCACTGCATGAGTGGATCTGAGGTTGGTTTTAAGTGAAGTAAAACAGTTCATTAAAATATAATGAACTGTTACAGTTAATACAGTAAATCCTCGATTTAACGGGACTAATAGGGGGCGAGGGGTGTCCGTTCAATCGCGAATTTTTTTTTTAAATAAAAATATCTGTAACATTATACTGCATTTTTTTTTATCAATATTAGCACTGTAATAACAAAAAAAGAAATTGTTTTACACAATTTTCACACTTTTAGATAAGTTAATGTGAAGTTAATGTTCGATGTTGAGGTGCTTGGTTTAGGTAATCCTGCTGTTTTTTTTTATTTTTTATAATTAATTCCCTAAAATTACGAAAATGTATGCAATAAAACTGCCACAGAATAAATAGCCTGTTAATTTAATTATAAACAAATCTTGGTTAAAAGCATTTGAAAATTAGCAGGGTGTTAATTTGCACGTGACATACGGACCGGAAATTTTGTCCGTTAAATCGAGGGTTTACTGTGTTCAGAAATGTGTAAACCGAGCTGATTGGAGGATCATAAAAACAGTAGAAGATCATAGATTTTCAAAATATATCTGAGGAAAACGATTATGGAAAGAGTACAGAAGAAGATTAAGATATATAATGCTACGGTCAAAACTGTCTTGGGAAAAGGGAGAACTACGTTAGGTTAGAGTGAATACTAGTTAAATTGGAGATAAAGTGGACTTGGTCCAACTTAGTTCTCTCTCCAATGAATCCCGCCAATGCCCGGCTTATTAGTGACCTGAAGTTCCAAGTTTGATCTCTAGAATAAGAGGTAGGGATTTTGTAAAAAACACAATAAAAAATAAATAAAATCTGTAGCATCCCCACGGCGTTAAATATACTACAGGCTGTAACCTCTCATGGGTGGATTCGCATAAAAATAAATAAATACAGCAATCTGCAACAAATCCAGTAATGACGTTTGTTTTAGATTACCACAGTGTTTGAATATACCTTTGAGAGCACATTCGAAGTATCACGAATGCTGATTAATTTCTCGTAAGCATGGATGCTCAATATTGCACACAATAATGATAACCGCATTGTATCACGTGTTCGGCCAACACGCGTCAGTTTGTCATGCAGAAAACCGAAATAAGATATTAAATTAAAACTTAGAGTTTCATCCTAATTACATAGGATTTGAGGTGTAAGAGCGAAAATTAGGAGATAAAACAGTAAAAATAACACACACAATTGAAATGCTAATCACACGATATATCCATAACGTTTAAAGCAGTAACTTTTTAATTAAAAATTTTTTCTCTGGTTTCAGATGGTTAACCTAGGAGTAGTCGACCTTTGACAGGGGCAAGCAGTTTTGTGTATGATGTTCCCTTTCTGGAAACTCGTGCTATTAATCTCGCGACTCCGAAAGCAAAGGTTACACCGTTTCACAAAATAAATACCCGTGAGCGTTACGAACAAGAGATTTACCATAAACTCGTTACTCATAAGTCCACAAATCGCTGGAAGAAATGAACTCATCTACCGAATGATGACGAATACTGTATTCAGCGGCTATCAGGAAATTTACTTTTTTTTTTTTTTTTTTTGAGTATATAACAAGGAAACAACATTCAAAACTAAAATGAAATGGGAGGGGGGGGAATAAATCGACTAAAAAGACGTTTAAATATGACCCAAAAATTAGTGAAATACTTCATGGATATTTCTGTGTTATTCTTTTCAGAAAAATTAACTAGAGGGTTTGAAGTTTAACGGACCAACCCCAATATAAGATGCAACTACTATGTCGGAAAAATACCACATTTAGCTTTTTCCCTAGTGAAAACTTCTCTCGATACATTTTATGCTTAAATTGGCGAGGTTTTGAGTAAAAGACCTTAACCCAACTTTATTACCAACCTAGATTTTGTCAAGTAAAAGACTTCCAAGCACAATTCTGTTATTTCATTTCAGAATCAAAAGAAATACCACCGTGTCTTGTACTGCGATGATGTTAAGAAATGTAATCCAGGTATAAAATGGCGTCCGTTGATCATGTTTTAATTATTACCAAATACTCAGAAGGGAAAAAAAGTTACTGGTTTCATAATATTTACTGAGAGAGGGGGGGAAAAAGCCAATCTACAAACTTTTTGATATTCCATCGCATTCGAGTCGTTTCGTTTCTGTAAATAATCGTTTGGATGCAAACATCAGAGAGCGTGAATGCCTTCCTGGCAGTGTTCCAATATTTTCCTAAAAGGAAAACCATCTACTATTGCTAAGGTATTTTCCACAATGCCAAATCACTTAAAATTTTCTTGTTTTCGTTGGAAATGTTACGCCTAAAGGTCAATTGCCCACCTACACCGCTTCAACATCTAGGAAAATACCGGTTGGGAGAGGGGGGGGGGGGGTAAAATCAGAGTAAAAGAGGACGTAACCACACGCGATAAAGAATTTCGCACCTGTTCAGAAAACCGAAGCCGAAGACTACTCACTTGCGTTATTGTTTCCATTCTGTTACTAATAAATTGAAGCCACTCCACAGAACAGGAAGCCGCCGATAAAAAAAAAAAAAAGTCTATCATCCTATGGGAGGACAAGCGAACAACTAACCACATTTCTGAAATTACTAGATCGAAACCCGAGCTCTAAAACACTGTTGTGTGTGTTCCGGAATTACTGCCAGACTCATTATGACTAACGTGTGAGCGACACGCGAATTCGAAGGGTAAGAAAACATGACCTTAATGTGACTGGGGAGATTGTTACAAAGATGTCTTCGTGAATGAATTGCGGTGTGTGTGTACGCTGCGTCTTCAGCACCTTTCACGGTTCGCCCGCAGGTCACTTAATGGATATGAAGATAAAGAACTCATGAAAAATTAATTCACTTGTTCGATTTATCTCACTTATCTACATACCAGGCTTAAAGGAAGGGTTGGGGGGAGAGGGAGAGAAATCCTTGCGAGAATTCCGTACTTCCTGAAGTGAAAGATGTCGGTGGATTACCACTGCTATTACGCCCTCACCACACATTAAAGGGGTGGTGCTTAAGATTAGGCAATCAACATGCTCTAGTTCACAATCTTTCCTGATTTCACTGTCTCCTACAGATAATATGCTCGTCTAACGATGAAGCTCACTAGTACAAACAAATCAGGTAATTACTAACCTTCGATCACTCAAGTTCAAATCCCATTTAATTTTCAATGTCATAATCAGAGCAAACCGAAGAAGGACGGAATTGAGCAATACGGGGGGGGGGGGGGAGATGCACGCAAAGTTGAAACAGTACGAACTAAACTAGCAAGACCTATTTGGAGGGGATGGAAAATAGCAGCGTTTTCAAACGTATTTATATGCCAATGAAAATTAAGACCTCATTTGGACTATCGTGCGCAGGTCTGGTCTCAGTTGTGATGCTGATATATTGGAGAGAGAGAGAGAGAGAGTACAAAAGAGAGTTAAAAATGATATCAGGATTGTGGAATACTGGATTATGAAGACAGATTTAGAATTTGTAGACTGCACACACACACACAGTAGCAAACAGGAGAAAGAGGGATGATATGATTGAGACTTACAAACTTCTGAAAGGATCGTACCTTTTCCCACCCTCCATAAAATGAAAAATTCATTTTATGGAGGGTGGGAAAAGGACAAGAGGGCATCCTTGGAAGCTAAGAATGAATGCCGCTAAGAAGGGGGTGAAGACTAGATTTTTCTGTCTTCACCCCCTTTTTCGTGATTGGAATGGTTGCCTCTGGATGTTGTGAGTGCAAGCAGTGTGAATGAATTCAAGAATAAGTATGATAGCTGGTGTGTGTAGTATGTGGTCTCCCTCGATGAGACTCTGCCTCCCTGGAGGTCTCTCTTAATAATAATAAACTATTCGGTACACTCTGACTACTAAAAGTTAGCCATTTTGGAACATCCGTGCTATTCCCACGAGTACTGATTGCCTCCAGTAATTATGCTAGTTTTACGAATTGATCAAAAATCTATACACAAAGTCGGACAATGCAGCACTGTCCATTTAATAAAATGGCTTTTGTATCTGTAAAAGAAGTTTGTTGTTTCTGTAAACCATAATACCTTTCCGGTATTCTAGCTTAATAGAAAACGATTTTTTGTCAAGCTACGCCTATAATATTTTTCTTGATGCCAACTGTAGCCCGAAAGTGTGATCAATGAAGGTAATTATTTTGGAAATAGAAAGGACTTAAGTGGAACCGGGTAAGATCTTCGATTCACATTGCGAAAGAGGATGCTTGTGAATGTTTTTAGGTTATGGTGACTGTCAATGTATGGAGACCTGAAGTGGCTTAAAAAAAAAGTTCTATGTTCGGTTTCAAAAGCAAGCGGTTTGGAATTACAA